>NC_092588.1:119583000-120272000 GCF_047663525.1 Anas platyrhynchos | reverse complement strand
AGATATCTATATTTGAGGACTGAATTAAGACATCTATAACCTGAAGTAATTTCATAGCAGATGCCTGACCTACTAAAACCCTCTATCACAGATAGGTATTACTGATCAAGCCCCGTGACTTGGAAAGGTCAAAGCATGAGGCTACCCACCCAACCTTACTAACAAATACACAGGTAGGCACCGGTTACAAAAGAGGCAGACACTAGAGAAGTGGAAGAAAGTATTCTTTTTCCTGTACTCTAGGACAAGCATTGTGATTGCTTGCTAGTCAGGTTGTGAATGCTAATTCTTTTCTCAAAAGACACACCCAAAAGCTGTTGTGTCAGGTCCAGCTGACTGAACTGCACTTAAGCAAATGCAAATCAGCATCTGCTCAGGACTTTGGATAGAAATATAAAGCATATTCATCCCACAATCCAACATCATGAAGTCAGTAATTTCTTAACTTGAAATCACAAAACCACAGAATGGTTGAGGTTGGAAGGGACCCCTGGAAGTCATCTGGTCCAATCCCCTTTCTCAAGTAGGGCCACCTAAATCCACCTTGCCCAGGACCATATCGAGATATCTTTGTCTTAATTTCACAGACTCACCGTTACAGAACGGTTGAGGTTAGGAATAGACCTCTGGAGATCATCCAGTCCAATGCCCCTGCTCAACCAGGGCCACCTAGAACATGTTACACAGGATCTCGTACACAGGATCTCGTCCAGGCAGATTTTTAATATATCCAGAGAAGGAGACTCCACCACCTCTCTGAGCAGCCAGTTCCAACTCTGTCACCCTCACAGTGAAGTTTTTCCAGTAATAATCATTATGTATGTGCACATTTTGGCTCACTCCCATATTATTTTCCATATTTTTACGATATGGATAGTAATTAGTAATAGGATTTATGGATATCTTCTTATTCATATATTGGAGAATGTCTGTTTACACAAGAGCAAATTATTTTGTATTATACTGCCATCTTACAAAAAAGTAGTTCCATCCTCAACCTTAGCACATTAGCTTCATCATTTATTATCTGTTTGTGGCAAAATTCCCCAAATCATGAGTTGTGTGACAACGCATCCTTAGATGGACCCTGTCACACAATGCAAACATACCAAAAAGAATTCATCTCAAATTAACTTTTAATTTCCTGTTAAAGTCAGGAAAGAATAATAGTCACGATAAATTTTTTAAGAGGGAGTTACTGAACTGATTATGATTCTTCTAACAAACATGCAAGAAAATTTTCAAAGCACAATGCACTGTCTGCCCAGTTTTAGATATGAAATGAGGAACGCCAGATGCAGAAAGAGTGCCACTTTGAAGATTTTTTTCTATATTGGATACACAAGTGACTTGTAAATTCAAGCAGGATGTCACACAAAGTCTCATTTCTCCTTCAGAATATAGTTAACCAGACTTTTTCTAGTTCCTCATGTTGCATTCTCTCCTTATCTCATACACCTGAAGATAACAGCTACTTCAGTGCTGTTTGATCTATTTAGGGATGTTTAAATTCAGATAATAGGCACCTTTGCAATTTTCTGGATCTATTCTTGATGAAGTAGCATGAGTCATGTAAGTGGAAAGTCCTTTACTTGATCCCTCAGGAATTTATCTCAGTCTTCTCCCGCTATGCAAAGCTCAGACATTGATTTTACAGCTGAAAAAGGAACATTATTTTCTCTCTGTGGAAAATATATGAAATTTCAAACACCTGACTAGCTTTTATTGAGACCAATTCTTACTGAGGAAGCTATTGACAAGATCAATCAATATTCATCCTGTGGCTTGGTAAGCATCTCCTACAAGTAACAGGTTGACTGGGAGAGCTTCAGCAAATTTCCATCTCCCACTCACTACCTATGATACATAAAAAAGCTCACTTTGGGAGTAGCAAGGTTTTGAGAACCCCATGCACCACATCTAACATGAGAGCTGGAGCTGTCATGCTGTACAGAGCTAAGGACGTGCATCCTGCCTCTCTTCTTTGCCCTACAAACCATGCTTCTAACCCCCAAACCTGAAATGATGCAGGGGAAAAGTTCAAGGCCCACCAGCTGACACCAGTGCTGTGTTCAACCCACATAACATCTGTTTGAGCAGCACGTACAGAAAAGATGCAAGTTCCAGTTTGTTTGCTGGGTAAAGCCTGATGTCACTGAGTTTCACAGAAGTCAGGGGTGAGATGGGTATACCATGAGTTAGTATATAGTTCTTAAAAAGTTAAACTTGCTAAAATGAGATTAGGACAAGTAAGAGCAAGGAGAGATCCATCCATATTTCTGAGTATAAAAACCACATCTGGGCTCAACCAAAGCCTTTCCTTTTCTCAGTCTGTGCTGGAAACGATCTCAAAAGCAATGTCTCTGATCAGAATTTCTTAAGTCATTGTTATTCTGCTCACAAAATTACAAGTAAATAGCCCCACTTGTTCAAAAAGTATGACTGCTCATCCGTTCTGTTATGCAGAGTATCTTTATGAGCAGCTAGCAGACTGGCTTTTTTAATAAAATGTGAAACAAGATGCTGGGAGGCATTTTTGAACAAAATTCATGTGATTAACATGCAAAATCCTCCATGAGCTTAGAGAAGTCAATGGATTCAAACTAGAACTGGATTTGTCCCAGTGCGTCCTATCGTTTGCACTGATAATTAACATATTTGCAAGGCTGGCTCCAATTCCCCAGCTGACATCAATTATGTCAATAGATTCCTGAGGATTAATTCTCCACAATAAATTGGAAAATGAAAATTTAGTTGTCACTATATAAAGGTGCTCACCAAATGTTTTCCAGGATATATGGTTCTTCAATGTTGTATAACTAGCCTACTTTGTTAACATATGTCACTGGAGTTAGCTTACTGCTTGACTAATACAGACGTAAAAGAACCAAATCTTTATAAATACAGGAGATGCTACAGCTTCAGCAAAGAAAACTTATCTATTAAGAAGGCTTTTTTCAGATGACTTTCAACAGGCCTTGGGGGCTGCTAAGTCTGGCAAAAATGAACATGTCAGGTTTCATTGAAAATCACTGCCTTGCTAAAATGGGATTTTGAAAGATGAGCCACTTGCTTTATTAATAAGATCACAAGATTTTTTTTATTTGTTTTATAGATGCAAAACCACGTTCCACATATCATTTTAAAACATGAACAAAGGCTTAAAAACAACTGGAGCTATTTTTTTTTTTTTTTTTAAAGGATCTTCCCCCTCCCTGTCATCATAAGCCTCATAAATATAAGACTTTTACAGCAAAGATTTCCTGTTCCTTCTGTTTTGGCTCGAGGGAAAATCTAAAGAAAAAAAATAAATAAATCTACAAGATGAGGGAATCAAAACCATTAAATGTGAGCTGCATTACTGAAGAGAATGTTGAAAGACTAGACACAAATCTCACTGGGGGTAAGACGACAGGTACATTAACTTTTCCACTGTCCATTTTAAAACACAGAACATGCACAGCACAGAGTAGAGACGGGTGGTGGAGGTCCACAGGTTAAAAGGTCACTGTTTTAGACTACATAACAGCTGGCAACCTGAAATCCAGTCCTAAAGCCCACTGAAGACCACTGAGTCAGTGGCAGTTTATCACCTGGAGGTCTGCACTATTTCAATACAGCAGTATTGAAATATTGAAATACAACAATATTGAAATCAATACAGACAATTTCTTGTCATTTTTGAGATTTCAGACCTTAATTCAACAAACACTGAGGTTCTTCAACATCACCGGAATGAAACTTTTTTTATATAGCAAACCTTTTACCCACCATTCAAGTACCAAAGCAGTTGTTTACAACTGTCTAGCAAAAGTGACAATTTCAGACCAAGAAAAAGAGGAATATATATTATGTTCAGTGGAAATGCAGAGGGAAATTCACCATCAGTTGTTACTGAGGTAATACCAAACCGATGCAGGTCAGGAATTTCAAAGTGTACATTCCTGTTCCAACAGTTTGTAGGCTTTTTCCAAAACCCGTTGAAAACATAATGGGAATCTATGTGTATATCTATGTGACTATTAGCTGTGGCACACTTGGAGAACAGAGCAAAATCATTTGGGGGAAAAAGCACATTGGGTAACCTTGCTTCTTCTGGTGCCATTTGGATCAATAAATTCTTGTGACTGTGTGCACATCACAGCAGTTTTCTTCACACATTCAGGAAATTAAAAATGTATATATATATCTTTTACCTCTACTTAAAATGCAAAAAATCCAGCAAATTAGTATTTCTAGCTACTACCTTCTGAGAATTATAATTCTAAGAAGTACAGAAATATGTTCTATCTGCTTTCCTTAATCCCTTTTCAGTTTTCAATTTCTAAACCATCAGAAAGATTAATTACTTTATAAAACATTTCTTTGTAATTCAGCCATCATTTCTACCAAGACATGTCACTCTTTATGAATGCATATATACTTATGTGCACACACACAGTTATGCACATATATATAATCATTTAATTGAAGTTATTACTGAACCTCACTGACCATAAAAGAGAAGACTGCAACCCAAGAGAACAATATGGGAAAAAACAATGCAATACAAGATTTTCCACATTAGTCAGCTTTACCAACAGAGAAGTAAGCTGTGATCCAAGATTGACATTCATCTGCCCTTCATATTACAAATATTAGATAAGAGCATTTTTATTCTGTTGGTCCAAAACAGTCATTTCAACCTCTGAATTACATACACTACTGTGAATAAGACACCAGGCAGTCATCACCCAGAGCACTGTGTTTTATAAAAAGGGCTGTTTTTTGATGGTGAGTGAGGCACCATCCAAATTGATCAAATTGCACTCAACTAAATTGTCAGAGGTTAGCTGAAGATAAATAATCTCATCATCCTCAGAACACACTCCAGCAATGCATTACAGTAGTTTGGGTTTTCACTTCAGTCAGTACCGGCTGCCAGCAGTGGCACTAATTAATTGAAGTGTGGCAGCATTTTGACTGATACCAGCTTCAGCCCAGTAGAAACTGCACAGATGTAGAATTGCTTTTAAATTTGGTGTGTGGTTTGAGGGGGTAGGGCACTGTTTATTGTTTGGAGGCTGACAACTCAACAAAATTTTGTCAACTTTACAAAGACAGAAGGATTCCTATTAAACCCACTCAGAGCCAAGGCAAATTTCAAACACCTTCTCTTTGCCCTCATCTTGCCTGTCCAGTTCTTTAGCAGCAGGTCAGAGTGCCTTGGATTTGGGGAAACTCAGGGCCTCCAGCTGGCAACTTTCCAGGTGGCATGTCCTGCAGCCAAAGCAGCTGCCTCTTTTGTGGAAAAAAAGCAAAATTTTAACGAAACTAAAGCTCATAAAAATGCTCTTTAGAGAGAGTTGTGTTTCTGCTTACTGGTATCACAAGATACTATAAAATTAAACCCATCCAGCCTTCTAGTTACTGTTAAGCCTATGCTAGTTCAGGAGGTAAAATAAGCAGAGTGATGACTCAGCATGAATAAGCAATAGATGAGACTGTAGCTGGGATGAAAGTCCTTTTCTTTCTAATTCCCACTTTGTACAACTGTACTGAGACCTGACAACCAGCATCTTGGCAACACAGCCCACTCAAACCATTGATGATCTTTGCCTCTGGCTTCTCTCATCATTCCTGTGTTTACTGGATTTCTTCCTTTGCCAAAAACACCTGCACCTATTCTGGATTGTTTCTGCCTCCCCAGCTTTGAGCCCTGCTTCCTGGTGCTCTTCCACATTTCCCAGTTGCTTCTTCATTCCAGCTGCTTCCTTGGGCTGTTCTGTCCTTGACTATGATTTTCTGATACATTATTGCCCTGCCCAGCTTTTTTTCCCTACATATAGCAATATGAAGTTTGTTTTGCCCACTGCCAGCTATTAATATATCTCAAACTTCACATTAGCATCTTATCTAACATAGCAACTGACACTCCAAGCATCAAGTAGTATTGCTGTTTAACTCACAGACCACGAATGTCCCTAATATGGTCTGGCAACCCCAGTTTGGGAACTTATGGTGTGAACAAAGTTCATCAACAATCAAAAGAAAAAGTGACACATTCCTTTAACCATCTTTAGTTAGCTGATCAAGTTAGAGGCTGCTCCTGGAACTGCCTTCCCATAGCCCTTTGTTCCTTTAACAATGCCAGTGCATCATGGGGATTGACGTTACTCTCCTGAAAAAAAAAACAAAACAATCTATAAAAGGAGAATATATGAGGGGAACAAATATGTTTTTAGCTCCAGCATTTAGCAGGTTTCTGAAACACAGAAAAAAAAAAAAAAAGAAGGACACAAAACAAGACATAAGATCGTCTTTTCTTTGGCTGGCACAGTCTTGTTAATCCCAACTGGACGGCTAATGACTCCCAAGACTGACTCTGCTTGCTAATCTGTCTCTTTTTTCTGTTTTCTGTGTTACAATAATGTTACACTTCTTTCCAATTTTGGAGGGAGGATGTAAAAAAGGATTTTCTATTGTAAACATCCGTTTCACGATGTTCCCTTGACACTAATGGATATTTCACTTAGACTTCAAAGGTCACTGATATTGTTGTTATTTATCACTGATCTACCATGAGTAGTAAAAGAGTAGAGAAAAAAAATTGAGACATTTTGAAGAGATAATAGTTTTTTGTCATTTTATAACTTCTGTCATGGCTGTATAATGTACCGCATACTGAGCTGAAAGTTCAGATAGAAGCTTACTATTATTGTATGATTGAATAGAACTTAAATGGGTACAGGAAAAAGGTATTTTGAAGAGTAACAGATTATAATGGGGGCGGGGGGGGGAGGGGGGGGGGAGGAATGTAACCAAACATTACAAATTAAACATTGAATTTACATGAGATAATAAGACTGCAATCTTATTTTTGGATTTGAAATGAGTGCCATCTTCAAATTAAGCACTGATATGCTTGATGTGCATGTGTCTACATTTTAACTGATGACACGTTCCATTGAATTCTCTCTTACTTATCTTTCTTTAATTACTCCCGTGAGAAAATCTGCCCTTAGCTGTTTGGAACACGCTATAACCAACACTGATGATTAAAACATGATGGTCTTGAAGGCCTTTTCCAACACAGATGATTCTATGACACAATGAGTATGGATTTCAGAAAACCTTTGATAAAAGTCTCATTTAACAAGTCTCTCTTGTCCAACAGGTGTTGCACTACAGAGGACGCAGATTACAGTACCAATCAAAATACCGCCAGACTGACACTATTCACAAGTAAGTCTACCTCTGAAAAAATGACCAGCATTAGCTAGGAGAACAGCCTAGTGATTTAATTGATTCCTTGTAAATGGCTTCAAGTTTTGATGCTTTGACCCTTTTCCCCTTCATTTCTCTATAGTGATCTTTTTAAAGTCGATCTGAAAGAACGTTTATTACCTCTTGTCACCTAAAAAGCAATTAACAATAAGCTATCTTATTTCTTTCTTAACAGCAATCCACTTTGTTCAGCTTCTTGGGAAAAATCAGAAGAAATGAGTCACCAGTAACAATCTAATCAAAGTAGATAGTGGTATAGAGAGCAAGGACCAATAAATACAGGATTCATTGGGAATTTAATTATTGAAGATCTAGACCAATTTTGCAGTAAACCAACACAGAGTAATAGTATGAACATAATAAAAATTAAACAAAAGGAAAGATAGGAGAACTTCTAATAAAGTGATAACACTGAAAAGGAAATGAATAGGTATTCTAGCACTAATTATTTGAATTAATTTTTTTTGTTGTTGTGTTTACCCTCAGGGTAGATCCTTCTTCCTATTACATTCAAAGACTCTTAAACAAATTTGTCTCATCTTTTACTATTTAAATGAACTTTACACTGTTAATTAAAGTGATGGGTGTGGGGGGTAGGTGTACTATGTTACAACCTAGAGGCAAAAAAAAAAAAGAACAATATACGCAGTAATTACAGCATCTGGTTACTTCAGAAAATATCAAGACAATGCAGGCAATCTGTTTCCAAGATGCTAATTAATTTCCGCATTAGAAAAATTACTCAGGATAGATTTAAAGACACACAATGTGCCACAGAGAAGAATAGATAGACACATCACACATAATCCAGCTGTTGAAAATAGGTAACTCTAAATTGGACACTGCAACCTCCTTTGGAGACTAGTAGAGTAAGCTGTGTCACATGCATTAAGTTAGAAACTTGAAGTGGAAAATCAAAATGGTAATTCTTTTTAACTTTTTTTTTTTTTAATAAATTTGGGGAAAAGATATGAACAGTTTTATCTCATACTCATATGAAGAAAGATCTCAGCTCCTGCACTCAGAATACCCCTTTTTATTAGTAGAGAAAAATTTCCATTGCAGTACTTCAGATGCTCATCTAATTCAGACATCATGGTAAAGCTAAGGCCAATGCAGTATCAAAGATCAGTGCACAACAATCAAGCCCTTTTGTCAGAGTGGAGGAACTACAGCAATCACTGACATGTATCCCAGTTATACGATCCAAAAATGATAATGAAAGCTGATGTGATGGGATTGCCTCATACAAGTGTATTGTTTTGTGCAAGTCCCATCCCCTGAATAAACATGTTCAAGAAGGCCTACAAATTGAGAATTTCAATCAAGCAGCGTTGCAGCAACAAAGAGACCATTAAAAACATGCACTAAGAGAATAAAGGAATAAATGAAGGCAGACACCAGGGAGGTTCTTTTTATAAGAAAAAAAAGAAAAAAAAAGAAAAAAAAAGAAGCTTATCTGAAGAATCACATTCTTCCTTATTCCTCCCCATCATAAAAATCTCTCATCTGAGTATTTCTTGTGTAATTATTATTTTGCTTTTCTGCTTAGGCATATCCAGAAGTCTGACATGAATCCTTATCTGCTTTAACCACCTCCTCATGAACTCTGGAATTAGCAGCAGGTAGGTTTGGTCATTCATTCAAAGTCACCCACTTGCATTAATGCTACTGCCAACAGCGATTCCTCAGCAATACTTATTTTACAGTGAGAGAGATGTGTGATGGATTTGACTCTTAACTGCAGTGTATTAATACAGCTGCATCAAATTCTGTGATGTTGCATAAAACTAAGATTGAAAACTGTATCATTATGAATACCTTGACAAACTGGGTAACTGCGCTCTGCAGCAGACAGTATGCATCTTTGCTGGAAGCAAAACAAATGCTGTCTCCAACGTGTCTCATAAGGTTCTGTAGCCAGGCAGATTTTTGAGGAAATTAGATCAATTAGACAGAGGACTTGTTTTCCTACTTCCAAGGCAAACTAAATGTAAAAAGTCTTGAATATCTGGATTTTCTAAGGAGAAAATATTTCTAAGATAGAAAAGATAAGATAGATAATACTTTGGCAAAGCTGATGGGAGAAAAATATTTTGCTTCAGCTGCCCCAAACTAAATGAATTATGAAAGATTCTTCTGACAAAAATCAATTTTTTGTTTTAAACTTCTACTCCAAACTACCTCTGCTTGGCAGTTGCTAGCTTTGGCACTGCTCCAGCTGTCAAATACCACTAGACCCAAAATCTTTGGCTTAGTTTTTGCTCCTTGTGTTAATAAATGGTTTAAGAAGTAATCAAACTTGCACTGAACCTGGAAGAAGGTATTAGCTGCACATAAAATGACAGTAAAAGCCATGTGTTGCTATTGTTGTTGTTGTTTGTTTTGTTTTTCACTGTAATACTGACCTACTAAGTAAGAAGTAGATTTTCATTAACAAATAAGAGTTTCTGAAGGGTTATGCCTGAGAACACAGCCGCCTAGTGTGGACACGGAGTACCAGTCTCTTTTTAGACTGGAGATTTTTTACCTTCTACCGTGGATCATAAATTTGATCCATTTTGCACAGTTATTTCATATATTACACGGCCTAGTCCTTGCCACATTCAAGCAACTCCTGAGGCATTATCAAAAAGGTGTAAGTAATTTAAACTGTTCTAGCATGCACTAATTTCCCAAGGGCTCATCAACCCCTCTCCCTGCCACATGTGCAGACTTCTATGTCATACAGTATTACATGTAAGTGTGGGCCTCCCCATGATGTCGTAAGTGCCCATGCCCTCATATAGCTGAGAGTACGTGTGCTGAAACAGAACATGGAGGCTGTATATCAGTCATGGGATAGTGAGGGCTCTGGCTGTAAGAGGGTCATACTTTTTGTTAACTGGCAGAGGAAGCCTGAAGTACGTCTCTTGTCTACCTTCTTATGAGACTTGGCATCCATTGGCCTCAACAGTCAGTCACTCCTACAGTAAAGAATTCAGGCTGGAATTTGCAGATGGAATACAAGAAGGTAGACGTATTCTTCTACTTCCCCCCCCCTCCAGTTAAAGCCTACTCCTTGGTGTTAGGATTTCAGAGGAATTAATATCTCATCTGCAGTACATGCATGTTCATCAGTAATAGCACAGTCTAATCTAAGTTAAAACACTGAAATCAATGGAGTTATGTGAGATTTATACCACCCAGTTTGCAAACAGAATCTAGTCCTTAGGATGCCTCTATACTATTTTTATACTGTGACCTATTTTAGTAGTTATCTTAGGAGAGGAACATTTAAGTAAAGATCACGGTAAATGAATGTGTGTCTCATTTGCATACTTTACAGACTATTCCACGTATTAAACAAATATATATATGTATTTAACTGAATATATATTGTGAAGATTAATAGAAAAATTGTCTAAAAACACTTAAAATTTAACAAAAGGTCTATTGATCTGTAGCTTGAGCCCTCAGAAGGGGGTTGGAGATTGTGTATTGTATTCAGATTCCATAAAACTGTCCTCTAATTTAATCACTTCCTATTTTATGTGTAAGATGAGAGGCTCCAGGTAATTTAGAATGTGAATTTTCTTACAAGACATTACAAAGAATTAATCATGTCTATGTCAAAATACAAAGGCCTGTGTACAAGCATCCTGGCTTGTATCAGGAATAGCGTTTCCATCAAGGAAGTGATTGCCCCCTGTACTCTGCTCTAGTGAGGCCACACCTTGAGTACTTTGTTCAGTTTTGGGCCCCTCAGTACAATAAAGACATTGAGGCCCTGGAGCTTGTCCAGAAAAGGACTACGAAGCTGGTGAAGGGTCTGGAAAAGAAGTAAGTCACATGAGGAGCAGCTGAGGGAGAAGAGGAGGCTCACGGGAGACCTTGTTGCTCTCTACAGATCCCTGAAAGGAAGGTGTGGAAAGCTGGGGGTTGGCCTCTTCTCACAGATAACTAGCAATAGGACTAGAGGGAATGGCCTGAAGTTGTGCCAGGTTGAGGTTTAAGTTAGAAATTAGGAGACATTTCTTCTCAGAAAAAGTTGTCAAGCACTGGAATGGGTTGCCAAGGGAGGTGGTGGCATCACTGTCTTTGGGGTGTTTTAGGAAAGGTTGAACATGGTGCTCTGGGACACAGATTAGTGTGTGACATCGGTGGTAGGGGGATGTTTGGACTGGATGATCCTGGAGGTCTTTTCCAACCTTAATAACTTTATTTTACTCCACTCTAAAATGTGTTGCATAAACCATTAAAAAATAGAATACAAATCTGAATCCATGTGAAAAGGATTACCTGCATGAAGATCTAGTTCTTTATAAGTAAAACAAAAGCATTAGAAATGTGTGTGTGTGTGTTTTTTAACTACAATTATTATACTAATTATTTAAAAAAAAAAAAAGTTGTGTACTTAACCACAATGAACCAAGTGAAATAACATTAAATACAAAAATGATTCAATATTCAACATAATCTGCATAACCAAGAGGGAAATCAAGTAGGATTTTGGCTCTAGTTGCTCTGCAAATGCATATTACCTTCACACTTTGTGATATGTTACAGAAAAAACTAGAGTGCACATTTCGATTCTATTTTAAACAGGATCTATGAATAATCTCTGGACTCATCCATCCATATCAGACCTAAATCTTGCCATTTCTCCCAGAATAGCCCAGGCCACATCAGCAAGGTCTCTAGGACTGTATTTCAAACTACTTCAGTCCAACAGCAATTTTCCCCACTCAAGTCCTTCCACAAGCCTATTAACATCATTGCCTCTCATCAACTAGTCCAAGATGAAGCTACCATTTCCAGAAGCAAACATACATAAAGATGCCTTGTTGTTTTCAAGTCAACATTTATCCCACCTTCTTCCTTCTCACAGTCTACTCTAGTACCTGACTTTGTCTCTGGCCCAATTGCGCCTAACTTATGTACTCCCCAACAGGCTCTTGCCTGTTGTGTTTGACACACTTCAGGAAAAAATAAATAAATAAAAAAACAACCCTTAGTATGTAAAAGTCTTATAGATACTCATATACTCACTTTGCACATTACTGCATTCATTTTCTTACTGAAATTAAAACATTTATCAGAATTTGTTAAAGCCAGCTGCATCTAACTGGGTTATGCTTGGAAGCGAGAAGTTTGATCCAGGCATCATTCTTCATAGTACAACTGCTAGTTCTTCCAAAAAGTTTTGAAATATATGTTTTTTTACATTATCAATAGTGTTTTGAGTTTATTCTTCTGTCTATCAGCATCTATAATGGTAAAGAGATGCTTAAAATATGCTTACTAGATCTAAAAAACCTCTCATGCCTCTTCTTTATTTGCCTTAATAAAATGCTCTAAAGCTTTAATGTAATTTTCAGGAGTATGTAGGAGAACTCAATTTTAAAACCTTTTACACAAAAATGTTGAAAGTTCTACTTTAATCTACCTTCTTTTCTTTTGGTAAAACTTGCACTAAGAATTCCCTTTGTTCTATGCTAAGTGCTTTCTGCATTACTATGAGGTATGTACAGTTAGAGTTCATATATTAGTGAGAAACAATAGAATTAAGCTTTACAGTTTGAGTTTCAGGACTGATTATTTAAAGCAAAGATGGGGAAGAAAAAAATGCCCTGAAAAATATGATTTTGGTGTAAGGAAAAGAAAGAGATTACAAAAGTTTCAGTTCCAGAAGGGTTCCTTTATAAAACAGACAATTGAAAAATATATTTCTGTAGGTGGGAATCAATTATTGTCATCATATTATGAGTAGGCTTCTTTAACATTTCTTTTGGTGATTGCTAAAAATGTAAATGCAACTCAGTCTATGATTGTTCTTTCAGACTGCCCCTAGCAGTTGCTGTTTTCATGAAGAACACACATGGAATATGATAAATAGAACAAATGCAATCAAAATATATTTATCTGTTTTTTTTTTGTTTGTTTTTTGTTATTGAGAAAATACTGTGAAAAAAATCACAGATCTCAAAATATTAGTGGCATGTTTATATGTGAAATCTTTATTATTGCTGTAGCCATAAAGAAAAATCTAACAGCCACAATTCAAGCTCAGTCTGATTCCTTTTGAATGACGACTCTCTAATATTGTTTAATGGCCCATGAAGATGCAAACAGGCTTATAATCCATAATAATTAGCCTAAGAAAACTTGTTTAGGTTCAGGCATATCATGTGATATCATCATTTCTGGTTACTTTCCACAATAGAAGGAGAAAATTAGGAGGGATAATCTATGAATGCAGTGGAAAGGGAGGAAGAGTTTCATTAACTAAGAATTTGTCTTTCCAGCACACCTTCTAGATTTTCCTGCAGCCTCCATAAGGAGACACAAAGAATATCCATTCAACATGTTGAAATTCATAATTGTGGATTAACTATGAGCCAAAATTTGCAAGGAGATAAAGAAACAACTGAGAGAGTCACAACAAAGATGACAAGAATCAAATCCCTCCTGCCTCTCTGCTTGGTGTCAGTTAGCAGGAGTAAAGATCTGTAGCTTGGAAACTTTACCACGTTTGTTTTAAGGGCAATGAACCACTTACACTTCAGTCTGCATTTCATAGGATACTTCAAATGACACATGTCCATTTAGCAACACCAGTTGCTGTTATATTCCATCTGATAAACAAGCTCGGAGTACACTAGTGTTTATCCTTTCACCTGAACAAACACTTTACAGAGTTTAAAATCTTTGCTATTTTAACATTGCTCCTATGAATGAATAACAAATTAGCGACATTCCTGCATGAAAACAGTGGACGCAAATACTATCTATACTATTCACCACTCATTTGGGGGACTTTAAGTGAACCTGTAGGTAGAAACTTATTATACTCTATGAAATAATGGAAATATAACAGCAACAACAAGAATAATAATAATAAAAAAAAGTTTGGAATAAAGCTAGAGAGTATTGGTGGTATTTCTTGTTAACAGAAAAAGGTTGGACTTCTCTACATTCTTATAACCCCTTCAATCTACTTATTGAAAGTGAGCATATGCATATCTAGATGTGATCAAGAAGTATACCTTAGAGTTTGTGGTTTGTCCAGAAGGATCACAGAGGAAAAAATAAGGGGTAGGGGATAAAACAAATAGTGGTTATATTCATTTCTATCCTTAATATCGTCTGGGACAATAACAGTACCTATATACAGTTGTGTTTCCCACCAAAGTCGTATTCTAGTCTCAAACATACCAGTGAATATTTTCTTCAGCTGCAAAGAAAAATAACATAGATAGAAAGAGTAACGTGAGCAGCAGTTCTTTTAAAGAACATCCTGGAATTTGTGCACATGCATCTGTGTTTATATCTGCATATATATATATATATTTTTTCATTTCAAAGCTGTTCTTTAAAGGGGGTGAAAGAATGGTGAAACTTAGGTTTTGAACATGCAGACATTAGAAAACATACTAATGACCTTATAAATGTGAAACAAGTTTGAGTAACGTCTGGCACTCACGTTTAAAGTCTAGTTGGATGTCTAGGATTGAGAGACATTATTGAAACTACATGCTCTTTAATGATTTCAGAGAGATAATTCACTTTATCTCAAGATTTTGAAATTACTGCAGCTAAGTTTATACATACACATGTACATAACAGAATACTGTAACATTTTGGTTTAAACAACGCAATTGAAAAAGTAACCATGGTCACAGTACATATTTGTCTCCTTCACAAAGATATATTTGTATGAAAGATGAAAGTATGTTTGGAGAAACCACAGGAGTATCTTTTAAAATAGCAACATCCTTAACTATTTTCAGAAATTGTCATTTACTTGGAAAAGCAGCGGAGTGGAGTGACCTTCAGTATATGTTTGGATGCAGAAGCCAAATTTTATTCCATTGTTTTACATTATTTTGCCAGTGTCTATAAAATTACAGTGTCAAAACAGGTTCCACTGAGATTAATGGCAAGATTCCCAAGACATTAGTAGGGTTGGATTTCACTCATCACTTAAAATATTCACTATTTATATGTTAAATTATACATATGATTTTCAAAAGAATAAAATTATATCTGACAGTGAAATGCTGTTCAGTATGTCTCTCTCATTTGAAGAAAAGAATGCACTGATTGAACGTTGTGGGGCTGATTTCCAGAAGGCTACACAGGAGAGGCATGCAATCATCTGTTAGTTCTGTTCAGTTCTCTGTGAAGGTAAACATTTCAAAGTCTATGAAACATGCATACAATTTCATTTTTTCTGACCATTCCAAATCACAACTCAGTATGCATCAACTGGGTCTCTGTCAAAATAATTGGCTACTGTAGTCCCATTTTCAGAAGAGCTTAACTTCAGCTTTGCCACCAGAACAAATAAGATTATCAGCACAAGCTCTGTATATGAGATGCTGACTTCTTTGAAAAATCTGTACACAACGGTCACAGTTTTAGTTGTTTGATGCTGGCCTCTCCTGAACATCTGAACTTCATCTAAGAACAAAAGCGGTGCCAAATCCTCTTTGAACAGCCAATTACCCCTGCCAATTTTCATCCTCAAAAAAACTCTCTATTACATCTGCATGGTTAGCAAAATAATATAGCGTATGGAGGAAAAGTCATATGTAGTCCAGCCTCTTAGCTTTTTAATGATCACTCCTACTGCTCACTACTCCATACCATGGGAATATTTATTGTAATAATTACAGACAAGGAAAAAAAAAAAAAAAAAAGACCTTTTGAGCAAACTTACAGTTCTTGTGAAGTTCTTGTGAATTTCTCAAGATGGACTCAGCCTAAAGAAAGAGCTTCTCAGTGCTGGTATAAATTCACATTTTGATGGCTTTTTATTGATTGCCAACATCAATGTGAAAGCATGTGTTTACTTGGGCCTAAAAATAAGACTTTTTAAAAATGGGTATCCAAACGTTTACTGGACATTGAATTCTCAGTGATGAACAGAGACATGCCCATTTAGTTTTGGTTTGCCTTTTGTCCTACTTGATTATTTTATCCAGTGGCTTATACAGGTAGTTCATCCTCTATCCTTGTGAGAACCACATGAGTACATTTATATTATCATATTTAGATCACATTAAGTATTTCATAGAGAGAGGCTTAGTTTGTTACTGATTGTGAATGACATGAACACAAAGCTAAAGGGTCTGCTTCCAGGAACAAAGAAAAATTAGAATTTTATAAGCATCTCTTGTGGTCCCATGAGAAAGGGAGATCTGAGGATTTTGCAGTAATGTATGCACTTTTAATTTATTACCATATTTCACAGGGAGAAAGAATATGAAAATGAAATAATACAAACACTGAATTACAGGTAGAATAAACTAAGAGTTTAATGCTAAAAGACTGTTCACAAATGCCAAGGACCATCAGTACGTAAATTAAATATAGCTGTGACCTCCTTGCATCTCTCTAGCCATCAGCATTTTCAGATCAATTGAATGATGAGACAAAATGAAACTTCTAATATGATACTTTCTGAAAAGATGCACAGAAATGAAGCTTGCTTTTGGGATTACAGTTATTCCTTGGTCATACGCATATGACCAGGGTCATGTAGTAAGTGGACAAAATGAAAGACAAAACGGTCTGCAAATGAGATCTCAAAGTCCCCCTTAAACACAGGAAGTACAGCATGCTTGCATGCTAAAATTATACCAGAGAAGAAAAGGAAAGGAATAGGTAAGAGCAACCGGAATATGTGGTTGTGAGTCAGGACACTGATTCTAGATGTCATATTTTTCTTCCAAAGTAAAAGTCTTTGTTTAAACATAATTATAATTTGGGATGGATGCCCTAAATGTTGTACAGTATGAAATAACAAATATTTTACACAAGGGAAAGAGGAGCATCATGGTGGAGACTTGGAATTTATAATTACATACTTTTTTTTTTTTTTTTTTTGAACTATGGCTTAGTATAACTAGATGTTATGCAATACAAATACACACAGTGGTTTTCCAGACAAGATACTGCAGAAGAATAGGACAAACCAGAGACAAGGAAGGGAAAGAGAATATAGTTAAGTAATAGGAATACACTTTGCAGAGCCTAAGCATATGCAGAACGCAAGAGACATGAATTTTGCCTCTGTCCAATTACACTACATCACATTTGCTGGAAAAGGTAGGTTCAAGAAGATGCAAATGTGATTTTGGGTGGAATTTGTCACCTTCTTTGCGTCTGGCAAAAAAAAAAAAAAAAAAAAAAAAAGCTTTTAAAAGCTAGATTATTTTCTTAACATGTTTTGCTTTGACATTTTACTTATTTCAAAAACATTAAATAAGACTGAAAATGAGATCATTTTATTGTGTATATACAGTCTGAAATCAATATATGCTTTGGGGCTTTGCTTATTTTCACAGAAAAAAAGACTCAACTTTCCTTTGGGGTTGTCCGTTAACGTTCTTGGTTTGGTTCCACAAGGAAATTCAAAACAAAAAGAGAAACAGAAGAGCTGTAGTCCTTTACAGAGCTGTACTCCTCCAACATATCGCTAGGTCATTAATGGTCTGTCAATGGGATGTTGGAGGGGAAATCACTCTTTCTCAATTTATTTTTTTTTTTAATATTTTCCCTGAACCTTTATTTGCATTCATTTCTCTTCAAAAGTTCCTTTAAGGGTTTTGCCATTGTTGCTCATGATACCAGAACGCAATAAATTAGCACGGTATTGTAAAATCTGTTAGCTTTTCAAAATTGTTTACTACATTAGAGCACAGCAGAACAAATGGAGTTTCATACCTGCTAGAGGTAATAGGAAGAAACCAGGCAAGTGGAAACAAGTGTAAAATAAGTGGAAGTAATTTCCGCTCTGCTGGCTGAAATCCTATTGCTCCTGAGATCAAGGAAGCTTTTGCCAGCCCTGCCACCAACTGCAGTGGACTAACAATTGTCCATCTTTACATATTTCAAAGAATTCCTCAGCCAATATCCACAGTCAATCCTAACACAGATTACATGGCAAACAACATCTTTCTTGGTGATATTAACCCAAATCCAACTCTTGCAACTGTCCCAACATTGCTATCAAAGGACATATTTAACAGTTATTCAACAAGGTGATAAGAGAAGATAAAGGGAAGTATTCATCACTGTTAATGTATTCTCTCTCTCTGGTCAGAACAATGAGACTGGCTCCCTTGGAGATCAGTTCAAGGGACCCAAGATGATCTTCCCTCTTGTATGACCTGGGGATTTAAAAAAAAAAAAAAAAAAAAAAAAAAGACAATACCTTCACCTGTGCAAGGGACATCTCTTTGTCCCTTGGAATTCATTAACTTCATAGAGAATATTTACAGGATATTTGCACTGTGGGCATTCAATTGCTGGGTGGGAAGAAAAAAATAGCTATTGTAACTTTCCATGTAGATGAACTCCTTCAATAGTTTTACCATAATGTGAAATATAAAAATATTCATATACCTCTACAAACGTACAGCAGAAGACAAAAGGCAAAATACTCAAAACACAGGAAATCAAAATATAATAAAAAAGACAGTTCCAGATTATCTAAATATTCTTCTACTGGCGTGTTTATTAGATGGCTATTCTGGCTATTTTGACATTTATTCTCTCTCTTTTTCCCCACTCTGTTCTTTGTTGTGACTATTCTCATTGTTTGAGAGTTGAGAAGAATTCCAAATGAAAGGAGCTACATTTTCAATAATACATCAAACAATCTCAACATATTCAAAAGTGATGGGGCTCATAGTAAATTACATGTTGCGAAGCCTCATCAGCTGAAGCGATTACTCCATTTCTTCAAGCCATTTTAAAAGAGCCAAGAAACTGATGCTATTTACATCATGTATATAAATAACATGTATCTCATATTTATATAAGATGGGTGAGATGGGTGAACGTTTCTGCAAGTGTTCATTTGAATTTTAACTTGAATTCATATTAGCAGTGATTGCACAATGGAGACAATGATTGTAACCAATTCCTTTTGAATTCTTCCCTCTTACGATTTCAATGAGTCTCTGCTTTTTGCATGAGCTTTCTCAGAGACAGGGGCTTGTGATGACAAGTGCAGTATTTACAGAGAATATTTCAAGAATCATTTCAGAAGTGCTCCTGAAGATGCATCTATCTGAAGACAAAATCACTGTAATGTGAGGAATAAGAAAGGAAACAAAACAAAAGAGAGTGAGATTTTTTTTGTCGTATTTTTATTGAATTTTGCCTTGATTTCACTTAAAATGTAAACATTGTAAAAATTAAAAACTTTGTTCAACAGATTTCAGAAATGTTATCAGAAACAGGGAGTACTTACTGGTTAATGCCTCTTAATCCTGTAGAAAACAAGATAGGCAAGGGTATATGTTTGTTTTATGGACATGAGTACAACTGATAAAGGCAAATATTTTTGCAAGGAACTTCAGTAAATCATATATAAAAGTAGATTGTATAGCACAGCAGGCTTGGTACAGGAGAGTGCTTCACACTGCCAGTGGGTAATATTTCCAGAGTCCAGCACGGGAGAAAAAATGAGCCACCCAGATAAGTTTTAAAGCACCTTGTAGAACAGAAGTTTACTTTCCTAATGAAAGCTTTATATCCAATAAATCTTATCTCCCTTGTAGTATTCTACATGGTGTAGGATACAGTTTCTCAAAGAATGATCCCCAAATTCCTTTCCAGAACCCTCAAGGCCAGTGAAGTAGCACATCAGAGGCAGGAAGTGAGTACGGATTTCTTATGCAAAGGCTCAGGAAGAAGCAGAAGAGAAAAAGTAATACCAGAAATGCTCATTCATTCATGAAGTGAGAATAACATACTCTACTGACAGCTGAGAAGCATGGCTGGAATTCTAAATACTTGTTTTTATCTGTTTATTATTCAGTCTGTAGAATAACTCTTCAGTACCTACAAACAGTACCTATGAGCAAGTGGAATATTTAAGAAAACTCTAACATACTTTGAGAAATTCTTGCACTATAAAAAGGAGTTAAGATTGACCACATTATTCATGATAGTTATTTAAGTTACATTAAGCAATGCCGTGTCAGGCCAAGTTAGTATTGCCCACCAGAAATATCACACAGATCAGTCTCCCACAAATCCCAACTGGCTAGAAAAAATTATGCATTTGGTCTACTTTTATGTGTTCTTCCTGATATAGAAGCTTTCATCAAACTTCTATCCTCTAACATAGTTTTTACTGAAAAACTCACTTAAGATTAGCAAGAACTCATATGACTCAAAACACAGTGGCTGAAGTACAAAAAAAATGAGAAATGTGTGGGGACTTCTCAAAAGACTTCAATGCATCCCCACAAGATGGCAATGTCACAGATATTCCAAAACCTACCACAAAATTAATGAATAAAGTCTCTTACTCATTCATGTTAAGCAGTTGGAAATCTGAACTCTGAGCCTCTGCAACTTGAAAAACAGTATTTCAACTGTGGCCAATGTTTTCGGTATTGTAATTTGCATTGAATTGGGCCTGATTTTTCAGAGCTAGAAAGCACTGCTGGCCCACAGTGGAAAACAGGCAAATACATCAGTTTCTTAAAACATTGGCCTTATATAACTTTTCTGCAGAAAAACAACACATCATAAAAATACAGTGAGGAAAAGCTGTTTCCAGTCCTGTAGCTAAGCCCCAAGACAATCCTTTAGCTAATATACATATGGCAAAAACAGATTTGTATAGTGGCTTTTTACGGTTTATATGCATAATGTAATCATGGAAATGGCTTTGAACTTTAATTCACATTTGTCCTTATATGACACTTGCTGAAATAGAACTGAATCTCTGGCACTGTAGATCTAAAGGTAATACTGCAGCATGGCATGGCCCTGGGGCCATTAGCCATTCAGCTCTGGTTCTTCAAGGAGAAAAAATGGAAAAGCAGGAAGAAAAAAAAAAAAAAAAAGAATAAAATAACATATTAACTTTGCATACAAGCTGTTCCCCTTGTGCATGAAAGCATAAGAAACTTTAACCGTGCCAAGAGAGAAGGAAACCAAGACAAAAACATACTTGATACAGTTATGCCAAACAAGTGGTGATTCCAAGTAAGGGAGCAGGTTCTGAGGGCTCTTTGCAGATGAAAATTGTCAACAGGCACTAAGCCATTCTTGTAATGAGTCAGCACTGAATTTGGTACCACAGCCAGCACTTTGCCACTCTTGAGTAATAAGCTTTGTTTGGGGAATGTCAGCTCAATTTATTTTAAATGGATTAAATTTGATTTTCTATTATGTTGACAAATTATATACAGACAAGCTTAAGAAAACCTCCTTTGGTGATGTTAACGTACATATGTTCATATTTCATATTGCAGTTCAAAAAAGGCTGGGGATCATCAGAATTGTTTGATTATTACTAAAAGAATTTGTAAAATAACAAAAACAACACTCCACAATGAGTACTCCTAACATGTATGAGCAGTTGATTTCCATTGTGTTAGGAAAAAGATCCAACACCTAAAATGCATAGCCTTATGTTTAAACTCAACTAGAAAAACACGTAGTTAGAATCTACACATCTTACAAAAAAAAAAAGTTCAAATATTTAAAATATCCCAACATAAGGCATGATTTTTGTGTTTAGCTAAAATGCAGAGCAGTCAATAGGTCATTTACTTATCTTCTAACACACTATCAGAGCTATAAATAAAATGAGCTTGCTTAATAGCCATGGTACCACCAGAAGCAAAATAGCACTGTAAAAAAAAAAAAAAAAATCACTATCTCATAAGAAAGGAACACACAGACGTTCTCTACAAGACTATGAATTCTCTTAAGTATGCTGACTCCGGTGTGATGACTATGTGCCATCTTCAAAGTGCATTTTCACCTTGCAATTGGGCTAGTAGCTCTCCTCTCTCCCAATCCAAATCTTTAGCAAAAAAAAAAAAAAAATCTAAGAAAGCCGGTGTCTTTTTTCCACTGTGATAACATTTCTTCATTGTGACTGCTTGCATAATTGTTATATTCAAAAATTTTGAGACCATTGACTCAATTTGAAAGATTAAGATCAGAAATGTAGGCTACAGAATAATCCTGTTAAGCTAAAGAGCAAACACTCTGGTTTTCTTGGCAGGGGTCTCTATACGTTGCCTGAATGGGCCTCTGTGAAAGGTTCCTGTGCTGATGCTCCCACTAACCTCTGCAACTGTACCTCCCTTCTGACCCTGGGGGCCACAGAACAGCAAAGCTTGTGGCACTTTTTAGGTGGGCAGAGGGTCTCAGCACAAACTTAGAAAATCCCTGAATTTAAAACTTTTGCTTTGCTAGATGAAATGCAAACAAATAAACAAAAATCCTCACTAAAATAAATAAATAACATTTTATGTACAGAGAAGCAGCTGCATATATATTCTTCTATAATCCTGCCTCATCTGTGGGAGGAGAGAGAGACAACCTCTATAGAGATGGACAAGATCCTATGCTTAAACTGGATGTAAATGAATGCAGTGAATGTGCAATGGTGTTTTGTTCCTTTTTTTTCTTCTGCCTGTTCTTTTTTAACAAAGCTTCTGGAGAAATTTATCAGCAGAGGAGAGGGAAAAGTCCTCAAGAATAAAATAAGGGAATGTATCTGACCTTCACCATGGGTGAATTTTTTGTTTAAAGAGCCAAGTGGTGGCTTTATGGATGATTGCTACCACGAAGTAAGACACAGAAATGTCCCTTTTATAGAAAACGGATATTATGGAATAGCACAGTCCCACAGAAGTACTAGGAAAAGGTTTTTTTAGTCAGGAAAATAGATTCTTAAGCACACCTTCAAAGTCAGTCAAAATGATGGCATTACCATCCTTAAAAGAAAAATAAAGAAATTCAATTTCTGAGTATGTTCTATGGTATAACAGTACAGCTGAATATTTTCACTATAAATGTAGCCAATGTTCATTTATGAGTAAAATGAACTTACAGTACAAAAAATAAAGTTGTTTTTTTTTTTATGTCCAAAACCAACACCTTAAAATGAGCCTACAGAAGTACAAGCATCTGGCTCCTTCTGTTTCTTCTTTTAACAAGCAGCACTTTAATGACACTTGTTTCCTGCCTCACTGTTCTCCTAATTTGACAGCAAGTCTGAAATGGTAATCATGTTTGGGAGACCTGAAGTAGCTTTTGCTGAAAGCAGAAGTAGTAAAAGGAACTTAAAAAAACACAACATTAAATTATTCTTTTTGTGTACTTATCTGTAAGTTCTTTCTTTGTGTCACATATGATTGCTTGAAGTATTGATTCATCGTCCTCTCTCCAATATTAATAATTGTTGAAATGCTGCCATTGGTTCCAGTAAAATTCAAGTAATATTGAAGTAAGAATTGTTTCTTTATTCCCAGGAGAGACGCAAGTCTTCTATAACATCTACTCTTAAGGGATTTGCTTTTTTACTGTCAACATGCTCTTTTTTAATATTATTGGAAGAACTATACTTCTTTTCTAAAATAGAACTTAAAATGTGTATTGAACACATTTTTAAACAGCAACATACACAGAAACATAAACAGTGTGAATCCAAGTCAATGAAAAAAAAATCATGAAATGTAAAAACATTGTGAGCAAGAAAGTATTTAGACAGTTATTTTAATTCAACTATCCCAGTGGCTTACATTTACACAGAGCACTTTCTTTCTTACCTTGCATTTCAACAATCAGTAATTAGAGGATTTTTGGCATAAACAAATAGCGAATAAAAGAAGTGGAAAAATACTAAGTGCAGTCTTTTTTTTTTTTTATCAGTTCATGTAAAATAAATCAAAAATATCACTGCTGGTTTTACTTAGTAGTGTTTGAATAAATATTTTTGTAATTAAATCTACCTCATTTGCAGAAAATGTTTACATTTTTTATCGGATGCTCACTTATGGCAAAGAAATGCTTAGTCTTTTCTAATCCACACATATTTGACCATTTAAAATTACATTTCTCCTCAGTAAACTGAAATGAAAAGTTAGGCTAAATATTTCTAATTACATTAATGCATAAATAACACTATCACTTCATTTATAGCTTTTTTATTAATAAACATTACCATTTTTTCTTGGAAGACAGGGTCAAAATATGTACGTACATCAAATACTTTATTTAAAGTAAGAACAACTACAAAATATTGCAGTCTCTTAGTCTCTGAAGTCCTGGACATGCAGAGTCTGGAGTGATTCTGTATTAGGGATCAGGTGAGTCCCACTTGTACATGGTTCACCTGAGCACTACACAAGGTACCATGTGCATTGTAGAAAGCACTCTCACTTCCTTGACATATGCAATGTAGCTGCTTTCTAGATGTACAGAAATGTGCATGGGAACATGCTTGATTGTCAAAGACACCAATGCAGGTAATAGAGCTTGGATGTCCTCATAAACTACGGGGTCAGGGTCAATTCCCTGCCAAGTACATGGTGCTCTGTATGAATACTAAATGTTCTCACCAATAGCAGACAGTTTAGATATAATTCATAACAAGATACATTCAGTAGTAAAGGCATTTTTACATAACATGAAGAATCATTATAAGAATACGGGAGAGTATCTTGGTTGATGCAAGTAATATTCAACCCAGTTCCTAGAATTCACATTAGAAGCCTAATTCTTTTTTCTTCCTCAGCAATGAGAATATGCTGGATCAGTGTATCAAGAAGAATCAACTCAAGTGCCAGTGCAATTGCCAGAGGGAATTGTCTCCATCATTGCAACACAATATATTTGCCTGGGCATATCACACTAACTAGCTATCTCACTACATTTAGCAGAAGAGACTGCCAAATTACTGTTTAATTCAGTGCAGATACAGATCTAGGCAGCCTATTAAGATCTTCATTTTGACTTATGGTCTGATTTAAAGTGACAATTCAAATCTGCTCTTGTATAACCATAAAATAATGGGATATTAATAATACAGTTTATGCATTTCATGCCAAGCTAAATTTTGAGCATATTAGCAAGATGCAATGAAATATTTAAAAAATATAGTGGAATGATAAATTTGGAGGCTGGAGAAAGGTAACTAAAGTATGCAAGTTTTAAACTGTCATTTTCCTGTGTACACTGGCAAACTTTGTTCCGGGAAAATGCAACAGAATAGACATTTTAATACCCCCACACCAATATTAAACAAGAGTATAACAGATCATTTATAAGTTGTTTTACTCTGTATATTTTAAATACAGAACCAAGCACTGTCTCATTCCAAGCCTTGACAGCAGAAGCTGAAATGAAGGCAAGAGAATTAAAAAGATCAGTCAAAATTAGAGATGGCACAAGCTCTAAAACTGAAGTGCTCCAGAGCTCCCATGTTGGATTCTGAAACCTTGATAAACCTTCTTATATAGTTAAGAACCAGAAGGAAGGCAAATTAATGAGTTTCCCAAAAACTGTGAAGGGAGGAAGACTCCGGGGACCTCAGAGAAACTGGGGGCTGTAAGCCATGCTACAAGTCAGGCCATTTCTAGCAACATACACGAAGTTTGAAAGCAAGCAACTTGCAAACAACACTTAAAATGCAAGCCTAAGTCTTGATTAGAAACTTAATTCATTGCGTTAGAATAATTTAATTTTGAATTTGTCCTGAGTTCATTTGGCAATAAGGGAATTTTTCCGCTGATGCCAATGGACAGAGACATACCTAAAATTTTCCACAGGCTGGGCTGCCAGTGGAGATGATCAGATCCAAGAGCACACATGGGAAGAACAAAATCTGTTCTTAGATGTGATCAATCAGAACTAGTAATGGCCAATAACTACCAACCTTCAAACTTCTCTCCTGCTTCAACATTGACCCATGTGCCTTAAAAAAATAAATCTTCTACAGCACTTCTTTAACAGGAAATTCTAACTAATGTTCTTCATCTCCTGACAGCAGTTCTTTTTCCTCTGGGAAGTGTCCAGACTACACCTCCCATTTCTGAACCTGCTCTGCATTTGAAACTTAACAGGAAAATCAGAGAGCCTTCCACCTATGAAGAAATACTAACCCTCATGCTCAACAACAATCAGGTTGTGAGCCTTGAACGGAGTCAGTTTTTAGGCAGCTCAAAATTCACTCCATGTTACTTATCATGGAGGGATACCTATTTTAAAAAGAAAGCTTGCAGTGAAGATATCTATGACTGCTGGCTATGATTTTTATTAAAGCAGAATAAATGTTTGATCAAAAATGAATCTTTAAAATCTATGTAAATGAGATTGTGAAATCCTTGTTGCACAAGGTAAGCTCTCTTTTTAGTATTGCAGGCATGCACTGTGACTACTGCGAGTGTCAGAGCATGAAAGATATCCTTACAATGCCCAGATTTGGATACATAACAATTTTCACCACTCTCACTGAATGAGAACCAACTTAATAAATCACTAAAGTTCACTCTCAGAAAGCTATTTTTCAGAACTGTACAAAGAATCCAGTCAAAGCTGCAACAAATAGAGTTTATGTATTCTTGAATCTGCACTAGTGAGTTTAATAGAATTTATTTATTGCATTTAAAACATGTCAATATGTTTATGTTTTCTAGGACTGTTTTTCCATTCTCTAAACTAGCAAAATTTCAGATCAAAGAACTTTCATGTCTGTATTCTCAACAATAAATTGTTTTAAACCTATTAGGTCTTTGGAGATGTATTTTTATGATTATAAGTGGCAAATCTTACAAAACACAAGAAAAGCATACTGCATTAACGTCGTCATCTTACAACCATATTCTGTTTTATTCCTTGTGCCCTTAAAACATTTTTAAGATATCATTAAAAATGTATTAGGGCTAGTTGCAATTGTTAGCACAAAGTAAAATATTAAAACAAGAGTGGAAATCCCAAAGCAATAGGAACAGGCTGTATATACAGTGCTCATGTTTAAAATGTATGTAGTGAATAATACATCATAAAAGGTTTAACATTTGTTGCCTTTTTTAAGTAGGCTTTTCATGCTTGCATCTGACAGTTATTTGTTATAGAAATCTGGACAGAATACTGGTACTGCATCAAGATTTTGAGAACAGAAAATTGAACGTAAGAATTGCAGAAAAGTCTAGACCTCCACGTAATGTGAAGCTCCAACTCACCATTAGTGGTATAAATAGCTCCCGCATGAGTCCTTTGGATACAAATCAGTCGATCACTTAAAGCCATCTCCTTTCTATCTACCACACTGTAATAATATCACTTTGCAAGTACAATCTTTTGTCAAGAAAGCTTCCTAAAGGGGCTATCTTATGTCCTATAGACAAGGTAGCCAAGTTTTGGAGATGCAACTGCATAAATTAGTCAAAATCAAGAAAGAAAAAACAAAACAACAACAACAACTAGAAGCTGAGGTGAGAATAGGACATGGTTAATGTTGTTTTTTTTTCCCTCATGCTTTGGTTTGCAGTGCTCAACAGAGGTAAGCTCATGGCAGCTTACATTGCTCCAGGGGTGCACAGATGAGTAGACTCTGCTTAAAAGTCATCTCAAAACTTTCACTCAACAACACATGTTAAAATCTTTCAAGCTGTAAGGAGTTCAGAAAATCCCTGTTCATTTTGCTCTATTATCAGAGTTTCCAGAATCAGGGTGGCCCAGGATATGAAGTGTTCAAGTGCCTATACAGACAGCAAGTTTTCCTACTTCATGCTCAGATGAAGGAGGTCTGATGTAGCATTGGTCTTTCAGGAGTGATTCCAAGATGAACTGGGATTTTGCCAAGGAACACTTTGCACATTGCTGCCTGTGTCACCTCCCCACAGCACCCAGAAAACTTTTTTGACCTCTTGTCATACCCTACCTGTCTGTCCTCTCTCTGTGATTTTCAGTGCCTTCCACAGATATATTCCACTGTATCTAAGGAACTCTGCTTCATTCCAAATTTCACCTCCAAATGTTCTTTTTTTTTTTTTCTGCCCTCACTTTCAACTCTGAACCTCATTTGTATCCCTGCAAGAAAATGGAACAGCAGCATGTTGCAAAGATTCTTTTCATCTTTAACTTGGCCATTTTCATTCATGTGCTTATCTTATGGCCCAGGCACGGCAGATTCATGCCTCCCATTCAACTTAAGTTTGGTTAATAAGGAATATTCAAGCATGAGCTAAACCTCAGAAATACATCACTGAGATTTAACTGGATTGATACAGATATATAGGCATATATATCTGCCAATACAAAGACTGAACTGAAATAAAGCAGCCCTGCCATTTTTCAGACTGGCAGGGTCCATTCTTAGAGATAATTGGTCTTGCAGGAAACCCATCTCTCCCATTTCTGAAATATTTTAACATATCTTCATACCCTATACTAACACAATCTTAATGTCTTCTTGAGATCTCTGGATATCACTCCGCACACGCTGGAGAACATTATTGCTATCAGTCTTTGTTCAGGGAGTTCCTGGCAATGAAACTACTTGTTCTCTTGTTTACTTTGCAGGCACACAAAAGATAAGGGCAATTCCACTTAATAAGCTACATAATATTCTTGTAAAAACAACACTATGTAATGGGAAAAGTGAAATCCAAATAGGTTACGGCAAGGGAGAAGTCAAAATGCATTACACAGTCTCTCTAGAGGGAGTACCATTGGCAGTCTCCAGCTATGTAACATTTCTGGTTGCCAGCACAGGAAAAAAATGTACTCATTTTATTTTGTTTTTAAGCAGATGCCTGAGAAGCACTTTTCCAATCTCTTTTCCTACTGAAAAATTCAGACACTACGGTGTCTCCAGAATTACCAAAATTAAGACATCACTAAATCCAGATGAGTACAAAATTAAGAAAAATACTAGACATAAATGTACCAACTACATTTTTGAGAAAATACTTCTTTCTAAGGCTTCTTTCCTAGCTAACAGACCTACAAACATTTGCATTTGAGGAGTAAAGAGAAAGCACAGAAACCTTCCTTAAATATAGAAGAATACATGCACCCTTGCTGCAAAGAAGGTTGCACTAGGCTGCACTAGGAGGAGTGTTGCCAATAATAGTAGAGAGGTAATCTTTTGTTTCTTCTGGTGAGGACACACATGGAGAGCTGGGCCAGTTCTGGGCTTTCTAGCACAAGAGAGACACAGACACAACAGAAGGAGTCCAACAAAGGGCTACAAAGATGATCAAGGGACTGGAGCATCACTCCTGTGAGGAAAGGTTGAGAGAGCTGTGACTCTTTAGCCTAGTGAAGAAAAGATTCAGAGCGGATCTCAAAAACATATAAAAGTTCCCAAAGAAAAGATGAAAAGAAAACAGAGCAGGCTCCTACCAGCGGTCCCAGAGAGGTGAACATGAAATGGCCAAAGACCATTTGGAGATGAGAGATATCTGGGAAGATTTTCTGACAGGTAGAAATCCTTTCCAATCCTTCTCCAACTTCCTCAGGAGATCTCCAGGCAATGATTCCTGTGGCCCCAGCTTTGCTCAGCTCCCTGTGCAGAGCTACTCAGGACCCATCCCCTCAGGTGTCCACGGCTCAGGAACATACAGGAAGCATCAGAAACAGAGCTCATGTTTTGCCAGCGATCTTTTCAGCCATGATCCTTTCCTAGACCCTGCTCCCATCACCCTTGCAGCACAAAGCCCCAGCATGACCAGTACTGGGCCACCCCAGCACTCTGTAGGCACTAGACAGGGGACACTGGGTCCTACTCAGCTCCCCATCACAACTGGGATCCAGTGCCACAGTCACCTGCGGGACAGATAGTGACACGGTAATATCACTGAGTGAAGGGTTGTGACATTACCGAGCAAC
The DNA here is from genome assembly GCF_047663525.1 of Anas platyrhynchos. Classification (NCBI taxonomy): domain Eukaryota; kingdom Metazoa; phylum Chordata; class Aves; order Anseriformes; family Anatidae; genus Anas; species Anas platyrhynchos. The sequence goes on along the minus strand of NC_092588.1, from coordinate 120,242,087 downwards.
AAACTGTGTCCCTCAGTGCTTATCCTGGGGCACCAGCAGGGTCAGGTAACCTCTTGACCAACCTCTCCCACCTTGGAGAGATATTCAAACGCCATCTGGACATGGTCCTGAGCAACCTGCTCTAGGTGGCCCTGCTTGACCAGGAGTTTTGGACCAGATGACCTCCAGAGGTCCCTTCTAACCTTAAGTATTCTTTTATTCTGTGATCACAGTGTTTCTATACTACAGAAGGAAAGGAAACTCAGTATTTCATATAAACAAGCAAACACACAAAAGCACTGATCTGAAAGACAACTTTAAATGTAGGGCACTGCATGAAATCGAGCTCACTCACAAGTTCCTGAAAGGCAGGTAAAACAAATCACCAGAAGGAAAGCCCTCCCAAACAATCAGAGCAGCAGTAATAGTAGTGGTATTGGTGCCAACCGTCTAAAATCCAAATTCTGTCCCTGTCTTCTCACAAACTGCTAATGGAAGCTTATTAGTCTTTTAACTCTCCAAGTCCCAGCTACAATTTTACTTCCTAGGACTGTTATATGGACAAATTCAAGTGAGATGTTTAGACACTGAAATGAGAACCAAGGAATGCAAAGACTTATAAAAACATGTAGATGTGTCAGCACAGGAGATAAACCACTCAGAGAAGTTGCATTTGTTCATTAGTTGAAAGCCCAGAAAAGCCAGCAATTTACAGATGTTCCCTGTCCTCCATTGCTCCTCCATTCTTCCATGTACAGCACTTGGCTCTGCTAATGTTCCAACCCTAACATACAAAGCTGAGCTTGTAATAACAATCTCATTGCACAAACAGCACATCCAGCTCACAAGAGTTGACTTGTATCAGCTTGTAAGAAGCTTCATGACTTGCCCAGGCTGATGCAGGCTCCAGTTCAGACAGGCAGCATCACTCTTCCCTGTGACTTATCCTGTTGTTTTCCATGGAGACATTCACAGAGAAAGGATTTGAATGTAATGGTAGCTGGCAGAACTTGGATTGGAATGATGACTCATTCCAGGAAATCTGAGCCATAGGTCCATACAAAACATACCATACACTATGCATTTCAAAATATACAATTTTGCTATGGGTTTTAGAGAACATAAAAGCACCTACGCAACTCAGCTTTTCAAGCCTTGCTTCCTACAGCACCTGGTGGGAAATGAAGATTTTAGGAACATGATTTTACATTTCAATGCCAGGTAAGTTTTTGTTTGTTTACTTACTGTTTCTGTTTTCACTACATGGAATATAGTTCCTGATTCTTGTGGTGGGGAACACCACCAGTCAGTCTCGAGGCGGGTCTGTAACACCATGTACGCTTCATATGGTGCCTACCATTCAGGGTCAACTAGAGAGGCTCACACTGAGTCAGTCCAACAAAACAACATTTAAGTCTACTTCATGCACACACAAATACTTTGCAGTCTGTCTCAGCACCCATTTCTTGGTCAGCCACAACAGAAGAGCAGTGAGACTCCTGAAGTCACCCTGTCACAACCAATTGAATCGTCTTTGACACCATGGGACTTCTGAAATAAATATGTATGTGTGGCTACAGAACTTAAAATTCAGTATGCCTTTGGGAAAAATCACCTTGCATCCATGTGAGAAAACTAACAAGGAGACAGAAAAACTTCACAACTAATATTTAGAAAATATTCGAAGCTCGGGGAGGAGATGACAACCAAATAAATAATCAGGCTTGAGAAAAGTGGTGGAGACTATATCGCAATCTGCCAGTCAAACAGCAGGGAAAAAAACATCAGCCCAAACAAACTGAAAACAACAAGAAAACACTCTTACTGCTGAAAATCTTGTACACAAAGGAGGCATAGGAAATCCATTGGGAAGGCACTGTGCTAGACTTGTTAAATAGCGAGGCAGAAAAATAAGGCCAATAAAGCATAACAATGCCTAAGAAACTGATAAAGTATTTCCAGTGGAAAAGTTACTAAGTTAACCAAAAGAAACCAGACTTCTGGTGGGAAGAAGAGCAACAAGAACAGCTCAGCCTACTGCTAGAAAATGCACCTTACAGCTGAGATGGAACAGCAAAAACAAAAGAATAAGATGGCTGAGACTCCAGGGAAGCCCACACTCTGAGTTGTTCAGTCTGATCTGAAGAACAAAAAGAAAGAAAAGATTCATAGTATATTACTAAACAGTCATACAGCATTAGCTGAAACAACTAACAGTAAGTTACTGGAAGAAACCAGAGAGTCATAGCGGAAATATTTATGTAAAATCAAAGAAGAAAGGTTTCACATTAAAGTATGTCATTCAGAATAACTCAAAAAAATATTACATACTTAATGCACTTTCTGATATATATTCCATTGGTTCCTTTTGTGTCTGAGCTCACTATCCAGTGGACTGATCACTACTCCAAAAGCTAGGACACCCCATGTCATAGCCATGTGAGCTGCCCCAAAGTCCTACCCTGATCAGGAGGTTTCACAAACCTCCCTGCTGCCAGCAGCTCAGTATTGGCATTTAGTCCTTCCCCATGACTTTCTTTTTAATGCATAAAATTATTAAGGCTATGAAAAAAAGAAAAAAGTACTAGTACAATTATGTTTTAATAAGAAAAATCTTTCACTGGTTAACTCCACAGAAAAGGTGAAAAGATATGAGATCAGAGACAACAAGCTCCCAAAATAGTAAGACACTGGGGGATACAAGAACTCTGAACTAAAGGAAAAGAGAAAACTTCATCTCTCTCTAATTTGAGAAACTAGACAGTATCTCAGCAGGAAAGGGGCCATATTTGTGCAATACCAACCTGACCTAGTGATCTCTAGATGCTACTGTAATACAGCTATAGAAAGAGTGAGAAAAGGTAAGCCACTTGTGCATTTACCAGGCTGCCTGAATCCCACAAGAAACCTCATCTGCCTGTTTCCTAATCTGAGCAAGTTTGTAAAGAAAGCCTCTATTGGAATACTTTAAACACTTCTTTCAGTTAAAATAAACAACAAAAACAACAACAAAACAACCCTAAGCTCTGAAGTATGTGAAAACTAAGAAAGGAGAACACAAACTAAGCAAAAGTGTTACAATCTTCTAAACCGTCGGCATTTTTTTTTTTTTTTTTGGTTGTTTATTGGTGGAAAGAGTGTCTTCCCATGCTGTGAAACAGACTTTATTTACCCAGCAGATGAATATGAGTGGCTTTTCTCTGCAGATGTTAAGATGACAAAATATGTGAAAGGGCCTTGGGCAAGTAGACAAAAGGTAGTGGAAACCCAGAGGGCTGTTGAATCTCTCACTTTAGCAAAAACTGTAAAGTTGACAAGATCAAGATTGACCATGACACAGCTTAGTTATTCCCTATAAAATACCTAAAACAACACAACTCCACCTGTCCCTAAACCATTTTTTTCCTCAAAGATCTAATGAGGCCAGTAACCAAGAGCAGCAGATACTATCTTGTTAAGGAGTTATTTCTTTGCCTAAGTCTTCTAAGAAATAAGTTTTGTTTTTCAGTAAGGAATATTCCTCAAGAATATGGAGCACTCATAGGTCTGACTTTACTCTTAAAGATCCTTCCCACTGTGCTGCCTAAATTGGTGGCAGCACTATAACTGCCATTTCCTCAGCACCTGCTGCTTCAGGAAATACATGTAAGATCTCAAGTTTTAGGAGCTTGTTTAGAAAGCTATGTAGGCTGAAGTCCCTATGAAAACAACAAAATTCAGAATGGAATACAGAAAGAGTTATTGAAAGAACAGCAGCTTTTAATATTCTAGGTTGCAAGCAACACACCTTCAGCCTATCATAGTACAGTGAAAACTTGAGCCAGATTCTTGTTCTAAAGAACCTGACAAATAAAGATCATAAAGCTCTGGTCTATAAAAGAAAGCAGAAGGGATTCCTGAGGAGAAGCTTCTCTATGTTGGGTAATTCTTCAGCTGCCTCAAAGCTGCTTTAGGATCCCATTAGGAGCAACACTAGCCTTTCACTGGGTGTCAACATCCAAAGGAAGCCAGACTGCGCTATTGCCCATCCCTCTTCCCTTAACATTTGGTCTACAGCAAGTATCAAGACAATCAGATTGTTTTCATGATTGCTCTGACAGGAAAAAGTGCATATGAATTATACTCAACATGAACATTTCTATCTTCTGTACTGTGTCTCCCATTGCTATTTCCAGCAAAGTTTTTTTTGTTTGTTTGTTTTGGTTTCATATAGAATAAATTAGCTAAAATTCCAAACTCCATGTGACACGCAAAACAAGGCTTTTGGTGATCCTGTTTCCCCAAAGCAATCAACCAAGCCACATTCCAATGGCCACCTAACTGCAGAGACACCTTCGTTTTAGACTGCACAGTCCCCGAGACAATTTGATAAAAAGTGCTTATACACAACACCATGACTCTTCAGGGACATGAATATTTATCTGCTGTGGTCCAAACACTAGACATAAATACATTACTACCCTACTTTAGTCTCTGTAGGATCTAATTGTCTAAGATAACTCACAGCATGCTCTCTGCATAAAGACCACCTACAGTCCAACACTAAGCACAGCAGTTAGGGAAACTTTCATTACAATCATAATTACTTTAGAACTCTCTTTTTACTGGAGTCCACACCCAGGAATTAATAGACCTAACATCAAAAGTTCACTCTCAGCCCAGCTTTAAACTACACAAAGTGCTTGCTGATGGAGACAGAAGGAAATATATTTGCACATCTACCTGATAGGTCAGATGAACGGTGTGCTATAAGTGCCTCTTCTGTCCCTTAAATGTACAGGGGGGAATCTAGACAACTAATCAACATTATGATACCTAGAATCCATTTATGTTTTAATATCTGAATTCAAGTATGATGACCTAAAGGCTTCACTGTGCATCTCCGACTCTGGTTGTCTAGCAATAGCTCTTACACTTCCTCCTGCATAATTTTCTACTAGATTTTTGGAAGTACCTATGATCTCATATGTGGTACAGCTAGTCTGGTGGGGCCTAGGTGATAGCATATCATTTGCTGGTGACAGAACACCAGCCTAAATTGGAGAGGACATTGTGAATCCTGTTAATGGTCACTTTTCTCCTGCTTCATCACTGCAGATTGTTAAAGGTGAAGGAGAAGATTATACTATTTAATTTATTCCATAAAACCCTTTGAGATCTTAAGATGAAACAGCCTACGTAAGTGCAAAGAAGCAATGTCATTTTGACCCTTTCAAATACAAATTACAACCACGTCAGGAAAAGTTCCACAGCATTTTATACATCTTCATGTATGTCCCTAATTGTAAATCCTCCTCTTCAACTAAGGCTGTCTTCAGTCTATAATCAACTGACCTTTCTGGGGTGTCCTTTTAAGTCAGTTTCCAATGAGCTGAGAAAAGAAAAAGAGAAACTTAAAAAGAAAAAAAGAAAAAAAAAAAAAAACACATCAAGAAGAAAACTGAATTTCACTAAACGGCACAGAAAGTGCTGGTTTCTCAAATCAGAAAATTAAAGCCAGTCAAGCTAAACAAAATAAGTCTTGTAAAATCATTTCACAAACTGATTTTCTGATATTATTCTATATGTTATTGTCAATCTCTTCTACCTACAAAAACAGATCCTCCTATATTTGAGATTAGGTTAAAAAAAATTAGGTTAAGTGCTCGAGTGAGTCCAAGTCTGGATCATTGTCTTTCAAACAAGAATTTTATTACGTTTATAAGCACTTTTACATTCCCAAGTGAGAGAAGCAGTATGCTTCAGCAAGGAATTAATTCTCAGCATGCTGATTATAATGTAGGTTTAGGTTGTCTGTGTCAGGTTGGATTATTCCAGGCTACAGATATTCACTATTTACACTGACCTAACATGCAGCAGTTCTAAGTCAGACAGCAACTGTAATGTTATCCTGAGTTTGACCCTAAGAAGCCGTTCCCTGATAGAGTGATGTCTCTGAAGTTGATGTCAAATCTGATGCAGAAGAGGTGTCAAATTCTACATATAAATAAGTTCTAAATAAGCTGTTTATGTCCAAGTAATGAAACAAAATAACTGTAGTTAGTTAAAAAACAAGTGCAAGAAAGCAGCTAGGCCCATTTTCTTTTTCTGAACCTGTGTATGTAGCCATTGCTGGACAACACACATGAGGAACAGTACAGATCAGAATAAAAGCATCTCTTGTATTCTTCATGTTTGGAGTAAATGCAGGCACCATCTTCAAGGCACAGTCCCACAGTCATATTCCTTCTTCCAAAAGTATCTAAAGATGAACATCTTTAGCTGCCCAGATACCATGATATGACAACTTTCACATCCACATCCTCAGATATGGATAATACACCCAGGACTGCTGCCTGTCTGTAAACCAACTTTATGACAGGGGAAAGAAGACAGGGGTGTGGCAGCAAGGGGAGGCATTTTGTCCAGTAACATGCAAATGAATAAAAACTTCATCTTTTAAAAGCTGTCAGAATCACAACTATCTTCATTGGAGCTCATTACAAACAGCAACTCCACTAAAACAAATTTGTTTAATTTCCCATTTCTCCAGCTGTATGCGGCTGCAGTGCCCAATTAGGGTACATGGGAAAAATTTTCTATGAATTCTGATAACCAGTATGTAAAAGTTAGGCAAAGGCATCTGTTTCCAAGAGACCCATTTAATGATTTATATTGTGCAGTCTGTGAAATGTTGTTTCAGGAAAGAAGCATTTGGAATCACACAACAATGACATGAGTTTACCAGTTAGGATATCTTTCAACAGTGAAATCATATAGCATACTGATGTCCTGTAGAGCCCAGAAGCCCTCATTAAGTTAAAATTCACATTTAATTGCCCTAACAGCAGTCATTAGGTTGAAGACCTCAAACTGCTTTCTTACAGGGCTGCACATACTATGCTTGCTCACACCAATATAAGCCATGGAGATTTCAGGTCTCACGAGTATCATATACCCTCTTGTGTTGCTAAGTGGTGGTAATCTCTGCCACAAATGCAAACAAACTTTTTTCTTTTTTTAAGCCTTTTAACTCTCATCAGCAGAAGCAATACAAACTGCAACTGATTTGAAAGACCAGAGATGCAGAACAGCTGCAACATTTCAGCTCCGGGAACTTTCCTTTGTATGTGCTGCGTTCTTCATTTTATGTGGATTCTCAAGTGACAAATCAAGGAGGATGGAAAGAGGCCAAGATAACACAATGAGAAAGAGCATATACCAAAAAGGACTTCCAGAAACAGTCTTGTTTATAAGTGGCCTCAGATACCGCGATTACTTACATATGAGTTTTCAGGAATACAAAGTCATCTGGCAAAAACAATTTTTTCAAAGCAGGGGTTCCAGAAGTGCGGTCTGTTTGCAGGCCATTGAGCATCATTGCATGGTTCGCACCGGAGACTTTGCATATAGCTTCTTCTGACAGACCCAGATCTATAGCAACTGAAAGGTCTGGAACTGCTATGCTAGAACCAAAATTTACATTAGGTGCTCCAGGAAGTAATGCCTGCCATCAAATTCCACAGTGACCCATGGAACAGTCATCCCAGGAGAGTCCAGACAGTGCCCCAGACATACATTCAGATCCTGTACACTCCCATGGCTACACCCATTGCTCTGTTTGGCAGTGAGAATCTGTTGGAGACCTATTCCAGGAGTACTTTTGTCACCTGGAAAAGAGTGAGTTTCTACTTCTGTAAGGACAGAAAAAGAAAAGCAATCCTGACCTGCTATGTAGACAAGGAACTGAATTAAGAATTTTATTTTTCTCCTAAATATACACTTATTATTTGGTCCTGACTGATAGATCTTTGGAATTCTTGCCTTAGATGGTATGCAGGACCTATAAACCTCTCAGTGTAGACCATGTTTCTTTTCTAGTAAGGAAGAACAATTTACTAGCAGTGGAGTTGGACTTCATGATCAAGTGCTGGCACATATGCTTTTTAATGTGCAAACATTTCTTCCTTGCTCCCTTCGTGCCAATGCTCATTACTGACATGCCTTCACACACACAGCCTTTCATTTGCTAGGATTCCCAAAACACTGTTAGGAGTCTCACTTGGGATGCCTTACCCACTTTGCCAGTGCTGAATGCTTTGAAAACACATTATCCAAATATAGAAGCAAAAAAAAAATACAGAAGCAAAATATCTGCTGAATGACAAGGTATTTCTGAAATATGACTGTCTTAACAGGATGAAAATATTCTGTAAAAATATCTTATTCCAAATATATCTGATCAAGCCTAATTGCTTGAAATTGACCCTTGCACACAGGTACCCCAAGTACCACTGCATTGAATCAATGCAAGACATTTCAAGCATCCAGTCTCTTAGGTTTTCCTTATCCTCCTAAACATCTAATTCATGAGTTCTCCCATTTGCATCAGTTAATAACAGTACAACTCATTCTTTCAGCCTTGGCATCCTTAAGATTATCCCAGGAGAAGAAACCTTTTGAAACTATGACTGAGTTTCTGGAACCTGCCAGAGACAGCAGTTCAAGCTCATCACGTGTTCTATCTTACTGAAAGTGGTCCAAGCCATACCTTGAACTCAGATCACCCGTTCTTCCTATATTTCTATGGTGATGCGACTTGCAATCATAAACAAAAAAAAAGAAACCTGGAATTCGTTCAGTGTTTAATGCATTTAATATCATAAGAACAAACATAACTAGAGGTAAGATGTAGCACTACCTGTCTAATATCTGGCTACATGAACAGGAAAGGAAATTCTAATAAATAAATAAAAATAGCAACAAAAAACTATGTTTAGTCAAATATCACCTCAGTGTGGCATGTGTTTTAATATCATGGGTTTTATTATTAAAGTAGCACAAATGTCTGAAAAAAAATAAAAATACAGATTCTGTGCCACCGGAACTTTACTAACATACAAAAGGAAAAAGGAATATATACATGTATTTTATTTACTTCTAGCTTTACAGATGTCATGAGCATACTAGTTTTTGAACTCTGTCTCCTGCTTTGTTCCAGCATGTATCCTAATGTATACCTGAGCATGCAGAGTCTGAAGTCACTGCTACTGTGCTGTATTACCATATTGGATATGTACTGTATTAGATGTGACACCTTGTCTTTGCAAGTGCAAGATATTGCTACATATTGTTCCCTATAATTATAATGCTGTTTTATATCACTACAAAAGAAAATGAAAGCTACACCCTGTAGAATTATTTGTGGCATTTCCATAATTATGCAGATGTATACACTACACAGAGAAACAATTTGTGGGAATACAGCCTGGAAACATGCATTGTCTCAAGAATAAAGAATATGAATATGCTTGTGAGATGTCTATAGGCTATCCAACAAAACAGTATCTTCTAAACAGAAAGACCTACTAGTAAGAGGGAGCCATATAAAGAAACATATAATTTACAGCTGCATACATTTCTTTTACTCAGTGATATAAAAGTTAAACCAGAAATAATATCATTTGCCTTTGTTCTACATTCTTTATATGAATACAGCCATACAAAATCTAACTTTGTTAGTATAATTTTATGCAACTGAACACTACAGATAAGCTGTAATATCTGCACAATAATTAATGACAGCATGCTGCGCCTTGTCAGTAAAGAATGAATTCATTTTTTTTTTTCCTGTAAAATTATTTGTATACAAAGGAACACAAGCAAAGCATCAGCAAAAATATTTTCTCCTATGTTCTTTCCTCACATGCAAAACAGGAGAAAATAAGCAGGATGTAACTCCCTTGGGAAAGAACTCTGAAGGTGAAAGGTAAGAAAGAAAAATGTTATATTAAAAACAGAAGTATTTGTATTACAGTCCTATTAGTTGTGAAATACATTTAAGGCTCAAATAAGTTCCAGCTTCATTGGGTTCTGCCTGCATCTTCTTTTTCTACAACAGATCTTTCTATAACCATAAAAATAGTTGATACAGCGCCACACAATACAAAACCATTTTCAGTGATCGTCAACATCACAGCGCTATACAACTGAAGTCAACATAATGTCTGCTAATGATTGCAAAAGGAAAAGGACTAATCTTCACAAAGAGAAATAACAGCAACCAGACACATAGCGTGTAGTCATCTTCTCAGAAAGAGCAAAGCCATTTGCAAGGTACTATCCTGTCCCACGCAGGCAAGGTGGCAGAGCATAGCCAAGGGCTAGAGATGGCTATCTCACAAAGAGATTTTACATTCTCTAAAATCAATAGCAATTCAGCTGCAAAAGTACAATCCAGTTGTGTGCTATCATCTTCCCTTATTACCATTATTTTTAAGAGAATCTAATGTTTGCTGGTTTTGTGTTTGGCATCTGGTTAAAAGAATAATCAGACGAGCTACAGCTGGCAGAAAAATGGGTCCCTCTGGCATTGTTCAGCAACTGAAATGGGACTCATGCAAACTTCACTCAGAGGGTGGTGAGGCACTGGAACGGGTTGCCTGGAGAAGCTGTGGATGCCCCATCCCTGGAGGTGTTCAAGACCAGGCTAGATGAGGCCATGAGCAACCTGATCTAGTGGGTGGCATCCCTACCTATGGCAGGGGGGTTGGAAATAGATGGTCTTTGAGGTCCCTTCCAATACAAATCATTCTATGATTCTGAAGTCCAGAGCATGCTTTCCTTTGCACTGAACTTTATTGCCTGGCTTGTTGTAACAAAGATAAAGAAGGAATTGTATTAGGTTTACATTGCAAGGTTTTGGCAGCAGGGAGGTTGCAGGGGTGACCTCTGAGAAGGCCAGAAGTTGCCTCAGATCAGAGCCAGTACCTTTGCATATCTCAACCCTTGATCCCTTTCCATCATATTTTCTTCCCCTCTTCCTTGAAGAGGCAGAATGAGAGCAATTGTGGTGGAGTGAAACCACTGCAGCATCAAGGTGTAACCACCACAGGAATCTGTTTCAAATTCATGAGGGGAAATACCTGGGACATCTTTTCATATTCTGGAATGGATACGTTTTTGTTGTTGTTGTTGTTTTTAAAAATCATTTCTCAGTAGTCATTATGTCATCTTGTTTTTACATCATTTATTCATATTTATGACATAAGTTGGAAGTGATACCCCAGACATTAGCACCTACCTCAGCATTGCAAACTACATTTAAATACAAAAAAATTGAATTAACACAAATAACATCCTTTTTCTTTTGGGGGACCTGAACTGCAAAAGTGAAAAAAAATGTACACACACACAAAAAAAATCTTTTGGCTGCCCTCCAGTCTTCCCAATCGTACTGTTCTGTAATGTATGGACTTTTACATACAGCATAAAAAAAATACAACAAAAAAAAGTTCTGAAGATCTGCACTATGTACAGTAAGCGTTTGTTTTATGAATTAAATTGCTCACGGAAGACCCAAAGGGCGAAACAACCAGTACAAATGATTTCAGAGTACCAAGAATGCCTTGCAGGGAGGATGCTGAATGACAGCTGTGGTTTTGAGCTGTGGTTTCAAGAGAAGATAGATACACTGCTGGGAGATGCAACTCTGTCCCGCACAGTGATCCTGCCTGCTATCAGCCTAAAGCCATTATCAGCCACCTGCTGGGCAGTTTATGTGAGATTAGTTGGTGATATCTACTCCATACACCAGAGACTGAGCAACCATAATGGAAACACATGTGATAATGATTTTTATTTGGCAGCTAATGGGGGTTTTATTTATCTAGCAAAAGTAAATTCTGCTAGAGTTGATGCTGGGAGCTGATTCTTCCACCACAGGATATGAGCAACTTCCTCAGATGGAATAGTGATTATTCTTGTTTGTTAGAAATGTGAGAATAAAACCCTGTGTGACTAACTGTGTTTGTAAATACCTGTGGTGTTTTGATTTTGGTTTACCCTTTGTGTATGTCCATACTATATACAGCCACCCCATGCTCAGAACCTCAACCTTGGTTAAAAGTCACAGTTAAAAACCCAGACGCTTTTTTAAAGTTTGATGTCCACCAATAAAGTTAGACACAAAAACTGAACTAGTTTCTTCCCATCATCAAAGAGACAAGTGAGGCTAGGATCTCTCCACATGAAGAAATGGGGGAAGCCCATTTGCTTCCTGGCTCATGTAACATATGCCTTCTTCATGAGTTCTCTCAGGTTCCCACTCTGACACATGTGAAAGTCTTAAATTCACCAAAAAAAAAAAAAAAATACAAACACACCCTGAAAATTCTCTCTTGTGCAACAAAAACAGGGAGTATTAACAGAGCATTCTTTTTAGAACCCTGTTGATTTTGCAATCAACCTTAAGATTTTATAGATTTTTTTTTATTTGTAATAGACTTATTTGAAACCATCATTTACTATGAAAAGCATCATTACAAAATCTACAGCTGCTTCCTAAGAAGCAGGCACTCTTTTGGATGTGCTTCTTCCACTCACAAATAGCAAGCTTCATATTTTTATTCTTCAGTCCCCTGACTCACTGTATAATGTTGCGATCAGTTTTTGACAGCAGATTTTGTTCTGAACTGTATCACTGCAATCAGGTTAACTTTTTCAGTAGCAACGAGCTAGTGACACTAAGTGTAGCTGCCAACAGTTACAGGTAAAGTAGAACTGAACAATTCAAACCAACTAATTCTGACAAGTTTTATGTATTTTGTATTTGTGAGTCATCTGCATACATATCCAACTTTTCACATGTTCCTTTATAATTACTTAAATTATGTTGTTATTCTTATTATTTCAGCAAATATTTATTAATGTGGAACTAGTTATTCAATTAGGAAAATTTCCCCTCTATCAGTCAGGAAGGACTCTCATGAAATCGAGCCCACTGTAAAATCAATAACCAAGTTCTCATTAAGTCTGTAGTGTTAAGATTCATTACTGCATACATTGTCTATTCCCTGCTTACCTGTACTTAACTGCTACTGAAACGTCCCTTATACAAGACCTACTTCATTGACTGTGCTTTTCAACTAATGTTGAATGAAATGAAGAAAATAACCAAGCATGGATCAACCTGTAAATTTTAAGACACACAACTTTAAAGGTTTTCACTATAACCTCAAACAACAAGATTAATATTTGCCTTTCTAGAAGCTTATTATTTTCTCTCCAGAGTATTCCCATTAGTAAAAATCTAAGCACTTGAATGCTTACATGATGAATACGAAAGATCATTGTACCAGTGAGTAGTGGGATTCTGCTGACCAGCCCATGAAGAGATTACATAGATATCCATCTAAAGCTGCTAAGCTCTGCTGATTTGTTGCACCAGGCAGTAATAACCACACATGATAGATGAAAGGATTATATCTGGTCTTTAGGGAATGGCTAATGGAGATCTATAATGGAGGAAACCTGAAAGAGAATCTTTGAAACAGCTAAGCTCAGGGAAGAGAATTAGGTTAAAAAAAAAAAAAAGTTAAATACTAGAGATGAAGGGGAATTCTGGATTCACTGTGGATGCACTTCTGCTCATCTAGCACTAATTGTTTAAAGGTTAGGTATCAGGTCTAATTTATGCATCTGTTAAGCCAATAGACAGAAAGAAAAGTCTGAAGACAGTTTATTTTGTCATAAAAATATATAATAAATTAAAATAAATAAATAAATAAACAAACAATCCAAGAAGCTGTCAGAAAGCAAGAGCAGGTCTGCTCCCTAATGGGAGGTGAGCCAGTAGTGGCAGGGGTCCCCATAGGGGCCAGCAGGGTCTTTCCCTTTCCAGCCAAGGCCTCTCCTATCCCCCTAAGTTGGAGAGGAGTTGGTTGCAGAGCTAACAGAGTCCAGATCATAAGGCAATACTATGAAGCAGATCCAAGATAAAGCCAGAAAGTCAGTTCACAGGTTGAGGCTTGGATCAAGGGGTTCCATGGCCAGTCAGGACACTGACTGTGACTGTGCTACTGACCAGCATTCCTTTGGTATAGCTTCAGGACAAGGAGCTAAACACAGGGTTGTCTTAATGCTCCTGAGCCATGGACAGGGTGTGGAGTGCAAATTCCAGGTGAGACTGGTCAGGGCCATTAAGGCTTCTTAGTGTCCTCAGGGCCCTGACACAAATCCAATTTTCCACAGATTTACAAAGACAGCAAAGCACATAAGTTTTAGCCAGAAATCCAGTGCAACTCACAGAAGTAGGTTAAGCACTTATGTCCTTCCGAATTCAATACACCTTTAAGCAAACACACTGTTAAAATATTCTCAACATTTCAAAGTAGTCTATATTTACCTGTTTCGCTGCATCAAGAGTTTTGATGGAACTGTTCCACATTTCTTCTTCCATTTCTGGCTACTCATCTTTAGCTATGCATGAAATCAGTCTGCGGACTTGACTCCTTTTCTGAGTATTCCAAGTTTGAGGCACTATGGGGAAATTGGCTCAGATGTTAGGTCATTCTATTATAGTTAAACAGAACAAGACTTTATGGATCAGACACCTCTCTTGAGCCATGACTTTCAAATAAATTACATAAGAAAAATATAATCTCAATGCTTCCTTGTAATTATCATTTCCTATTTTTCCTGCCTGATGTGACATATTTCAGTATATATTACAGAATTTGTTCCCTTTCTTGGGTTCCAAAAGCAAAAGCTCAACTATTTCTCTTTTCATCAAAGGCCACCAATTTTTCTAAGCCCAAACATGTCTCCATCCAACAGAAAAAATGTTACTCCACACTTTTTGTTCAGCCAAGTTCTGGCATCATTTCCCCTTCCTTAAATTCCCAGCAAGCCTGGTGGCTTTCCAGTATAAAAAGGAGAACATTTTATTGCAAGAGACATGTTTAAAAACAGTAAGATTACTTCAACCAGTTGGGAAATTTGAGGTCTAGTACTAGCCAAAGATTTCTAGATTGTCTCTTTTATTGTTTCCCAACAGTGCCAAAAATAGGCTGTTTACTTATTAGATATAGAGGTCATCAAGCCTTCATCTTAAGGAGGCATTCCAATTCAGTTAATTACATATATTTTGAGCATCTAACTCCTTCCTGTTCCACATAATGTCCTTCTGTAAGTATGGTTTAAAATAAGATTATTCAATTTATTATTATAATCACTCCTAAGCATATCAGAAGAAGGAATTAAGAGTCCTCAAGCATACTTTTAAGACTAGGAGCTTCAAATGAAGTTCCCTTCCACTAGCATAAAGTGGGCTGAAAAAACAGCACTGTCAAGCCACTTTAAATATTCAGTTCTAATCTGGCATTTATTTTGACTGTAATAGAAACAAACTTTACTCAGCCAAAACCTCGTTTAAGTAGTCTTTGAAGAAAAATTCACGTTAACATTGAAACCTCAGAGAAGTATATCTACAAATGATAGAAGTTACTGGTGTTTAACAGAATTTCTATGCTTTCCATTTGGTCTCAGATCACCTCTCTCTCTCTCAATGGAATGCAAGGCACAGAGTGAAGAATTATTTGTCTTCACAACTTCTTTCTTTTAGCTTTATCACAAATACCTCCAAGTCTCCCAACCTTTGCTCTAGGAAGTCATCTGCAGCTGCCAGAGTTTTTCTTCAAGGCCTGGACAGACTCACTGCAGGAACACTGCACTCTTCTGCAGGATCACATACTGTAGGGACAGGTAAGAGACCTTAGAGACTGATCTAGTCTCACCCCATGCCTAGTTTTTAACTGAGATGAGGAAAGAGCCAGGAGTTTGCTCTTCTCTTTTGAGGAGCTGATAAAAACTCATCAAATTCCCAGCTGTAGAGTTTTGACCAAGGGTCCAATCCTGCAACCATTGCAGTCGCTGCAGGCTTATACTGGCACAGCAACAAACATCAGAGCAAAAAAAAAAAAAAAAAAAAAAAACAGGTCCAGATGTTTTTCATTTAAAACACACTGGTGTTTTCAAAAGCAGCAACGTTTCACAGTTAGTCTATAAACTCTAAACATAGAGTCCATATTACATGAAGAAATTTACCTAAACATAAAAGCAATTTCCACATAGTCTTCTCTCTGTAAAACCTAGTGAGGTTTTCCTAATGACCTAATAAGAGAAAAGGTCAATGTAAGGTTACTGAGTTAGGCTTAGTCATGACTCCATATCCTCAGCAGACCCCAATGCTGACACCTTTACCATCAAATCAATGCAGTCAAGATTTTTATCCTCACATACAAAGTTTTTCAATGTTAGTTAAAGAAATATTAGCAACATCCAGACTGGGGGTCTGTCAAAGGTTGCTTTCAGCTTTTGGGATGGGGGACAGTAGAAAGACAGGGAGTTTCAAAACTGACCCCTGCAAAACTGACCCCAACACAGCCTCAATAATCATTTCTCTTAATCACTTTGAGCCTTCCTTTTTGATTTAACATATTGCAAACTTTCAGCCTATTCTTTCTTTTCTAAATAATTTAGACATGTTGGGTGGAGGAGCCACAAGGAACAGACTCTCTTAAGCAACCATTCCCTTTGGACATCTGGCACATCTCTTGGGCTGCTCCTTCTCTACCTACACTTCATGCATTCGGGACAGGAGGAAGTTCCACTTGGTTCACCAGGAGGAACAAACAGCTCAGGCTAAGGCTAATGGTGCGCCAGCCAAGCCTCTGCGACTCCATCTCAAATATTTTAAGAATTTCCTCAGATCTTAATGCCCACCTCCAGAGTGGTAGTAAATCCAGGAAAGCAAGTACACTGCAACTGCGTGTCTTAGAGCAAAGAAAAAAGAATAGGAGCTGAAAGCTGCAGCGACTGCGGTTCTTAAGAGAGAAGCACTGAGCAAGGAAGATACAGATATGCTGGGCTCAGTTCACAGCCTTGCTACAGGCTTCTTGCCAGGAGTGAGACAAGCCAGTGAGATGCTATGGCCCAGTTCCCTAGCTACACAACAAGGTCATCGCATCTTTTCTCCTACACACATTCTGCCTCAGTTACAGGTGGCATCTCAGGGCCATTGAAAAGCCCCTCTGCACAAATCTGCAGGAAAGGACTCCACGGTGCCATGAGGTTGTGTGTGAGAGTCTCCCAAGAACTGGTAAACTCAGGACACCAAGGGCCTGGTGAATCTGTGCAAGGCTGGTGGCACAGAGCTGTATCAACCAGCGGTAGCATAATTTGAACCATCTTCAGAGAGACAGTAGACTGCTATATGCAGTCAAAAACTACGGGGTTATACGTTCACTTGCTGACACAAGGGACCCCAAACAAGTTTCTGAATGCCCCAGTTGTGTCAGGACCACCTCCCACTTCCATGCAAGCATATAGTGGGTTTGGCCTCCTGATGCTGTTTCTGCCATACCTAGGTGTGAACTGTGCAAAGAAGTGAACACAGCGTGGGAACAGTTACTTTTAACCATAAAAACATCATAAATGGTGTTCTAACTAATACTGGCTGTGATCTGTGTCCCCCCAAACTCAATCTTCTTTCAGAGGAAATTTACAGCAATTCATCAGGTGCTATTGAAATGTGGCCCAATATGGTTGTAATCCTTTTAAGACCTCAGGAAGCTACTTTTATAGTCATTGCATTATTATTACTGACAGTAGCAAGAAATGGTTGCAGTTCAGTAAAAGGGAGTCTTCACTTCACTATCTTGATTTATACCAACTCAGTGTAGGCTCTAATTTGCTTCACTTGTAAACAAGCATTTGTTCTGAGCTTTTATAAAATGGCAGTGAAATGCAATAAGCTAGTATCATGATGCAGACAAATAGAAGAACAGAAGTAGGTTGCACAAGCATTTCCAAATTGATGAATTATGCAATTTCCAACTTTATTGCTCCTTCACCACAGAGCTTGAGCCAGTATAACTGCAATAAAGACATTCCTTCTTTTCTAAAAAATAAAGAAAATCGCATCAGGGAAATTATATGTAACACCTATTAAATGAAGTCAATTTTTTTTTTGTTTTGTTTTTTATTTATAATTTACTGCACTGATGCCAAGGACTAGAACCAATAAATCATAAATTTAAAATCAAATAAGGGAGAAGGCATTACTTTGATGAACAAACCTTTATAATATAGATTTATTAGAGAATAGCCTGTGCATGTCCTTGGACTGTCCTCAGCTGTCCAGGCAAGATGGGCAGAGGAAGAGAGATTAGCAGGAGCAGCTGAAATTTTGGAGGCAGATTTTAAACCTTTTTCATCTACAGAGTTACATGCTGATTTATCTAGTTCACGTGTCTGAAATCTGCAAACAACAAAGATCCGCTTTCTCATTTGACACTTCATGCTTCAGTTGTGTTCACATGTTAAATTAGTTTGCAATCAACTGTAGTTGATGTAAATTTGAGATAGCAAAGCCTTTTTATTTTTGTAATCCAGTGGAAAGGTAGTGTTTTAGATAGAAGGTCTTAAAGTAACCAGATACACAATAATAACACTCAGGTTAGCATGGTCCAATATAGAGCTGTTCAATAGGAGTAAAAATCAGATATCAGAAGAGAACCTTTATCTTCAGGTTTATCAGTTCCAGATGTGTGTACATGTTTGCTCTCACCCACATTCCCCAGTCTAAATCCCTTCACAAAATATAGCAGGTTATTCAGCTCTAAGCTCCTCCAAACTTGACTTCAGTTTTCAGTTCTTTGCCAATACTTTCACATTTAGGTCAAAGGATTATGCTAATGCAAAATCACAGCAGAGAAATTAAATACAGAGAGGAATTTTAATATGTAGCATTGCAGCTCACCCCGTTCTCCACTTTATTCACAGAATGAACAGCTAATGCCAGTGCTGAAAAATGCCTGCAGTGTCACTCATCTACAGCAACGGCTGGAATTTCCTGAGTTCTTTACACTTACTGCCTATCAAGCTGCCTTCTTCTCACGCATTGTGGTTGTATGGTTTTGATTATAATTATAGTTGATAACATCTAACTTTAAAGTAACAATTTTCAGCAATGGATTTCAGAACTTATCAGAAAGACCACCAACATTTTTCTTCCCTTCTTATTTGTATCAAAACAGATTCAAAGGTAGAAAATTACCTATACCAGCTCAGAGCCCAAAATAGCACTGTCCATAAAGCAAAGTTTACCATAGCAGCTAATCTGTTATCAACTGTTGTTAACGTCACAGACAAAACACTGATATTGGAAAGAGTTAAATATTTTGCTCTGCTCTGACAGAAAGAAAAGTATTTTCATGTCTGGGACACCAAATTGAGGTAAGAGATTATCTACCTAAGGGCAATGGCATCTTTTAACCACCAGACAGGCTATCTGACAAGGGTTTCCATCCCACTCCATCTAAAAGCAAATTGGAAGAGAAAACAGGAAGCTTCAACAGCACAGAGACAGACAGCCTGGAAAAAAAAGAATAATAATAAAAAACAGGCAGATGAAACAAAAGAGAAAATAGTATGATCAGCAACACCAAAGGGCAATATGGATCATAAGACACAACTGAGAAATCAATTCAGCTACAAGACTGCCCCACAAGGCACGTTTTTCTGATGAGCAGAGTCAGATGGAAACCACCAAGCTCTAACTCTGCAAGGGAGCCACTCAGCCCCAGTGCTGGCTATGCTCTGGTGGGGCTTGCTGAGACCAAAGTTTGGTGCCTGAGCTTATGACATACAACAGTACTGGAGCAGATCACTAGAAACCTGATTCATCCATTATCCTTCATGGCGTTACCTGGATTCTCAAAACATATTTTTATTATTACTATTATTGTTAAAGCACACAGAGCACAACATTGGGGCCACAGAGCATTTCCAGGCACAGACAAATCCAAAAAGACTATTCAGAAGTCAGTTCCCAGCTGCGTAAACTGGCAACTGAGATTTAGGAGGCAGATGCCCAGCAGGCAGCATGCAGTCCTAGTCCACAACACTGGTACATTACACAAAACCAAGCAAGTCTGGCCTCAGGAAAGGAAAGGAAAAGACTAGGCATAAAAACAATAAAATTAAATTAAAAAAAAAAAAAATCTCACATGAGGTACTTGGGAGGAGAAAAAGCTGACTAGAGTGAATTACACAAACAGAAGTGGGCATCCACTGTGCGCGGTAGCGAGCAGTGGAGCATTAGGAGATAGGTCTCTAAAAACACTGCTGACACAGCCCACCTTCCCAGGTAATCAGGTGCCAAAGCACACAGGAGGAGCAGCATGCTGAGTACGCTAGCCCTGATCTCAAACCTGGTCACCTGGTGACCTCAGTGGAAACATTTCCTCTGGCATCAAGAGGTTTTGGATTGTACCCAGTATCAACAACAGCTTTGAACTGAAACGAACTTTCTTCATTCGACAGATCTTCCTCGGGCTCTTTCTTTCCCAGTTTTATTTAATACAAAATGATGGCCCCCTTTGAGAACTGAACATCTGGGGGTCAAATTAGCTAGACCTACTTACCCTTATAAAATTAAGGATGGAAGTCAGCTTTTTACAATATCAGTGAGAAAGCTCTGGAAGTTCAAGCTAAATTAAGGTTAAAATTCACCCTGTGAGCTGGGCTCATTGGTTTGCTTTGTTCAGTGCGTTCATACCTCCCAGCAGGCTGATCACCAAGAATAGCAGGAGTACAGAGCACAGTCCAGCAATGTCCCACAGGCCTGCAGGGGGTTGTTCCAGTTGATGCCATGTACATGCGATAACCTTCCCCATAGACCTAAACTAATTTAACCTAAGAGAATGTGGAAAAAGGCAGTTTATTAAAAAGACAGAAAGAGAGGGTGGGAAACAGATGAGGGAAGTCAGAGTGAAAAGAGCACATGGCTTCACAGTTGCACACCATTTGCATGCTTACATATGTTTGGTGAAATATAGACATGTAAATATCAACTTTTCTAGACAGCCTCCTCTAGCAGACATTTCATAGAATCATAGAATCATAGAATATCCTGAGTTGGAAGGGACCCTTAAGGATCATCAAGTCCAACTCTTGACACCGCACAGGTCTACCCATGTTCAGACCATGTGACTAAGTGCACAGTCCAATCTCTTCTTAAATTCAGTCAGGCTCGGTGCAGTGACCACTTCCCTGGGGAGCCTGTTCCAGTGTGCAACCACCCTCTCTGTGAAGAACCCCCTCCTGATGTCAAGTCTAAACTTCCCCTGCCTCAGTTTAACCCCGTTCCCGCGGGTCCTGTCGCTGGTGTTAATGGAGAAAAGGTCTCCTGCCTCTCGACACCCCCTTACGAGGAAGTTGTAGACTGCGATGAGGTCTCCCCTCAGCCTCCTCTTCTCCAGGCTGAATATTTTTATTAGAAATTATCTATTAACACACTTTTAAATACTAATATGCTGAGTTTTTAGAAAACAGAACTGTGGCATGGTGCTGTGATCATTTTAAGACAGTTAAGAGCATCAACAACAAAAGATTCGATGGCATTTTGCTACAAAAACATGCTTTCTTACTTGTTCTGTGATAACCTTAGCTATACTAACAAGATAATACTCTAGAGGCCATTTTCACCTACAGAAGCAGTAGCTTAGCAGCATGTACTGACTGAGCTGTAGAGGAGAGTATGAGGCAATTACATACTTGGTGATACCTCCGATGTAAAAATTCCTGAAGTCCTAGCAAGATCTGGACACAGGGACCCCAAGTGAGGTAGATGTGATCCATTCATTCAGACTGCTGCTGTAGGCAGGAATGGGGAAACCACAAACAGTCAAAGAAGGGGGCAGCATCAAGAGAGATGTCCCCAGCAACATGTCTTGCTCTGAGCATCACTGTGGAGCACGAGCTCTCACCAACCACATTCTACCTTTCCACTGTTGGAGCTCACATGCTCTACCCACTTTCAAGGGCTTTGCATTAGAGCAGAACCCCCATGGAAATCCCAAAGGACAGCATAGCTATGACGTGGAGCTGTAAAACAAAAGAATGGAATACACTGGACTGAGGGCATAGTATGGAAAATTATCCCCTCTAAAAGTTTGTTCCCAAACAGATTCTCATAGTTAATCGCACCTTAAGATAGGCACAAAAGAAACATAACATGAATTGTGTTATTCACTACAATTTCATTCAATTTCATTTCTTACTAGCCAATGGCAGGAAAGTGACATAAAACTGCAGAGTGAAAAAAAAAAAAAAAAAAAAAGCCACAGAGATTCAGGAGTAAAAGTTAAAAGTAAGAATGTGAGTCAAGGAAATCAGGAAGGAAACGGAAATAAGCGCGGATGGTTAACGCAAAAATTCTGGGAGAGAAAGCTTAATCTGGAAACAGAAACTTGAGAAGAGAGACTCAGTAATGGACAACAATACCAGATTAGAAAGGACAGGGAAAATAGCATTTAAAACTTGTCATAACTTGTGCACAGAGCAGGGCTGAATTAAGGATTCACTAGCAATGTTCATTCTGTCATTGCCTAACTTTTGGCCAGTGCATAACTTTGCAACCTTATTAATGCTGTTTTAATATTATTTCTGTGTGTTTATAACACTTTATATGAGAGGCCAAGACTTACCCATTGCAATTGCTGTTTTCAAATTTAAACACTTCTGGAGCAACCAGAGCATAAAAGTGTGTCAGAACATTTCTTTTCACGCTCAGCTCACTCAGAGCTAAAAACGATTTTCTTTGAAATCCTTTGAAAAAAATACACTTCTGAGAGAAGAACTAGCATGGAAAATTGCAGACCCAGAAGTAACTTGGTGGGATATTATAAACCATGTACAAAGACAAATTAGAATGAAAGCCATCTTGTCTGCACCATCCAAAATGTTGAATATCCCAAAAAAGCAATGCATTTGCTAGTAATCTTCAGGGAATTCATCTTCCACAACAGATTTCACTTAAATTTAAAAAGCACCTTCACAATGTAATCCATTGTCTGGAAGTCTTAGGACTTAGTAATTGCACTATATCCCTTTATATGTGTAGAATCCAATTATTGGAGATTTTACTTGGCATCAGAGGTCTGCTGTGCTCAGTACAGTTATATACATTCCTGGGTATGTATAACATCCCTTGGAGGTGGCTGTGGCTGAAAA
Source organism: Anas platyrhynchos (assembly GCF_047663525.1). NCBI lineage: Eukaryota > Metazoa > Chordata > Aves > Anseriformes > Anatidae > Anas > Anas platyrhynchos. The sequence continues at coordinate 120,219,272 of NC_092588.1, read as the reverse complement.
GCTATTGCAAGCAATTTGAGTGCTAGACAGCTTTAAGAACTGCCTCCCTCTATTTTATTTCTGAAACCAATAATCACAGTTAAAACTTTCAAAAGGTGTGAAGAATTTACTTAGGGTATTTAATCAGGCGCAAACACCCTATTTTTATCTCAGTATCTTTATAAGGTAAGCAGTGTAGATGAGCTTCCTAAGTCAGCTTATGAAAGTCTTATATGAGGGCATTCTTTTCCTGATATCACATGTGATTTACTTGGCCCCATCCTCAGTATCCTTAACATATATTATTCACAATTCCAGATGCAATAAGCATTAAGAGACTATTTTCTTCACCTAGAAGACGGAGATCACAGTAGCAGATGACAAATGTTCAGAACAGATGAGAGCACTGAGCAATGCATGATCAGCAATCCCAGCACAAACAGCACCTGATATCCTCTGAGACCCTTATTGCCAGTTCCCTGCTCTGCTCAACCACAAAAAAATACTTCATTGTAATAGTCATTAGGCAAGACTGTACACATTGCTCTGAGAAAACCAATGAAGCGGTACCTTAATTTAGAACGTAATAACCTAAAATCTGTAGCCCCTTTGTTTTAACTACTTGAAATACTACCTTCATGAATTGAATAATCACAGTAAGTGGATTCTAGAGATTTCATTGTTACAATCCTCATTCGTTACCCTGGAAGAAAGTTATACTAACACTTTACTTCCTTTAAGCGAATATTTAGCCTTACTTTAAATAAAACCCTTATTGTATCAGTGAATATAAATGAAGGCACTTGGTACCCAGTGGACAGAATCAGGCACCCAGTGGACAAATAACATCAGTTACCTACGTGAGACAAGGTGGGGTTCTGGTTGCTTCTAATAAGCATTAGAGGTAATGTGGGATTTTGTTGCGGAAATTTGTATCACATCTGCTGTTTGTGAGATGCAAGACAAGAATCCACAGTTAGCACTATTAAAAAATGTTTGTTTTTTTTTGTTTGGTTGTTTTTTTTTTGTTTTTGTTTTTTTTTTTTTTAATACTGCAAGCTTGGATAATTTTAAAACTGCTTTATTTCATCATTTTCTACGTTTTGAGCAACCAAAAAGGGATACACAGAATAACACCATTCACTTCCCATGCTGTGAAACAGAGCTCAGCAGGATGAGTTGTTGCTGGATGGAACAAATAACATTAAAGGAAACATAAGCAACTTAATGAGATATCACTAATATTGCTCTAGCACCACACCCAAAAGGGGGAATTCTCTATGCCTTTCTCCCTTTCAGTGCTCTATGAATTTTGCATTCTCCTGGGAACGATTTACAGCTCAGACTGATAGCATTGCTGCCTGTGCAAAATCAAGATTCAGCCAAACAGCAGCATCAGTAAATGTTATAATGTCCTATTCAATTCATTGTTCCAGATATGTGACTTTCACAGCCTGGAAGGACTACTTACAAAGCATGTTATTACAAAAAGCCTTTTTATCTTTCTTCATATTGTTTGTATTTATTAGGAAACAGAAAATAAATACAAAACCCAGTAGCGCTAAATTGAAGTGAAATAAATTAAATCCACAAATATAGGAAATGAAAGTACACTGATCCTCCAAATATCAATGCCTCTGATTACATATGTGGAATAAATTTAGCTGCATATTTAAATAATCCAGCTGATAATTAAGGCTACCTCATATGCAGGGCAGGGGAACTAAGACATGTCAAAATGAAAATCGAGTACTTTGGCTTTTTCATTTCCGGGTTCTTTTTCCAGATTTCTATTTGTAGACTTAAAGTTTCTTTAGTATACATCTTAGTTTTAACATCTGTGCATAACAAAGATAGATAAAACATACACATACATATATGTGTATTTCATATTTTTATAGCTCTACAGTAATGCATACATGAAGTACTAATAATGCTGTTTCTTTTACAGAAATAGCTGTAAGTTCCAAGAGTCTGGTCATATCTCAAGGATGACATATTTCAGTCTCTTAGGTGAAAGGAGGCAAGGAGATAGCCAGCTGGCTCATGTGAAATTAAATCTTCCATGCCAGCTGGACAAGACAAAGTATTGCTGTTAGTTTTGGAGGCTGCTGCCTGCCTACTAACTACAGGAAGACCAGAAGAGTTAAGAAGCAAAATCTATGTGCAAACAATTTTCCATTCCATATGGAGTTGTCATTATCCCTCTGTGTATAATTAGGTTTGCCAGATTTACAGTGCTGTATACAGCAATACACTGAATCAGACTGCTCAGCTGCTTGCCACTCACACAGCATTTCTAAGTCAGGCCTCGTTACCCTCCTGGCAGTGAGCAATGAGGAGAAGGCGGCCTATGAGAGCTCTTGGTCCTACAGGGAAGCTGACAAAACTCTTGGAAGAAATAAGAAAGAAAATGAGAAACTCAACAAACATGAAATATGGACAAGCTTCTAGCCCTTCTGCTCCTAAAACCCAGATAACTGGTTATGGTCTTTCAGTACAGGTACAGCCAATGTATCTGCCACAAGATATGACTTACTGAAAAGAGCCTTAGGAAACCCACTCTAAGTGACTCATATGCTGAATTTGAAGGAAAATACAGAATATGTCACTTTCTTTTAATTATTTTTTTTCTTTCACTGGCTTCACATAATTACCACATTTTTTGCAACATCACCAAAACACCTTAACATGCCACTTGCTTTGAAACTCTGGAGGTAAAGGTCATGGCTGAACTCAAATTGTAAGGTGTCACTGACTTAAACTGATGATGTGTGTGAAAGTTTTATAGACAAAGAAAGGAAAGGGCAGAGTCTGACCCACACTTATCTATCAGGTCTGTAGCAAGGATAAGAAACAGCACTCACGCCTTGACCTCAATCTTGTGTGTAAGCCAAACGCAGCATCTCTTTATTTAACCTGTAAATTTAGTGAAGATGCAGTTGGTACAGTTATATTTCTGCTGTTAAACAAGACCAGTAACGCACTGGGTATGTGGAGCAGCTCTTGCTACAGTTATGGATGAAACAGTATGTATAGTGTCCTAGGAAAAAGTCACCTTGCTTTACAATAGAACTCGCTTCAATTCTACATTTCCATTCCAAATGTAAATAGACCCCATAGGAGAATGCCAAAAAGACCACCAGAACATACTATATTCTCTACCTCCGTCTGAGCCCAGAAACGCCCAAATTTTAGCCATACTTCTCACTTACCCATGAAGACTGGAGGATCCATCTAAATGGTATTGAGACACTTGCTGTTGTGAAAGTAATAAATTGCTCTGATGAAACAACAGGGACATATCAAAAATACTAAGTGAAGTAAATGCAATTAAACCAACAAATAATTCACAATATAAAAAGCATGGGCATTACACACACTGTAACCTATGTTCTTGAGCCTTGAGGGTCAGAACCATGTCCAAAGCACACTGTATCTCCTCCCATCTATCCATTAAGGCTTGCTTCCCCTTAAACTGGGAAATGAGAGATAATCTTAGATCTTATCCTATAGACAAAGTTTTGGCACATAACAAGAATTTCAATTAAAGACTCAGAGTTCACTAGTTGGAAATGTCTGATTATGCAGACTACAATGATCACAAACCTTTGTACAGAGACAAAGACATATACAATGCTATGACACATCATAAATGGTATAAGAAGTCAGGGCACTGTACATTACCTCAGTAAAACCTCATCTAGAATTAAGGTTATGAATTCCAATTACCTGTTTTCATGATGAAATAAGACTACTGCAGGACACAAGAGGACTAAAATGATCAGAGGAATAAAGGATATCTTACATGAGAGGCCCCAAATGCCTAAAAAAATAAAAATAAAAGCTGCAGAGAAGTCTTTGGACTTCTGTGTATAAATACACCAGGGTACAAATATCAGAGGGGAAAAGAGTTGTTGAACTTGAAGTACGGAACAGGCTGAAGAGCCAACAGATATAACCATGCTATAAATAAATGCAGACTGGACCCTCCATAAGACAAACACTTTTCTAGAGTACACCGCTCATACAGGTAAGAGGACCAAACATCCTAACCAATTTTGACAGATCTGGCACATTTATTAATAAGGTAATGTGACAATATGCTTAACACAGCAGCTTGAATTTGATGATCTATGAAGTCCTTTTCGCTTCTGTCATCATATCTTTTGCTAAGTGATTACCCTAGTGATTGAATTAGGAAAATTCATATCAATACAACAGCAAAGCCCATCATGGGCAGACACTGAACAAGGCAGGTCTTGGCCAGGGCACTTACAGTGTTTTCTTTGGTTTGTTGGGGCAGGTGGTGGATGTATTTGTTGAAAGATCCAAATCCACAGGCCTGATTCTGTAGTTTCTAATATAGTTTCCTTCCATATGGTTGAAAGGAAGGTTGCACACAAGAAAGGAATAAAGAAAGCCAAAGTCTTTTGCAGCTGCTATACTACACACAGTGCCAGAACCAATATGGAATGAGGAAGAGAGCATTCATCATTGCGACCTGACGACAGCCACATGCATCTGCTATATAGCTCCCTCTCCCACTAGCGTCATCCCCTGTGGCCTCAACAGAGCCCTGTAGAGCAGCACTGATGTTTGGGTTTGAAACACCCTCATCACTGTGACCACTATTATGGAGACAGTGATTTTAAGAAGCAGAAACGTTGAGGTCACTTGCTTCCTAGAACAGATGCATTTTCCTCAGGTCACAGACAGCCCCATGCATCCAGCTGCCCCTTCAGAGAACTGAGCATGCATGGGATTTCACAGGACCTTCAGAAATAACTACAAGAATCACACTGGTTGATCAGCTAACTAATCAGTCCCATGTGAAAGTAAAAAAAAAAAAAAAAAAGAGTTAAATGGCACCTAAGTCTAAGCCCACATGATTGGATAGAAGTACCTCAACTTTCTTGCCTCTAGTGCATTGCAATACATTTTTATTATTATTACTATTGGTAGTAGAGAATTGAATACTGAATTTTCCATAATCTCTATTTTATCAGGCAGACAGATTCCTTTCAGGGGTGACGACTCATTTCTCTATTCTTTATATTCAAAAGGGTATTTTTATTTTGAACCAGCAAGGGGAAAGAGCACCCTACAGAATACAAAGTGGTCAAAATTAATTTAATGAGTAAATCCCCACACGTACCCCAAATAAAACATAGATGGATTGTAACAATCTTACCCGGGTCAACCAAGGAAGAGTGTGCCCAAAGGCACCATTTCTTTCAACTATATAAAGCTGATTTCTTAAAAGATAACAGTTTATTCTCACAGACTTTACCAGACTGACAAACCATGCACTGCAGCCCTTGGTCTCAGACTCAACCTGGCTTATTTATCCCATAAAAAGTGGGAATAACTAAATCTATCATTTAACTGTTTGATTTCATGCATAATACCAAACAGCTGTCTTTGAAGTGGTGCAACACAAGACACAAATGCAAATGGAAGATGAATAATTTGTCACTGCAGTAGAAACAATTTCATTCCAGATAACACGGGTGATATACACCTATTCCTCATATTTTAGTTCTCCTTGCTCTGTTTTATTTATGTCCCATAGAGCTGTAATTCACCAGTGAAGAATGAAACACTTTATTGAACTTCTATACAGTATTTACACTTGCTGCATCAGACGCCACTTTTTCATCATAATGGGACATATTGGGAATCCCAAAGCCACAAAGATTTATGGACTTCTAGACTGCACTGGCAAAAATACAGAGCCATGAGCAGGCTCTCACAATGAGCTCTATACCTAGTAAACTTTTGTATTAATTAAAAATCTCTGGAGGGTTTATGGGTAACAATTTAAGTTAATGGGAACATCATTCTCTGTCATCCATCATTCCTGTAGGGACAGTAATAATGTAGGAAGAAAAAAATAAAAAAGAGTGCCTGACAAGAAGTCTGAAATGTTGTAATCCTTTCAATTTATAGTTTTTTTTCAGATGCTGTCTCCCAGAATTTATGATCAAGTTAGCTTGTAGCAATTTTTTTTCCCCATGGCAATGACTTTTCTAATAAAAAGAGCAATTTTAATTTTAAATAAATAAATAAAGGGAAAACATAATGCTTCAGGGAAATTATAATTAAGGATTTTGTTGACTCCAAAATACTGTTAGTGGTTCAGGTCAACCTTTAAGCCAGTCTTGCAGGTATTTCAGTATAAGCCTGTCCATCTACATGGATAGAGCCCCAGCTGAGGACAGCAGGGTTATTTGAGAGGAGTCCAATTAAACCCAGGCCCACATCTCCACTGGGAGCACAGCCTTAGCTGCACCAGGAAAAAAAAAAAAATCATGATTTTAGAGTAGAGTCAGAGCTGCTGTGTGCCTAGTTCTGACAGATAGGAATAAACATGACAAATGTCTCCAAACATGGCTGGTAGATCACCCTGACTGCTCATGAGAAGTGATGTTAGCCAGTGCAAGGTGAAACAACTAGAACTTAAAAACAGAGTATGGAATCACTGTCTGGGAATCGACACCCAAACTGATGCGAGATTCATTGAATCATGCCTAGATTCTCAGGAAAAATCACCAGGGAATTCATTTGTATGCCTTGCTATCACTGTGGCTTAACCCAGAAGGCAGCTAAGCACCACACAGCTGTTCACTCACTGCCCTCCACCCCCACAGTAGGATGGGGGAGAGCATCAATAAAAGTGTCCTTAACCAATGAGTTTTCACAGTTTAATAAGAAAGGAAAAAAGGCAAAGAAAAAAAAAATAAAATAAGAAGTGACACACAATGCAATTTCTTACCACTAGCCAACCAACACTCAGCCAGCCTCCAAGCAACAACAGCACCCCCAGCCAAAACCCCCTCGGTTTATTGCTGAGCATGACACCACATGGTGTGAGACATCCCTTTTAATCAGTCTGGGTCAGCTGTCCTGGCTGTGTCCCCTCCCAGCTCCTTGGGCACCCCCAACCTGTGTTAATTCTGTGTTAAACAGAAAAAAATAAATTAAAATCTATTAAGTTTTACTTGTACTAAGCTTCAATCGTCACAAAACACAAACTGCAACACTAACTGAAATTGTTTCATGAGTGAAAGCCTTGGCTGTCTGTGATTTTTCTGGCCAGGAACCACAGAGTGCCATTTTGATTCACTATCAAAACAGAACAGGAAAAAGCAAAGCAGTTAGCAACTTACCCTGTTGTTAACACTTTCTCCGGAGTCAAGCTCCATATGACTTGGATTCTTTCCAGGCCTGTAAGGTTAAGATAGGCATCACATCAAGGGCATGCAAAATAAAATAGAAAATTCTGTATTATCCAAAGTCATCTCATTATATTAGAAGTAGAAAGAAATTGTTGCTGGGATATTCCAGTTGTCCTCACTGCTGTGGAAAGGCTAACGGTATAACGAAAAGCTTAATTGTTTATTAAAACATGAGCATATTTCCTTTTACCATGAGAACATTGAGAGAGGCAAAAAGCAAGCAGTGATGTAACAGAGGTGGAGTGAACAATAAGAGATCAATTTAGAAATGTAAATACTTCAAAATGACATGGATCATCCAGAATAACATCACTGCAGATAAGCCAGTGATCCAACTTCAGTTATGCAAGCCTTGCTCTTTAGCATATTCACAGAGAAATGTTTTCCTAATAATTAGTCTTAGGATATTTATTCAGTTTCCTGTATGAGATGTGAGGAGCAGAAGGTGATGTTTCATATGTTTTAGCATCAAGGAATTTATCCAGAAGATTACCAGAGAGGGCCTAGTGAAACAAGGCACAGCAGGGGAAATCCTAACGATTCTCTCTCTCAAAGAAAGATGATGGATAGGACTGTTACGAAGTCAGTTGTATAACTCAGGCAATTTCACAATCAAAACGAAGCAAAATGATGAGTTCAGTATTAATTAACTATGATTTCTGTGGTATTGTTAAGAAAGGAACATCATCATTTACACCTTTTTTTTCTTCCTGAGAAAACATTTAGTCATTGTTGGGACATCTGACAGTGAGGTTAACCTTAACATCAAAATAAGTAAACATTCAAAAATAAAAACAAAACATTTTAGGGTAAATGATATGTAAATAAAACTTTAGAGATAAGCAAGAAAATCCCACTAATTCATGGAAGTCAGACATCTAAGCTGTTTACTATGGAAAATCTAGTATATTATAAAAAGCAAATATCTGTGGTTGTACTGAGTCATATGGCATCTGATACACAAGAGTTTCTGATTTTGGGGGAGAGAAATTCATTAATATGCCTATTCAATTCCTATCAAGTCTCAGTAATTGTCCAAAATCAGTTAGACCTACACAGAGCAATGTTTTAAGCACATTTACCTTATACAGAGCGTTTTGCCACAGATTCAATTAAGGATCATTTTTCAATTTCAAATTAAAACATGATCTTCATTTTAATACACTTTCCTGGTGGAACATCATAATTTCAGTCTTGGTCATACAGTCATGGCAAGGTTACCACAGTGCTGGAATGGTAGGGGGTTGTTGCCAGTCTTCATGCCATATGGGGGAATTTATTTTTTTTTAAGCTTTCTTACCTGCCTGCTTGCTGCTTTCTTGCACAAGCAAACAGGAAATTCATCTTCTGCCCATGAATAAGTAGTCTGTTAGTGCTGAGACAGAGTAATTCGTCAATATTCTTGTGGCAGTAAATTCTCAGAGCATCTTTAGAGTTCTTCTTTCAATACTAAACAGGAGATAGCCCTGAAATATCCTTCAGATTTAATATGAATTGATACTGTTTCAAATAAAGACTTATTCCTTCATCTCTTAAATCTCTCAAGCTCTTAAAACAGTCTTAAAACTTAATTACTTCTTAAAGGGTTTCTTGAATTTAAATAACCTTTCAAGATAGCATCATACCTTACAAATAGTCTTCAGAGAGGTAGTACCTTAAGTTTCTTACAGAAATTTGTGAAACATTGTCAGATCAATTCATTGCACAAAATATATGTTCAAATGACTTCTTATATTTGTAACTGGTTGTGGTATTATATAGCCCTGTCATATTGTACTTAACTCATCTTGATATTCACACAACGTTCCCTTTTATGTGAAGGATTCTATTAATATAGACTTGCAACACAAGTCCAAGACACAAAATTATTCCTGATTAGAAGTATGCTCAATTGTTTGCTTACTTTAAACACATGCTTCAGTCACTGCAGAGAGAAGAACATAAATACACGCTTAAGTGCCTTTCCATATACAGACTACTTGCTAAAGCTTAGGTATCACTCGAGCAACATAGTCATTTCCAAGCAAAGTTTACTGTAGTTTCTTAGGGTACTGTAAGCCCTGACTGGCAGCACTTAGTATGGAATTTACTAGAGTCAATAGATGGCTTAGAAAATAGGGAGTCACTTCCCTCATTGTTCACTACATTTTCCCAGTGTCTCACCTTTCACAGTACAAATGAGAAGCCTCTCCAACAGCAACATTAGGGGAAAAAAATGAGCAGCAAGGGAGGAAAAGCACTTCACTGTTGGCAACTCTTTTCATGCCTCAGTTTCTCAGGATTTTCAAATGTCCATTCCAATTAGCAGACAATTCTGGAAGAAACAGGAGCAAAGCAAGGCTGGAAATGTGACAGAAATTTTACTGGAATATGCAAGTACAGAAATGTAACACAAAGCTAACAGGCTCAAGTTATGGCTTTGCCACAGAGCCTCAAACAAATTCCCAGAGGAATCAATGACTATCCCAAATGGTATCAATTCTCACTGCAAATGCAGCCCACCCTTCCTTTATCTTGTTTCCCATAAACAAAACAATCATATCAAAACAAATTGCTCCAACCAAGTATCTAAATTCTTTATGTGGGGAAGGAACAAGCCAAGTATGATGGATGCTAGTCACCTCACGTACCTTGCACTTGCAAGTTACTCATATACCTCACAACGAAAGCAGAATGAGAACCTACATAAAACAGAATGGCATACAAGAGCAGGGCAGGAGGGAGACTGTGACAGGGATATCATTACTGGGAGAACAGGATACAAAAAAAGCTACCAAAGACATTCTGCTGCAGCTGAATTATGTAGAGCTCTGAAAAGGAATGAGCTCCAATTTAACTCACTGATTTATTCTCTGTTTCTGTTTCCTCACTTATGACGTAATCATTAATCAGCTACTTCTTTTCAGTGAGAAAAACTGGTTTTTGATTAAATTAATCATGAATACAGCCCAGAAATAGTTCCCTGCAAGTATTCTTTTGAGCAAACACTTCACTCCCACAGATTTTCACAAAAAGCTCTACACTAGATAAAATAGGTGCAAACATGATCTAAGCAAAACTCTATTTAGCAATTGTCAAAACATTAGTGAGTAGATTTCCTCATTATTCACTTGGCTCTGCTGGTATCTTCACAGTCAGAGCACAGATGAGAACCATGCTGCACAGTAACAAAAGGTTTGTATCTGGACTGGAAACCTCTCCCTTTACCTTGGCGTTAGGTGCCTCTGAATGTGAGGGCCAGAATTGTTTCTGGCAATTCTCAAGAGGCAAAGAGGCAGATCGTAAGCCAAAATATGGCTTTTGAAGCAAGAACAGAGCTTCTGCAAAAGCCATTTGCTTGCCTACAATCATTCTTTCATCTCAGGCCATTTGTCTGATCGAAACTGCCTGACCTATCATTATTAAATAATGTTACAAGGGCAGTTCTGTTCAGTGATACTTAAAGGTTTCAACTCATCTCCAGATTAAAATCACCATTCTAGAGGGATTCCTAGACAAAGCTGGGAGTCAGAGTCACGTGCTCAGAGCACATAAATGTGTTACCCTTTGAGCTAAAAGTGTAGCTCCTTAATTCAAGGGGGTTCTACCACTGCACCAATATTAACGCTCATTATTCTAATTGCATGTTCAGATAAATGCATGGTTTGCAAATACAGTGCCAACATACTATGTGTTTAAAAAACAACAACTAAGTCCACTGACTGAAAGATCTGAGGATTTGCCTGGGGGCTTGTGTATAACAGCCACTTTGAACAATTCTAAATTTAACCAATATGCTATAAAAGAAAAAAAAAAAAAAAACACACACACAAAATGCACAGCACTTCATATACTTGTCACTAGCACTAATTTAAACCACACTGTGGAATAAGCTATTTAAATGGTCTTGTTGACCTAGTTTTTGATCCCAGCTTTTGGGGAAGAAAAGAAGTTAAGAAGTAACTTAGAAGCTTATTTCCTATAAATCATATTTTTACATGGCTCTTTCCATATAGCATTTCAATTTATGATATTTTTTTTTTCCACTGAATGCAGGTACAGATTCAGCTGTAGAATGTTAGGAGATGGAAAAGTATTTTAATTCATTATTGCCTTCAAGTGATCCTCATTGTCTGACATTTTGAAAATATTTTTTCCTTTATTCAGTCTTTTTTCTGTTCTCAGTCACTTCCATTTGAAGGGAATAACACCATCTTAAATATAAAAAGGAGCTTGACACCATACATAACTACTTACAAAGGAGGATAAAGGGACTTTGTTTAATATAGTTCTTTGTCATAAAAATTCTTTCCTCAAGATCAGTCCAAACAATTATTCATTTCTCTTTAATGTTTGTCCCAAGCATGTATTTTTAGGTTCTCCACTGTTCTGTTACACCCTGTACGTGTAAAGTGCCATTCCAAAACATATGATATTTCCTTGGGACAACAGTTGGTCTATATTTTGCTCACTAGCATCCAAGTTAGAGGTGAATTAAAATGGGTCAAAAAGGGCTACAATGCAGTTCTTGCTAGTACCAATGCCACAAAGAAGTTGGTTAATCAAGACTAACAGAACAACTTGTGAGTGAAAATAAATATTTCCCTTTTGTACGTGTTTGTGATGAGAAACTGAGTACAAAAGTGGGTCTCTACTTCATTTGTGCCATACAACTAAATGGTACAAAAGGAGAAAACTGTAACAGGTTTCTGGTAGAAGAAAGCTGTACAGCTGGCACATCTCCCTAGTTTCAATGGATGTCTGTAGGAAGGCAACTGGACAAAGCCAATCCACAAGTTGGATGCAATGAATAACGCACAAAATCCACTATATTTATGACTTGGTTTCTTGCACAGGAAAGATCTTAAGATAGCCACAAGCTAGGAAAAAATAGCTTTGAACTACTTATTGGTAGGTGTCCAACTGCGGCAAGATCAACTTTTTCATGATCTAAGTGACCACACTTGAGTATGCAACATTAGTTCATCAGTGACTTTTTAAACAAAGCAATGCAAAGAAAGAGCAAAGGACCTATCATAGTACAATATCCATTTGCCTTTGAGGGAAAGGCAGAAAGAGGGGAAGGAACCTAAAAGAATATATATATATATATATATAAAATTTATATTATTATATAAAATATATATGATTATACATATATATATATATGTAATTATTCTGGTGAAAAACAACTGTTAATACCTTTATATAAGAGGCCACTGAAACTGCACATCCCTAGGATTGAAAATTTCAACTGAGTAATAGCTAACACATTGTCAATCTAAGCTTTTCTAGAAACCTTTCTGTGGTAAAGAAGGATCATGTCCTGCTTTCCCTAGGACATGTGAATTCTCCACTGAAGTGTGATACTTGCACTTTGCAGAATTAGGCAATTTTGAAGACAAGCATCATCCACTCAAGGATACAGGATGCAAGGGAGACATTTTTACCTTTGATCGTATAAAAGCAGTAGTAAAGCAATCAGATGAAACAGGGAATGCAGGAAGTATAAGGTTAAGAAACAAGCATTTAGAAATACTAGAAAAGTCACAACACAAAACAATTTATGTGAGAGCTGGCAAAGCAAGATGGGACAAGGAAAATGTATCCTTTTTTCTTTTATATATAGTCTCTAGGAAGGGGGAAGTAAAAAAGTGGCAATTACTAGCACAGCAGCAGAAACAATATGAAAATATGAATAAAAATGTTGCACCTGAAGAATATAAGCCATCTTTATCTGCACCTAATAGCCAAGAAGGCATCACCTGAAAAATGTGAGGAAGCGGACAGTCCAGGGGGCAAACATAAACCTACAGTAAAGCTATAAAAATTCATACTTTCTAGTTACATTTAAGGAAAGACAGATGAGGCTACATAGACAATTATAGGCTGCACAGACAACCACAATCCTACAGACCAAACTAGCCCCTTTAACTTTAGCAGTAAAGTATAATGTGATATTTAAAGAGAAGCTTACTGACCCAGCATTCTTACAATTTCATTGTCTGCCAAGTTTTAGTTAGTAGAAGCCCCAGACACACCTTCTGTTCTGAAGGGAGGTGGGGGAAAAAAGGAAAAAGTGATTCTGAGCAAGTCAGCCCCATTTCAACTAATAATAGCCCGATTTATCTTGCTAGAGTAATCTTTACCTGAGTTTTGGATTTTTTTTGCACATAAGAGAACTTTTTCTTACATGTTGAGGAATATACGTATAATTAATATTCCAATCACTCAAAGGTGTTCCATTTCACCAATTCCCTATCACCAAAAAGTAAGGGAGCAATATAATTGTTTCTGCATGCAGTTTGTACCTGTTTAAGGTTACTTCCTGAGCACCTAAGCAGTGCAAATAACAGTCAAGTACTGCTAAAAATCTGCAAGTACTCCTTAGAAGAAAAATGACACTGGGGATTGAAAAAGACACTTGGTGAACAGATTGACTTAAATTGTGGTTTTGATCATTAACTAACCTAGGATATCTCAGAATTCGTTGAGATAATCAGTTTGCTTTTAAATACTGCATGTCAACATTTTAATCAATACTTCTATGCATATCAACAAACCAAAGCAGACACCATTTTCTCTGCAGCAGGCAGTACTTCTTGCTCTAGTGTACAGCACATGTAAACATCCTCTTCAAGAAAATCACTGTTTAAGAATCACAGTGAAATGCATGCAAAGAATTTTATGCTCATAGCCCCCCAAGATCCTCTACCAAGGGTGGTAGAAAGGGGTAGGGACAAAGGTGTGAGGGAAGGTTTACCATGCAGAGCATGGGGCTGTCTTCATCTCTCTCCACTGCATTAACACAGGCCATGTGGCCCACATCACCTACAAGGCTGCAGATCTGCCCTACACAGCATGCTAACATTTGTCTCAAAACACATGGCTTTCTCCAGCAGCTTCACTTGTTTAGTGAAAGAAAAGTTATAAACCACAAGCCCAAAAGCCTCCTCAAGGCCTTTAACTGCCTGCCTGATTTCTCCCCTTGGAGTCCTTCAGAGACTAAAATGCAGGAGTTATATCACTTTAAGCCAAGGCTCAAAGGAAAAACAACACATGTCCATGAGAGAGTCAGGCCTTTGCCTTACACACTCAGGAGAAAGGCTTGCCTTTTTTGCCAGATGCTACACACACAGGATATCCATGAGTATTCACTTCAGTCAGATGTTTACTAACTATACCTTTGCCAGGAGAAATGCTCAGCTTCACATGTACTTATGAGCTTTATATTTCTTTAAAACATTTGAATTTCTTTAATATATATACACAGAATGCATCTGAGGATCATTTTTCACTTTTTTCCTTTAAAAAAAAAGAAAAAGAAAAAAAGTGTTCTCCTGAATACAGCTCCCAGACCTAGTGGAGGTTAAAACCAAACAAATAGGTTAGTTTTTTTGAGGCTATGCTTTTCTATGTTGTCCAGTAAAAGTCTGAACCTACAATTGTGGGATACAGATTTGAAACCTCTGTCCAATCCCCCCACAAATCCCAACCAAAACATTAAAGCAAAATTAAAACAACTGAAAGATAACAGAAGGGAGTGAAGATTAAAAAAAAAATCACAAGAGTTGTGACTTTGTGCCAAAGTTATTCAGACTTCTTGATTGGCACTTCTACCATCAGGAAAAGGAATTGCTTCGGAAGAAAGAATTTTGTCCATAAGCTACATCAAGTAGCTACTATATCAGTTCTCCTGCTGAAGTGGAGTGGCCTGCTACAAAGAAAAAGGAACCAGGGTCAGGAGAACTAACATTTAGCCACATGGCAATGAGCCTGAACAGGGGCAGCCAGGTCCCAGAGAGGTTTATAGCTTCTTCTCAGTCGTGATGAAAATCTGAGGTGACACAGCAAGTAGCGACTGACTCACAGCCTTCTTGCAGCCATTGGTAGCCAAAAAGACCTAAGTGATGTGATTACTGTATTCCTCAGCAAAAGCTTCGTGACTTTCTGCAGGAGCTAACTTAATTATCAAAGTGTACACTTTAGGCAGATGTTGGATCCATTCCAGGAGGTAAAAAAGCCTGAAAAGCTCTACAAGGGAACTACCAGACCTTTCATGGCTGTCAAGGCCAGAAGTTGAATGCATCATAGAGAGAAGGGAAGATCAGTGATTTATCCTCTTATTCAGACACATGTGGCTATCACCCAGAAGCTTCTCTATCTCTGAATAACACAAAGGAGGCCACTGCTACCCATCCAGTAAGCCAGACAGGGGAAAAGACTCTCATGCAGTAGGAGATTTCTTTCTATAATAACCAGAATTAGAAGCCATCTTAAAAAAGAGATCTCTCAATGAAAGTAGAAACTGGGGCTAGGACTCCTTCCTGTTCCCGTGTAATCACTTTCCTCCATCCTTATCCTTCCAAGCCAGTGATGTGATGACAGCAGAGGACCAGCTGTGATGACACGTGAGAGAAAAAGAGCACTAGAAATGTTCTATCAGAGAGAAAGACTAAAAATAAATAAATAAATAATTCTCAAGTTAGTTCCCAATAAGCTAGTTCCCAAGTAAGTTCATAAAAATCATGACAAAACTTCACCAGCTCTCTTTACTCTGTTGTCTCTCCCTCTGATCAGATCAATATGCACATCTTCCCAATGCTGTGAGGACGTTAATTGTTTTTCTTCATACAAAGACAAAACATTTTGTGCCTGTAATAGAATTTGTTGGCACTAAGACAGGTGCAGCATAGGAAGACACACTGTGAAGAGAGAGTTTAGTAGGAAAAGTTTTCCAGGCAAGCTTTAAATACTGTACTTTGATTGCACCTCTAAGCAGTACGTCAGTTATGCAATACATGTTTTTAAATACACTCACCTCACAACTCAAATCCACCTTGCATGTTTCTATTGCTGTATTCTGCACTTCCTTTTGGCAACCATGCCTAACCTACTTCCATAAGGGAAGTGAGGCTGCATTCCTATTTGGGAGCAGCACAGTGTTGATCAGAGAAGTATATCACAAGAGGATAATGTTTATAAGACTAAAGTGGGGAAAACCACTAGAGAGCAATTCTGGAGCAACAGCTTTTAAGGTTAGATTATATTTCCCCAATATACTTTACTTCTTGTTGTGGATGAAAATGATGGGCCCACACAGTTTTTCAAGATCTAAAATAGACAAGCCTTATTCTTTTTCCCCATGACTTAAAAACATAATTTAGCCTTTGCTGAGCAGACTTATTTCTATACACAAAGCATGCCAGTCAATTGCATCGAAACAATTTCATTCAGGTCACTAAACATCAGTAGGTAGTATGATTTAGTGCCAGGAGTGTATTATAAAAGAGCACAGCAATTTTGAGGTCTGGAATTGAAATGGAAATTGCAATGTGGATGAATATTGACAGTAAGCACATAGAGCAGCAGGGAGCATCCTGCACTTAGCCAATGCCATGTGACCAACCCATTTATGACAAGGAATCCTTCCCTGCCTCAAATGATGATAGCACTGCATTTTCTTAATTCCAGTTAATTTCTAGCACATGTGTTATACAAATGCAGGAGTGGCAAGTTACAAGAAAATTGCAAGAGCACTTAATTTCATAGTTCCAGATTTATAAAAGCCACTTTATTCTCTTGCATAATTGAAAGCTTTCTTTAAACCTGAATTTAAACAATGTTTTGTATTCCTGATGCCACTTTTTCCCTCTCTGAGGAAGAACTGGAATTGGTGGTGACTTATGTTTATTGATCCAAGATTTGTCACATCTTTAAAATAAAACTCTAAAATACAGAAAGATGACTATCTTGTTTTGGCCACCATTACCAGAGCCTCTTTGATACTCTTCAAGCTAAAGGATTTTGGCATTTTCTCACGAAAATTTAAAAAAATATATACATCAACTTCTTGTTTTTACCAGCAATTACTTAAATAAAACTGATATATATATATATGTGTGTGTGTGTGTGTGTGTGTATCAGGTCATATATAATACACAGCATATTCCTGGAAACACTATGGCTCCTAAAACAGCTTCTAAAAGATGAGTTCTACCTTAAAAAGCACTTATAATCAACCATCAGTATTTTTCTAATTCCAGACTGCCAGACTGGAATGTTCAGTTGACAAGGCAGCAGAAAAAAATAAAAAAATCTCAAACTACCACTTTTTTTTTTTTTTTTAACTATCCAAAAGAAACATCATCTCTGAAGATCTGAGGACTGGGCCTATTTCCTAGCCATGATTATTACCTTTTGCCTCATATACCCTGAGGAGTATTACACTATGGATTTTTTTTTTCCACATGATGAATTTTACCAATTGCTTTTTATCAGTATCAAAGCTACCATCATGTCACAACAAACAAAGATTATTCCACCAAAAGATTTAGGATTATTACAAGATTTGGCCTGGTTTTAAATGGCACAGATTGTCCGCTGAATTAGTCAGTTAAGCACCCTAAAACATGACACTTCCATGCAAATTTTACTTTTCTTCCACCCAGCAGTTACTGTCTACATGAATGCAGACAGAAGAAAACACTTTCAGTAGAGTATTAGAGCTCTTAAATTAAGCAAACGATGGTTAAATGAATTATGTTCTTGAATTGATTGCTGAAATATTAAGATTTAATTATATACATGTACTTTTTCCAGTATAACAACTTACAAACCTCCATGTCACTGTTTATATACCAGGTGTGTTTGGAACGTATTCTACTGTATCCTCAGTAGCTGTTTCAAAAGAAGTTATGACAAAGAAATATCTTGGAAGTCCATCAAATGACATTTTTAGATGAAAAAAAAATTTAAGAGAACCCTTAACAATATAAAGAGGATAAATGTGAATGCTCAGCTCTATCAGACATTTGTTTCAAGGTAACAGCTATCACAAAACAGTGAGACAAGAAGATACATATGTATGGAATATATACTGGGTCTATAAAATATTTGAGGATTCATTTCTGCAATTGCAATCAGTGGGACTGATCTGACGTGTTAGTATAATTTATCATAAGTAACATCTACAAGACACACACATGAATACCTCAAACGTTGAGAGTGAAAAAAAATGGTGCTACAGAGACTGTGGGACTTTGGCAATAGCAGTGGGACAAGACTGTTTCTCCAAATGCCTAATTTCACTTTTAACTCACCTTTCCTTCCAGCCTGATTCTTCAGATATCCTCCCTCATATCCTTCCCTCTCTGTTCATCAGCCCTTTCAGCAGCTCATGTCAGCCTGCCTTTGAATAGTTAGACCTATCATTTGTAAAACAGTTGATATGGTTAAAATCAATTCACTCCCTCCATACCACTTCTTTTGTCCTCTACACACTGGCAACACAGGATCATGTTTTCATTTTAAAAAGACAAAAATCAAAGAGCTAAACATTTTCCAATTCAGTTTTTCTAGAAGATTTTCAAAGCAAGGAAACAAATAATGTCTCATGGAGCATGGATGAGAACCAAAAAGAAAAACTACAGCCTGCTTCTAAAAGCCGTCATTCTCCTAAACTGGAATCAGCATGAACCCTTTGTGTTAAATGGATGGGAATTACAGAAGTATTTCTTTCTTTCACAAGTCCTTGTGAATTTAAGTCATAGGCAGTTTCAAACTCTGTCCTTCATTAGGAAAAAAAAATAAAAAAGGATGTTGTAAAATTACTTATTTTTCAGAAATATGAAAGTGCTTAGACAGATACACCCTGTTTTTCTGACTTAGAAATCTGATGACAAATAATTAACCAAGACAGAAGCCACCAACCCATCAATCACTGAAGAGCTTTAGACAGTACTGTCGAAAACAACTGTCACCATTTGTGACAGCGCATGTTCCAGTACAGTCTTTTATCATTACTGTCGTAAGCCTTGCACAGTTTAAGTATATTTTATGAACTAGAATATATATTACTAGTTTATATCATCTAGCAAGTCAAAGAGAATTATGTATTCCCTAAATAACCATGAGTTCATTATACCTGTGAAAAAGCATGCAAGATAATTTTGCATAATCTGAAGGAACATGCTTGGAGAAACCATATCCACTGTAGCATTTTCCATGAAGTTTGAATTAGATGATGGCATTTGGATTTGGGGAATAAGAAGTTCAGCAGGCAAAACCCAAGGATTTTAATGCAGTAGCTACTGCTTCAATCAAGCCAAAATCAGTAACATGGGCACTTAGCAATGGTTTAATATAGATGCAAAATTTATGAATCATGACAATTAAATAATGATTCATCAGGGAAGTAAGCAAAATCAGCTCTTTTTTAACACTGCATAACACAAGAATTCAGCAATACATCTCTTTATTTTACATTTTTAACTACAGTAATGTTATTTCTGAGATGTCCAAATACAATAGCTGTAAAAAAAAAAAAAAAAAAAAAAAAAAAAAACACCCTTTGATCAGGGTAGATGCATACATTACCCTTTTCCCAGACTGATTTTCAATTAATTCCCATGTCTATTTACCAGGAATATATTTGAATACACAACTGTGCTCCTAAGTATTCCCAAAGCAAGTCAAAGGCTTTCATGTATGTATTTAAAAGCAGAAAAATCCCATCTCAATCCAATTCTTTGAATAGGAGCTGGCTGCAAGAACGTGCCTGACTTGTAGCAGAGGGTGTCAATGTGCCTTCAGTCACACACTAGTCACTCTCCCAACCCCAGCGCCATCTACCTCCCACAAAACAATCTGAAGCTGTCAAGATGAGTTCTCTCCTTACCTTAGGATTTCTCCATCATGAGATCTGCCATGGAGTAAAGGAGAGAAACAGTCTTAAGAATTTATAGAAACAAGTGCCAAAAACATCACGCCAGCAGCCTACATTACAAGCTGTTTCAACATTTTTTCTCTAATTAATCAACATCCTAGTGATGTGCATCTGCCCTATACAATCTAAAGAAATAAAGTGGGACACCTTACCTTCCTATAAAGGTAAGGCTGCCTCTTACTTTGCCACTTAATTTCTCCTGTGCTACCTTGATTTTGCCTCCTTGTTATGGTGGTTTTGTTCCTCTTCCATATACGTATGTCCCTTCCTAAAGGGAAATTAGATAGGAAACAAGACCATAAGAAGGCTTTTAGAAGCCATTTCTATAACGAAGTGGATCAGAATAATTACTTGTTTCAAGCATATTACTTTGTATCAACATGTTGTTTTAAATAGGACACATTAAAGAGTAAATAATACACTTTGAAAGAGCAGTAAAGTCTGACTTTCTTGTTTTAAGTGTAGGTGGTATTAAATGGTTTTAATGCTGGGGTGAAATTTTACTATTAACTGATGTTCTTTTTGTTTGTATTGTGTTAGAGTAAATAGGATATAAGGGAGGATATAATTCACTATCAAAAAATTTTGAATTGGCTAATTTTTCCTCTGTTGCTGGAGGAAGGACAAGAACATTATATGATGCTGCAAGGTTTTGGGGTAGCTAAGAAGAGAAACTAACCTTCCATTAACAAAAAGAAAGAAATAAAATCACTACTGGGGGAAACTAACAGCTCTGTGAAAGAGTAAGAGATGGAACAGGATCTTCTTTGCCAGCAAGCAAAGTTCAAGGGCTCGCTGATGTAAGGTCATGGTGAAATAGATTACATCTGAGATGCAATCTCCAGGGATTCAGTTGAACTTTGTGTTCCAGATGTCAAAGAAATGCACCTTTACATGAAGACATTTAGAAGCACAGAGAGACAAGTTTAATAACCCCTTTGTTTCTGTAAAGGCCTTTTCAAGAAAGGATTTAGTATGATATTTTTCCATATTTTCACATTTGCTATAAAATTGCTGTTAAACAGTTATTTAAATAAGCAGGTACAGCTGCTACATTTAAATGCAAGAAAATTGTATTTATTTGCAAGAATCCATTGTGTTCACAAAAGATTACACAAACAGACTTGACAAACTACAGGACTTATGAGGCCTGGTGACCTTTACTTAATGCCTTGTATGATGTGACACATTCATACAGGGGATTGTGGATGGAATAAGCAGTTTAGGAAGGGAATCAGCCAGTTAATATATTACATTGCTAGAGTTTGTTTTTTTTCTTTTTTTTTTTTTTAAAAAAAAAAAGGCAAGAAACAGTCCAATATTGTTTTGTTTGTATGTTTGTTTGTTTTTTTTTAAATGAGGATGCATTGTGAGAAAGCTCTCACCAAAATGCTTTCTCCAAAAGAGGTGCACATTGTGGTTCCTGCCCTTTCCCTACAAGAGCACCGCTCTTATGTTACCACTTTTGTTATCACTTATGGTTACAACCGAGGCCTTCAGGCATCTGCGCTTTAGCAGCTATCTTACACAACCAATAATTTATTAACTTCAATACACAGCATCCAAACATCTTTCAGCTAGTGAGCCCTTGCAAAAGCAGTACTATTACCTACCCTCATCATACAGGTAGTTTAATCAGGATATCACCACAGGGAGAATATAGATACAGACCCATGAATTATTTTCTCTTTTAAATAGAGTAGGTCAAGAGATATTACAAATGGGATATAAAAACGGAGGATACCTATTAAAAACCCTTTGTTGAAGCTTTCATTACAGACTGTGAGAAATAATTAAAATGATAGCACTCTCTCTTTGGTCAAGTGACAAACATAAAGGATAGGAATTTAATAAAACAGGGTAGTTTTTCAGGGCATAAACTATGGTAATGAGATGAAAGTAAGAATAGAAAGTTTTAGGCTAAGTATTGTAAAACTTTGACAGTCATATCTGTTTTACAGGAGAAGTCCATCACTTGGGACATTTAATAATAGGAGGCCAAAGCAATCAAATTTACGGAAACAGGTATGAATTAGTTATTTTGATATTTTTAGGCCCATCTCAGATTCTTGGGCACCAGATCCAAGGAGAAAGGACCCAGTTCACACTAGCAGCTTTTCTAATAACTGCTATTCTTTCTGCAACAAGCTCAGTTTGGAAAGTTGCACTCCTCTGAATACAGACAACACTATTAATCACGTATAACACCTTGAGACGGATATCCATCCTCTCCCTCCCTCACACGGCCTGAGAAACCATTAAAGAGAACAAAGCAGAAAGGCACAGACTGTCAAACTGCAAAGCACTAGAAAGGTTATCGCAATACAGTTGCAGGCTGCTGTCTTTTCCAGCCTGTGTGACAGATGAAAAATTTCATTCTTGTGACAAAAACGGTAATGAGGATGGAAAATGGCACAACATGAATCCAGCTTTCTGACAGGGCTCCTAATGAGAATCAGGATTGTGCAAACTTAATCTAATCCCATCACAATGTTAGAACTCAAGTCACAAGGGACTTGCTTATATCTACAGTTTCATATAAACTATTCCCAGGAGCACAAAGCTTACGTGGGAAAGAAAAAAAGATATAAAAGCAGCACTATGAAGCTGAAAGAGGTTTGAACCATCATAAAATAACCTGGTCAATCTGACAGAAGTTCAGCCTCAAACCCCAGCACTGTAAATGCAGCTGGTTGCACCATAACTAAGCATACACAATTATTTACATGCACATGTGACAAACCACAATCTAAAGGCTGGTTTCCTCTGGTCTAGAAGATAGACTGTATGGTGGCTTTTTATCAATCATATTCATAAACATCATTATTTCATTTCAAGAAAGATGTAGTGGTATTATTTTTTTTAAGCAGTTGAGCTCATATTACACAACATGACATTCTTTACATATCAATAAATTTGTTTATTTATTAATCACATTTGAGTCTCCAGGGACTGTCTTCACACTGTCATCTTTCCTTTTTTTCTAATCAGATGTCTTAAGAAAGATCTCAGAATTTTAAGTGCATAAAACTGGTACTCTAAAGAATATTGTGCTCCTAGGAAATAAAGGATATAATTTCTACAGAATCTACCCAGAAAACACTGTATGCAAGAATATTGTAAAATTAGGTATTAGCTGATACACAGACCACTAAGCCTAGAAACATTCTTAATTTGGGGAAAAGGTCCTAATTATCACTGAGAGACCTCAATCACATATGCATCTCCCAATTTGGAGAGCTTGTGCCTCAGATATGTAAAATATCCGGGATAAAATTCTCTCTCTCTCATTACTCTCACTCCAGTCTCATTATTCAACTGATATGAAAACACACATGGGATTACAAGTTAACCCCTTCTCAGCACAAAAACATGATTACTTTACATGCTAGTGAGTTGCATCAGGCAGAGCAAGTCTACGCAAGATCAAATGTGGCATGCCAGTTCAACTTCTGGAGACAGCAGTAGCTTATTGCTCTGGACTGAGAGCTGCACAGATTCACTCAGCTCCTCAGAAAGAAACCTCACAGTGTTTGTCTGGTAGAATAATTGGGCTACTTTGCTCAGCATTCCTTGCACGTGAACAGAGATATCACTTACTGGATTTTAAAAATTTTTAATAATTTAAATAATACCTTTATATAATGTTAAAAAAAAAAAATCTTTAAAATGGCTCTGGGAGAATACATACTGGCAAAAATACAAACGACTTGGAAAGCACACATAAAATGAGATCTTGCATGACTAAGTTATGACAAGACCATACATGATAACTCATTGTTTCATGTCTTATCTTTTCTAGACTTGGCACTACACAAAGTGCTGTGGAGAAAGAAAATGTTTTAAACTTCACCCAAAAGATCTAGTCTAATGCACTTATTTAAAAAAGTTGTTGTTTTTTTTTTTGTTTTGTTTTGTTTTTTTTTTTAATAGTTTATTAAACCTATTATCTGCCTATTGTGACATTTACTTAAGTAGACATCATGCTATCACAGTACCAGATGATCTATGATCTTCGCACTAGTCTTTGAAATCTAGTAAGCCTTTTGTTTTGTAAGATCACCCCTGGGCAAGGTAGCATTCTTTGCTTCAGAAAAGAAAATTTCTCTAATTATAAAACACAAAAGCAAACCCCAAAGGACTATATTTTCAGTTGTTTGAATCTAGCATACTAAAAACTTTCTTCTACCTTTACTTCAGAGTACTATTTACTATTCCTGTAACTCCTGCCCCCATGACAGCCACTTATACAATATAAGACCAGAAGTTAGAACAAAACCAAAAAAGACCACTTGCTGGTATAAAATGTCTTCACATACAAGAAGGATTCAATTTCTGTTACCAATGTAAACACTGATTATAAATTGGATGCACCCTTGGACATTGGTAGGATGCATAGAAAAATGTGACAGAAAATGGTTTATTTACCGTCCTGTTCTAAGGAGAACAAAACATTCTCTCAGGTGCATTGTCAAGGGCTTTGAGCATCTCATTCTCATTTTCTCATTTTTCTCATTCTCATTTTGTGGCAGTAGAAGGCTCAAAAAGAAAAAGAAAAAAAAAAAAAAAGATAAAAGAAAAAGACAGACAGAGCAACTTAAATGACAATGATATTATGTGCATTATTAACATCTCCCTGAAGATCTAGAAGCTAGCTGCAATCATTCAGGTGAGAAGATGCCAGCGCAGCAGAGATCACAAGAAATCAGGTTGGGAAATAGGCCTGATTTAACAGCCCATCACACTGCTGCTTCAACTAATGGAGAAGGCAGCTGCACAGTACTGCCAACAACTGTGTTTTATTGTCCTTCTTCCACCTCTTCCTTCTAATGGTATAATCAAGAATTATTTTCTAGGACACACCAGAAGATAGGGCAGGGTAGAGAGGGTAATTTATTAAAACTCTTCCGATATAAGAGTGGTAAAGATAACTTTAGCAAGCATGAGTTTTGTTGTTTTTTCCAAATGAACTCATTTGAACTTCAGGAAAACTCTGTGTAACTTTTAATGTGTTTGTGGTTCTCAGATGAAAGGACTGCAGGAGAAGTGCTTGTCATGGATGTGGAAGGGATAAAAAGTGGCAGCAGCAGTCCCCAGGACACACAGGAGTGTGACCAGTAATAACATTGGCTCTGGTGCAAGAATCAGGCACTGGAAAGATAAGCTGTATCACTTTCCAGTTCTTCCAGAGGTTTACTAAAAGCACTTGGCCCAGTCTCAGTTAAAAAAAAAAAAAAAAAAAAAAGCAGCCACACATTAGTGGGTGAAAATGTCATGCTTCCTGAGCTGCCCATGTCTCCATAGGTTCTTAGTCAATTTGGGGTATTTCCACTCCCAGCTCAATCAGTAACTTGTCAGCTGGTGCCTTCCCATAGACCCTGAAAACAGACAAGGCTTCCAGATTTTTAATAGAGATGCAGTCACATCAGTAGTACAGTCATAAAGAACCCTTTTTTATTTGAATTAAATATATAGGTAAAATTAAGTTTTGTTCATGTGATTTTTTACCTCATGTGGTAAGATACTAAACAAGTGTCCATTGCTGGAAGATCCAGCTGAATTCAGGGGCATTTTGTATCACAAAGTATCACATGCCAAACAATGTGAAAGTTGTGTCAAAGGGTCAAGAGCTGTGGTGTGTAAATGTACATGCAAAACTGGAATCTACTTATTGTTCCTCAAAAATACATGGAAGTTGTTTCGGGTTTGTTTTTAATCCAGGAGGAAAATGTAACTTTTGGTTTCTGATGATTTGCTCTGTACTGCAGGTGCCCTGTACATCATCAGGATGGGAATTTCACTTGGAGCATAGTGGAGCACACAACTTCCCTAGGACAACAGACACAAGGACCATTGCTTCCCAAGGTGTGAGGTGACCCGTCCCCTGTTCCCATGTCACCTGTTTTCACAAGGGAAACCAGAACAAAACAGCATCAGCAGGGACAGATGGGAAATCTGCACAGATTTCTTAAAATAATTCTGAACAAGCACTGGCTGATGGGCCCAAGGATTGAATTTTGATGCAAGTTTCTTGAAGCAAGTTTCACAAAAGAAGGGTGGAAAATATGAGAGACTGCAGCTGCATACAGCATTATAAAGGGTGCAGGGATCTGCTTTACATGTTTCCTTATCAGGTCTTAGCACAGTGACTTCACAGTGCATTGGAGAAGGTAGAAGCAATGACGTGAGTGGGGGCAGAAGCTTTGTCATACAATTCTGACATTCTTCCACAGTCATTTTCTGACAGGCATTATGTTCCAGGATCGTCACATATAGAAGACAGCATAACATTCCTTTGGCTTATATCTTCCAGATTTCATGATGTATTACACAATAAAAAAAGGTATGAAAACTCGATAACTCATATAAATACATTTCTCCTGCAGCTTAAGTTATATACGTATGCTTTTGTAATGGGAAATGGAATCACTCTTAGAATAGATTCCACTTTTTCTTAGAAGTAGATGTCAAATATGTATTGAGAGAAGCACCAGAAAGCTTCATTATGCCAGCCACAGAAGACTATGCAAAAACAACCATTAACATGCCAGCATATAAACCCAAACCAATTCTGACCTCAGTGTTTTCACTGCAACTGTTCCTGTGATCCTTGCCTACCAACTTTAGCCTAAATTTCCTCAGTTTATTTTTGCAGTACAAAACATTGACTTTCTGAACACCACTGAAACCTAAATTTTTATATTCTTAAATGCTTTAACCTTAGCCTCACATGGCAGACCAATTAAAAAACAAATTTCCTTGCCTGCTTTTCATAAAATGAATTGCTCACCTCATTATCCTCATTTCTGCTGGTTAGTATCATTTTGTACTTCAAAACAGATAGCAAGTCCATACACTGTTACAGACCATCTGCTGCTAGACCGCATTAAAAGTGATTGTTCATAGGTTTTGATGTCCTACCCAAAATATTTCTTAAAAGTCAAGAATGCATAGGAGCCCTTTGTTTTGCAAAGCTCATATGAATGTGCATTTTGAGTTCTCACACATGCCTTCATTAGGAGCAATGTTTACTCATTACGAAGGTAATGCCTGAAGAAACAGGTAGAAACTTGTGATAGGGAAGAGAAAAATCAGCTGCCCAAACAGGAGTCCCTTCCTTACCCTCCTGTTTTCTGCTATCCTCTCTGCTTTGGTAAATGTGGACCCGCTGATTTGTCTCAAATTCCATCCTAGGTTTAAATTGTTCTCTATACTGAACATCTTGGTCTGGGACAATGTGACTGAAGTACTTTTACAGACCTCCACAGCCACTAGCAGGGTCTGCTCCACTAAACGGTGGTTCTGGCACCTACAAGGAAGAGCTAACATTTTCATAGCAGACTCAGAAGCAAATAAAGTCCTATTAAGTAACCTTGAGGGAGGAGAAGAAGCCATCTCCAGGTAATGACAATATATGAGATAAGTCCTGTCAGCCTCCGCAGGACACATTAAATTCCTGTTAAATATGGATTAGACAAGTGCTGCAAAACCATACAGTTACAAAGAGCATATCCCTGCAACTATCTGGCACTCTGTTACAAGGCCAGAGCAATGGCAGGCACTTTAGGAAGAGATGTGCAGGCAGAAAGCTAGGTCTATGTGAAGGTCACAGTTTTCACATCATCATTTCTAAGGGAAAAAAAAAAAAAAATCAGATGTATACATGACTTTTTCCATTATTTTATAACACCTAATGAGTCCAAGGAAACATTTTGAGAGCAAAGTAGCTAAAAGACTTGAAATACAGACAACAAGTGAAGAGAGGTAAGTGTTTTGTAGAAAGGAAAAAATATATAGAATATACATAATTTCATGCTTTTTTCTAACTGCTATAAATCCTTAATTTTCTGCAAATATAACCTCAGGGTTGCCACAGCTGTGCTGGAGTCTCCAGGGTGTAATGCTATGTGAGTGGTTGCCAATCACATACTCTGCAAAGGCAGCAGAAAAAAACATACTGGAAGAGTCAGCTTCTTGAACACATACTTAAAACCAGCAAGATAAGTAGAGCTGAACACAGCAGAGCAGAGACTTCATCGCTCCTATCTGCTCTGTAAGAAGAAATATCCTCTTGACCAGAACTGCTCAGTAGCAGAGACTGAAGTACTCAACAGACTGGCAGCAGAAGCTTAAAAACCAAGTTTACACCCTCCCCTTAGTTGAAGTTCTAGGGCATTAATTGCAACAAAGGTGTTCAGAAAAGCATTTAAGTCACATGTAGAACTGTTGTGGGGTGGAGGGCTAGGGAGAACACAGAAACAAGTTTCAGGAAAGAAATATCATCTCCAGAATTAATGCAGTTCATTTCTTTATGTTCTATACTAAAAATGCATCATGGGCCTGCAAATAAGTGTATCATATTTGGATATTCTGAGCCTATCAACTTTTTTTTCAGATCTTCTTACTTGTGAGCTTTCCTTAGGTTTCCGCATGTGTTCTCTTCCCTTACTTTTGTTGTTGTTGTTTGGTTTGGTTTTTTTTTTCCTCCTTGGGAAAATGGGGAGAAAGTTATTTTGGGGATATCACTAGTTTGTTATTTCTCTTCAGTCCATATTCACTGTGTTCATCATTCAATGACAGCTTTCATAGCCTCCATAAAAGTAGGTGGCCCATTTCTGCCCCACCTCCAGCTGATATATTACTACCAAAGCCATTTAACAATCACAGGACGCTCAAGAAGACAACGGTGTTAATGACTAATCAACTTCTGACAGGTGATTTTTCTAGAATCACTAATAATTTCACTGTGTATTTCTCCAACATGAAAGGTTGCATGGGTGACTGAACACAGGAAAATGACCACTGGTGAAGTGTCTCAGAAGGAGAACGGAGCATCTACCTGCAGTGCAATATTCCTCTCATGCACCACACGGCAACACAACATGCTTGGAAGACAGACTAATCTTCACATACAGCAATTTATCAGAAGTTGGTAATTCATTTAGAGCTGCACAGTCACTGGCCTCCATAGAAAAAAAAAAAAAAAAAAAAAAAAAAGTGTTTTGGGCATTAGGCCTTTTCCTCCAGCTAGTTAAAAATAACCAACTATATCCATTAGTGCTGCTGAAGTTTCTATAAGGATTTCTCCCATCCCCTCTGTAATCTTCCAAAGTTATAGAAATATTAGCCTCATAACATGAAAAAGACCATAGATATTATTCCTCTGCTGTAACTATAAGATCCCACTAAATAATTTGAGACCCTCCCAAGCTCTACAACCCAGTTCAATGTAATGAGAAAGAGGGAAAGTATTTTCTTTAGTTTGTGGGCTATCGGTTTCTAGGTATGTAATTTTATTTTAAGTCACAACATGGAGCTGCAGCAGAAGAGATATGGAAGGGGCAGAGAGTTGCACAAATCTGCTCTCCAGAGCAGATCTGTATGTTTAAGCTACAAAAAGAAGTTAAGATCACACAACAAAGCCAGGAAATAAACTGCAATAATTCATCACAAAAGGGTATACCTTCTTCCCCTTGTCTACACTTCCTCCTCCCAACCCTCAAAAGAAATGTATTACCCACAGAAGAGGGGCTAACAGCATCTCTCACTATTAAAGAGAAGTTAATCCTGTTTATAGACTTCCACTTCCTCATACTGAGGGGGAAGAAAAAACAAATCATCTTGTCAACTGGAAAAGTTCCAGGGCCATTTATGAATCTGTCGGTGAAACCCAGCATCTTGAATTGCATCCAAGGAAGTCCCAGGCACCACAAGCATCAAAATCATTTTTCATCAACTCAAGGTTGATTTAAAAGGTTTATTCCATAGCACATCATGTGTGTTACATTAACCTGACCTTGATGTGACAGATGTGGGCATTTTCATTAAGGTTTGCATGCAGAAGCAGCAGTGCTTCCGTCCTCTCATTTGAGAAAAAGGCAGGTTGCAATGGTTACTGGAAGGCCAACCAGGACCTCACTACAACTAGGTAGCATCGACGATCAAGAAAAGGGTGATGAAAGGAAAATGAGAAGCAATAATCCTAATGCAGTTACTCTCGATTTATCACTGCCATCACCGTAAAAATGTCAGCCATGATTTAAAGTGAATTGTGCTGACTAACATGGGATTAAAAATTAAGCTGGTGAACATGGCACAGCAAGATAGGTGGAGTGCATCCTTCGAGGTGAGTGCCTTACTGGAGACATACACTGGGTGAGGCAAGTCTGAGGAGGGGAACAGCTCCATGCTGAACCCTCCTGCACAACCCCTCCCAGGCAGCAGGTAAAACCAGCTGTCCTTGCAGATACACAGCTCAGGATCCATAAACATTGAGGGCAGCCGAAAGATCTACTGACTTGAGAACATAGGAAAACCACCATAAAAGTACTTAAACTAATAATATAAAATTTGATTATTGTGCAGGCCATTGAGTAATGTGATAAGTTTCCCCAGGAATATCTATAAAAATCCTTAAGTATATAGTTATAGCTCAACTTTTCAGATTTGCTTTCCTAGTCATTTGGCCAAAACCACAGACTTTGTGCAAGTTCAACCTTTGTTTTAAATACAAAGGTCTCCCTCTACTGCTTGTCAGAAGCAGAAAAGCTGTATCACAAATTAAAACACTGTTCTTCATTAGAAGCTGAAAGCAGACATAGGTAGATCACTTTTACAGAGATCAAGTTTAAAGTTTCCCCACTTACAATTCTGACATAAGTTAAGTGGTGTATAAAGCATATTTGCACATGAAGCAAGCACTTGCTTTGTTTAAGGTACTACTACTGCAACTATGAACTTTTTTTGAAAAGTTATGTATTGAAGAACTAAACAAAGCATATCTTTCATTTAAATAATGCTCTATCATTTTTTCCTAGCTATACTAAACAGTTCCTTCATTTACCCATTATTTTAATATATTTCACTGTATTTTAAGTATTTCTTTAGATATGTTCTCTTCTGGGAAAAAATATCAATAGTATATTTTTGGAAATTGTGCTCTTTTTAATTGCTTGCCACTATTATATTTTTTAGGACATCTCAAATCTATCAGACGTATTGATACAGAAATTAAATCCATGAGCTAGTCAAATGGAAATTCTGATCAAAATTATTGCATTAAAACATTTGTTATTATAATGATAGAAATGAAAGGAGAAGCATAATTCTGCTTCTGAGATTTTTCTTCCATATCTACCTTATCCATAGTCTTAAAAAAAAAAAAAAAAGAAAACATGCAAATTCACATATACGTATGTGCAACTTATTTGCAAAAGCAATAACAGACTCTAGTTTTAAGTTATCTTGCTCTTTTTATAATTTTGTTTGCTTCAAGTTTGTGTATGTCATTCGTTCACAGAAGACAGACTAACACAGAGAAAAGCTTTTCCATGGCTACTTTAATAATTACACAGTATGCTTCCAGGAGCATTTTGTTATCGTTTCTGATCTGAGGAAACAGGAAAAAAAAATATGGGCTCAAAAGGTTATTTTAGATAAAAGAGAAACTGCAATGAAATTGAGTATATTTGATGAAATCCTCTTTATTGGCAACAACAAAATCTTGCTTTTTGAGCTCAGAAAAACATCTGAAATAGCTCACTGCTTGCATTTTCACACACCCTTAAGTCAAAACTGACCTAAAAGCTTTTTCTCTGGTATTCTAAGGATCTCTAATAGTGCAAATTTATGTTGATTTACAATTTTTTTCTCCAATTTAAAATGATTCAGAGATATCCATCTGCATTTTGGGTATGGGCACAATTTCAAGCTTGTTGTCTGCTTCACAAGGGATTCAATAAATTACTTTAAATGACATATTCTTGTATACCTGATAATGATTCAATGAGATATAAAAGTTTATAGCGACAGAAGAAAATAAGTATGGCACAAATTCAGGATGGCATCATAGGATCCCACAAGTCTAAATGTGGTAACAGGCCACTTTTTCCATTGTAGTAATTGCATGCACACAACTCAAAAGCATATAGCCTATACCTCTTTTCCCTTGCCTGAATAAACTATTGGATAAAGAGGTTAGTGTTTGAAAATGCTTTTCAACTTTCAACACTTTTTTGACATTCAAAACACTTTTTCAACACCATATCTGAAACACAACAGAACAGTTAAAAAATCAGCCTCAAGCACCTTTACAGAATAATTGTTAGAAGTGTTATTTTAAAAATAAGCCCCTTTTCTTGAGAAAATACTGTCTCCAAAAGATCTGCCCTACTGTTCCTCTATGCAGATTTAAAGCAGAAGTACCTGGAGCAGAATAGTTTGGAGGAAAACAGATTCACCACAGCTCCAGGTTACAGGTAACACCAGACCGCATATAACACTTCTGTAGCACCAGCTGCATATCTGACTCACTAAACTGTCTCCTCCTTCCGCTACCAGGAGCATTGGCCAGAACAGGTAATCTCAATTAGTGTTATCTCAATTTAATTGCCATTTTAATTTATACATCAGATTTAAATCCCTAGGATTAAACCTTTTTTCTTGGTACTTTTAACTATGCACTAGGCAGCCTGAAATTCTGATGCATTTGCCAAATCATAAATACCAACATCATGCTATGCTCCAAGCTCCCTCCAATACGTGAAAATTCATGGTTTAATTTTCAAAACTGACCAGAAAGCCCAGATGATTTTGTAGTATAACTCTGTCAGCTGAGATCATTCCAGGGCTCAGAAGTTGAGATCATCTGGTCCTGTTGTGACATTACCAACTAAAATACTACACCTCGTATAAAGTAAGGAAGAATCCTTTGTCTGCTGGAAGCCTGGGAACATGGCTTGCTCTTTTGGGTGGGTTGACAGCACCCACTGCCAACCCACCCAAGGGTGACACGCACCACTGGGACACAACCCACACTGGGCTGCATCGCTTCACAACAACTTCCACAGTACTTATGCTGGAACGCTTCTTCACAATTGGAAAATATTATATTTAAGAATATAAAGACTTCCATCTCAAGGTGAAACTTATGATTGCCACCTCCCTGCCACACATTGCAATGTTAATGACAGCAGAATCAATTGATTAGATAGATAAGTGGAAGTGAAACATTTTCTCAAATTAAAATGTCATCCTCCCTCACTCTTCAAACACCCTTTTCCAAGTAATCATTCTAGAGAAAGACTGGCAGTTTTTCCTTATTGAAGTCCTTGAAGATAGCAGAAAGAGCAATATTTTGTGGTCTGTAGGGAGCTTAAACACCAATCTGCTTTCTGTATATACAGTCTCACAGAATGAAGTGCCAAAGAGATGAAAGTAAATGTCTGATAAGGCCCTGCTCCTCACTCCCTCTTGGACTTATTGAACTGCCCAGCTGTGCACCTTACAGAAAGATTCAGAAAACAGATCTTGGCTTTAAAGGCTGACTTTGCTGGAAGCCAAAGTCATAGATCTTCAGTCTTGTGTTGTTTAATTTATTCCTAATGTTCTCTGAATGGCATCAGAAGAGTAATTTCAAAGACATAATTTCAGCTTTTGCTTACTAAACAAGCATGGAAAAGTGTATATCAAATGTCAGCTTTGCTGTTTCTCTCATGTGTGTTCTGAAGGACCATAACACCAGAACACAGCACCTGTATGTATAATTTGAGTTCTGTCTACTGGAAAGGGCATGAAATGGATAGCACACTCCCCAGTTGACAGCAGAACACTCATATGACACTAATCAGCTTCAAGTGTTCACATGTGTAAGAAGTGCTTTGCTGGACAGCTATTGCTTAAGGAAGTTTAAAACAAAATGTGTGCAGAAGTCTGTGGTAGTACTTCAAGTCACATGCAGTTGGATTAGTGCACTCACATCAGTAATGAAGTAAACCTACAAGTTGTAGAAGACCAGAACTGGTCACTGACAACCTTATAGATCATCTTTTATGTAGAATTATAGAACCATTAAGTTTGGAAAGGACCTCTAAGATCATCTGGTCAAACTGTCCCCCAACCACCAATATCACCCACTAAACTATGTCCCTCATCACTAAGCCCAGCATTTTCTTAAACACCCCAAGGGACTGTGACTCTGCCACCTCCCTGGGCAACCTGTTCCAATGCCCAACTACTCCAAGAAGAAATTTCTCCTAACTTCCAACCTGATAGCATCATGGAAAATAGGGCACCCATGGCAGTTATAATTGTGCATATCACAGAATATATTTCTTCCCTAGACGAGAAGTCTAATTCTTTGTTGAGCTACAGTGCCACTAAAATAATTTACAACTACAGAAATTAAGGGTGTACATGGCTTTGACAGAGGAATACAGCACTCAGCTTGCCACAGCAAGAACTGTTGAGCATGTCTTAATATGACAAAAGTGATTCTGATTACTGGACCTGTGATTCTTATTTATTACTGAATGATAGTCATGAAGTCTCATTTCTCCTTGCATTTTATTCATTGTGCCTCCCCAAGACAGTTCCATTTGGTTCAGAGCTTTCCTGTCAAAGGTCATTTTAAATACTTATTTTAAAACCAAAGAGGCCCTGAGTTTCTAACTTCTTTGGAAGCAAGACCAAGACATCCACTTGTCTGTACTGTTACCTATTTCATTTATGCAGAATGAGATATTTGCTATTTCAGTCAAGAGACCAAAATATATAAGTGGTTTGAGACATCTGAAATAATAAAAACCAAATTACATCAGATATATCATCCACCCACACCCCAGTACATTCTGCCACTAGAAATCAATCATTTAATAAGTTTTACAGACGGCAGCAACTTTTTCAATTCCTTGGCAAAATCTCAAGTACAAAGATTCACCATATAACAGAGGCACAACTCCTTTGGTTCCTGCAGAGTTTGTCCTAACGGTCTGTATCTCTCTGTACCCACTATTCTGACTTTTGGAGCTCCAGTCTTCTCTTCTACATCTGCACAGGTCACTCATGCCAGGAATAAAAATAATTCTGGAAGGGAAGAAGATTAAAGTGGATAATCCTACTCTCAGAGGACAGAACATACACAAGAAAATTGAGTGGCCATGGTCCTTATGCCTGAGTCCAGGAACATTCCTCTGCAACTCTCTTGGCAGAGGGCATTAAGAAAAGGAACCTTGTTAGGCACTGGGAAGAAAGGCTTGTAATAAAGCAGCTCTATCCCATTCTCCTTCACCTGCCAAGTGTTTTTCTGGCACATTCAAAAATAAAATGTCCAAACCTAGTTCAAACCAGAATGCTTCATCCTGAAAGTATTCCTTATTAATAATCCTTATGGTATAATAATATGCATAATTACTTATGCACATGAGTAGCTTTAGAAGTTTAAAAAAATGTTAGGAGTCCGGCTCTTTCACTGTAGCCCTGCCTCACCACCTGACTGGTGCAGGAATAAATCTTGCCTGAGCATTTGACCTCACAAATCATCTGTCTCCACTGCTATATTAAATTATCTTCTCCCAATGAACCTCGCTCTGAAGGGCTCATGGCTTGATATACCTCCTGTAGCTACTAAAAAAAGTCAGGTTGTGTCACACCTCCTTCCTTTCCTGCCTTCATCTGCACTTGGAGATGCTTACTCTGAAAGGTAATATTCTTATTGCAGTTTTTCCCTTCAGGCAATAAAGGACTATTACAGCAAGTTAGTCTAGTCTGCAAAAGTACCAATTTTATACAAAACTGTAAGGATATTTTCCTTTCACAGCAGAAAGACATTTTTGTGCAACTGACATGTAGCTCCATCTTTTGGATCAGTTGTGATTTTGTCCATGAACCTATAATCAAGCCCACATCCATATTCTCCATATTTTTATACTATGGAAACAAGATGTCATGTCAGACTCCTAGAATTTCCATCCCAGATCATTTAGATGAAAGTCTACTCAAGATTGAGTAGATTGAACTCATCTGACAAGATACTGTCAAGACTATTTCTTCTATTTCTACACAACTATTAGTAAATTGCTATCCTGTCCCACCACCCTGTCTTAAGGAAATACTTTACTTTTGCCCCTACTAATTCTCTCACAAGAAGTAGCACTAAGCATGATTTAGAAAATAAAATTCTACTGTGCAAGGACTGAAACTCTTTGCAAACTATTTTCAGTTATAAACAGAAGCCAGTGAAACTTTTGTCAAGCAGAAGAATAGTCTGTACAGCAGTTGGCACTATTGAGAATTTTATACGTTAAAAGAGGAGGAAACATTTAGGGTTTTTCTCTCCTCACCTCCATTATTTTTTTTAATAGCATAGTATTAGTGTCAGGAGAAAAAAATCTGTCCAGTTCTTACCTTGTTACATAGAAGCTTGACAGCACTGAGTTTGTTAAAAAGGATTTAAGCCATTTATGTTGAAGACTGATACATGATTTGCTAATCAAGCTCTTTACACACACAACTCAGAAGTTATCTGAAAGTAATATACACTGTTTACTATAGACCTGTTTACCTTCACACCTAATCCCTAAACAGACACCATAGTACAACAACAGAGCAGGAAGATGTTATGTAATTTGGTCTCTCCATTTTGATCTTTTAGATGCCCTAAAAACATGGATATTTGTATAAGACTGCTCTTCATGATTTAAGTCATTTAAAGGATCCTGAAGGTAAAGGTTTAGTGCAGAGAAACTGATTGCACATCCACAGAACAACTATTTCACTTCTAGTCACAGTCCTCCATCTATCTCCTTTGGCTTCCTTTCTGTCCTCTCTCTGCTCCCCAGGTTACGCACCAGGTATCCCCAAGATGCTATCACCCATCCACATAGGCAAGACATGCCAACCATTTACTTCTTCAAATACAAGCTTCAAGCGCTAGAGAATGAGATACTTCTATATGATGTTGAACCACAGTGGTAACCATATCAAGATAAGCATGAATTTTTCAAGCCAGACAGAAACCCAACTGAGAGGCTGCACTTGCAAACACATGACCCACTACTGGTTCCTCAAGACCCAACAGAAGGCATTGGACCAGTCTTCATCATGCCATTTCATTTTAACAAGTCTCTGTGGGGAAACAGAGGCAGAACAATTCTCAGTTTGAAATACAGCCTTTATGCACCCCTGCCACACTGTAGTATTTCCACTCCTGTAATATTTCTCAGAGAAAAAGAACAATTTTTCTTCTTGCTAAGTAAAGTAAGAGGTACATGTTTTTCCTCAATCTTTATTATGCCTAATAAAACACAGTCTGTTTATCTTGGCAGAGCATGCTTTACGGACTGCAGCGACTTCTGCAACCACAGCCCCAGTACTTAAGCCCAACACATGACCTCAGTTCCTACTGAGCACAGGGACTAGGGCCTAACAGATTCAGATATTCTGGAAAGCCAGAGATACCAAGAGATGAAGCATGCCACACTGGCCCCAGCAAACAAACCCAACATGGGTGCTTCTGCAGAGCAATTTGTGGCTGCACTGGGTGGCTACATTTAATGCCTGCTGCTCTGTGTTTCTTAGTCCCTTAAAAATTTCTGCTTTCAAAACTAAAAGTCCTCACATTTTCATTAACATGATTTTAGCAATATAAAAACCTCACTAGATTTACCACATGAAGAACTTTAGAAAAAATAAACAATTTCTCTTAATAATTCAAACAAACAAGAAAAATGTGTTAAGCAATCAAAGTACTTGTGTCTGACCTGCAAAGCCTGAAGGTTTTTTTTGGGTTGCTCTGCTGCCCTACTAGCTTTAACCAGTCAGCAATTCAGCCTCAGGGAAGATGCTCTTTTAGCAATGAAAAATGACCATGGGTTCAAAGGATTATCAAAACATGCTAAGAGTCAATAAAAAGGTTCTGTATAAGTCATTCTGAAAGCATTTAAGGCAGTACAGCATTTATAACTCTGTCAACCTATCAAATGGAAACTTATCAGACTAGCAAAAAAGACAGTAATTCCTCTGTGCTTTATGCTGTTTTCACGTATCTTTAACCCTTCATCCTCCCTTCCTTATTGCTGTTAACTGGCTCCTGGGAATTTCTAGCCTGGAGTACTATCATCATAAATGCAAAAGACAGACATTCAAATGACTTTTATTCCCAGCTTTATTTTTTATTTTATTTTTGGCTTTCTTGACCTTCCAGCAAGTTATTTTACTATGAAAATCTCATTAAAGTCTATTAAACTTCAAATGGAAGATAGCAAGGAGGATACAATCCATTTTATAGGTATTAATAACCATACTAGCTCCTGTATCAAAACACCAATGGCAGTGATAGCTTTTTTTTTCCATTATGGAGCATATTTTCTCCTTTAGTTAAGCAAGGGGGCTCCCTTAGATTATTAGTCATTTTTTAATGTGTAAAATGAATCTACAATGATTCCACTGAGCCAAGGAGTCACAGTGCTATGAAAAAAGATCTTAGCATCAAAAAAAAAAAAACAAACACAACCAGACATTGTCATATTGAGAAGTGAGCTACTTATCACGTGGTCTGATCCACCGCAAAAACAAACCAGATAAAATTCTTGCTATTATTCCCAAGCCACAGTTCCACCTCTGGAAAACCTCTAGAAGGAGTAATTCTGCTCTCAAAGTTAACAAAGAGAACCCTTCTGACCCGCTTTATGGGTGTAGGTCAGTCAGATGTTCCTCCCATATGCCAGTTATCTCAGGAGTTTCTACTGCAATGCAACAATTTCCAATTCCTTTTCACATGAAATCATTTTGAAACAGCAAACTTGCTGTGGGAGTCCTTGAAGTCTTGCTTTTCCTTTCCAAATCAAAGCTTCATCTGGGACACTTTTTTGACTCACTGTTCTGAGGAAAGTCAGTATGGAGATGGTCCAAAAGGCAATACTGGAATTCTGGGACCATATGCGGTAGGAAAGGCACTGTCCTGTGTAATACCAACACGTTACAGAGAAAAAGGAAATACCTTCAGTGCCATCAACATAAGGCACTTTATCTACCACCAAATTAAAATTACACACAAATAATAATTTGTGTACCCACTTTCAGAGAACAAATACAAGCTATGCCTACACTAGTAAGGAAAAGGTGACACATCCTGTTTTGCGTACTTGAGGACAAATGGCTAAGTGCTGCTTGCTTTCACACAGTTAAACTATACTCCCTTTTCAGTAGAGTGGCTTTGTCAGTAGGGTAGCAGCATAGTTTATTAATGTAGACATCGCCCTAAAGGCCAGAACATCAGTAGAGCACATATTGTAATACACATTGCACATGTCAGGAAGAGTGACATTGGTAAGGTCAGGGTTGCAGAATACAGGGACACTCCATTTCTAACAACGTAGAATTTCCAATTGGAAAACATTTTGATAAAAGTGACAAAAGCTACAAATTCTTTAACTGTTTTAATGGAATATATCTCTGAGAAGATGCTCAATCATTTACTGAAAAGACTACTCTTCAACTCTTTAAATAGCCAACTATTTTCAAATTTCAATCTAAAAATCAAAGAGCAAGACTATGTTCAGTGAGCCTGGGTGAAAGAAGTGACCCGTTATAAAATCTTCCCAATACCAAAAAAATTACTCAAGGCTAAGTAACATGGCTCTTTTATTGGTTTATGAGAATGAAACTCAGGTAATGCAGTAATGATCAAAGGTTATATAGACAAGACGAACTACAATTTGCATGTGTCAAAGACTTCATTTTGACCAAGAGTTTATACTTCAAGTGGCAAGTTTAAGAAGTCACATGTACAGTACATGTGCCATTTATATAAAAATGTCATTGTCGTGGGAGCAACAAAGCAGAGATAGTGTTCCATTAACAGGCATAGAAAGTTATCCATGCATTTGCAGTCAAAAGTCAAAGACAAATTTTTCTAGAAATACAAAGAGGAGGAAGGTGTTAAGTGTTCCAACAGCAGAGAGCCTCCAAAGTTATTTATTTTATGTTTAATACAGCAATGTGATATATAGTGCAATTTTTACAAATGAAAGCTATAAATGTACTCCTGATAGCTATGAGCCATGTACTAAAGTACATGGGCTAGAGTACGTTCTTCCAGCTAAAGCTGGGATCTGTAGATCCTGGTTTTCCCACCACCACCTTGTTACTAGTGTTATCAATCATATATCTGGGGCTAATCAGGCAAAACAGACTGAGCAGGTCACATGGTATAATTAAGGCAACTGACAGCACCAGTACTAAGAAACAAAGACAGGATCAATGAATTTCAAATACATCAGGCTTTGGTTCAAAGTTTCAAAGGGGGGGAGGGAGACACCTTCTTCAAACAGTCTTAGCAAAATGGTGTAATCTACAAACAACAATATAACATCTTCAGAAATAATACTACACATGAAACAAGAAAAAAAAACATCAAGCTTTTGTGGCTTACATTGAAAAAAAGAAGATTAATTGATCAAATCAGCTAATGAAAAAAACATTCTGATGAGCTATGCTCCTCTGATTCAGAACCAAGGAAAAAAACTTCAAAAGAATTTCACTGTGGAAGAAACAGCGTATTCAGAGCAGTCAGGAACTAAAATCAAGAACACCCAAGGTACTCTGCATCCATGAGACTAGATGCTTTTATTTTGCCTTCTTTTCCCTGAAGGAAGACAAGCTATCACAAGGTTTCAGTACAAAGTCATCTTTGGTATTTTTTGATAGAAACTCCCACTATATAAAGACTTGGTTCTTGAAGACCTGTCATACCTTTCTTCTGCAAAAGGTTTGCTACTTTAGGAAGAAAGGGGGAAGAGGATCGGAGAAAAGGAAAGGCTATTTTCCAAGTGCTCCACTTTCTGTATAGAGCCACCATGAAACTTGTAAGATTCCAGCTTCAGAAGAAACAGAGTTTATCCTACAGAGATGGAAGGGATTCCCCATGACATCCTCCAGCTCCACGGTCTTCTGAAGGACTTAATATTCTTCCTCAAATCTCACTTCTGAGATGGGCCTGCTATGTAAGATGCAACCACCTTAAGCAGGTATCCTGTGTTTAAAATCAAGAAAGAAAATAAAAGTCAGTAACACCATGACCCTCTGCTAATGTTAATTGGAGGATTAAATGGAGAGGGTTTTAAAAATATCTCCAAGTCTCCAAGTTTTTGTAACAGTAGAAGCCAGGAAGTATAAATGTGCTAAAATTGACCAACAAAAACCCACCACTACACAACACATGGCAAAACCATTACCTCATCCCTTCCTTCTTCATCTATGAACTCCTTAGCTGTCCTGCTGCGCTCATTATGAAACAGAACAACTTGTCTACTCCCATTT
Organism: Anas platyrhynchos; assembly: GCF_047663525.1. Lineage (NCBI taxonomy): Eukaryota > Metazoa > Chordata > Aves > Anseriformes > Anatidae > Anas > Anas platyrhynchos. The sequence goes on along the minus strand of NC_092588.1, from coordinate 120,178,250 downwards.
CTCAGAATTCTTTCTTTGATTTTCCAGAAACCAAGCAGTTCCGCATTCCTCTGGGGAATTTCCCAAGGGCAAACACCCTTGAAATTAAAATCTTTCATCCAGACATTCCATAACTACAGAATTAGTAATAAGAAATAGTATCACAGAATGTAGTCACACATCATGACTGGACTATTAAGACTTTAATTTGAAAACTAAAATGAAACTTAGCTGATTCACTGTGGAAGCCATACAGAGGTTTTCCGTAGCAGCCAGAAGGTCACACGCAAGTGGGTGTAGCCCAGAAGCATGTAGAATCCAGAAGATGGAAACGTATTTCAAAAATGTGTACAGAGCATGTTTGACATGAAAATGCAACTACTGATGCTGTGAATCTGGTGAAATTTCCTGGCATTCTGTGGATGGCAAAGCAACTTTGATGAAAGAGAAAATAGAGGTTTATGACATTCTAAATCTAAAAGGTTTTTATGAATGCGGTCTTTTTGGTTTAAAACATAATGGGCTTAACTAATGCCTTAAAGCCTATTTCAAGTATTGATTTTTAGGTGTTGTATCCATAAATAGCTTCAGAACAATATTCCATCTATACAAAACACGTTTCTTAATATCACTGGGAAAAAAAGTTGGAAAGTTTGAACAGACTGAATTTTTAGAAACTTGGGAAAGGTCTTATGGAAACAAAGTCACACTGCATCTTAAGAGCGGGAGAGTTTTAAGATCAGACAGTTAATCCCAGTGCAATTATTTTATATGGATAATATTTGTTGCACAGCTATAGCTGTAGCCAAGCTCAGTATTCCCTGAGGCATGTTCTAACCTAGCATTTAACACCTCCAGGAGAGCCTCCAAGAACTACACAGCATCACAGGCATTTGCAAAACCATTAGAAACAAGCAAGCCATAGCCTGTTAACACTAGTTCAGGAGAGACTGAAGAATCTTCAAAGGCAAATACAGTGCTTGCTATGCTACATGTGTGACAGATAATATATGATATTTCAAGGGATCAAGTTACAGAACCATACACTTGGAGTACCATATTTTGCACCATTCAGAAATATCATATTTTGAAGGATAGCTACTCTTTAGGAGATTTAGGAGGATACAGAAGCAGATAAATCCTTCTCCAGATAGCCAAGACACAGTAAACTGGAAAAAAAAAAAAAAAAAAAACAAAACCACACTGCTGTAGACCAATATGAGAAAGGGCAGTTCCTGTTTGCTTAGATCAAGTTATCCTTTTTGAAGAACCTACAATTCAATCATTAATAGAACAAAATACATCAAAATTGATTTTTTTTTCACCAGTATGGGCACAGGATTTGCATATAGCTGCAGGTAGCTATTCTTTCAAAATAACACTTCAGAGGCAATCATTAAGAAAAAATTTGATCTATTTTGCGAAAGCCTCACTTACACCAAGACAGCTTAAAGTACTTCAGCATACATGCTTCCTCAGCATATTCTGTCCATAATTATAAGTAGGATTTCAGTGAACTGATGCTTTCACCTTATTATTAACCTTTTAAACAGAAACATATTTTATTTAGAACCCCCTTCTCAAGTCAGGTGGCAATTAAATTTCATAAACACAGGCCACAACAGTTGAGGCCATTACTGAGTTTAAAAATAAATCCCAGTAAATTAAAAAAAAAAAAAAAAAAAAAAAAAAAAAAAAAAAGACTAAGAACTGGAGAACTCCTAGACATTGTCTGTATAGATATCTGCCTCTGAAGCCAACACTGAGTGAAAATAAACCTCTGACTGATAAGGATGCTGGTGAAATAGATTAGATAAGCCACTTGACCTGAAAGACTGCATTGGCCACCGTCTCCAATGCAGAAAGCTTAGAAAAATGGTCATGACTGAACTGCTGATAGTTTAGTGGAAACTCAAAAAGAGTCCCTATGTAAGGAGCATTAGAAAATAAAAGGAAGAAGACCACAGTGAAGTTCATCTTCCCCTTTTAGTACCAAACATATTGAAACATTCACACAGGGGTAAGGGAAATTTTGATTAAAAAAAGATGGAAAAAAGCAACCCCTTATGTCTAGACATTTTAATTTGTTGACCTTATCTTGCAAGAAAGATCATTACGTGAATGTCTTATTAATCTGGTACTTAGATGAAACATTATAAGCTTATAAAAACATTAACTGCATTTCACTGAAATGTTTATGTAGTATAGGATGACAATATCTAAGTTTCCTGAAAGCTCAATAAAAATCATTTAGCTTAGAAGGGGAAAATGAGTTTTATCCATAGCACATTAGGCAGCACCAGGTCTGTGCTTGTGACTCATAGTTACTTTCTGCAGCAAGCATCAAATCGTCCTTGCTCAAATCAGCAGCACTTGCAAAAGCAGGAAAGTGACAGTGTTTTTCTACCTCCTCCTTACTTGGACATGATTTCTGGTTACAAGAGGACAGAGGAACATCAGTGCTTGTCCCCATCATGAGTGGGTGCCACGCTAAAGCTCACTGACGTGGCTAGGGTGAACATGACCGAAGGCAGTAAATCTCAGCAATGCTTGGGTTTCTGCTAACAGCAGTGAGGGGACAGGGTGGGAGAGTAGGAGGAATTGTCCCTCTGAGGAGGTACAGAGGAAGTAGGCAGAACAGCTACCAAGAATAACTGTGTATGTTTCACCACCTGATCTTCAGGACTCTGCAGGTCACAGGATAGACAACAATAAATGGAGAAATATTGTTTGGCAGGGTCATACTGGCCAATGAAATCTTGAAAGAGAAAAACAGAGTCTGAGGCCTCACTTATATTACTTCTGTGTACTGCACACACATCCTGCAGCTTGGTAGTGCTATTTCATGCTGCTTTCCCAGGGGTCTGACTTGCTGATTGATTTTCTACCACATTAATCGCCCCCAGATTATCAAAAAGTTACTTACACAACCATTCATCATCTGGGTTTGTTATACTAGATGGGCTGTTTGAAACAAAGAGGTAGCAATACAGTTTCAAGACTTCAAAAACTAGATTGTCCTTCTCTTGCTTGAAGGTCACAAAAATAAATTTGGTTCAGGAAAGTCATTATTGGGCATCCTTGTCAATTCCTAGATAAACACCTGAGCTTCAGAACTCTCAACATATAAGCACACTAAAACTTAAAAGGATTTGAAGTGCTTAATTCCCCTTGGTGATCATTTAATTTTTTTTTTTTTAAATTGATTTTTTTTTTTTTTAATGCATTTAAAATTAGTACCTGCTAGGGGAAAAGACCTGGAATCAGACAACAACAGTTTGAATATGCTTCCCATAAAACCCTTTAACAAAGGTAACATAGTAAATTTGAGAAGTGTGCAAGCATCCCTATTTGCCTTATAGTATATAAGATATCTTAAGTACTACGTTTTTGTCAGGAAAATTGTTTGCAAATGCCAAGCCTGTTAAACAGACAGTATTTACCTTAACAAGCACAGCTTTAATAAAATGTACGTAACAGAAGATCAAGAGGGACAGAACTACAAACAGGTTTAAATAGAGTTTGCCATGGATAAGTCAAAGAGAGGTAGAGGTGATGTATCCTAGGAAATGCAATAAGCAGCACTTCCGCACAAATTCTCTGGCCTGAGAGCACCAATTTCTTTGGATTACGCTGCAAGAACCACCCTGCAATAGTAGCCTAGCTGAGTAAAATCATATCATCCCTCAGATCAGTCATTTTTCATGGTCAGGATGCTGCAGTCTGGCAACACCTTTTTGAAGAAAACATCAATCCTACTCTTGCTTCAGAAAGCAAAGCATGAAAGCATCCAGTAATATTGTATCAAGCCTTAAAAAAAAAAAAAAAAAAAAAAAGGAAAGCCAAGCCTGTTGCCATTTGCCTTTGGGTTAGCTTTAGGATAGCTTTCTCTCTAGACAATGCGTTGGGATGTCCTACAAGAACTAAGAAATGCAAAGATGTGGATGCAGCCACAGTCAGAGGCCCCAAGCCACAGATTGCTGAAAGCAATTGGGAGAGAGGGAGCCTCACTTAATTAAGCCTCACTTAATGTCTGCTTGTGTTCATATTCTTTCACTGAACATCAAGTACTGACCGTTCTCCAGTCCATTAGAAGTCAGGCCCACTAACATGGGACACGTACACCTCTGACCTCATCTTCCATTTCTTTATTCAAATCCTCTATGTCATCAAGCATGCCAAAATATGATCTCTCAAAGTAGCATATAAGGAAGGTTAATGTTTTATTGCTTTAACATAAGATTTCCCAGATAAAATATTTTGAATCTCATTCTTTTCTTGCTCATCTCACCTGCAACCTTAATATTGTATACCACAGGGTAAGTATATTTCATTTTATTTAAACTTCCTAGATATAAAATTATATATATGAAAATTGGCTATTATAATAACCACTTTTTTTTTTTTTTTAAGTGGTTTAACAAGCAGAAGAGCTTGTTTAACTCTCTAAAGGTCATCAACGTGGAGTAATTATTGTCCTCAAGGATTTGATCATTTACACAAAACTAGCCTATACCTCCAGGCAAGGTAAGCAAGTCACTTTAAATGATGGTTGTTTCAGAAATGGATTCTCAAGAGCCAAAGAAAAGAGAGGCCTTCAAAGGACCTGGTGTTTTGAAGAAAAAAGCCTCCTTTTCCCTCCCCCTCTGAATATATTTATACATTTGGACTAGGAACCTTCAGAGATGAGTGTTGTTTTTTTTTTTTGCAAAAAGATTGAACTGGAAAATGTTAAAGCCTTCTCTTGGGCAGCTTAAGTTACACATACATTTCAAGAGCTAGTCATGCATTCCTAACTTAAGTGTAGGAGTCCCAGCAGAGGAATCCCAGCTGCAGCCAAGCCCCAGAGATTTGAGATGTATCACTTTGTTTGCTAATAAACTAACTCCCAGGAGAAGGCTAAGTTTAGGGTTTATGTAAAGCACAGACTGTTTTCATAACAAGCTAGGAAAAGTTTTTGCTCACTCTACGAGAAGATAATTTAGGAAAAAAATCATACCCATCAAGGATGTATGTAAATATATGTCAGAAAGAAAGTTAAAAATAGTTCATAGGTAATTTCCTCCGTATTAGCATGTCTAGTGGCTCATGACATAAAATTGGCTACACATCCTGAGCACATCTAGTATCAAATCTAAATTTCCAGACCAAAAGGTAAATGGATTCTGTTACCCAATACAGTTTAGTCTCAGTAAAAACTGTCTACCAATGTATTTTTATACACTGTAACACCTCAAACAGACAAGGACTTCTTGAGCAAACATATCTAGAGATAGCATATGCAGCTTCTTCTTTGAATATATTTATTACTGCATAGACAGGTCTTGAACTGGCTGCATTGTCCTCCCTTCAACATAAGTTGTTTGGATTTTAGCAAGTTATCCAAAGTAAAATAATAAAAAAAATAAAAAGCAACAAGATTAAATGCAACAATAAAGCAACATTAGCTCAGATTACTCAGGATAAGCAACAGAAAACCATCTCTTGCCAGAACCTCTGCAGATCTGTCAGTTATATATTTCCAAATGAAAATTGTCTGTTGGAAAAAATTACACAGAAGAAACTACCTCAGTTTGGAAGGGACCACGTCAGGTCCCCAAACTGAAGGAATTGGAAAGAAGAATCCCTTCCTTCCAAGAGAGTCCATCCGTCAGGTTTTGGGCTTGAGTGCTGTCGCCTTGTCTTACATCACCCCTGCTCTTACGGCGTTGATGGACTGTAAACCCTGTCCAGGCATCTCTCCTTGTGAGCGAAGATGTCGGATTTTCTTTTGCACCTATATCAAGAGAAGGAGGGATGGTCTTAGCAACACCTTCCATCCCTAAGTTTCAGTCGCTTCCCCTCTCCCATATCAGAGGAGCAACTGCCGTATCTCTAGCAAAAGAAGAGCAAGGGAGATTATTGAAGGGATGGCTGCTGAGCTTGAGCAACACTGAGCCACAAAGACAATTCTGCCCACATATACAGAGCACGTGGGCAAGACCTTCTGTCCTTTAACATTCTACCTATTACAGCTGTGTTGCTGACCCCTTCAGTATACCCTTCAAATTTCTAAGAGTTTGGAAGAGAAAAAGAAGGAAAATTTGTCAGATGCTCCCAAAAATATCACTGGCCATTTAGGAGAAAATATATCTCCATCCTCACTCCAGGATGCCAAGCAGACAGCTACAGCAGAGCTCAACATATGAGAACCTCAGAAAAGCACCTTCCCAAACAGCAGGCTACAAGTTGTGCTAAAGCCTGCTTTGCTACCTTTCTTCAATAATCAGGTAAATAAGGTATCAGTGACTTTCCTCATAACCTCAAATAATCAGAATCTATAAAGTCAGATATTCAGAAACTGTCATATCAAAAAGTCACCTTTTAGTTCATATTATCATTCATACATGATTCATGTTCATACATGAGCATACAGTTCATATCATGTTCATATATGGTATGAACTTTGCTATCTGTTAAATTTCTTCATTAACGAGTCAACAGTCAGTAGCAAAAGGGATTGCTGAGCTCACTTAAAGGAAAGCAGCAAACAGATTTGAAGTTGCTTCTGAAGCAGAAGCAGCTCAGACTGTTTTAAAATTAATTATTTAAAACAAACAAACAAACACACAGCCAATAACTTCAAGTTGAGAAAGCCACCTCCCCTTCCCACTTTTGCCAATCAGCTCTCTTGAATTCAATGCAAATATATATATTTTAAACAATATAGCAGGCAAAAAGCTCACTACTAAAAAAAAAAAAAGGTAAAACATTCAGAGGATTAAACAGTATTTTTCAAAAGTTTTAGTGAAAGAAGAACATGCCAGATTCCCATAGTTACCTACACTTATGATTACCTTGTAATACAAAAACATTTGGTTTAACGTTATTAAGAAAACAATTTAAAAGAAAGCCTTCCAGTGTTCTCCAAATGAAATGAAGAACGCAATAGTTATTTAAGGTGGTGTGTTTTGTGTTTTTTTCCCCCCTCCCCTGGACACTTGTCAAGAATGCTCTTTTAGTTCCTTCTGATAGAAAAGAATCAGATTTTTCAGCCAGGTCCTGATGGTATCAATCCTCCCTTCTTCCAACAAAACACTGCCTAGAGGAATGTCTGTGAAAACACAAAGCCTTGTATAAGTCTACTAGTTTTATCCCAAACATATTTAAAACTTTTCCAGATTCCAATAGAAAATACCAGCCTCTGTGTTAACCTACAGTCTTTAGATCAAATTAACAAAGTGTTATTGATAGACAGTAGGCTACATTTTCCAAGACTCTGCAGTTTCAGCAAACAGTAAGAATAACCTCCAGGCAACATGGATTTTGAAATTTCTCTCAATTATTTCCACTTCTAAGTAATTCATTTTAAACTTATATTACTGAAAAACCTCAAAGTACTCAAGAGAAGTCTGACTAAGCCTCCAGTCTTGCATCAGATATTAGCTCATGAAGACAGATAGTATTAAAAACAGTAATGAAAAATGCAAGTATTACACTTATAGTTACAGGCCACAAGTACATTTTCTTTCCTCAGCTGCATGCATTAACTATGAAACTCAGTTTGAAATCAATTAAAATATCATTTAATAATTTAAAAAAGTAGCCAGTGAAAAATCAAATGCTGACAAACACGCCAGTGTTCCCCAGTGCAGACCAAACTCTGCCCTCTAGGTTTACCCATTATATAACTTGGCTTGTTTATATGATCACACAATGGATGATGAAAGACAATATGCATCTGCTGTAGGGAAGAAGTTTTTATTGGTCGTGCTTTTTGTTCATTTCTAATTTGGAATATAAAAGCTGATACCACTTCCTCATTCAGGGTTAAATCATTGTCTAACCAGTGCTACAGCAAAAATGGTTTATGTACTTCAAGGAGAGAAGTACTTCATTTACCAAACTCACCCAGCTATCCAAGAAGAAATGTTACCTAATTATAGCCATCCCTTTGACTAACACTTCAGTATTTTCACTATCTCACTTCTCATCCCAAAATGTCATCCATGATCTCCCACCTTTTTCTGAGCTCATCTAATCATTTCTCCTACTCTTCTGCATGTATTAGCCCCCCCCCAACATTCACCCATTATTTTTGCCACCTGCTACTTCATCTTCACTATTTAAGTTTCTTTCCTAAAATATCATATTATGCAGAGAAACATGACAGCAAAGCAAAAAACAAGTAACTATTTGAGGACCACAGCCACCGGTGACAGATGCAGGAGGAAACTGTTCTTGCCCTTGCTGCTTTGTGCTTTCAGCAGAGACTTGCTAGCTCTCTTCCAAAAACCCTACTGGAAGCTTCTCTATTCGAGTGAAGCTGCAGTTTCATAGGTAAGGTAGATGTACATGCAGGCTTTACCAGAGTATAATAATTAATGGAGTAGTTGTTGAGTAACAAGGAAGGCAGGAATGGTGATTTTACTGGCCCAGCAGTAAGTAAATTTAGCAATGAGGTTGACTTGACACATAAAAAACACAGAGTTCAGACCTCATAACTGAGCTACACCCACTGCCAAAAAGAAGGGACACTGACCTGGAGAGGACAAGCTCATAAAGCAAAGTCACTTTGCAAGTAAGAATTTGAGCATCACGAGATTACTGAAAGCAAAATTGTAATATTAGTTATGCAAGACAAAAAAAAAAAAAAAAAAAAAAAACACAAACAATGTATAGAAATGAAAAAGAGGTTTTACGGTTTTACGTGGCCTAGTGGAACAAATCAGCACTTTCAACAGTGCAGATTACTTTTATTTCAGGTGTTGCTTACATCAGGAGTTTCTGGTCTGTCACAGAGAGAAGACTAGAGTACTGATGAATAAATCTTATTTTCCCTATGTGGAATAGTACTACGGAAAAATATGGATTTCTTGTTATCCTAATATACACTAATGGCACTATGCTAAAATCAAGCATTTGACGAATAGCTAACAGAGGCCAAAATATTTCCAGTCAGTGGTACACAGAAAGATTTTGACAATATTAATCTATTATTTTTTATTCACAGGCAGTGGGGCACTGGGCCAGATCCTCTACTCCCATAAGTTTCAGTAGTGTTGTGGCCAACTACTGCTCTGTGCCATAAAAGTTTCAAGTCTGATGGGTGGTAGTAAATTAATTACAAGCAGGACAATATTTTTCATGACCTAACAGTCACATTTGTAATAAAGCACAAAGGACATCAGCACTTATTCACTGTAGATGGATACTCATGCAATGGAGGACTGCAAGTGCCTCAGTGTCTCAAAGCTTGTGGACCAAATGGAGATTTATCACCATATCACAGCCCACATGGTCAAGGAAATAAAGATCTATTTATGTACCCTTTTTCTGCTGATGTTTCCTATTCCTCTGTTCAAAAGCAAACATATTTTTGAGGTCACATATCTACTCCTTCACATCTCATTCTCATGCTCCACACTGCATATTTTACTTGTTAAAGGACCTATCCAATGCCCAGCAGAGCCAATGTTGGTTTGATTCCTAAAGCTGATAAACATTAAGCCTCAACAGCATTCAGGGTCCCCATGTCTGTAAGACTATGAGCTACCACAGCAGGAGCCAAGAAGTTTAGATGTTCCCACTCCTCCTAATTTACAACAGACTTAACATCAGACTCTCTTTGTAGTTCTCTTAATACTGCAAAGTTAGCCTAACAGATTTGGCAGGACTACCATGTTAAGAGCTATCCCTGGACTCTAAGTGAGACTCAGGCTCTCATCCTGGTTCTAGCTTTGTTCCAAAGATGGTTTCCTGGCTCAGTTAAAAGCAACACCTTCATTTCACACGTCCAGCTTCGAGAGGTTTTAGACAGAGATTAACATGTAGAACATTTCCTTGCAGCTTAAGCTTTAGTTCTGCAAAAGGAACCCATAAGCTTTTAAGCATCCCTATAGCAGTCAACAATATTATTTACTTACATAAGAGTATATCTACATACAAGTATTTACAGAATTCAACAGCTATTTACAACATTTTTGTTGATGTACTCACTGGTTAAATTCTTATCTGCTCAGAACTAAGGAACTATTTAGTTACTTAATTCTCTGCTTGAAACATAGCCGTGTAACCTGCAGGCCTCCACTAAAATAATAATAAAAACCAAACTCCTGTAATTTGTGCATGTCAGGAAAATTATGCTGAGCAACATTAAGCCAAAGATCCTTTAAAGATAAAGAAAAAAAGTTAGGCTGGATTTCTTAAATTATCCTGTATATCTGATGAGAAAGCATACCCTTAGAGCAAAGGCAAAAGTTTACATAAAAGACTTTTTGTCTGTCTAATGTAATAACTTCCTCAAGTGCTTTGAAACAAGGAGATTTCACCCACAGATAGTTAGTCTAGGGTTCATGATATACTTGTTTTGCACAAATCACAATGTTTGACTTCAATCAAGCTAAGTGAATGCTTGTGTCCTGTAAGACAGGTAATCACAGTTAGAGCACTTAATGCTGTATAAGTAACAGTTAAAACAATGTCTACTGAAAGCAAATGTAGGTTTCAGAAAGTAAGAGGCATCTTTATGTTCTAACATTCCTTTTTTTCCCCTTAATAGAGAGAATGCACTCATTTAAAATTTTCTGTTTACACTTATAGCACAGAAGCCTAGCAGAGCACTTCACATGGACTTGAGATTTAGATCCTCTCAGACTAGATGCTGCTCTCCTAAGCTGCAAAGAAATCACTATCTCCCTGAACTCTGGGATCTCTACTTGGAAAACAGTGTTTTATAAAGACAGAAAATATAACTCTGAGAACTAGTGACAGAGAAGTATGTAATAATTCAGCAATATTTTCATGTATAAATAATTCCTTAATTTTTTTAAAAGCACTAGCCATGTGCACTAGATACACTTTAAATTTTTATTGATTTTGAAATAGCTACCCAACTCCATTGCTTGTATTTCAGTCTTGTCAGACCCTGATGAAATGAGACTTGGTCTCCACTTGGCTGTGACATTTCAGCATGTACAAGAACCCTAATCCAAATGCAGAGTTGTTATCCTTTTAAAGGATAACTTGCCAGAGTTTCCCTGTAACTCATAACACCACCTACATTCAAAGTCCATTTCCCCTTCTGCTTTCCAGATCCCAGAAACTATGGCCCTTCTAATATTAGGTGATAGGGACAACTATCTCCCAAGACAGATTTACTTCATATGTACCACAGAGTACACAGACATTTTTAAACCTAACTGGAGCTTTAGCACAAAGCTACACAGTACCAAAGAAGGAATGTATTTCTGGATGTGTTGAAAAAGGTCCCTTCACAGCAGTAAAGCTTACACTTGGTAATAACTAGCTGTACAACTGAGTCTCTAAAGCAATGACCTCATTCTGAAGGTCTCTGTTTTCCATTACCAGACCTGGGATCCATCCATGTCCATGAATTATATAATAAGTCTTAAAATCCTGTACTACACAACTTTAAGAAGGTACCATAAACGTTCAGTTTTTCTGACAATAGGAACAGTAGTTACAGAGTTGTGCATCTTATTTCTCCTGTCCACAGGGCAAAACACCTGCAGACTCCAACAAGACATCTGAAATGGTCTCCCAAGATCTTGCCTTCAGCATCTGAGAGGTAACAACACACCCACGTGCACAACTGCATTTATATTGAATGCATAGAACCAACAGCCTTTAACAACAACAACAACAAAAACAGTCCTTACCGATGCAGAAATAAATCCAGAAAACCAATAGAAATACACATTGCCACATCACATAACCCTCCCTAAATCCTGAAGGGGGATAATCATTACCATGCCTCACCAAAATGGCATTACTCTCCAGAGGCATGGTACAGATGGGGGTTGTGCTGCCAGGGTCCTGCACAGGCCACTGGGGTACCCCAAGGGATGACTGCTCCTGAAAGAGCAGGAGTCCAGAGCTGTTGGCAGCTATGACAACATCCCGTGACCTAAGGAGGCTGGTCAGAGCCCCCACCCCCCCAAGGCCTGTTAGTGCTCCCAGGGCCCCAGTGCAAGCCTGAGAAAATCCAGTCCTCTCCAGGAAAAATTACCATTTAAAAACAGTTGACAACAGCCACAGAAAAATAAACCCCAAGAAGTCTGAAGTTTTCAAATAGTTTGTGGACTAAGGGCTTTTATATGCTGCAAATGGCCACTCTAGAGGTTGTTTCATATCACAAAACTGAAGTGAGAATGCTGAGCCAAAGAAAATACCTTATGTGATAAAGCTAGGACCACAGTTTGATCTACATATCTACAGACATCCTGACTAGGAGCTTTCAAACCACACACTAGCAATAATCACACACGAAGTAGTTAAGAAATGTCTTACTATTTGATCCATAATGAAGTCTACTACTGATCTGACTCTAGTATAGAAGACTGAAAACAAATTCTAATTGGTCCCCTCAGAGACAGTTATATCTGGCTGCTAAGTCAGCACAAATCTGTTGACCCCAGACATACTTAAAACAGTACAGATTTTGTTCCAGAAAACTTAAGAATCAGTAACAAGACTGTGACACTTCCAGCATGACTGTTTCCCAGTTACCACCAAGAGACTAGCAATGAGCACTCAAAAGATAAACTGAGTGATACTGTGAACTCACTCAGAGATTGTTTCACAATATGCGATCTTTGGAGAAGGAATGCTTAATCCATGAACCTTGTTAAGGGAATTAAAATATTTCTGAAGTGTTTTCCAGATGTTTTTAGTAATAAACAGAAAATCCCATATGGTTTATAAAGGGGAAAAAAAAAATGGTATGATAATGTTAATCTCCTTCATTTGAAAACAAAGAGAGAAAGCATCCAAAAAGCACCTTCATTTAAGTTTAAAAATAGATGCAAACACTAGATTGATCACTTTCAGAAGCCAGAGACTGATGACCTGGCTGCACATGAGTTCACTTATTAATAAATAAGAAATGGTCACCAAAGGTAAAATTCAGGAAAGTACAGTCCAGGAAAACCAACAGAATTCACAGATACAGGCCCAGTCCACTGAATACTTTCGGTATTTAACACTTTCAAAGGAGAAGGAGAAATACTTGAAAATTTTGAAATTCTTTTCTTTAAGGGCTGCCACATGAAACATTTCAACTTCACGCTTTGAAGCTTCTGTATCAAGGAAAACTATTTTCTTTTTAAGGTTAAAATGATTAAGTAACCTCAAAAGAGAAGGAAATGTTATATTAGCTTGTTTGGAAGTTTTCTTCAGGCAAAATATTAGTAGCTGACACACTGACTCTAATGCTGCCCAGCTTGCCATACTCTGCCAAGAGTATATGAGAAAAAAAAGAGAAGAGCAATCATTAACAGCAGCAGCACACAGGGACTCCCACCACCCCAAGCCCTGCATATATTGTTTCTTGTCTTCATCCTTTCATGAGTCACCCTTCTGCAATAACTGAAGGGAAGTATGAGTTAACCCTACATTTCTCTGTCCCTGGAGAGCAAGTCCTATGAGGAGCGGCTGAAGGAGCTGGGCTTGTTCAGCCTAGAGAAGAGGAGGCTCAGGGGTGACCTTATTGCTCTGTATAAGTACATTAAAGGAGGCTGTAGAGAGGTGGGGGTTGGCCTGTTCTCCCACGTGCCTGGTGACAGGACGAGGGGGAATGGGCTAAAGTTATGCCAGGGGAGTTTTAGGTTAGATGTTAGGAAGAATTTCTTTACTGAAAGGGTTGTGAGGCACTGGAACGGGCTGCCCAGGGAGGTGGTGGAGTCACCATCCCTGGAAGTCTTCAAAAGACGTTTAGATGTAGAGCTTAGGGATATGGTTTAGTGGGGACTGTTAGTGTTAGGTTAGAGGTTGGACTCGATGATCTTGAGGTCTCTTCCAACCTAGAAATTCTGTGATTCTGTGTGATTCTGTGATCTAGGAAGGTGATGGATCTGATGAGAGGACTGCCTTCTTTCTTCACCTAGCTAGCACTTTGCTCTGCAAGGATTCCCATTAGAGCCTCTGGGGTCTTTTCAGAAATTAATACAGTGGGAAAGGTGGTAATCAGCCCACAACAGACTATATGCCTACAGTGATATAGTGCGATTGCAATCAGAATCATTAATAGAAAGCTTTGGAAAGGCTTGAAAGCTTTCCAAGACCTTCATAAGGCTGCAATTGGATGTAGCTCCTGGCTAGGAATGCCTATGAAGTTACACAATACCTGAGATGGCCTGTTAAAGCATGGTGAGGAACAAAGATGAAATTCATTAGCCTTCAACATACTAGACACAAGCAATCATCAGCAGACCTCTCTTTCAGAGACCTCATTCAAACCTAAGTTTCCTACTTCTCTGTTCATCTATATCAGCATTAACAAAGTTAGCCACTGACATGCATCTTTATCCTCGGTAAATAATTACAAACTTGAAATTTTGAGGAAAATCTCATAAAATACTGTTATGGAGGAAAATAATAATAATAGTAATAATAAATTAAAAAAAAAAGCCCAGCCTTCAAAAACAAGCCTTAGGAGGATCCTTGGAAGTGTTTTTATTAGCACAGATGTAGCTATGATGGAAATTATGGGTATTTGAGTGTTTTCAATACTAGAATTACAAAAGAAAACTAATTGTCTTGTACCTAACAATCCAATGGTTTAGAAAACAGGAAAGATACTTTTAAAACTGGTTTGAAATGGAATATAAGTCATATTTTTTGCAAAGAGAGGAGAAAAGGTTGTATTTCCTAAAGTCAGGTTTATTGATTAGACTTCCAAGTACATTATAAAGCTAAAAGCTGTATTCACCAGCTGCTATACATCTGCTGACTCCGTAGGTCATTTTAGATAGCATTGCTTGTATCTTTACTACAGAAGAACCCATTTTCAAGGTCACAGGAACTATTTCTGTTGAACTTTAATACTGTATCTGCACGTGCTAAATCCTGGATATTACACTATCGACTTACAGAAGAATGACTTTTTTCAGCTTGGCTACATTCTGTTCACTGAAATTTATATGCTTTGCTTCAGTGCCCTTATTGGAGCTATTCAGCAAGAAGAAAGTTCAGGACGAATTTTGGAAGCATCCACTTATACAACCAAACACAGCTTCTCCCCTCTGCATTTCAGCTGCTTTTCTGTGCCAGGTAAGGAATTACCAGAGCAGAGTTGTTCTATGACATCTCTCCTAGGCTTGGCTCCCCACTGCCCGGGGCAAGTAACAGAATAATCCTACTTGATTGTTAGCAGCTTTCTGGCCCCATGAAAACCTTTATGGGGTACACGTGCCCAGGTGCTAAAAGCTTTAACCCCTCTTGGCTAATACACCGGAGAAAATTAATAATAAAAGAACTGCCTACAGCCTTCCTCAATTTCTTATCTCTTCTGTATCTGAGTTTCTCAAGAGCCCCTTTTCCAAAGCCACCTCAAATGTGAAGAAGTATGGCTACAGCCCAGTGGTTGCAGAGCACAGAAAATGGTAGCATTTCCTGAGAACATGTAGGAAGTTCACAGGACAGGTTTATTTTGGGAAGTACCACACTCAGTACAAAACAAAAAATATTACTATACCTGAAGAACTCATGTTGCTGAATCCACCACGTTGTAGTTTCAAAGGAAAGACAAACAGACACTTGGGGAGCTGTAGCCAGTCTGAATATTCCTCCCCATACATTCAGCACTATCAGAGCAGGCACTCAAAAAGGAAGAACCACCCAACCAGAACCTAAGTAGCCCTACTCCTATGCGTTATGTCCAATTTAAACCAAAGCACCTCCATGTGTGACAGCCCTAAGGGCACCTGTAGCCTGCCATTGCCTCAGCTGGGACCCTCAGCTGCACAAGCCTGCCCACCTCCCTGGGATCCATGTAAGCTCAGACTTAGCATCCAGGCCTGACCTGTAGGCATGTCTGTCTTCTAGACCATCTTTTCTCCATCCAGTGCTGCTGATGGCCCCCTATTACAACAGTCAGTCCTATCTGGCATATAGATAAAAAATAAAGTAAATAACTAAAGAATTGTGTTCTAGCCATTAAAACTCAATATCTCTTTAATCAGCTAAAGAAAAGTATCAGTATTAATGTCACAGCTCTCTGTGAGTGCTTAGAAACTGATCAAATCAATTCTTTCTCTTTGGTGAACTACACAGAGTGACTTTTTGAGACCTTTTACTTTAATAATTCTGCTTAGACCTTCACAAGCAGGGCTGTTTTGGACTTCAGAAATAGAAACATATGCTCCTGCCTGGAGGAGGCAAGGAAAGATTAAAAACCTTGCTATGAGGAGAACTTTCAACAAAATTACGCACAGGTTTTCCTCTATTATCTGTTCCTCTCCTATGGGCTGGTACAATCTCCCATGGGCAGGTACAATCAACATTCTTCTTTTCAGCTCCACAATATAAATGATAGGGCAGAAATGGAATGTATGTTGTCTTAGAAACATTAAATTTGCTGCAGTTGCATGATCTGCCTACCACCAAACACCCCTCACCTCTTTCCTTGTCCCCTAGGTCAAGGTTGCGTTTGCATCTACCCTGTGCAGAAATTTCCCAGAGCACAATATGCTTTGTATCATTGGCTCATATATAATGTACTGCCAAATGACAGCAATTTGGCTATTTTGCCCGAAGTCAAGTTGTTTACAAAGATTGCTCTGCTTCAGAAAATTCTTGACACACCAGTTTACTATCTCATTAATGTTCCTACTCTCTTTAGAGATAATAGTCACATTAAATGCTCATTAATGTTAAAATCGAGAAGAAAAAAGAAAAAAAAAAAAAAAACTCATTCTACATCTCTCCATTTCTCAAATAGCCCAGGACCCAAACAGATTAATTTTTATCTCATACACTTGTCAACTAATCATCTTTGGTTGAGTGGTAAAGAGAACTGAACAATATTTCTGATAAAACTTCTTAGACAGATGCGCTTTCCATTGGGAGATAAATCACAGCAATGCTTACTTTATGAAAAAGTACCTTTTTTTTAGAAAGGAGGGGAGGGTAAGATGAAAGAGAAGCAGGACAAGAAATTATAGCAATGGGAAATAATTCATGATGGTGTAACCAGTACCCATTTTCCAAGAGAACTGAGAGTACATTACATCAGAGGAGTCATAGACTTCATCCCTCAACTTTCATATAGAAGCTGGTCATTTTATTCATCCTTGGCTGATCACATGCACATATTGAGTTTTTGTTACCAAGCTATGCACAACTTACATCATAACCCTGAACAGAAACTACAGCAGGTTGTTTTGAGTCTAGAAAGGAGATCTCCTGCTGACAAAAACTACATATATCATTCATATAACTTGGTTCTGTATGCACAATAAACTCCCTGGCCTCTTCTTCAGATGACAGCTTTGCAATCACCTCTAGCATGTAACTCATGAGTTATCACATGCCATCATTTTTTTGCCTATTGTGCACAGACAACTACTCATCCACACTATATACCGGACTCCCTGGAGGCAGTCCACCACACCAGATGTATAGGTAAAGTCAGTGTGGTCCAACAACAGTCACAGCTCTGGTCAGTGCTACAGACTGATCAGGGGGCAGATTTACAGTGGTTTGACTGACAGCCACCTTCAACAAACAGACAGAGCCTTCAGAAATTAGAAGTAAAAGACTACTGCATACTCCCACAAGCAGCTCAGCCCAAGAGCACAGGATATCACACACAGGATGGGGCCTTTGAGAAAGATGAAGATAGACCCAGAGACTTAATATCTCCTCAAACATGATCAATAGAAAAGACAGAGACGTTAATATCCTGTAACCAGAAACATCCTTTTCCCTGTACATAAAATATCCCTGGCTGATATGCTGACATTTCTTTCTGTGAAAGAAATAAATGTGTGGTTTATCATTTCAATAACACGTCAACAGTCTGAATTACCTTTCCTTATGCCTTGCAGCAAAAATCCTTCTGCCAGTAATCTGTGACTGAAGAGAAGACAGTCATGACAATCTACATGGTCATGTAACTTCTTTTGTATGCTATAGGATACTTGGTGCTATTTATCTTCAAATCTGAGGTTCCCGAACAATTACATCAACCTCAAAATGTTAAGGAACTTTCAAGGTCTTACAATTGTGAGGAAAATATCTGGAGAAAAATGAAAAAGCATGAGCATCTTTAAGCAAGTGGAAGTAATAACAAGCAAATTGCCAATTTATTGTTGCAACAACAACAACAACCACCTTCTTGTTCTTCTATTTGTCAACTTCATCACCTCATTTCCAATGTAGTGATCAATCTTTCCTAGTACACACTAAATACTATAGCAAATATTTATGTACTGGAGATCATGCTTTATGTATATCAGATTGTGAGACTAAAAATCCTTGATTCGGCATAGCACAACGGCATTTTTAACTTTATGCATGGGCAGTGAAAATTAGCCATATCTTCAAGGTATTTTGGAAATGGAGAATGATGAAGAAGTAGTAAAGACGTTTGTAGAGTTCTTAGTTGCTTTGAACAGCACTGGGTTAATAACTTTGATAAACTTTGATTCTACGGGAAAACGCACCTCTCAGTTTTACATAGAACAGCATCAGGATGTCTTATGAACAAACAGACCTAAAATAGTACCTTGTCTTCCCAGAATTTTATTTTTTTATTGTCTATCAAATGGCTGCCTACATAATCAATTAGACATACAATGAGTTTTTCTTGAGATCTAAATCTGTGCAAATATAACCATGCTTCCAAACAGCATTCAAACACAGAAAACTTAAACATGCAGTATTGAGCAGTATCATGCCCTAGAGCCTACATTCCGGCGCAAAGCAGGTTAAATCCCCCATCACCTAATTGGATAGCAGGTTCATTGCTATCAAAGGACAAGGCACTGGAGTTGAGCACTGCTGGTATTCACTCATGAAAGCTTGGGGAGGAGGAAATTAGAAGAAAAGAGAGAAGGAAATAATGAAAAAGCATCATCAAATTGTATCAACAATGGTTGCCTATCACTCAGAAGCCTGCAGTTATTCAGAGCACCCTCACCATTGTGTTACTTTGCAGCAGCAACAAAAGTTATAAGCAAAGGAAACAAATTCTCCAAATCTTGAGGTGCATTTGTTGAGGTGCTCCCAAAATAAGTCCAGATGATCGTCAGCCAGGTGTAACCCATGGTCAGTGCAGTGCATCAGGGAGAAAGACACAGCCCTGTTACCCTGATAACAGATGCATGGATACTTTCACTTGTACTCCAGTTCTGGCTCTTGTTATAGAGGAAGGGCTGGTGGACATGTCATTTTATACACAGAGCATCTGCTTTGAGTCTTGTCAAGCATAGTGCATTTTATATTAGGCCACAGATACAAATAAACCAGACAGGGAGATTAGAAAGCAAGTTATCTGTTTGGCACAGATTTTCATTGGTATGAGGCCCTAAGGACCAGCAAAGGATTTCCCACAATAGGTTGCTGACAGCTTTTTTTTCTGCAGCATATTGCCCTGGCTCAATGGCACAAGGTCAGACTGAATGTCTTTTTGTGCCTTTTCCCTTCTCCTAGGGAGCAATTGCTTAGAAAAATATCCCTTTACTTGACAGGTTTGTAACACAAACAAAAAAATCCATCCTACTTGTGGTTATTGGACTGATTGCTTAAGAATCAAACAGGAGAAGACAAATAGTGTCATATTTACTGACCACCAACCATACCAATGTAAACTTAAATTCACATAAATGATAGCTGACTGAGGATAGCCTGGAACAATAACTTTTTTTTAATTTTAATTTTTATTTTTTAATCTTGGAGTCATGTCACAGTAAAAATAGCAATTGATTCCTATTCCTTGCAAAAAGCAAGTTGGGATAATTAACTGTAAGAACTATACATGCACACCTGTATGCAAAATCACCGGATGATCTGCAGAGCAGCATCTACAGTAAGTGTGATGGTAAAGGAGACAGTTGCTTGGAGATTTTAAACTTGTTGACAAATTACAGCTATCTTTGTACATTCTCAAGATGAGCACTTAAAGGCTGACAGTTTTATGTATACAATAAAAGGGAATGCTGTGTAGGAGGTACTGACACACTAAAGTTAAGAAAGATAATTTTACATTAAAATAATGCCTATATACATTGCAGTCCCCTTGAGACACATCAGGAAACACAAGAAAATGCATGTTCCTAATTTAAAATCAATCTATCAGATTTATATCTGATATATAGGAGTGTCACAAAGATGCCTCCCCTAATGTTGTAGCCTTCTGTGCTGAAGAAGAGGAGCCAACCCATGCAGAGGTATACTCCATACAAGGTCTCTCCTCAGAAAACCTCAGAAAGCCATGCCCTCTATGTGGCTGTCAGTACATCTACTATCAGGACTTAAAAAAACCTTCCGGTGTTGGTACCCAAGGTCAGTATCAGAATTGGGACTTCTATATAAACACATTGTCCTGGATTTCAGCTGCATTTCAGCTTTGCTTCTCTTAATGTTGTCTTAAATTAGTAGTAAGTATTCTGCAGAAAGTGCTTTGGAGACAAATACCTGACCACTATTATGTTGAGTTAAATTACCTTTGAAAGCTAGGATTTAGGTGATTTTTGACTGATTATTATTATTATTATTATTTTAAATTAGATAAATTTAAGTTCCTAGAGGAAATTTTCTGATCTATATTTTTGTTCTTAAGGTCACCATTAATGCTACTATTTCAAAAGGATTTGCCAGCTATTTACAGACAGCGAAGTACAAGCCCGCAACATAGTCTATCTAGCATTTAGCTTGGTCGAATTTAAAGGAAACTAATCCATGTGATTATAATCCAGTTACATTGAACTGAAAACAAACATTGAATGTAAAATACTGAATATAAATCTATATGAGAGATTTTAATAGATGTACTTATATTCACTTTACTCAAATTAGTCAACCAAAGAGTACAATAATGATGGTTATATAAGCACCACAATTGGTTTTATCGGTTTACTGGCATTAAATATATTTAGAGATTTAAATTGGATTTATATTGATCTCTGGCCTTCACAGAAAACAGAAAATGCAGGAAAATAATGGCA
Source organism: Anas platyrhynchos (assembly GCF_047663525.1). Taxonomy (NCBI): domain Eukaryota; kingdom Metazoa; phylum Chordata; class Aves; order Anseriformes; family Anatidae; genus Anas; species Anas platyrhynchos. The sequence continues at coordinate 120,157,323 of NC_092588.1, read as the reverse complement.
CTGTGCAGTAATGGTATATAGCTGTATATTGCCTCTGCTTGGTGTGAGAAGAAAAAACGATGTCTAGGAAGTTGGCCAAAATACACGTCCATTACAAATATTCTGCTAACATGGTATCAGTTATGCACTCTCAAAGGAATTAGGAGGTCCTAATTACAACAATGAATGATAAACCTGAGCAAAATCCCAACAAGAGTGACAACATGGTCTGCATTTATAAAAGATGCTGACAATTTCACCCAGGGGGAATGGCAGATGCTCAGCATAGCTCTCAGCTCTTCAAGCATGTTTGGGATTTGTTTACCTAGTATTTTTCTAGGCTTCAGAAAATACATCACATTTAAGAGTTGTCTACTTGGTTTACACAAGAATACCCATACAAATTGCCTGTCTCAGACTCTCAGCTATCCTGCGTTTGGAAATAACATGTAGGCCTCTCCTGCCCAGGTTTGAGTGGGGTTATGGCCAAGAAGGGCATCATGGTGAAATTTTGGTTAATAGATCTTGGAGGAGCTGCAGTGAAGATGTGTTTTCCCCAACTAGGCTATACCAAGCACAGATTAGTTGCCTCAAATGATCCAGCACATTTTTTTACAGCACCACCATTCCCAGGCTCAACTGGTACTTGCAGTATGAACACTAGGATCAGAGTATTCACAGCTGAAATTACCAAAGATGAAGTGCCAAGAGCTGGAAGATGCAAACTGCTGCTGCAGTGCTTGGCCACAACGTGGATAGTTTTGAAACATATTGACCGCCTGAAAACAACCATATTCAACTGAGAAATAGGCTCAGCGCATTCCCAAGGTCTGAAAGGAGTGCTTGTTAGTGTCTTTGTATTCTCACTCCCAATAAAGAGTTGATATCAGCATCCCTAAATCAATCTATCCTGCATCAATGATCATCAGTTCCAGTTATGCAGTTCACCCATTCTGCAATATTGGACTGTCTTATGGAGAGTGTTTATTCTTATTTGTAAGCAACCCATGTCCCTGTCAGAATTTCTAGTTCATTTCACCCTCTCCCCCTCCTCCTACTTTTTTATTTTAGATCTGCAGATGTTTTCAGAGACAGGGAAAATTTTATCCCATTCTTCCTCTAGATGACCTTCCACAATTCTAGCTTATCAGATGGTGTGCATACTTACATACAAAAAGAAAGAATGCAAATGTGGATCTTGTTTTTAATACTAATTAAATGCACTAGAATAATTCTGTACATTTCATGCTCTATCTTGCATAATTTTAAAACTTGAAGCAGCACCTGACTAATTCTACATGCTACTAGCATAATGCACCCAAGTTATCGTCTTCAGTTACCAAACACTAACACTCACTGGGATTGCTGATCGCAGGAAAGGACAATGGGAACATTAACTCCTCCTTGAATAAAAATTCCCATAAATCAAAATCTATCCTTGTTCATATAATAGAAACTAGTTCAATTAAAAGTGAGGAAATTGAATGGACAAAAAGTCTGTAAGTTAATGGGACCCCCAGCCTAATGAAGGAGAAATCAACATTAAAGGTTAAATTGAAATGTCTTGAGTCAAGATGAGAAAAAAAAAAAAAAGTTTTGGCCATGAATATATAGCATCAGCTCCTGTCAAACTACAATTAAAGAGTTTAGATTTACTAGTATCTTTTGAAACTTCTTTGCCATGTTTTTCATTAGTTATTGATCATTGAGAAAAGATGATGAGCAACGTGGTTCAACAGCAAGTAGCTCAGTCCAAGGACAGTGGTGGTCATAATGGAGTGAAGCAAGGTGCAGTCCCTTTTTATCAATGTTTAAATCAATAATTTCCTTCTGAAGCTGGATCCTCTCTACCCACCCAAAGAAGGGCCAGGAATGCTGAGGGGCAAGTTACACAAATAAGACAGGGGAAAAAAGAAAAGCAGGAATCTCCCTCCTGCATCAACTAAGCCAAAAATTCTGATTGCTATTATCTATGACAACTGTCAGCCCATCACCAGAGGCAAGTCAGTTTCCCTCCCTCGCTGTAGTAGCAGCAGGACAGAAAAGCATTACTTCCTATGTGTGCTCAGATCCTGCAGAAAGAGCAGGGAGCAGGAGTAGCCAGGCAGGAGGGCAGGAGGAGGGAGAGAAGGGATGACTGCAGGGTGGCAGCTGTCTGCCACCAGGAAGCAGGAACAATGATGAACTCCAGCTCTGAAAAACCCAAAACATAGCTGGTAACATTAAGATGTTGTGGTGAATAGTAAGCAATAAAACAATAAATATGCTTTCACTTGCTCCTTTTTAATCTCCAGTTTTTCCATTGTCTAGTTATCCTACATGTCTATACTATCAGGAATAGTACAACTTCATTGTCTTTAATCCAGCTTCACTCTCACTGCAAGAAAGAATAATATTTTGTTCATTCAATTAATTCATAATTATAATACATTATTAAAGTATGAATAATTAATCATCCAGATACAAATATTCCATCTGCAAAACATATTTGACAACAGTAAGGACTTGCTTACACAGAAAGGTGTGATAGGTACATCCAGAATAATTACTTCCAAACAACTCAGACCACAGACCTGCATTCTGCAATAAGGAGAGGAAGTCCATGCATGGAGTTAATAGAAATTCAATCTGAATTCTGTATTCAATCGCTCTAGACCTCTGAATTAGCTCTAAAGTGCATACAAGATTATATGGCTAAAAAGCAACACAAGAAAAAAGGCAGAAACAAGTGGAAACATTTTTCCTTGACAAATTACCACAGATGTTTTCTTGTATTTAAGCCAGTGTTATTAGATCTATATCTAACTCTCATAATAAGCATTTAATCAACTAATACAATCTCTCAGAACTTTTTCTGGTCACCTTTCCAGAAGGCTGGGCTGCTATTTTCTTATATCTAACAAGCAACTTTGTACACTCCGTTAGATCTAGTGTCTCTAGAGCCTGGTTCAAATTCCACATGGTTTATTAAGTCACCTTCAAAGCACCTATATGATGGTTCAACTAAAGCTTAGCATAAAATCTGCTGTACAAAATCATCAGGACTCTTCAGTTCAGATTTCCACAAGTGAAATTTGCTCTGGAACCATGTCATTTTATCCTCAGTAAAATGCTTCATCTGAGTACCAAGACTACAAATTTTAACTCTAAAAGTGACAGGTGAAGTCATTTTGATTCATGACAGGAACCACAACAGGGACTCTGCTGCATACACTCATTCCTCATATGGGACACAAAGATGAAAGCAGCAATTGCTATTTACTTATTCTTTGATGTTAAAGCTAGCAAAACAAAAACTGAAAAAGCATAGGGTGAAAGGTGGAATGTATTCAACTTGTCATTCTTGGAGAATTGCTAAAAAATAGAGAAATCTAACTGAAGATTTGCATGTTTCTTGGTGGTGGTGGTAGTGATTTTTTTGTTGTTGTTTGGTCTTATTTTTTTTTCCCACTAGCAGCTGTTACTCTCTGATGAACCAAGGGTATGTTAGCAACAGTATAAAATAGAAACATGACCACAGATGTGGTGAACATTGAGTGATTATTGTCTCAATTTCACCATGTTTTTCTCCTTTTCTCACATATTTTAGCATGAAATTATAGGATATTTATGACTTTACACAAACTCTGTTCTCTGAGGAAAACTTAGCTCAAAAAGTCCTGTTCAGTTTTTAAGTTGGATTCAGAAGATAACTAATAGGTACCAGCATTGTATTTAAAATGGATAAAGGAGAAAAGGTAAAGATGTTAACTTCTTCTGCTTCTCTCTATGGAAACAACAGTCACAGAAACACAAAGCTTTTAGCTTCCAACATCTCCGAGCATCTCCAAGGTGATGTGATCTTATACAACTGTCCTGTCAAAGTGAGCTTGAATAGTGAAATGAATACATCAAACCACAAAAAAAAAAAAAAAAAAAAAAAAAAAAAAAAAAAAAAAAAGTATAGCTTACACTCATAGGAATCAAAAAGTTCCAAGTTAAGGCTAGAATTTGTCCTTAGCTCTCCCTGTTGTTCTCAGGGAGGACAATAAGTGCATCATGCTACATTCTGCCTGTTGAATTCTGTCTGCATTCTGTACTGTTCTTTGGCACCTGGCTGCAACTCTTGCATTGACACGGTCACCTTAATGCCACAGTGGCATTAAGTCCATCCCCAAAGTTATCCTAAGTGCAGTTGTATAACTCAACAGGCCCAGACCTTGATCCAATATCAGCAAGCTTTTATGGTCAAATTAATGAATAAAACAGGTACTACTACTACACAGGTACTGATTGTGGAAATAATGAAGAGCCTAAAAACAAGGATTACTGGATGTTGTTCCAGTCAACATAGCTGCAGCTTCTTCAAATAACATTAATGGAAGTGGAAATTAAAATGAAATTGGAGAGTGTAACCTTAGAAGAAATGTCCTTTATAAAAGACCTGGGAAAAAGAAATAATTTGCATCTTTTATTGCTTCCTACTTATAGAAGACAAGACTCTAAGTGTTAGGAATGTCATTTCTTGGTTTGTACTGACTAGTTAGGAAAGAGAAATTCTCTATCCAGTTTCATACACTTGAACTAAACAAACGTTAAAGAAAGATCATCATCCTCCATTTTTATACCTTGTGTAAAAAGCTGTCCTCTTTATTTATCCTGCTTTATTTATAAAGTCACAAGTCCATGTTAGTTACCCTTAGAATATTTGAGGGTTGGCAGGTCCCAAAGTTATGTTTACTAGGATAAACGTAATATATTAACTTTCATGTACAATCTCTAAAAAATACCACAACTTACAGATGAGAAAAAATATGAAGGAGAAGTTTGGTTACTGTTGCTAACGGCAGGTATAAAAGTCTTTTTGCAACTGCTTTTTTCATGTGTTCTGTTCTGTATACATGAGTAAGTCCAACTTTTATTTCCTTGCAGTGCAGAAAGAATCCCTAAAGAAGATGAGTCAAAGTCTATACTTAAAGGAAAATAAAACTAATGTTACCAATCCTACAAGCAACAGAATAGGGTTTATGCAACCCAACTGCAATAACCACTGCAGCACCCCTCTTGGTGGGGAAGCAAATGCACTCTGTTTTGTGACACGTTTGAGTTTAGAGGTGTGTAGCTAGCTCCACCACAGAGACACCATCCAAGGCTTGGGGCAGACAGGTGGCAGGGAATACCCTTAACCAGAGCAAAGTTTGACAGAAATCATTGGAAAGCCCTCAGGTAGACCTCAGATGGTGAACTGCATTCAGTCTGAGACTTAGAGCAGCTCTGCCTGTTCTTTCAAGTCATTGTTATTTTACATGCTCCCCCCACAACCCACACCAATAAACTTGTCTGTAAGAGTTGATTCATTTCAAAAAAGTTTTTCTAGTGATTGCTCACTGCAGGACTGTTGGCAGGCTTGTACTAGGACAGCATCAGCTCTGCCACAGTTCTTAAAGGACTTCCCTTTGGAAGCACATCTTTCTGCTGACATGGCCAGAGTCTGCTGGAGCAGATTTCTGCTTTGATCTACCTAAGAATAAACCCTACCTGCAGTGGAGTGACAGCAGCACAATTAACACCATGGCATGTTGTGTGCATGAATGATTGCTGTACTGTCACTTTCTCGCATATAAGAGTCCCAAATTGTGCAGCAGAACAGACACGGAGACAGAGCGAGTTTCTAATCTTTTCCAAGGAAGACCTAGGCTGGATTTGCAAAATTCTACCGCAGACACTTTACAGACTCTTGTGGAGAAAAAAGGGCTCCAGCTTTCCAAGGATACTTTATAAATTGCTGTGGCTGCTGTATTTTGTAAAAATCAGTGAAATGAAACTCCTTTCTTATGTAAGCAGGCTCCTGTCAATTGTCCTCCAATTTATTGTCAAGGAGTTAAATTCAGTTTAGCTACCTGATTTATTTATTTATTTATATTTTTTGTAGATGACAGTATACCTCTTCATATTAATTTAATGGCATCTGTTGTTAACAAACATTTGTGTCAAGAACCCATGATGCATAAGCAAAATAAATTTGGACACAGTAGATAGTCTAGATTAGAAAATATTCAAACCAGTGACAACTTCTAACACAAATACAGAGGAAGGTTCCTGACTTATATTAGAATCAAATAGCCTTTAATTTAACTAAAATCCTTGGCCATAATGAATATTAATGTTCATGCCTAGAAGTGGCAAGTCTAAGACAGTCACCATTTCTCTTCAGGCTGCTTATATTGGATTCATTAGCAATTTATCATCACCGTAAAGGCAGAATTCAATTCCATCTGTGAGCTCTAAAGCACATAAGACTTGGTGTACCTGATGAATTGCAGATGAGCAGAAACTGGAGTTACCATAATAAAAGTTAAAGGCTTCTAGAAGCCACAAAAATTTTATGCTATTAAGCAATTTTGATAATAGTTATAATTGTCAAAGTTAGGGTTTAAATAAATCCTCAAAGGCAGCAGTCATATAAACGTGAAAACATGCTACATTTTTTTATCTCAAATATCAAATCAGAAAATTGTTTTAGGGATTTCTGAGCATTTCTGGAATAATTTCTTTAGATTTTCTGAGCTTCAGTTTGGTATTATTCAATTCAGATTTCTTCCTAAATGTGAAATATAATCTTAACTGCAAGCATTGGGCCAGGGTGAAATATGTGAACCATGTTAAATAGCACTTACAGTCAAGGAAAACAGCAAGGCAATCACAGAAGACAGACACCACTTATTGTGAGTAGCAGGGGAGCTTTATGGTTTATTATAGGCAGAACTGTAGGTTAAGTCTTAGGGATTTCACTGTTTTACCTACACACATGCAAGCTGAAAAACACAAAGGCTATCCATTCATCTTTCTCCCTAGCATAAGAATAAAAACATCTCGATGTTGCTTGTGACAAATGGCTTTCCTAGCAGGCTGCCCTGTAAGATGGTAGAAGCTGGTGCGGTAACACACTGCCCTGAATTAAATAGTAATGGTGGCTTTCAATAAGTAGAAGCAGACATCCTGTACAAGGCTTAATATTACATAGGGTTGGATAATAAACACTTTGATGTCTAGAGTAGGCATCAGGAAATCATTTGAGGAAGATAGTTATAGGGAGTTAAACAGGAGGGTACAGGAATAAGTTAATCAAACATATCACTGTGAAGCCACCTTCTAAACAGAAGATCTGTCTACCAGAATCTCACCATTATGTTATAATTTAAAACAAAACCAATGGCTGGGTTTTGCACACAAGCATAAGCAGAGAGACAGATACCACAAGCAAGGCTACAGGGAAATGAAAACACAAAATATTAACTGAAGTTTGTGGTCCTCAGTTAAATTTTTGTGCAATAAAATGGAAATGTCACGAGTGATTACAGTTTCTTTGTGTGTATACCTACATTGATTCATGAACTTTGCAAAGTATTAGTTTGCCCTTTAAACCGCACTAGGAACTAAACTTGCAGTTGTATAAAGGTCACTAAAGCGGAAAGACACTTATCACTCCAGAACTGGACCATATGTAAAACTAAGGAGTGACAAGCCTGATTCAACTGAATTATTTATAAGTATTATTTAATATGATATTTTCCTCTTTGGAAACTACTATTACATTATAAGCCACCTCATAAATACTTTATGCATTGTTTAATGAAAAGCATATATAAAAAAAAAGCAAATACAACCTAGCTTTACTTACAATGGAACAATGGAATAAAAACATGACAGCAAATGGACAACAAAGTTAACAGAGTAGTAGAACCAGAAAGCAAACACTATCCCATGCACAACTCCTATCTTTCTTTTTCCTACCACTCCCCACTGAACATACATACATCATTCATATATCAGTAGTTCAAAATATCCTCACAAGGAAGTCAGAAAAGAAGCAAGACATGAATAAGAGTTTCATGTTTAATGGTCAGTTCCAAGAGAAAATGACGCAGCAAGGCTGTGCATCCTGCTACCAGTGCATTTCAAGTCGAGAGGAAAGATTGGTTCAAATGGAGGACTGGCATGGAAGCTGAAGAGAAAACTGAGATTAAGACCACAGATAATAATACAACTGATAGAACAGGACTGAGCTATAAAGAACACCAGAGGCAAAGACAAACAATAAAAACAGCTTACACTTGACACTTACCTGCTACCTCCACCCTCTGAACAGCAGAGGAGGAAAATCATTTCAGCAACTGCCATTTTCAGTGCATTGGAAGTGGACAGAAAGGAGTAGGATTGTGCCATTAAGAAAGCAGAAGACAGTTAATTTGTGTTAGATTGAATCAGACTCTGAAATCTTGTTTTCATTCACAAAGAAGCATGTTGAGTCAAAGATGTTGTGCAGTCCAGCACTGTCTCATTATTTGAATTATAACTCAGATGTATTACTAATGACTAGAGACTTATTGAACTTTTGCTGTGAGATTTAAGTAAGGTGATGCAAGAAAAGTAATCATTTGAAATATATATATGAGATATAAAAGCTAATATAACGCTGACAAGTGATTAAAAAAACAAAAAGGAAAACATAAAAGAAATACAGGAAAGCTTGAGCCTACCTAAGTATTATTTACAAAGAGAACACATGAAAATACATGCAGCTATAATGTAGCTACCTCCTACCTGTTCCAAAAACAAAGCAGGAATGAATCTATAGAAGGTGTGACAAAGAAAAACAGTCAGGTAATAAATGATTTTCAGGCTATGTAAATAAAACAATGTTTTACTTTCATTTTTCTTCTTTGAAAGAGAAATGTACTTTTTTTTTTTTTTTTTTTAAACAGCATATTTCCTGTGATTTGTTGTGTTCTAGTGTCCTCCAATGGATACTTTTGAAAGTACTTGCTCTGTAATGGTGTAGAAAAACTACAGCTGTGCCTCACTCAGTGGGTTTTTTTTATGGCATTTATTGCAAGATACGGGGATCAGGGAACATTATCAGATCTCACAGACTCATCTTTTTTTCCCCCTATGTGCAAGAAGCCATTGGCACTCCTATATTATCCCATCTTCAAAAAAAGAAATACGACTTTCCATCAAGTTGTAGCAGTTCCATCTAAGGACTCACTGAGTTCAATATTAACCTTGCACATTCAGTCATCTGGTGAACTCACAAAAGGAGAAAAAAATAGGATAATGGGAATGCAGGAAGCCCTCAGGAGCCATATGTAGGATGAATGCCCCAAAGCAGGATCTAGCAGTCAGTGGTGTTGTATGAAACAGCTGACAGTGAGTCTCTGGAGCCACAGCTTCCCCTCCTTCTTTTCAGCTGGTACCTTTGAATAAAATGCCACTGAAGAAACACTCAATACTTCACAGCTAAGTGAGAAAACACTGAATTCAGCACTCATTTACATTGATTTAGTTGACAACATACTGTTATCACCTGAAGATGTAGCAGAAATTGGGTTGTTTTGGTTCGTTTTTGCTTTTTAAAAGTCTAAATCTTAATTTGGATCTCTTAATTTACAGTCTGGGTAAATTATACTATAAACAGTTCTTCTGGGTACAGGGTTTTTCTTTAGTCATTCAAAACTTCTTTATATGGCATAGTTAATGCACAGCTAACTTTTGTTCCCAGATCAGTTGCCAGATCCCACCAGCCATGTACTTCCTCTGCTCCAGATCACTGGTTCCAATTGCTGTCAGCCTCTTTCTCCCAGCTGCAGGTGTCTCAGTCCTTCCTGCTCCCTTCCCTAATCCTGTCCTTGGCTCAGTCTCCTCCTCTTGGCTACTATTGCTTCTTCCAAATGCTTCTAAACAATGCCTTCCTTAGGATAATCTTAAAAGCCATGGATCCAGGGCATGAAATAAACCTACATCAGTCACTACTAAAATAGAAACTAAGGATGCTTTTATGCAAGGTGGATTATCCTGCTTCCAAAGACAACTCAGGTACTGGGCACACCTAAAATGCACTGTGAAGATACAAAAGAGCAATTATAGCAGAGTAGTTAGTGCAGTGTTAATTTATGTCCTAGTTTATTTTGTGCCAGTCTCCCTGTCCAACACAGCCTTCAAAACCTAAATTCAGTCAAAGCAAGTCAACCAGTGTCACCATCTCACTGTCTCTTGTCTCCAGGGATTCATGGTCTTCTCAGCTGAAGACAGGTTCCCTTCAGACAACATCCTTCCACACATCCCCACACAGGTCCTAAGCAGGAAAACAACTGTAAAAAAATAAAATAAATAAAATAAAATATAAAATAAAATAAAATAAAATAAAATAAAATAAATAAATAAAATAAATAAAATAAATAAAATAAATAAAATATAAAATAAATAAAATATAAAATAAATAAAATATAAAATAAAATAAAATAAAATAAAATAAAATAAAATAAAATAAAATAAAATAAAATAAAATAAAATAAAATAAAATAAAATAAAATAAAATAAAATAAAGCTGAAGAACCCAGAACTGTTACACACTGTTGGCAGCATGTGACTGATGACCTCTCCAAATCTGAAAGATTTTAGGGCTTTAACAGAAGTACACTTACATCCTAAGCTCCTATGTCCTTTTATACTTCTCAGCTTCCTCCTAAAATATGTAAATTCATGGATCTCTGTTGCCTGAAAATTTTTTGAAAGTTAGAACATCCCTAGTGTAGAATTACAACTTGGAAGTATGATCTGTGCCCAGCAATCTAAGAGTCTCCCCATAGGTTAACACAAAAACAAAGCTTTCATCAGTCAAAACGCAGAAACTCAGAGCTCAGCTGAATACACAGTTACAATCATTCACTCCAAGTTCAAGAAAATAGCAACTCACTTTACTCAACAGCTTGAACAATGGTTGTTCCATCACTAGTATCTGGATCTAAAATGCTAAGACAGCCAGAGGACTCCACACCCACTCAACTAACCATGAACAGGCATTCCCTGACAGAAACTCTGTACCTTAGCTGACTTGCATTACGTCTATAAAATACTTAAATACTTCATTTAAATAATTACTTAAATACTAAGTTTAGGTAATTTAAGGGACATTTCCTGATCCATCCAGTCCTCATCTCACATGCCTTCTCCATAATTTTCATGTTTCTATTATACATAAAGAGGAAGACTTACTAGGTTCTCCTTACCGTAAATTTAATAACTGCAGATCTTTCACTATTGCTCATTATGTTTTGAAGCTCTTCCACATAAAGCTATTTAACACCCTTTAATTCCTTCAAGTACAAAGTTTAATAATATACTTCAAAGTCCCCTTATATGCGATGCCTGACATTCTCATATTTCCTGAAACAAAGATGTGTACTCTAGTGCCTCTTTCCTTCAAAAGAGAATGTGTCCAACGGTTTCACATTCCATTTAAGAACTAAAAACTAAAATAACTGTTACTTTAATAGAAAATTGTTTCTAGTCCCAGTCCCATATTTTTCTAAACAATTCTTTCATACAATTTGAACTCCCTCTTGTCTTTGATGCCAATCTTTTCTTTTTTTCTTTTTTTTTCTTTTTTTTTTTTCCAGCAAATCCAATCTCTGAATTTCTATGTTTGTAACACCCCTTCATCCTCCCAGTAAACAGAAAGGAAGTCTGACTCTGACAAGGATACAATAAAAAGCTTTAGGTGTTTTTGAAGGTGTTTCCTAAAGAACCTAAATCTCAAAAATGATTTAGACACTGATGATTCCTCACCCTCCCCAGAATAATTTAGGACTTTGATATGCCCATGGGTACATAAGCACTTTCACAGACTTTCACAAGAGAACAAAATCCATTAGCAAAGAAACATAATTCTTTTTTTTCAGATCTGGTGTTCAGAGGAGAATGCAAGGTGGAAATCCAGCTCCTTGGGCACAGAGTCAAATCTTACCATTAATGTGAATCAGTGCATACCTAACTGGGAATGTGTCTGCCCCAGTTCCTTCACTTGTTTTTACAGGTCTCTATTTAGAGGTAGACATTAACAAGGCTCCAAGCTTCCAAGGTTTGTTTCCTTGAAATCCCGTTTCAAAAAACATTTCTGCACACAGGTTAGGAGGAAAATCCCCGCTGTTATCCTCAGGTCTATTTTCAGCTTGCTAGGTGTTGTAGAGAAGAGATTTTTCCTCAGAGAATCTTAATTCCTCTTCTCTCCTTGCAACAGTACAAAAACATAAGGGCTGGGAAGGGCAGCCACACAGGAGCAACACAAAGGGTCCCAGACTTGTTGAATGCCTTATGTCTCAACCCCTGCATCTTAAAACTCTAGGAAGGCAGTCATAGCAACTTATCTTGACCAAGTCAAGAGACTGAAAACCCTTTTAGTTTCATTGATCATTCTTTTAATTTGACAAACAATGTTATCAGTAGCTTTAGACAGAGGCCCTGGGTCCAGGGCAAGGCAAGAAGTGCCTGTTGGACCTAGTGATGGGAAGTGACACCAACAGTGATTAGTGACTTAGTGAAGGAAAAAAAGCAAGAAAAGCAAAAAAAAAAAAAAAAAAAAAAAGGCACCAGGGAAGGAAGGAAGTAACAAAACCCGGTGTACTTTGATTCTCTGACAGGGCTCCAGTATCAAAAGGCAGCCTTTCCTCTATTTTCCTCTATTTAAGTCATTTAAGTCGTGAGTAAGGACGTAAGGGAGCTTTGCTGAAAAAAAGAGCCAAAATAAGACTGCCTAATGACACACTGAGTGTTGTTTTGTTTTTAAATGTATTTAAGGAAGCAACTCTTTTAGATCTATGGTTCCCAACAGAGAATAAATTCCTACTCACAACTTCAGCTGTGAGAAGAGGAAAAAAAAAAAAGAAAAACAAAAAGACACTCTAAAATTTTCAACACACCACATGATCAGATAAGCTGTACCTCTCTGTCTCCATTTGTCTACAAAAGCACGTAAACCTGCTTACATGCAGGAAAAAAAAAAAATATATATATATATATATATGCATATATATATGTATTTTATTCACAATTGTCTGGAGAGAAGAAAGAAATGTTGAGACTTTGTTCCAAATTTTCTGAAATTCCCTATGGCTCTATAACATATGCAAGAGTGAGTCTGAAATGTATAATTTCTTTGGGCCAAGCAAGTAGAATTCTTTGGAAATCCAGGAAATAATGAGCTTGAAAAAAATTGAAACTGTCAAAAATGTTCAGCACTATTCTAACTTAACTCCCACTCAGTTGCAAAACGGTGTCACTGAAGTTGAAAAGAGCAAAATTAAGATAAATGCCAAGCGTTTTTGAATCAAACATCTAATGTAAAGCCTTGTCAGTGGCAAGAAAGCCATGCCTTTCAATATTAAAAAAAAAAAAAAAAAAATCTCTAGGGGCCACTCCTGCTCACAATATGTTTTTCTGTATAGCTTCAGATTATTCTGCATAATAGAATCATTCCCAGATGGGCTATCGTTATATTCTTCTTTCCTATTACCACTAAGCCCTGAAAATACATTACAAAAGACTTGGCATAAACTGATTACTTCAAAAGTCGTCCCATGTCTCTGTGTGGTGTAATGACTACATGGACACCAGGGTTCTTTGAGGATCAGTAACTGCTACTACTTAATTGATGACATAACTTCAACTCTCCCTTCTTACACCATTTGCTCTACAGCAGTACTTTTCCACTAACTATTCATTGGTCAACAACTTTGCCCAGCAACCGCAAACACCCAGCAACTTCCATGTTTTAATTGCTGGAGAACAAGCAGTCTGAGACAGCAAGGCATTCACCTTTCTTTGTTCCATCTAAACTCTTTACATTCCTCCTGGCCTCATCGTTAATCATCTGATGTTATCACCAACCACGACCCTCATGGCCACACTCCCACATCTCTGTACCAACACTTAACTGAGTGCTCTAGGCCTTGAATGAATGCCAGGTTTACAGGCTCTTTCAGTAACTGCCTATTTTACCTACTTCAGTTTAAACAGATGTATAGGAGAAGTAGTTTAACTATGCCCAGTGTCATAAACATGACTCATCTTTCTTGAAGTCTTAGTATTACAGATCAGAGTTCTTTCTGCAGTTTAAAAGATTACGTGTTAGGAGCCTGGGATGTGCAAGTTGTGCATTAGGATTATGAAAGAGATGTCCCTTGAGAAGCTTTACAATCGTCTGGTATAGACATACATAGCCCTTTAAAAGGAACGTTGCCTTCTCTTTTAGTTATCAGAAAAACTTATGGATTTTCATGTTATACTTACATAAGATTATGTAAACAAGAGATGCATTACGCTTGGATGCCATGAAGAGAGACCACTATGGGACTCCACATACAAAGACTAGCCATAAACAAGCATTCCCTGTACCCTAGCTAGCTTGCATTATGCTAAACTTTCAGAAAAATTAACCATTTTTCATCCTTAAAACAGTTATAACAGTAAGTTTTCTTTCTGTTTAAGCTGTGTTTTCTTAATTCAGCTCACAGAGCATACTTAATCAAAGGACAGAGTATTGTGGCTTGCAGAATAAATATACACATTCTTTCAAGAAAGCCTCAGTCTTAATCAAAATTAGTTGTGCTAATGAGCAGAAAAAAAAAATGTTAAGAATAAAGTTCTCAGAAAAAAAAATAAAGAAGCATAGAATAGTGTTCCTCTTTGTGTGTGGGTTTTTTTTTTGTTTGTTTGTTTGTTTGTTTGTGTTTTTTTTTGTTCAGGATGATATCAGTAAAGGCAGGTATAAAACATCACACAACTTTAAAGCATGTTCTGGAAAAAAACTAGATGACCATGAGGTGGGTTAGGATAAACTGCTAAAGATTTAGAACAGAGATACAGTTTATAACCCGAGCCCTCATGTGACTCCAGTTATAAAATTATCCCTATGATATATCGGCAGTATTACAGAGCACACAATATTAGAGAGGGGATTTATGGTCCACTTGTTATGAAAGCTGAAGACACAGAAATACTAAAAATTATTTTCAATGCTTCCCAACAGGGAGCAAGTTCATACTCACACCTTCAGCTGAGAAGAAAAACTACAAAACAAGAACAAATTATTTTCTATTGGAAATCTGAAGGAACAATATATAACAAAGATATTCCACATGTTAAAGGAGAACATTACAGTCACTGAGTCAGTGAGGTGAGGCTCAGATGCAATCACTTACCTCCTTGGATCCTTGTCTGCCAAACAGTGAGCAATCAAACTGCACATGATATTGTTGCTCTGTAAAAGTCTGTTCATCTGTCATATTTGGCAAGTATTGTTCGTGTCGTATCTGTTTCTTCCTCAGGAAAATAAAATAATAATAATAAAAAAAAAGCTTATGATACAAGCAGATGCCTCCTGCCCTAATATGAGCGAGGCTCTCCTCTTCTCCCCAGAACTCCGCTTTTGGTGCTGGAGACAATTTGCTGAGGACAGCAACTGGAAGTGGGAGCTGTGGCACAACTACAGCCATGGACCTGACTGTCATCATTCATTGCGCCAAGAGCTCACTTGACTCACTTTCTGTTGTATGTGATCATATTATGTGAAGAAAGGAATTCATGTGAAACACTTCATGTTTCTGGGTAGATAGAACAAACTTTACACAATGGACAGTCTTAAGTGTGTGATTCTGCAAAATGCTGAGCATTTTGGTCCCAGTGCAGCAAAGCAGGTGTGTAATTTCAAGAATGAAAAGACATAATTACTGTTTAAGAGTATGGAAAGACACCTGGAATGGTACCTTTACCTTACGTGCCTGTAAAGTGCTTGGTGTATGATAAGTAGTCAGCGTGAGCAACAACCAAGGCACAGAAGAATTTTTTATGCCTCTAATTATATTCAGCACATTCAACATCTTGCAGGACTAAACCCTCAGAGACAACATACGTAAGAGACAGGAGAGGAGAAGATTTTGACAGATTTTCAAAGGGATACAAAGATGGATTTCTGCAAACTGGAATCACACAAAGACTAAAGCCAACTGAACAAGGGCTTACTGGAAGCATTTGAAGAGCACAGTCCTAATATCCATAATACAACATTGTTAACTTCTAATTTTGGCATGTCTCTCAGCCTACACAATGTTTTTCTTCAAAACTCTTATTCTGAAAAAGAGCCACGCAGACAAGGCTTTGTAAAAAAAAAATCTTCGCCAAAGACAACTTCTCACAAAGCAGGTGCTTAAGGACGCCTGGAAGGAGGCAAGGAAACTTTGAAAAGCTTCCCATTTCCTGACCTCTCTGCTGGCTTTGCAAGGGTTTTCTCATTTCCCCACTAGACTGAACCTACTGTGGCTTCCACCCTGCACATTGCCCCAGTGCAAATCCAGCTGGGCTTTGTGCTAGACTTCTTGGAGGATTGTAGCCTGAAACAGCACTTCAAAGGGACAGTTGAAAATTAACCACATGCTAGAGAAGTGCAAATACCTTCACTCAACTCAAAGAAAGGCTGCCTGTATTTGAAGTGAAAATGTACAGATTTAATGCAAAGTCATTCAACCATTAGAAAAGAAAATGAGTGTGTTATTAATGTTTGAACATCCTCTGCATTAGTTTTCATAATGTTTTCTAAGTATGTATTAACACTAGAAGGAGACAGAGCACAAGCTACCTTGAAAGGTAGCTTTCCTAAGGCATCTCATCAAAGCAGGATTTAAATCTGGGAGTAAAGTGAGATTTCATTCCCAGACAAAGAGAAAAATTGCAGACTTAGAAGTTATTTTAAAACCCTTTCCCCCACAATGAGCCTTATACATTGTGTTAGCACTCCACATGCTGCAACTACTTTAATAGGCATTTCAACCTGCAGAGAAGTTAAAGAATACTGCAGCAGTGAATATTATTATTCCTACCTCTCATCAGTGATTATAAATATTCTAATCATGCATTATCTCATCTAGCCCAGGAGATATTAGAGTAGCTCCTCAAATATGTTATCTGATTTACAAATTTTGAGAGCTTTTTTTTCTTCTCATTCTGCAACTGCACATTTAAACAGACACCAACAGGTCTGTAAGGGAAAGGAATGCACAGTTAAAATGAATTGCTGGATTTTTTTTATTTATTTTTATTTTTTCGGGTGTGGGGGGGAGGTGTCATTCTCAAGCACTGAATGATACCTCCCACGGGATCTGTGGACCACTAACCACCTCTGCAAAGAGTCAGACCAGATATGAAGGATCTATATTTAAATATTTAAAGTTTTAAAGGTTTTTTTCATTACTTCTGCCAAGTTACAGAAGAATTTCTTCTTCTGTTTCATCTTTCTGTTTCTTCTTCTTCAGTTATATGGATAAATATGGTTCTCTTCAAAGTTCTCCAATATTGTCTTTCCCCCACCTCCACTCATAGTCATTCCAATTTTGCAACCACTTCTGCCCAGAGCATTGTATTGCCATGGAAGCAGAAAGTATTACCTTCACTTCAGGCTTCAGTATTTCTTTCCCTTGGACAGGGTAAGAGCATTTCTAATTGCCTTTATATTTGAAATGGCATCTCTTGCCTCTATATTTGAAATAGTATCTCTTGCCTTGCTGGAGGATGTCCTAAGACTGTAGGGGCAGAGCAAAGGGATGCTGCTAGGCAATATGAAAAAGAGTGCATCTACCTACAGCTCCACTATCTACAGCCAACAGCCTGAAGAATAACAGAAAAGCTGAAGAGAAAACTGAGTGAAGAAAAAAAAAAACATTTTTGCTCTTGAAGAGAGATTGTTTAAGTTTACAGTCACCCAGGTTTTCAAGACTGCAAAGAAAGTAAAAAAAATAATTTTTACAATATTAATAATTGCAGTAAAATAAATTAGGAAAAAAAAAAAAAGACAAGATCTATTTATCTATTCCAGAGAACAACGAGGTATGAGCCTCCTTTTTTTTTTTTTTTTTTTTTTTTCCTGCTGTATTTCCAAGGTCAAACAAAGCCCTTGGCTGCACAAGGTAACAACTATGAGCACACACCTAGAAGGCAGCTCTATGGCAACACAGCACCTGTGGGCAGGAATTCTTGTCACAATCATCTCAGTCACTGAAACTGCTGGAGTCCAAGATTTGCAGCAAGCAAAGTGGAGTGGCTGGTGTGCCAGGCTCAGCCTCTGTTCAGCGCCACTTGACTCACAAAGAATGAAGGCCTGGGAGGAAAACTCCAGGTTTGGCACAGTAAGAACTTTCCTTCTTCCTTGCATTCACGCTACTCTCTGAGAACCACAAATAGCCTTATAAATGTTAATTAAAAATAATAATATATTAAAAAAAAAAAATAGCCCCGCAAATCCTTCCAGAAACCAAAGGATAGCTTTTAATAGCCATGAGTTCAGTGGCTGTTACATACAACAGCAGTTCTATACAGCACACAGAAACAGGGCGTAAGTCAAATGTAAAGAACTGAAAGGTATTAAATGACCCTGTAGTAGGGATTTCAGTAGAGATTTTAATCGCTTGGGATGAATTGTGTCTGGAACAGAAGTATTAACACCTTCATTCTTCCTAAATCTCCAATACCATCTTTACTGACCCCAAGAGATCAGTGCCTTTCCCTATAAAGCCCATCCACAGGTCATTAGCACACTACTATTTATCACAAAGCCCTTTCAGTAATGACTTGCTGGGAAGGGTCGGCACAACTCTGCTCTTTCAAAGATCCCTCATGAATTACCATATTTGAAGACTTTCAGCTTGGAACTGAAGATTAATTCTTTAACCTGAGAGTCTTTATGGGCTGCTTAAATGATTGAAGTAAAGAGAGACGGGTTTTATGAAGTTCTTGCATTTATACAGCACAGCTATATTGGGAAAGCTTTCTTTCTTTTAATTGGATTAAATTGCCAAGGAACAGAAGTGAAAGGCAGTTCCCTGGCCAAAATCTCCTCACTTCTATTCCCCATGCAATTTCACCAATGCACATTCCTACCAAGTGAAGTGGTGCCCTCTATTTGCTCAGCTGCACTCTTGAATCTCTTCAAATTTCAGTAAGAAAATTCCAGCCTAAACTAAGGCTTCTAACATCCTAGTTCTATGGAAATAGGACTTTCTTAGACAGTATATGTTACTATTGCTGTATCGTAATACAAAGACTGGGTATTTTAATTCAACAAATGCATACTTTACCCACAGTTTATTATCTCACTGGAATACAACATTAAAGTTTGCATACAATTTATGTTTTAAAGTGTATATCATTTTGCAGTTGCTGGTACCATACACTATATGGTTTGTCCCTACCAATTCAAAAATAGCAGATAAGAAAATTATACGAGGATAGCACAGACTTTGCAGTATTTGCATTCTAAGCCCAAGTTCCAAATTGATTTAATAAACTAAGTAGGATTCAAGAGAAGTGAAGTTTCTTCACTCACACCCATGGCCAGTAAGATGTACTAGATCCAACAAAAACTTGGAGTTCTACAGTGATTCCCACTGCCACTCTCAACTTCCAACAGCAGCAGCTACCCTTGCAGCCAACATGTGCCAGATTCCTGAACCATTTCAGACAGAGATGTCATGACTGTTTTTTTGTTTGTTTGTTTTAAATATTGGGAAATAAGGCAGGACACTCCTGTAAAACAAGTTGAGAAAATTAATGTTCTTCAGAGCCACAGGTATGTTAAAATGAGAGTATTTATACGAATATGCCTTGTTGCAATTTATGTCATTTGTCTTAGCCTTTCCAGCCAGACTTCAAGAACATAAAGTCTTTCGGAGTCATTTATATATTTTAAAGTTAGAGAATTTTTCACTGATCTTTTCTGACCTGGAAGGAAAACAAAACCACTTCAGAATATATGATAATTATCATCTTCAGAAGGAAGAGACTTGTAGTTTCACTGCAATGTACTACAAAGAACTGAACACTAACAAGGAAACAACAACAAGGCTACATTATTCTACCTGTGCCTCCCACAAAACATACAGGCTGCTGCTTCTCTCAAGGGCAGCAGAAAGAAGTGGCCAGGGAACCCCACAGTTCTTCAGACTTCTGCTATGTCAGCCTGAGGTGCCCCTGCTGAGACCACTGATATCCTAATGCAAGTAATTAAGGGGAAAACAGAAGTTGAGGTGCACTTTAGCCTCTGAGATGGTTTCTTCTTTCCAGGAGCCCCCAGAGCTTATGTGTGCTCACAACACAATGCAGATGCCACAGCTGTACATCTAACACCATCAACAGCACAGGCAGAAGGGTGAGAATTAAGCAGTTATACTTTATGGGAAAAAGTAGCAATAGTCAGACAATAACTCATCTGTAAGGACAAGACTGATAACAGAAGGAATTAATCCCAAGAGAGGCCATGAGTCACAACTATTAACTACTGGGACAGAGGGGGGAAGTGCCTGTTTTCAGGCAGAAGAGTTCAGTGTAGGATGGCTATCACGGGAAACCAAGGGGTCAAACTGCTGCTCTGCCCCAAGCCCATTGCCCCCCAGCTGCGACCAGCACCTTGTTGCATCCCCCAAGAGCTGCCCCCACAGGCTCTCCCTCATGAACAGCAGAGACACATGGACCAGGTAAAACCAATGTTATACACTATGAGTGTGTTCACTGAGCCAGCAGGCTGTACAAAACAAGCCACACAAGGAGCCTCTACCCCTTCTCCCCTCCCTCCTGCAGCAACCATACCATGTTTAATTTCTCTTCTTCTAGTTTCTCACAACCGATATTTCCTAATTTACTAAGAGGAGAACCAGAAAACAAGGACCTCTTACCCTGCCACTACACATCACGACAGACCAGCTGGTGTGTCTGGGACAGGGGTGGCCCCCAGCCCACCTCCCAGGTCGCTCCACCAAGGCAAAGGAATTCCCTGCCAGTTACTGCAGGACTGATGATGGTTATTTTACCTAATGTGGCTACACTTTCCTGAAGCTAACTGGGGAGTTTTCATTGCTCCACTAACAGAGACCTGGAATACATGTATGTATGTATCTTGGTAGGACAGAAAGGGACCAAAAATAGCTGCAGGTCAATAATCTTTTATGCTGGCACAGCTGGATGTGGGAGCTGAAGCTCCATGACTTAAATTTAAAGCACAGAATTTCACAGTAAAAAAGCTGTTCCTACCTATCAGAGGCTTCAATCGTTTCCTTTCCTCTTAATTAGCCTTATATGTTGTAGCAGGAGGAGGAGCCGTGGAGGCAGATGTGGAGAACTGCAAAAACAGCAACAGTTCAGAGAAGCCACGGTTTGCACCAGTTGATGTAGCTTTTAGGTCTTTGAGATCTATGTGGCAGGTCTGTTGGAAAGAGCATTAGTGCTAACACAGGTCAAATTATGCTCTTACCCATAACTGCTACAGAGCTACAACAACCTCATCCATAGCCCCAGGAGCAGACCCCAGGCTGGGGCATTGCCAGGAGTCACTTTTGCAGTGCAGCTTGACCTGGGAATGAGCCCTCCAGGCAGCAATGGCATTTTCTAACCTGATACTCGAGCTCCTCCATGTGGCAAACAGCAGCCTTAATCTTTTCTGTATGTAACAAAGAGCTTCCTTATTTTTCACAGCGTTTTTCCTTTCATTATTCTCCTTACAGAAAATTAAATATTACCAAAGATACTATATTACACTATGGGGCAAGAACGATAAGTTCTGAGCCTAATGAAAGTAGAACAAAGACAACATTACTCTGATAATTGCTATTAGTCACGAATGGGTACTTTCATAACATGATGTAGTTAATCCTCATGTTCATAAAAAAAAAAAAACACTGTTCTATGTTGAGTTACAGATCAGCTATTTTAAACAGTCAGCTTTAGACAAAATCATAGATGAATTCAAATGGCCTCTTGATTGAAGCAGTGCCCTTCCTTCGGTGAAATATCTGGTAAAATATATTCTATTATGCTGAAGATTTACAAATTTCTTCTCTGTCAAGCTAGAAGTAACAATACATAATGCAGGTTTATTCCTTGAAAAATTTATAAAGAGGTTTTTATATTAAACCGCAGCCAAGGGAGAATCTATATGCCTTTTTAAAGGAGTATCTGGAAATTAAAAATGGCATTTGTTTTAAAGAAAAGCCTTACAATTCCAAGCACACCACTACAAGAAAGCTATTACAGACACTTATTTTTCTCAGCCATTCAACTTCTCAAGTTGTTTGGCGTGCTGTAGCATACTCCTCAGTCAGGTGTAATTCTGTGTTGAAGGCCAGGATCACCTGCTCCCATATTGCCCACATGGCAATGCCAGCTTACTTATGCATGACTTAATGGGTTCACACACTTGCTTTTTCACGGGCATTGTAAGAAGCAATCATGAAACTGCTCAGTTTTAAGGTCACTTTCATTTATGAAATGTGTATCAAAAAGGAATTCTTTAATGTGTATACACCAAATTTGTATATTTCAGGTTGATTGTGGATAAACCTCAGATCTTACATTAAAGAAGTTGCCTTTTCTTATTTCAAACCTTGACTTTTGCTTGGTTTTATTATTTTTTTTCTACCATGTTTGAACAAGAATAATTAGCAAACAGAGGACACATCTGAGCTCTTTCAGTGGTGACCATGCCGCAAGAAGGCAAGGAGAGGTGGCAAGAAAAATGTGACCTTCACTGATACATCTGTATGGAGCCTGCAAGCAAAATAACTGTCAGGAGGCAGAAGGGTAGAGGTATCCACCTCCAGCGTCTTTCCCAGAATTGTATGGATAGCCTATTTTCAGAGTTCCTCCTTTGGCCCACGTAGACTTTGTGGAAGTCAAATGTAGTGGCTAGCAGGCAGCAGGGAACAGAAAATGAACTTCCCTCACCTCCTCCTCTGCAAAGAACTTGGAAAAACTTATATTAAAAACAAACAAACAAACAAACAAAAAACAAACTCTTTTTATTGTTACTATGATTCAGAAGGAGGGGACTCTACCAAAAAGTTTTCTCTTTCTGAACTTCATGTCTTTGCAAGGCAATTGTCCTTTATTCACCAGACTCCTCAGCCTGCAATTGCACAAGCTAGAAATAAGTTGGTCATTCAGTTCTGTGGCACTCAGGGAGATGATAAAGTCATGCTCACAGGGATTTCAGTTCTTAGAAAGTTTATTCTAGCCATCACAAACTCATGAGCAATCACACATTCCCCTATAGCCACCTCTAAAGATCCTGCATAATGCTTTCAAACCTGACTGCTGCTGCCCTTGCTTTATCAATTGTTACAGACAGAGGGAGCAAACTACTAATCAGAGGGAAGGGAAAGGGCTCATTTGGTGAAAAAAAAACTGCTCTAAGAGGAGTAGTCCTACCTACACCATGGGTAGGAAAAGGATGACATGAGACCTATTCATTTAATGACTGATCAGTCTACTTTCTTCAGCATAAGACCCACGTGAGACCGGAGAGACAGGGTGTGTTTCCATCTTCAGGCACTAACAGTGCGCTCCTTTTGTCTGATGCATGGGAATGCTCTTGCTTCACTTCCAATAACAACATTAGGCAGGGAATGGAGAAGCAGGGAGATTTAAAAAACAAAGGAAGAAAGGAAGAAAGGAAAAAAAAGGTGGGGGGAAGCATTCACATATCCCAGAGAGCTTGTGTCTTCTAAAACAGTGTCCTTTGAGCTAATTGCCAGGTTAAAGCCATGAGCAAACTAACAAATTCTATGGCATTTGCTGTATAGGAGAAAAAAAAAAAAAAAAAAAAAAAAAGCGGCATTCCAATAATTGTCTTTTCTTTTTTATTTATTTTATTTTTTTTAAAGTTTATTAAATTGCATTAAAAACCCTATGTTCATGCTCCCAAAAGCCCTGGAGGGGCTCTCAGCTCACCAACTCCTTCTCCTACAAGAATACAAGAATGCCAGTGCCTGTGGCAGGCACCAGCTCACCAAGCATTAAGCTGAGGCCTCAAACTTAATTTATATAGACCACAAGCTGCCTAAAAGGAAGGAAAAAGCATTTCTTCTCACTACAAACACCAGAATTTGAGCCGATGTTGTTTTGTTTTCAGTGTGGCCATGGCATATTTCCCATATGAATCACTCTGCACAGCCTCTTCTCCTGTCGCACACAGGCACACAGTCCCTCATTCTACATGTGGCCTCAGCATCCCCTCTCTCACACTCTGCTCTGTCCTCAGGTTCTCCCATCAAGCCCAATTTTTACAAGCTCGTGTATTAGAGTAGTAATAACAGCTTGTGGAAGTAGTTAACAGGCAGATTAAGACAGCAGCTGAGATCAGGGTTTTTGAAGAGAAGATGAGCTCACAAAAGACCAAGGAGAGATGGTGGGAAAAATGTTTTACTTCTGGGAAAGCTGAAGGTGTCTGGGGATCAAGACTTAGGAGCAAGACTAAGAGGAACACAGTGGAAATTGAAATTTTAGGAGAATAGAGATTGATATTGAGAATTACCTTAGAGATCATAGACATTATATCCTTGAGAAATCCCATGAATGAATTCCATCCATTACCTGTAAAGACTTATCCCAGCTCTGTAGCTATGATATCCGAGTTCACGTTCCCTTCCTCTCCATATAGCTTCCCAGTGTTTTAAGCTCATTGACATTACAGAGTATCACTCTCCTTCACCATACTGAGTAAAAAGCATCTGTTTGCTTCACCATACTGAGTAAAAAGCATCTGTTTGCTTCACCACCTATCTCCTCGTAGTCAGCAACAACCTAAAGTCTGACATCTCCCTTAAAACCTGAACGTAGAAGTTAACTTCTTTCCCCCATTGTTTGCAGGGAAGGTGGGAGGAATGCCTAGGAGATCATTTTTATTCCAATTTATCTAAAGAATGCATGAGGTTCTAATCTTGATTTGAGGAATTCAAATTTAACCAATCGTCTGGATTAGTCCAACTGTCATATATTTCTCACCACTATTACAAGATCACACTCCAATTCTCAGCCCCCAACAACACTCTCCTTCCTTCCTCTTTAAAAAAATAAAAATAAGAATTGCCATTACCCTTCTCCAGGTTTATCTATGAAAGTCAAGGGATTTACATCCCTTGAAAAGCATAATACAACAATAGATCATGCACCAAATTTAGCTTATAAACCTATTCACCGTAACAATGGAATGGAAATTAATGGCCAGATCCTCAGCTGCAACCATCAGCTTAGGTCCATTAAAACCCACCCCGCGGCCTGACCCCTGAGCACTGACCGAACTTGGTGCTGGCTGACACAGTTTCCATCGGCTTTGCAGCAAGCAGAAAAGAGCTGGAGTGTGAAAAAACCTCAGCCATGCCTCCTCCTACCCTGGCCAGGCTGCGCCTCTGAGCTGGTGCTCAGGCTGCTCGGCTGCCTGCCCGCCCACAGGGTTCCTCCACGTCACCACTTTGCAGCCTGCTGGGATGACTTTGAAGGTTTTGGAGGTTTTTGAAAAGCATCATCCCTGCCCACAGTTGTATACACAGCCAAAATTTTGGATTGAAGTTAAAATTGTGGGCAAGGAAACTTTGGGAAGGATGAGTGTCATTCTTACTCCATACTAGAATTTGTAATTTATTTATTATTATTATTATTAAAGTTTTCAACCAAACAGTAGGATGAGGAGGAGTGTAAGTATGAGTTAAGGCTCTCAGAAAAAGCCCAGCATAATTAAAGGAAAAAAAGACCAATGTCTCAGTCCTGAAGCAGACAAATTGGAAACTTTCCATTTCACTCTTGAAGAAGTCAATTCTCTCTGCCCAGAGTGTTTTTGTGGAAACACTGAAGTCCAAAGACATAGAATCATACAGTCACTAAGGTTGGAAAAGACCTCCAAGATCATCTTGTCCAACCATCCCCCTACCACCAATAACCACCCAACCACGTTCCTAAGACATGTCTCTCTGTATGTTACAAAATTTTGTAAAAGTTCATTTAATAAATAATCTTCAGTGTTTTGGGGGTATTTCAAATGAAGAAATTATGCTGTTTAAAGTAACAATTGGATATTTAGTGTATTACTGATCTTTTGGTACAAAACTAGCTTCTTCTGTGTTCTCTCTATGCAAGTTCTGCATTTTACATTTCCATAAGTAGGCTTGTATCCACCATGCAGTAATTTCTATCTTTCTACTAGTTTTCTTAACATTCTACTTTGGGTGTAATTTTGAGCCTAATTCCAAGGAAGTAGGGAAGAAGGATTTTTTTTTTTTTTTTAAAATTGAACATTTCAAGCTTCCTGAAAAAAAAAATCCTCAATTCAAAGTTTTACTTTATATACCTTCAATTTCCCAACAGTCCCATTTCTCAATCAGAATTTGAATAATCTTTACAATTTGTATTCCCCAAAACTCAAATTTAATGAGTTAGTAGGTATAGAAAGAGAAATAACAGCTGCAGCTTATCCCGCTGTGCTATTCAGTAATGACAATGTTATACCACATTAGCAATTGTGACATTAATAAAAAGAAGCCCATAGGATTAGCCAGAGACAGCTGACTTTAGTCAAATGTAGGTCATGCTTTGTTTGCTCAGAGCTGGGTAATAAATTTCCAGGTAAGTGCTCTCATGTGTCATACATATATGCCAGGAGCATAATTTCAGCTATACTAAATGATCCACATTCTTAAATTTCTGTAAGCCGTTTTTGAATTATTGTTAAGCATTTAATTCCACAGCAGCATCTTACAGGCTACTTAAAGTTATTAACTCATATGACATTATGGCATGTTTTCTTTCTAGTGGCAGTTAATAGCATCTTGATCTGGTTTCCCTTTCACCTTAAGGTATCTGCAACTCTGAATTGTGAGTATTTAACAAAAGATACTTAGCAAGGAATCAAACCCACTACATTTTGCAGCTCTAGCTAAAGGGGAAAACAGTATTTGGAATCAATCCAAGCAGCAGCAAGATATCTTCCACCACAGAAGGGAGGCTTTAAAAAAAAAATTTAAAGGAAATAAAGGCATAGCCTTCAATTAATAGTACAAAAGATCCTATCTCAATCTCTGCTACTTTGGCAAGCCCTCAAAATTTGGATTGAAAGCAGACCTTTAAACATATTCATATTTAATCTCAGCACAAGATGTGCATATTGTACACTGAAACCTTAAAGGCCAAATTCTGTGTTCAGTAACACCCTGGCAGGCTTCAGTGGGAAAGGGTGAGTATAATACAGCAGAAGTTGACCTTGAGGTTGTAATCTTACTTTCACTGTTGTTTTTTTTTTTTTTTTTATAATATTATAGTAATAATTAGAGGTGCCAAACAAGATGAGGGCCTTTCTGTACACGGCACCTTCTGGACAGGCAGAACAGAAAGGGGAACCCTAGTTATGAAGAGCTCAAAATCGCAGTGAGACAGACAGAAAAATGCCTGATTATCACCTTTTTACAGACGGGGGACTGAACCAGAGAAAGGCTAACTGCCAGATCCAGATGGCTTTAATTCCACCTAAGTCTCTCGCCCAGTAGTTGCTATGGTTTAGGCGGCTACTCATCCTGCCCAGTATTTTCAGTCCTTGTTCTATTGGGGCACCAAGCTCCCTCCTCACAGCCTGGTGTCACGGGGACTGGCTGAAGCATCCCCATGCACCCTACTGCAAGTCCCACCTATGGACCCCATGGCTGTACCTCATTATGTGGACCAAGGTAGCACCTTCCTCATCCTATTTACAGCTAATTAGTCTGATCATCTCTCAGCAACAGAAGTCAATATCTTGACTCCCTTCTATTTTTACACATGCCTTGGCTAAAATGTATTTACACATTAGCAAAGTCTTTGGGGACTTCTGAGGCATGTCAAGTGGAAGAGGTGACATACCTATAATTTCAGTTGATTTTGTTTTGGTTGGTTGGTTGGTTTAATGGCAAATATTCTTGAAATATAAATTAGAAACATGCAAGTAGCTTTTCCCTTAGTAATTAATATAGCTTGAGGGTTATTTTCTGTTGGCTTTGTTGTTGTGGGTTTTTGGTGTGGGTGTTTTTTGTTGTTGTTTTTTGTTTGTTTGTTTTTAAGGAACTGAAGTAACATGGCTTTGCAGCCTTTCAGTACAATTCATCAAGTAACAGTTTCCTTAAAGCAACGATGTTTACTGGTCTCTTTCTTGAAGGCTGCAGTTGTATCTTTATTACCCTTCATTGTTATCAGTGAAGCAAAATGCCATAGCTACCTTTGAGGCAAAAG
This sequence comes from Anas platyrhynchos, assembly GCF_047663525.1. Taxonomy (NCBI): domain Eukaryota; kingdom Metazoa; phylum Chordata; class Aves; order Anseriformes; family Anatidae; genus Anas; species Anas platyrhynchos. The sequence goes on along the minus strand of NC_092588.1, from coordinate 120,129,462 downwards.
AAATTCCCATTGTGAAGGCAACGATTTCCAGCAGATCCTGAACAGCTTTGTGCTTGACTTCAAGGAAGTAAAGGCAGTCAGCATTCAATTATAAGTCTGCATATTACAACATAATTGAAATATGGGCCGTTCAAGGTAACTCCTGCTCAAAAATAATTCCCCAACACACACCAAATAGCCAGGAACACAAAATACACCCTGGAAAACTAATAGGTAGGAGCAAATTCGTCTTAGGGTCAGAAACGTGCAACTCTGATAAATATTGCATGCATGTATAATCCCAGGGCTGAACTGGCCAGCCTGCCTCTTTCTGATGATTTCTACCTGCTTCGTGGAGGTGGGGGAGAACTTCTTGGCCCCTTGTATTTGTAGGCACTGAAGCTGATGAATTTCTCGCATGCACACATGCAAAAACATACACAAACCACACAGAAACATCCTCTTACAGAAAATGGTCTTTGCAAATTGAAAGCATGTAAAGAGAATAGCTTGGCTTAAATTGTGTATATTTTTCTTCAAAATACAAAGAAAGAATTTCAGTGGGAAAACGAATAAACAATGTATTTAAATAACAGGAGTTCCCCCCCCGCCCCCTCTCTTTTTTCTCCTTTTCTTGTTCCGCTTTGGGAAAGAGAAAAAACAAAGAAGACCTTTGCGTGGGGAGGGGATCAATCCCTTCACTGACTGTCTCCCTGCCTGCACAGGCTGATGCGCCTTTGTTCCCAGCCCCACTCCCCAGCCTTCCAGCTGAGCTGGTGCCTCAGAGGATGCCTCCTGGCCGCCTCCCACTCAGCACAACCCAGGAAGCCAGCTCCCTGCCCACCCCGTTGTTACCAGGACCCAAAAACCCTCTTCCCACAGGACACAGTGCCAACAGAACTTTCCAAAACATCCTCTTCCCTTCCCTTCCCACTAGAAGAATGACAAAGCAAGCATTTCGTTATTATTTCAGGGCATTTTTTTTCTCCCTATTACAGCCCATTCACAGTGCAGAAGCACTGCCAGGGTGGCAGGCGAGAGATGAGCCTTCATCACCTAATGATTTGCAAAGGCAACTTTTGTTTCGGATAAAAGCTTGAGGCATATGACAGCAGCAATGCCAAGGATAAAAAGGCATGCTGCATGGGCAAGAGTGTGGAGCTCACCAGACAGATCTATGGGGTTGCAGGGACCGTTCAACACAGAGGAAGCTGGATGTAGGGCCAAGTCTTGCACTGTCCCTACCACAGCTGGTGGCAGCCCCAAGCCACCCATCTCTGTAGCACAGCCTGAGCCACGCTGGCCTCAGCAAAGTCCTCTCATAGCTAGGCACTTGCTACAAAACTCATTTTCAACCCTGCTCTCCTGTCTGCACTGCCTGGTCTGAGCTCTGTCATTTGCACACTGCCATAGGAGGCCATGGGGCTGAGGTGTGCTGCTGCAGCCAGGGACCACCCCAGTGTGCCCATCAGTTGCGTCCACTCACCCCCCAAACCTCCTCCCATGTACCATGTAATTACACCTTTTATTATTATTATTTTTTTCTCCTCAAGCCTGAAACGAAGTCCTAGCTAGCACCATTGTACATCTGAAGACACCCCAATAGAACAGCCCACTCAGAGACCCCAACAGAAATGATGGTCAGCAGGGCCAACCTCTCCGTAAGTATACCCAAAAGTGTATTAAACAGCCCGGCAAAGGTACAGAGAGGCATATATATATATATATATATATATATATATATATATAAAATAAAATATATCCAGCCTCCCACACCACTGCTTGGCTTGTACACACTGAAAGGTCACAGACTAGAGGTGTAGTATAACAGCTCGCCTTCTGCATCTGCTTAAGGTGCATAGCCCCTACTTCTCATCTAAAATCAAAAGCAGGCACAGAAGTTAATATGAATACCATCAGAACCTTTCTAGGAAGTGTATTCATAATTGCACAGATGAACAGTAGGATTTTGCATTCAAAAGAATAAGGGAAAAAAAAAAAGCAGGAATTCCTGGTAAGTGTTTCAGCCCTGACGCTCAGGCAGCTTGGGAATCCTTCCTGAATTTGTGATACACACTTTGTCACTTATGTTCAAAGCTCTACAAATAGTGAGAATAAGAAGAGCAGACAGACAGAAACAGCAGGTAAAATCATTCTCAAGCTATAAACCAAATACCATCTGTAAAATATCTTTTACACAAGTGAGAAGAAATAAAATAGCAATTTATTCAATAGTTATGAGAATAGGATCTCTATCAACCACACATTTGGTCAATTCCAAGCAGTCAAATGCCATAAGCTCTCCCCTCCTTTTCTCAAAATCATGAGCAATCTTCAGAAATGACTGAAGATAGTATAAGCAGTCACATTTCCAGATGAATAGATCACCCTGCTACTTTAAAAACACTCAGCATCACAAGAAAAACAAAAACCTGGTGAAGGGAAATCAGAAACCAAGGTTCATGTGGCAAGGAAAAAAAAATCTGTATAAATATAGGACCACTCTAGAGACTTCATTGTTGGGACTTGCTCAGTTGTGAGCCATCTAGCCAAAAGAAAAATTATCTCATTGGAGAAGGCAGTGTTAATGTGCAACTACACACCAGACTCACGGACATCCAAGTGAAGTTTTGATGGTGCAATACATTTAATTGGTGATTAAATTATCACTGTTATCGCTATATGAAAAAACATACAGCTAAAGGAAACAATTTCTAAAATAAATCCATAAAGCCTACACCAACAATCAGAGGCAAATAGGATCCCCCAAAGCTCACAACAAGAAGGGAAATTTGAGGAAGAGGTGGAGAATAAGTGATTATACCGAATAATACACTTCAGGTGTATTAGCAGCGAGGGCCTGTCCCACCATCCCCTCCAGGAACTAGGAGCACCTCCATGGAGATAGGGACAGGCCAGGCCAGGATGTGGGTCTGGTTTGATGAGACCCATGGCCTGGCAGGGCCTTGAGGGTCTGGAGCCAGGCCCTGCTGCAGCCTCCCAGGCGCAGGGTGTGACAGCCCTGGTGCTGACATGGAGGCTGGGGTAGCATGGGGAAAAGCCTGTGTTGGACATAAAAAGCAGAAACACTCTAAGCAATTCTTAGACAAGAATCACAGAGTCAGTTTAGGACTGAGTAAGAGTAGGACTAAATTTTAGGCTTCAGGAAAAATAATAATAATAAACACCTGCTCTCAGTCAGATACCAACTGACACACTCTCAGAAACTAGAGAATAAGAAATAAACCTGATTGTTATCTTTGCTGCCTGTCCAAATCCCATTTGTAAAATAGTACATGCATACACATACACAAGTTTTAGGGGGTTGCTGGAGAAAATGAGAAACATACCAACTTCCCTGCATAGAAAAGAAGAGAAAGGATGATATTAATCCTGTGAATATCTAGGACCCTTTATTGTAAGGAAGAAAATATAATGAAAGAAAATGTCTCTGTTCACCATCACAAGTCACACAGTCTCTCTCCACTTTGCCCACTGCTTGACCACCTTTGCCACACCTCACCAATATAAATGCTATCCATACACACACATTGTGGAAAAGAGAAGAAAATATGTTGCTTTGAAGTAGGTGTCCCTTTAGGATTGTTAGTAGCAGGTGAGGCCCAGTACCAGGTCTGGCTGACACCATTCCCAGTCCTTGGTGGTTGAAGGTACTCAGAATTTCATTGTGGATTCCCACTGAGAACAAGCAGAGTGCCAAAGCCCAGCCAGAGTCACTCTTAGGGATAAAGTCGGTCAGAACTAAAAAAGGATGGAAAACTATATTGTAGAAACCAGGCAAACTACTGCAGACTGACTTCTAGGGATTTGTCAGGGTGCTGGACAATGGCTGGATGTTTGTTGGCCCACTGGAAGAATGGAGCAAATATCTTCAAGATTTGTAAGCACAAACTGTTTCTGCAATTAAATTGACCATCCCTTTACCCCAGTGTTTCAAGAATTTGTGTAGCCTTCCTAAAATTTGTCTGAAGTGGTGACTAAATTCTCTTCGAAAGCTCCTAGCGACCTAAATATAATTATATGTCTTGGGGGTCAATTTGGACACCAGTTCTTGTTTGGCAATACCTGGTATCGTTTCCAGTTTAACAAAGACCTTGAAAGCCAAAGCCATATGCAGAAGTGAAAATTCATCCTCTCAGGAGCACCTCAGCAACAATTTACACAACTATTTCTTATGAAAATTACCACACAAAATGCAACTCAGAGAGACTTCTTGATCATTAAAATCTGATATACAGTGACTGTAATTGGTTAAGTCAGGTACAAAGTCATTGGAAAATGCTGAGAGAGGGGAAAACTCACATTTCTCAGCTCAGACACACACAGCTATTTATTAGACCTTCAGTATAAACCAGAATTGCTGCTGTAGGATGGCTCTGAATACGTGCCGTTGTGCTGTTAGCCTGCAACACCAACTCATCCAGCACATTGCCTGGAACAGCTTCTGCATAATGTGTCACCACAGCTGCTGCAGTATATTTGGCTTAAAGTTCCACCTCTTGGGAAGCCCATGCCAAACTATTTATAATAATGGGCTGCAATTTATGGGAAATTACTTTGCACCCTTTATACATGAGAAAGATTCAACATACCAGTCCGCTCATTAATGCATCATTAGTTTAAAGAGATCCTTCATAAAGCAATAATATGGCTACTTTGCTTCTCTATGGGGTCTTTCTGGAAAGAACGTCAAATGGTTTCCAAACATAACCAAACATTTTCAACCTCCATAATCATTGTAGAGGATGGAGAATGATGAGTACATCTGTAGCTACTATATACTATATACTTCACACTACTGAAAGAAAAAAAAAAAAAAAGGAAGCATTTACAAGTCAAAAGATCCTGCCAGGACCCTCTGTCCGGGGCTTTGCTTTATGTTATTCCTAGAAAGACGGAGAAAGGCATGTCACAGGCAGAGCTATAGTGAAGGGTCAGGAGGGAAAGCTCATCCTCTCAGGGTGATTGAGTTCAACCTTGTAAAAGCTGAGTGAGATTCTCTATGTTATGTGTGGGTTGTGCAGCTAAGGTTTTCACCTGCATAATTGATGGATGGCTTGAAGAATATTTCAAGAAAGTTGCAACTAAGTCTCAAAAAGAACCACAGTCTCAGGTCTACAAAGCACTTAAGCAAGAGATAAACTTCTAGTATGCCAGTAATTGAAAACAATGCAACATAACCTGTTTTGCCAAGTCAGGGCTTACAGTAGGAATTTGTTGTTTCATTTAATATCTGGCTGGGGACATTGAGGGCTGGCACACAGGGATATACAATTCTTCCATGAAATTTGCTGTTCAGTATTTTAGCTACCTGAAAGCAGACAGATTTAGAATCTGTCTCTGGCATACAAACTGTTCTCAGACAGAGGTCATCCCCAGCCTCACAGTTTTGACTGCAGATGTGGTTTGAGTGTTACCAATTTTCCTGAAAGCTCAGAACAAATTGCTCTCTGCACTGCCCATCTCTTTTAGCTTTTTCCTCCAAGGAATTGTGGGGGCTTGCTTTCTGGAAGGAAACAAGTAAGGACTACAGCAAATCTCCAGTCTTCTCCCCAGAGGTGGTCCTATTACTTGTATTGCTCATTTTTTGTTAATCATAATGTGGAATATAATGTGTAGACCACCAAGCAAATAACCTAGTTTCTGTGAACCAGACACTCCTGCCAAGCAAAGTCACAGCTATCTAATTCAAATCACATCTTCTCAGAGACTGCTCGTGACCTAGAGAATACATTGGTTCATCTTTTTCACAAACTGACAGTAATAACTAAAGCTGAACACATGGTCATCTTTCCTGTTCATAGTAAATTTCCTATGGAATTTCTCTAGCTAATATCTAAATCGCTTATTTTTCCTTCATCTAGAAGAACTTGAGTTCTCTCTTTCTGAACCCAGAATAATGACATTTAGATCCTTAATATCCTTGGCACTTTCTGGAAAGAGATAAACAATCATACATGCTTTGTTCCTGTGGTGTATTTCATTTACTGGCAGACAAAAAAGCAAGAAAAATAAAATAAAATAAAAATAATAAAAAAAGACCCCAAAACATACCTTCACAATAGTTTGTCTCTTCAATTCACCCTAAATGAAATGATTAATCTAGTACATAAGCTTAAGGTTTGAGGAGGAGACTTGGGCCATCTGTAAAGATCACCAGAAATCCGCTGCAAGCCTGCATTTTGACAACATGCATGTCCCTGATAGCTTAGATAATTGAACGCTCTGCATACAGGCATCTTCCCTAGGGGGTACACTGCAGAAAGGAAAAATACAACCCCAGACTGTAAACCCTGCCAAGTACAAAGTACTCCGCTCATCCATTACCCCACCTTGTTCAATTCCCTACCTCCTCCTCACAGGCAGAGCAGAGTGAGAAATCCTGGGAGGAATATTAAAAACCACAGCTTAAGTCTGAGTCATTATCCAAGGGTTTCTTTGGCTAAATAGGTTGTTGGGTAATGTTTTTGCATATAACGTTGATCCTGGCCAACAAACATGTGACACATTCCCTGTGACCACCACGGACCACAGGACGCTCACACAGCAATATGATAAAGACAACCAGAAATCTGATCTTCTGTGTAGTAAAGTCTCCAAATAAGCACAAACTCCCAATAGTAGAATGCGGATTAAAGGATTATACTTACAATACAAAAATGCAGGTAGTTTTTCCAGTTAGCCAGCTTTCCTGCAAGTAGTAAGTCACATTTTCTTTTTTAAACTGTCCATAAGTGATCATCAGACCCCAACTCAGTAAGGTTTATAAAGCATGTGTTAAGTTCCATTTATTTTACTGGAAGCAATACCATGCTTTCAGTTAACAATATTGCCAAATGCAGGTATTCAAACAAATCTTGAGCTAAGCACTACATTCCAAAATAATAGGCCAGCATTTTCTTTAAGATATTATTTTTCTTTGGATTTGTATTTTCAAGGCGTAGTCTAGAACCACAAGAACTACAAAATTGGGTTTTAATTTAAAGCTGAGCATTTGAATTTCAGTTCCCACAGCTAAAGCCTTAAGATCAACACAAAACATATGAGCATTGGCAATACTGAGTTAGATAGGCACATGCTTAAGTGATTTGTTTTGTTCCCTTCTTGAAGGGAAGGGGTTTGGGGGAGAGGAGGGTCAGAACTTTAACCTCCAACCCTTTCACCTTTGAATCCTTACTCAAAAGCTTCCTGGAAGGGAAAAGGACTTTGCAGCATGTCTGGAAGTTTAACAAATCCAGGCTCTGGTTAATCAAATAGAGAAGCCCCAGGGCTGTACTAATTCCTATACCCAATGAGGCCCCTCAGAATAGAAGGAAACTATGAGCATAATAGGTAGTAGAGCTGCTTGAGTTCATTTACATGACATATCCCTGGCTCTTAAGCTATTCTAATGCTTCTGACTGAATACGCAAAAGGAGGTTTCCCCACCCAAAACACTGATCTGGTCCACTCGGCACAGCTGACTACTGTGACCTCCAGATTTCACGCACTACAAAGTGCAGTATCTATTATGGTGTGAGTAAGGCTCCAGGAAATTCTCTTTTGAGGAAACTAGGATTATATTTATGAAGTGCACCAGAGACAGATGTCTATACCAGATCTGACACTGTACAAAGACAGATATTCAGCAAGGCAACATACAAACTAGAAAAAGCTAAACTACTGATTATGGAAGAATGGATACTCTCCAATGTTTTCTTGCAGTCAAGTTTTCTTCCTGCTCTATCAAAGACAAGCTGTTATATTATTTCTTACCAAACTGAGTTATAAGCAGCCAGCCACCATGCTTTACATCAAGATCTTTTTGGTGGCTGAGAGAGTTGAATGCAAGGCATCCAGAATTCAGAAAGCAATTTAAGGATCAAATGATTCAGTGTAATGTTTCTGCAACCTGTAATTTAAAGGGCTAAAAGTCTTTCTGCAGCCACCAATACTTTCAGGGTCATGAGTTTATTTTTACTCTGTTATTTCACTTGGTAAATGGGCTGTAGGCGTTTAAGGGGATGGCCAGTCCTAAAGCAGGAACTCAGCCTTCAAAAAACGTTCATTCTGCATAGTGCTTTGGTTTGCAGAATAAAGAGGAGGAAGCATAACTCAGTTTTGACTATTGCCAATTTCACATATGTAAAAAAGAAATTTCTCTAATTACTAACAGGCAATCTGCACTAGTGAGTATAGTGACGTTAAAAAAAAGAAAAAAAAAAAGACATGATTAAGTTTCATAGACTTTGCAACAGAGATGAAGTTTCAAGTCTGCAATTTTCTGTAATTTTATTTATCTAAAACAGATCTTTTCTTACCTCATAATAAAGAAAATAAAAATAAACTAACTTGTTTACTTGTCTTCAGAAATTCAAGTAGCCTGAATTCAGGAACTGAACTGAGGAAAATGAAGAGCTGATTGGACTAATTATTGCAGGATGGTTTAGTTACATATTATACTATCTACATGGATTATTTTCTTATATTTTAGTAAATAGCTCACTAGTCTGTCTTGACTGCCTTTACTGTCTCTTAGTCACAGATCTGTTGTATATTTTCAGTTAATATTTTTTCAGCCCATTGTTTATTATAAGTACTTAGGATTTGGTAACTGTAATAGGTAGTCAGCCATATGATATAAATATCTGGAAAAAGAACTGTAGCAGTACAATAATGAAAAAGTACTTCAGAATTAATTTTAGACAATATTTTTATGCACTTAAAAATCTTTCTGCCATACCTAATGAAGTTTTTTCATTAATATTCTGGAATATAATGAACCCTAAACAAAACAAACCAGATCCATGTTTTAGTTTGGTTAGAAGAAGAAAATGAAACTGAGTGAAGAAAAAGGATACTTACAAAAATAATTCACTTCAAAACACAAGCATACAGAAATTTTATTCACAGGAACAGAGGCTGCGTAGCTCAGAGTTTGGCAAAAATAAGGGATGACATCGTTAAGTTGTTAGCTCAACTTCAACCCACATTATAGACACTGAAATTTATTGTAGGCTGTGGCTGCTTGATCAACGTAAGTATGCAAAGCAGCCTTTTGGTTTTATACCTGTTCCTAGGTGTTGAAAACTTGCATGAAAATCACTATGATAGCTACTATTAATTGCTCAATTGCTACTTGTGCAAAAGGAATTACACTGTTTGTGAGCCATCCCTCACAAGGGTTAAATTTTAACAGCATTTCCCCAAAGTCATATAGTATGCTATCATAATTTATAATTTAATAACATAAAATTTTAAAAATAAAAAAGGTATCATAGAGCAATTAGAGGTGAGGGAGGGGAGAAGGTAAACCTTATAAAAATGAAGTATTTTTTACCTCAATCTCAGCTCTGTCAGAATTCAAACATTTCAAAATCTTCCCAACACCTTTTTTTTTTTTCATGCTGGTCTGGAAGACCCAAGTGCTAGAACATGTAACTCATAAATTTCTCTAACATCATTAATTCTAATTTCCCCACATCTAAATAAGAACTTTCTGGATGGCTCTGCTTTTTAGAGCAAAAGTTGCTTAGTTGAATTTCTTGCAACACAGAGATATTTAGTCATTTGGATGACAGATTAATTCAGACAACAGTCCTGGACTGTAGGACACGTAGCCACATGGAACACCGCCAGATTTATCACTTTACCTAGATCCCTTCCAACATTACCGTATGTGCATAAAGTCCTAAAAATATACACAAAGAAACAAAGTTCTGGAAAGGGATCTAGATACCTTAAGAATACTATGTTCATACTTATTAATTAGAATATCATTTTATTACATTAAGTTCAGGGGGAAAACATTGGTTTAATATTTATACATCATCAGCATGACAATAAACATATCTTCACCTTACAAAATACTGTATTTGGAAACCCACAGAAACAATAAAGTATATACTCTGTATAAAAGGGGAAATGTAGGAGGACTAACTATATGCCATTACCTCCACCCAGTCATTCCAGTAAGAAATATCAACAATAATATCTAAGTTTCTTAAATAATTGCACAGAACAAATTAGCTCACCCAACTTTTCTATTGTACACCTTGGAAATTATAACAGATTTTTTTTTCTTCTGCAGCCAGTAACATAGCATCTATAGCTACCAGGGCTGTGAGTTGACTTTAGCCAGCAGCTGAACTGGTTCTCAGCCATTTCTCACCTGAGGAAGTTAACGTGTCACACCCGGCAATTATCACATTTCCTGGCGTGGGCTGCCCTGTGCTTAAATAATAACATGATAGTGCATGCACACACTTCTGTATGCAAACAGCAGATTTACACTTGCATCCCAAATGATTTATTTTGGATTAAGGGGAAACAAGACTAGAAGGAGGGAAATAGTAAACCCTTTTGTGTCAACTTTGTAACATACAGCATCAAACCCTCTTTCACAAAATGGCACCTACTGGCAGTAAACTACCTGAAATATAAAGATCTGATATACAGAACACAAACAAAACAGGCTAGTTTTATTTACATGCTAGTCATACCTTCATCCCTTGATACCAAGTAAAATTTGAGAGTGCTGTTACTTCTTTTAAATACGCCACGGCCATTCACCCCTGTTGTGCCCACGCGTTGTTATGCCCAAAGCAAGCCAGTATGCAGAGCTCTAACTGCAGCATCCGTTGGTGGCTGCAGGTCCTGACTATTTCATGAATGACAGCTGAAAATACTTCCTTATTTGCTAGCAGTGTACAGCTGGAGCAAGGGAAAGAGCAAGGCTCAGTATGAATTGCAAATAAATCTCACTGATAGCTTGAGGTCTTCTTTTGGCTTAAAAAGTGCATATGCATGCACACATACAGAGTCACATATTAATAAAGCCAGGAAAGGCCAGAATAATCATTTATTTTGACCTTCAATTAACTTCAGTGAAAAAATAGCAAAACAATTTCAGTTTACACAGAAGGCCAAGTTCTCAAAGAAGCAAAGCACTCGTAAGACAGGGCGCTCCTTTAACATATCTACAAAAGGCTTACCTACAAATAATTGTCATTTTCTTACTTTGCCTTACTGTTCTCAGACATGAATTACTTTGATTTCATTGGGATCAGGCTGTGATACTCTTGCCACAAAGAGTGTCACTTGAGTGGTGTGGTGAAACTGGAGCTCAGCCTGCCAGCCTTCATCCCACCTTCAGGCGAATATGGGGAGGATAAAACCAAATTCTTTAGTTACCAAAATAAACAAATATATATATATATATAAACAAAACTAAAGGGGGAATGAGAATTGGCTGTGAAATCCCTTGATTTTTGTTTATTTTATTTTTATTTTCAAGGAAAAACTGAGATAAATCTGTTTGTGTTTACCCTTTGAAGTTTGTGGAGAAATTATATGTGCCCTAGACTCCAGCTTCTCACCTTGGTGGGAAATGACTGGGGTCAGGAAGGGGAAAGGAATGAGTTGCAGTAGATATTTGGCAGAGGAGGAGGTGTATTTTTTTTTTAAGGAGGGGAAGTTAGGGCCTATTTCAATTTTTCCACATCTCACTAAAACATAAAAAAAAATAATTAAAAAAAAATCACACAAATCAAACAATTTGGGATGTATGTCTTTCCCAGTGGGAAACTGGGAAATAGCAGCAAGCAAATCATAAGCTATAGAGACATGAGTTGACGGTTTGGTAAACTCATTTCTCTTTTGGAGGGGGCTATGTTTCCTAGATATATTGCTGTTAGCCTTTTCCATAGCTTTGCTGAGCTGGTAACAGCCAGCAGCCTGTTTCCCCCTCTCCCCCAGCTCCCACTAGAGGCTTCAGCCAGCTATCTTGAATAATATAATTTAAAACAGAAAATGTCTATTCTCATAAAACTTTACGAGAACGAAATTACACATTATTGAGCTACTTTATCAGAAAACATATTTTAAAATAAAGAACAGCTTTTTTAGATTGTTAGGAGCATATTAAATGAGTTATTTTTAATATGCTAGCCAATTTGTACAGAGACTAGGAGTGTCTTCTCGTGCTTCCGAGGTCTACACTGAATCCAGGAATGTGTTGTAAAAGTGGGTGAATACATTAACTTTCAAATGCTACACAGAATAATAATTTAGAGAAACACTTATACATTATAATTATGTGCTATTTAGAGTCCTTAGCTAGGTAGACAGTCACAGTGAGGAGCTATAGATAGTACTGTTATTTTCAGTGTAAGATCCTTATCTCATTCAGCTTCTATCTGATATGATTTTGATAATCTCTAAGAAACCTAATTGGTTGGAGGTTTTTATATCCTATTTCTCTCTCAAAGTTTTATGTTTTGTTACTAAGATGATATTTACTATTCAAGAGATCCATAAACTTCCCAGATCAAATTAATCAGCTGAGCAGCTTCTGGAATTTTAAATATGGTCCCTATGGCAATAAATATGTTTCACTGCTGATTTTGATTTACAAGAAATAAAGTAGATACTTATTTCATTTTACAAATTGATCATGACAGCCAAACTCTACAACATGGCATTTTGGCTCTGTCCTGTGGCTCTTATGAATGAAAAACATATCACATATGATGTACCTTCTAAGAAGTTAATGTCTTTGCTATATAATGTTGTGTTGAACTATAATGGTGTGCAGACTAAGGCACAAAATGGTCTGGATTAAATATCTGGGAAATTAAATCCCTTTGGATGACTGTCAGGACAAGTCTGCCTCCATTATCCCAAGACACAGGCTGGCACATTATAATTTTTATACATAGTTAAATACCCAGACGCTGATTTCATTAATCATTCAGTTATGGCTGGAAATATATCATGTGGAGGGTATTCCCGGTCTCTACATGAAATGCTATTTACTAAAATACTGTAGATGTATTGCATAATATAAATGTCTGGTATTTAAACAATAATAATTGTATGTGAATCAAAGGTGTTTTTTCCCTTCAGTTCCCCTTCAATCTACACGTTTTCAATCTGCAATTCCTACTCCTTCAATAGAATTACAGAGGCTTTCTTAGCTGAAATTAGAACAACAACAACAAAAAAAGGATTTATTGTTGAGCACTTCACACCACTTTTCAATCACAAGGGCCTCCAGAAGTGCGGTGTTGTCTCCATCACATGCCAAAGAACCAGTCCGTTTTTTTTTTACAGCCAAAATGGAAATAAATACCCATTATCTGCAGAATAAACTGGATCCAGTTCCAAAAGATGATGCCAAAGAATTAGATCCTCCCGTCTGGCAAAATGGATCAATTTTCACAATACTGAAGAATCTGCCTCTCTCAAGCCAAGACCATGGTCTCATGCAACTCTTCTTTATGTAGACTAAGCAGACACAAAAGTGGTCTACTCAGCAATGTTCACTCTTCATTCAGCATAAAAATGAGCTCTGAAATTTGTCAGTTGTGTCATAAAAAGTCATATATTTATAACACAAACTGTGATTCATCCCCAGTTTCTTTCTCCTTCTTAGCTGTGTCCATGCTGGGCTTACTGGAATATATATGCTCTTCCACTCTTCCGAGACACATTGCAAGGGGTTAAACAGTATTCTGAAGTCCTGTGTAAGCACCATACCAATATGCATAGCTGTCACGTGTGACTATCATGGCATTCTAATACTTTCCATTACTAGCAGATGAAATAACTTGTACATTATTCCATGCAAAACTTTAAAAAACAGGCTCATCTTCATATGCATTTTTTAAAGAAAAAAAAAAAAAAAGTAGATGCAAGTCTACATTACAAAATTAAGTCATCTTAGATATAAATTCTTTATGGGTACAATCAGGTCCTTCAATGTTGAAATGAAATGGGGAAATACGAATAGATAATTAGCATCATCTGGCAGCACTATTCTGTGAGATCACTTTCCAGATAGCCAAACTAACACCCAGAGTTGGGAAGAAATATTGTACTTCTGCTAGATCTAAGTCTGGGGGTAAGTTATTTTATTGTTTTTAAACTGTTTCATGTAAAGGAAATAATCATTGTACTTGGATCTGTACTTTGAGTAGGGTGAATTCTTGTGATTTTCAGGAAACTAGATCCTGGAGCTGTGATAAATTGCAATCTGAGAAAAAATCCTTATTTTTGAAAATTAGATCTACATTATACTCACTGTTTTCCCAATTTGCATCTGCCATTGTAAAGCAGATTGAAGCAGTCCTCCAAACTGGGTGAAGAAACAGCTACACTTGGAATCATTACATGCAGACACGGAGCTACAGTTTAAGGTGTATCTGAAAATCAAGCTTTACTACACAGGAGCTCAAGCTGTTGATTATTTGCTAATTCCCACAGAGATTCTCCCACTCCTCTTTCCTTGATGTTCAGTCTCCTTGTTCAAGGGGAATCAGTGACCCATAAAAATAAATAACATATTGCAGCCAAATTCTACTTAAACAATGGCAGTATTCAGGAAAGTATAGCAAACAGGATTTGGCGGTAGCTGTGAGTGCAATATTGATCCTGGATTGTGCATATCTTAACAGGGTAAGGCTTTTGTATGCAGTCATTGAAGAGAGCTCAGACAGAGCAATGAGGTATGAAAATGTGTTATGCGCTATCATTGGATGTACACAGTAATAGCTTTCTCCCTTCACCCCCTCTGTTTCTTTTTCCAGTTTACTGGATGTCCTCCCAGCAGTATGTGTTTTTTGTTGTTGTTGTTGTTTTTCATCCGGTCATCTCCAACTCCTTTTGAACATTTCCTTCTGTAATCATTTAGCCCATTTAATTGTTTCCTGATTTTCTTCTGATCCCTTCTCTTATTCTCTTCTTTTTTAAATCCTGACACAATATAAACCTTTTTAGGATTAATATCTATACTGCTGCTGTATATGGTACTCGAGGCTATCCCCATCCTGCAACATCACAGAGCAGGCCCTGCTCACCAGGACACGCAGCTTGGAGGTAGGAAACTAGCACCTCCAGGAATTCATTATTTTTGATAGTTAATTTAAATAAGGGTGTTTTGCTTTTGTTTTTGTTTTTTAAAGTCAATTTGCAGACAAAAATTTCCCCAGCAAATGCCACTAAGAGTATTGTGCTCTAACTCCATATATATTTCTCACATAAATGTGCCTGTCAGTCCCTTGGTTGATTTGTAAAGCAGTTGTATCAAACCTGCCAGTGGTAAGTCATTTTCATTCAAAGGGAGTAACACTTAAACAAGTTTTTTGCTTAATGATGGTCCAGAAACATTTTGTAAAACATCTTGTGGCAGCCTACATTGAACATGTCAGAGCTGGATGCCTGATTTTGAGCTAAGAATCCTGTTCATAATTCCTGTGGTCCTATTTAAATCCTTCTTGGCCTGGGCCATAAGGTACCGGGTGTGCTGCAGATGAAGACAGAGCACTTTAAAAGAAACAAACACTTGAAATAGTTGAGTCTTACTACTTTTAAAAGTCTGAGCTTTGTATATCCCCAGGGTCTCTCTGCTTGCATCTCCTTAAACAATACAAACCATTATTAAGAACATGAATAATGTGGCATGCTATCATATTAGAATATAATTAAAAACAAGACAGCTAAGCCTCAAAGCTGTACTGAACATACCACACATACTGTGGTCTTCTGCGTTTGTTCTGAATTAAAATCCCACTTCTTACTTGAAACCTCACCTCTGTTTTCCTCACTTCACAGCATGTGCCCACTCCACATAGCAGCAAGTGTTTGTCTGGACAACCTTCACTTTTGGCAATAGAGCTGTGCCCATGGCTCAGGGTGCTTGCAACACCCCCCTACTCCCTTCAGCACACTCTCTCAAAACACCCAGTTTTCAGAGACAGTTTTCCCTCACTATTCTATTTACATAACCTCAATTTTTACATTAAAAGCCAAGAACGTGTTGGCAGGTGACCTAACCTTGCCCAGCTATCAGCTAACTCAGAGCCAGGCCTAATGCCAGGCAAGCACAGCCTGCTGTACAAACTGGTGCTCCTCTCTTCCCCTTTCCTGCCTGTTACATGTGTTTGGTACTATGGAGAAAAGTGCGCAGACAGTTCTCAATGTGGTTGCAGGCTCTGAGAGAGGCCATTATGCTCTGACTACTGGTTTTATCTCCCAATCCTTCCCTCTCCCCTTTCTTGCAGAATAACCAGGCTATCTGCCACAACCAGTGCTCATAATGTTAACCTAGAACTCTATAAACTCCTCAGACTTGTCAGACTGTGAAGAAAAGTGAAGTTGGCCTAGGTGAATGAAGGTCATCAAGGATAAGTAGGAGCTCCATAAAGTACTCAGAGAAGAACCTCAGTGCTCCACTTCTTCAGACTAGAATCAGTGAAGTTCAGAGCTTTTGGGGCTGACTGATACAACTATTTGTTGCATTCATTCCAGAAATATGTCTGGAAAAGTTTTTCCCAGACATGCCTGAGGCCATTTTCAGGCCATCTGTGGACTCATATCAGACCTGAAACACTGGAAACCTGCTGAGCAAGGATGGAGGCTATAAACAACTTAGGTGTGTTAATGAGTGTTTAGTGTCTGGCTGTTCTTTTGCAGTCTCACCTGAAGAAGTGACTGAGCTGATGTTGTTCTTTCAGGTAAAATGTCTCAGCACACAACCCTTTATCTGGTCTGAAGGCTAACCTAAAAAGACACAATGACCTATTGCCTCCTTTGAGAAGATGTGCAGCTGTTTAAAATGAAATGTTGGAGCAGAGATACACATGTAAGTAGCCCTGGGGAGCTTTGAAAGAGGACTTTCTAATGCCACTGCTTTGGTTTCATGAACTCTTTATTTCAAAAACTAGGCACTGAAGGTCTAGCCCTCCTTTAAGTGCCAGCCTACTCCAAGTATAGCCAGAAGATCAAATGAGTCAGGAGCCTTCAGTGGCTCTGGGAGAGTACCAGACCATGAGAAAGCCTTCCCTGATACACCATGACCTATATCAACGAGATGGGGTTTAGTATTTGGGAGTGGCTTGTTTTGGGGAGTTGGTTTTGTTCTTTTTTAGTCATCAAAACATCAGCCTTGTCAACTCTGATAATCTTGTAAGCTCTGCCTAAGGAGTACTTAGTACTTACCTTGTGAAGCAGAGAGACCATAGGCATAGGTGGTAGACTCTCACCCCCGTACCCAGGAGAGGCGATATGCTGAACTGTCCATTCACAGAGAGCAAGATCTGTTTTCAGCCATGATTTTCCAGGTATGACTAGAGACAGTCTCTGACAGAGTAGTAAAAAAATGTTGAGATCAGCTGTTAACAAAGCTTTCTCCCAGTTCTGGGGTGCTGTTACAGAGGTTGTCCTTTGAAGCAGGTTTGATGGCCCTCTTCCAGGGTTTTCAAGGTCTGCTACTGGAAAGTAAACAGACGTTTACATTTTTTATTCTTGTCTGACCCATTGCTCTATACATTGTTCCTGCCTCACCAGGGCAACAGCTTGTTGCTATCTGCATTGGTTCACCTAATTATTCCATTAATGATTCAGCTAATATAGTTTGATACAGGAAACGTAGATGTCACATCGTTAAAGAATTATTTATGTATTCTAGACCTTTACCACAATCCATCTTGAGATGTGTTAATTTCTTTCTCCCCTGGTGTTTATAAGGTATGACATCCTGCAAACGACTAATTCTGGATCTCCGTTCTCTTTGAGATTTAATCAGCATTTGAGATTTATACCTGGTATACATGCCAAGATAACTAGAAAGCAATGATGAGCAAACTTTTAAACACTGGCATTCCTTTTAAGCAAGCAGAATTTTAGAAGTTGATGTGAAACAAAAACTTTCAGAAACTAGCGGTTCTTTCTCACTTAAATAAATAAATAAATGAAATAAATAAAACCATTGCTTGTACAAGCGTGATTGAAATAATGCTTAGAAGTTCATTAACAAACCACAGAATTATAGTCTAGTTTCTCTCAAATAAAAGGAAAGCTAAGCGAAACTAATTTCTCTCAGTAGCACAATGCAACTGTGGATCCGCATGTCCTGGAAAGCTTAAAATATGGATGCAGGGAAAAAACAGTCACAGATTCTTTTGACTGAGAAGAGCTTGTCGTTTTACTTCTCCAGATAACAAAGGCCATGAAAGTATCGTGGATGATGTGGTAGAAAGACTGACTTCATTATTCATATTTTCTTATCTATTTTATTAGTCATATTAATTAACATTAAGTAGAATAGCACCTTAGTCTTTGAGATTTATGTGTGACTCAGTTCAATTATTTACAGAATAATTGCTAATTAAATAATGTAATTCATTTAGAAATAGACACATTTGTAAGGGGAAGTAGTTACCTCTTTACAATGAAACATTTCTTTAAATTGAGGGACAAAACAAATTAAAGTGAAAGAAGAGAAGAAACTTCAAGGAGAAGACATCGCTTAGAGAAATACAAATATTCCAGCTGAAGCCAAGCAACACAGAGTGCAGGTTTTATAAGCTTCTCTAGTTGAGCTTCTGCTGATAGGATTGGCCTTCACACTCCAACCGTAAATCACTAGATCCTTTATCTGGCAGTAAAGAGGAATTCATTTGGATATAACAGCTCCTAGAGCTATCCTGCTCCTTTGAACCTTCACACAAAATGAGTTAATTCTGAGGCCTTCTACACTGAATCCCCATTATTTGAGCCTGCAGCCCCAGGCTTGATTTAGCTACATGACCCAACCTGTATCGTGTCTCTGTTAATTTTATCCCACCTGAGAAATAAGCTAAATAAGCCACAGGGAGCACAGAATCCCCCAAGAGACCAACTACCACATCAAAACCATTTATATATATACATATGTGTATAAATACACATATACATGTATCATACAAGAGAGGGACCAGAGAGATGGAGTGTGGGAAATGTGAAGAGAGGGTGGAAGGCTGCAAACGTTTTGGAAGTGTTAGGCCACAAGAGAAAGAGGGAGAACAGTGTGGTGGGCACTGGGTTAGGAATGATGGCAGGGACAGGTACCCATGGAGGTCTGGACGAGGAGGAGAAAATTGTGGTGTGCGCAGGATCCGAACTTGTCCTGCTAGAAACAGAAGAGACTGGGAAGTTGAGGAAAAGGAGTGTACTGAACCATCAAAGATGAAGGAAAACGGATGTGGAAGCAGGCACGGGAGCAGAGATAAGGTTGTTCAAAGCTGTGATTGAGACAAGGGCTGTGGTAAGAGTGAGTGGTTGGTGGCTGGTAACCATAACAACAAGAAAATTGTTTGAAAAATAGTGAAAAGGTACATCCCCAGGAGGGTCCTCTGCAGCTGGGAGAGCATCACCCCACCTGCAAGGGAGCAGAGACGGTAACTCAAAGCTTCTCAGTGAGCTCTTCTGTACTTTAGTCTAAGCTTTTCTATGAAATATAAGGCATTTGATCTCCACATAAAAGCTTCACCTAAGTCTAAGGATACTGATAGTCACAATTCTGGATAATTATGTCTCAGACAGCTGGCCAAGAAAAAAAAAAAAAAAAAAAAAAAAAAGAGAGAGAAGAGAAGTGGATTTAGCATAAGCAGCAAAACAAAAGAGGGACCATAAGTGTGCTCTACTTGCTTATCCGTTCCAGGTAATTTACTAAGGAATAGGGCTTCAGTGAATCTTTTCAAGACCCACTTAAGGGAGTAAGCATTAAAATATCAGAGGTACAATTAGAGTATTATACAATTGCAACATGAAAACTGTAGCCACACATAAAAAACCCACAAACTGCTATTTTACCCTGCAATTGTAACTGGTCAGATGCAGTAGGGCATGACAGCAGATGACAGTAAGTCTCACTGAAACCAATTGCAGTTACAGGATAAGGAAATATGCAAAATATATTTAAACCTGAGTCAAATTCAGCATGGACAATAAAAGCAGAAGGCCTTGGACAGCTATGCTATGCAAAGAACAGAATAAAAAGTCAGCACTCAGAAGCACAATAACTTTTAATTTTGTTAAAAAAAATAAATAGCAGAATTCAACCATATTCCAAAACAGAAAAGAGCTGGAAATTTTATGCTAATTACCAGTGTGAAAATGAGAGTACAAAGCAGCTACTTTATTCCTATAAGCAATCTAATATACCATCACACTCTTTTTTTCCAAACTGGATTTACCTGGCTCAGTGTGAAACAACACATGCATTTAATTACTAGCTGTGGTTTATTTGCATATCAATGCAGACATGAACCAAAATACATCGTTGGCCCACTTTTTTCTAGCACCTGCTCAAACTTATGCAGCCAATCCTTCTGAATCCTGTCACTTGTTAAAACTCCAAGTGTGCAAGCACAGCAGTTGGAGTGGGGCAGAAATAGCCACAGATAGGTTAGCTTCAGTTTATTTCTTAGTTAGCAAAATGAAAACACTTCATGAATGTGACTCATTTATGTTTGCAAATCCCCTCTTCCCACACACATTTAGGTCAGATGTGCCAGTCCCAGATAGCCATCCTTAGGTAAAATGTGGAACATGACAATTTTTTTTTTAGGAGGCACAAAATTTACTGCTTTTCTGACTTCAACTCATTTATTTGAAGTAGGAACTGGAGTAGCTCTATTCCTTCACAGTTAAAAAAAGTTTTTCCTTACCTTAAACTTCACTAAGGACTTACTTGGATGTGGATTTTAAGGATAATATGAGATCATTTTAACTAGCTTGATCTAACAAGCACCTTCTAAAAGGTTGGCCAAAAGCAAAAGTCAAATTCAACCAGTTATTGAAATGGCTCATGCAAAGCGTTGATTCCACCCTATGGCTTCAGATGTTTATTATCCTCACTTGGCCTTAATTAGAGCTTCAAACCAGCACTTAGGCTGTGCAAGCTGGCTCTGGTCCAGCTGGGCTGTGTCTAGCACTCAGGTTGTCCCCACTGTAAGGCTGGGGCAGGCAGGCTGCGTTTCTCTGCCTGCTGGGCTGGCAGCAGGGATGAGGAACCCACTTCTCAGGCACCCACTCATCAGTAGGCAGCAGCAGCTCTTTGCTGGTGGTCCTGTCCTCTTCAGCCTCCTCTGCAGCACCAGCAGCTGCTCTTTTGCTCCTGAGCCCCACTGACTGTGGGGCTGCCTGGCCTGCCGCTGCAGTTGTAAATGCCAGAGGTACAGAGTGGGGAGGGTCAGCAGTAGTGAAACAGCAACCCCACCACAAACAGTAGCACTGGCATGGGTTATGCTAATGCCAAGGATGACACAAAAATCAAACATCCTACAAGGGAGGGCCTGCAAATCCTCCTTAAGGGCATGTGGCATATCCCCTTCCTTGCCGGGCCTGCAAGCTCAAAGGGGCTGGTGCACTTTGTGCCCTTACACATCCTGCATTCCTGCATTAGCCCACACATACTTCCTGAAACCCATGTCCTGCCTACAGCCACAAAAAGCCAAGACCATCTGGGACTAGTCAGCACCCTATGTTACTCTGAATTTCAGGCTAAACAGAGTTTAAAACGGTTTCTCTGTCCTCCAGAAATGTTGAGTACACAAAGCAGCTCCAGAACCTGTCCCTAGAAGAAACAGCCTGACTGCTCTCCAGCAGTGTAAATCTTCATCTGAATCCTGCCCTACAAGGTGTTCACACCTATGGAAATTGCACGTTGTGTAGATTACACAAATCTGCCTGACGGGTGGCCTGTCCTAGGTGCAGCAAGACTGTCTAGTGGTAAGTTTTCCGCAGCATACTTTGTTCCTCCCAGTTTTTGTGACTCGAATCCTTTGACAACTTAAAAAGAACAGGAAAAACATAGCCTTCTGAGCACTTTCACTTAGACTGCAGCAATTTAATAATGTATAAAATAATAGCGTTAACAATAATAATAATGTCAAAGAGCGGACCCAGTTTTTCTACACTCCTTTTTACCATGGTCTGCAGCGTTACCACTGCAGGTTGTGAACTCAGCTCTCACAAGGTAATCATGAACAGGCTGAGTTAGTATTTGGATAGGAAACCCACAGGGAAGCCCAAGAAGTAGTTTAGATTACTCATTTATGGAAAGAACACTTTTCTTGTTGTATTTATATGAATTTCTACACATGTCTTGGGAGAGAGTCCTGTCTCTCAAATATTAAGATTACTCAAGAAGCTGTAGGCCAATGATTTTCAATTTTGTGGTCCATAATTTATTTTCTGTGGAGGTGTACAGCTCTGTGTAATGAATGGAAGTCTACAGACACAACGCTTGCTTAGTCAGCTTTTATAGGTCTCTTAGAAGTATTCCATAAAAACAAAGGTGTTTATGGACTGAAAGTTATACCAAAAAAATAAAATTAAATTAAATTAAAACATCACAATTTCAAGCCACTTGTGGTCTCTAGTGTTCTTCTCAGTGTTGGCAACTGAGCTAAACCCAGCTGTTGAAAACTACATTTTGAAAGCATAAACTTCCAAGAACTGTCAATAAAATGCTGTGTTCTTTGCCCTTTGCATGTGAGTTATGGAATAGGATAACATTGTTAAGTCTGATTAAACTACTGCCATTTATTAGCCAGCACATAACTCTAGTATGGGCTGCATTTCAATCAGCAGGGCTGCCTTGCTTTGACAAGTTCGGAATCAGAAGCACTAGTCGAAGAAAATATACGGAGCCCACATGGCTACCATCTTCAAGGTTTCTCTTCATCTGATGGAAATCTGGAGGGGCAGCAGGTAGGTAAAAAGTATGGAGCTGTTTCTCCTCTCTTTACCCAGGGAAACCTGGCTACGAAGCTGGGCCTCCAGATAAGTAGCTTTGCATGTCAGCCTCTTCATTGCTTGAGAACGCTGTTGTAATTTGTCCCATCTGCCAACAGCAGGCCAGCAGGCAGGAGCAAACGTTCATGCAAAGGTATTTTGGTCATGCCTTTTTTTTCTGAAGACAAGACCGTGGCAACCAGGATAAGGGAATAAAGTAGCTCTCACCGTCTAACTAAAGAGTCTGGTGGGTGCCAATGGCTACATCTGTCCATTTTAGGATGGTTTCCTTTTAAAGGGGGTGCAGGGCAAAACCAGACCCAGCAGAGCAGAGAATGGGAACCCATTAATTTCAAATATCATTAATGTAGAATATTCAGGAAAGCAAATGAAGCAAAATGCAAAGGAGTTATTCTCATTTGCCTGGGTTCGATACAGTGCTGAATAAAAATAAAATTCTCACACTCATTCATCACTGAAATGAACAATCGCTGTCAATTATTACCTGCATTCAACACTTAGAGAAATTTTTTTACAGTACTCTCTCTTCAACATTATTACTAGTCTTATTTTGTTTAATGTATACCTCAGCTCATTCAAATTCTGCCACTTCTGTTAAGTGCTTTTTATGAGTTATTGATGCTCTATTGTTTTGCATGTACTTCATTCTTTACCATCTGTGACAAGATTTTTAATCTTTATACATAAGAAACCAGGCTCAAGCAAGAATGACCTGTCAAGAATACTTACGGCTTTGTGGTTAACTCTCTCCTGAGTGCAATTTAATCGACGTGGTGCTGCCTGACAACATGCAAGATTCAGCAACATAAAATCTAGATGCTAACCATTTGAGACCATCAAAGAGGAATGTATAGAGGCCTGGGGATTTGAAATCACACAAAAACTGGATCATCTGGGATGTCCAAGTTTCTTTAACATTAGTTAAACACGTGGATTTGAACTGAGTTTTAGACAGGGCAACTGCAATTTTGCATTTTAGTGCTGTTCGATTTTTCATATTGGTATCAGACTGTAGACAGCAACAACAAAAATTTCCAGGTGCAGTTCTGGGCCTTGTATTTATGAGAAAAATTCACTGGGGGAGTCAGATTATCTTAAGGAACTTCTTGTCATGCAGTCTTTGTCCTCACTGACAAGCAAACATGGCACTTGCTGCGATGTTTATTGAAATGGTATGAACTGAACTAAAGCCACCAAGCCATGTCTAACCTAGAAGGCAGCACTTTGCCACTGCTCCAATAGGCATTTCAGGATAGACACTGTAGGAAGGAAACTCAGGGTGGCTGCACTGTTGAGCCATAGAATCATAGAATCATTTAGGTGGAAAAGACCCTTATGATCAAGTCCGATCTACCTGATTAACACTAAACACTATCCAACTAACATTAAACCTTAAGGACCACATCCACATGTCTCTTAAATACCTCCAGGGATGGCTGCACCTCCACTTCCCTGTGCAGCCTTTTCCAATGCCTAACCACCCTTTCCATGAAGAAATTCTTCTTGATATCCAATATAAACCTCTCCTGTTGCAACTTAAGGCCATAAATGATGAAGACAGAGATGGTCTGTGGTAGTGATGAGGGTTGGGTAACTTGGGACTATGTAAGAAACCTTCTCTAGTGCTTACAGAGTAATCTTCCAAGTTTTCATTCTGCTCCAGTAGTCAAACACTCATCCCAAGCTGGGCTGACATGCCTCCTGTCAGTTTGGTCCACCTAGCAATGGGACCATGCTCTCCCAAACACACTGATGCTGACCTTGCTAAGTCAGCTGAAACACTTCAGTCATTGAAGGCCATTTTAAACCAGTCCACTAGGTCTCCTTTACCCATCACATTAGATTTAGAGTTTCCACTCACATCTTCAATACCCTGCATAACCACGTACTTTCTATGTATACAGGTTTGCTCGCTGCACTTACCATTGACATCAGTCTTGATGTCCCACTTACCTATCTCTACTGCAAGCTTTCCTGTGCCATTCTGCCCTGTTCGTGAGATGCAGAGCTGATTCTGGTTCACTGAATTTGAACTTTTGATTCAAATCCCTCCTTTAAATTCATTTCAGTGGTGCCTACAATTACTGGCTCACTGATCATAATTATTTTAAATAAACCATTTAGTTAAGTGATCGAGGTGTTTACAAGCCCCAACAGCTTAACAGCTTGATCTTACTGCTGTAATGTGTGAGGTAGTTCCTCACGCCATCTTCTCCTGCTGTTTATTGCTCTCCTTCTAATCTAAAGTTAGATGGTAAATTCTTCAGGGAAGTGATTTTATCTTTCTTTTTGTTCAGTGTAGTGCCTGTCATGTTTTAGGGCACAATAAAATATAATACAGAATGTGCACAAATTGATACCTGTAATCCAACACAGACTCAAACCTGCTAATACAATTAAGAAAAAATCGGTCTTAAAAATCAAATGTCACAGTATGTGCTCAGTGGCCAGTAAGAATAACAGAAATCCAAGAGAATACAAGTCTTAAGTGAAAGGCTTAATTTACAAGTCTCCCTAAAGAAGCAATACCATACTTCAGGAAAATTGGAAAAATATTCAACTGAATAGTTCTACAGAGGTGCTTAAAACTCAGCAGATCGAATGAATGTGAACTGCCTATTTTAGTCTATGCAAGCAGCCAAGAATGTCTGTCTAGAAACAGTTTTCCAGGACGTAGCTGTCACATGCTCCAGATGAATGTTGTGCTTGCTTCTAGTGGAGCTGAAGACTATGACTTAATCTTATCTGTTTAACATCCAAGAATCCAGTTTTAGATTTTTGGCAGCTAACATATGCTTCCCCTGTGGCAACTGCATAATAACATAATATAGTTTAAAAAAATCCAGATCCTTTAAGGCTCAATTACCTCATGAAACTATTTTAAAATTCAGGGTGAACAAAACTGCAGTATTTCAGTTTACAAGCATCACTTTAGTTTACAGCTGTTTTAAAGGACCATTCTAATGTTTTATGTCTTTCACCACCTGCAGAACCAAATGAAAATATTTATTCTATTTTGCAGAGGGCTACCAAAACCAAGAAAGCAGAACTGAGTGCAAAAAGAATAAAATATTTTAAAAGAAAGATAAGATCCAGGATAACTGACTTTATTACCACTCTGTAACCATGAAGATAGTTTAAAAAATCTTGCAGAGCCAGAATAAAAATAACCTATAGGCAAGTAAGAATCTTTAAAATGGCCATACAAATGAGCATTTCTATTAGCACTTATAACCTTAATGCTACCAAATTAGATTCTTAATATTTTTAATTACTGTTTTTCAACAATGTATGTACATAAAAGGAGTCCCTCTGTTTAACCTGTGGAATTAATGTGCCTACATTTTAAGCTCTTTGGGTAGGAACTCTCTTTTCAGTGATTATCAATACCAGCTGGAGGCTCTCCTGTAATGTAAAATAAAGAATAAGAAAGGGAGGGTAGAATAAGCCAGACTTTGAAAGAGCACTGCTTGGGGCCAGGAGAGGCAACCTCCTCCGTGAAATAGGAAAGGCTAAAGAGAAAAGAAATCAATCATGAGGAGCAGAAAAGAAGAAAGTGGAGCAGGTAAAAGAACAAGGTAAGGGCTGCAGCAGGGGAATAGTGGAGAGGGAAGGCAGAAAAGACAATAGAGTTGAAAGGAGTAGGTCTTTTAGGTTTGGGGTTAACCAAAGGGTTAACTAAAGGGATTATGTTAGCATTGGTGGAAAGGGAGTCAAGGGTTTAAATAAATGTCCCGGATGGGGCACCAGGCAGAAACCCCAGGTAGCTCCAGCCTCCATGCAGGAGTCAAAGGATTCAGTGAGCAATGTCCAAAGGAGCTCTGGAGGGAATTAGGGATGGAACCAGTGGGCTTCCCTCCCCTGCTTTCTCTTTGTGAGCAGTTAAGGGATGCTAAAAGGTACTGTGTGATGGCTTTGTTCTGACAGCACAGCAGGTACAGGTGTTGCCCTTCACAGCAGAAAGTTCATGCTGCTTTACTAATGTCTGTTAACTGCAACGTATACCAGAGGGGCCAATTGAGTACAAAGTGAGCAGGCAAGCGTCCATGTCCTTTTCTCCTCTTTGCAAAGATGGCCCTAAGGTAATACTTGTGATTTCATCACCGGTGTACCTATTTACTAGGAACTGATATGAAACCATAAATACATTTCATTCAGAATAACTGGCTGGCTGCAAGGCTTTCAGCAAAGCTGGGAAAATGATAGGCAAGGGGGAGGGAAATTCCCTATGAATTATGGAGCTGGTCAAACACCAGAAAAACTGGTGTGTCAAATAAATGATTTGAGGAAAAGCAGCCACATTCACTGAACAGTGAAGAGTTTCTTCACGTTAGAGACCATCCATCTAAATTTCCAAGCTGATTCTGATCCAGACATAATTTCCATTCCTTCATGTCTCTTCATGGCAGGCACTGATAATCTTTTCATAAATAGTTTTAGACCAAGAATTATTATGTGAGGAAATGTATGAATAACTTTGAATTACAAATAGGTTAAAGAGTTTCACAGCCTGTCCATGAACTATGTACTAGTGAGGAAAAGCAGCTATCTTCACTGAATAAATAATTTGTTCAAAATTATTTGCTCAGTCTGGACTTACAGACTTACCAATTTGGCCTGGATTCAAAGCAGTCATTAAGTGAAAAACTGTTTCCTGAAACTTACCCAACAGAAAGGTCAATTTTCATAAAACTTCTATGTATTTAGTCATTTTAGATAAAAGATGGTTTTTTGTAAATAGCTCATCAGCACTGTAGGCCTGAGCAGCAGTGTCTGCCTGCATCTGCAGACAGTCTGGATCATTAACTTTGGGAAATGTGAAGTGCGCCATGAATCTCAATAGTGCGTTAACAAAGTGCTCTCAGGATCCTGTCAACAGCCCCTGGGGAGAAGAATATGTGTGAGATGAGCACTGTGGCAGGTCCAAGCCAGTCACCCTAGGAAGGGTGATGACCAGCGGGCTTACCTACATCCTGCCCTCCTTCCAGGTGCTTTTCTCCTGGGAAAAGAATGCTGAACAGCACAGAGCCTCTTGGTGCTCCTGCCCCATACCATTTAGAAGGATATCCTTGCCACCGGTGCTCCAGCTGTGAGCAAGGCCATGGTATGGATGCCCAACATGTTGTATTGTAACTGAAGCCCTTCCTTTTGGAAGCCATGCCTGCTTAGGCCATGCCTGCTTCCTGTTCCTGGAGCAGTGCCTCAGTTGTGTTGGCTCAAAGGTTTATCTGGCTGTATGGTGAACCATACCAGGGACTGACCAGGAATTACTGTAGCCTGCTAAATAAAGTTGTGGGCTGTTTTAACCAAAACAAAAGGGGCAAAAAAGCTTTCAGCTATCAATAGCTCACTTCCTGACTTCTGGAGTTAGCTAGAAACCAGTGTCTGCATCCTTCTTCAGTGCTGACTGAGACACGCTCACTATGGGGAAAGCATCTTCAGAAGCATGAAGGCAGGGATGGAGGCAATTCAGTCCTTCTCTCTCTACCTCTCAAATGTCCTCCTGCAGCTTTTGTGCACAATCAGATCCAGTCCATTGGTTGAGTTTCATGTAAATGTGCTTGAATTATTTTCTTTTTTCTTTTTTTTTTTCTTTCTGATTGTCCATTGAGTTATGTGTTTGCTCAACAATTTAAGATGATTATTTAAAGTGTGCTTTTATTTACATAGGAACTCTAAAATATTCAGTTCAAGTATGCTTAAATAACTTTTGCAGCAAAGTGATAAGAAAAACAGGTATGTGATTGACAGCTGTGGATAAGGGACAATGTTGGGTGTCCATTAGAGCCAAAATGATGATTTTTTTTATATCTTCATTACACCCTGTAAACACTTCCACACCTGATTTAACCTACTCCTGTTTAAATCAAAGAAGCTACTCACATGCAGAAAGTAAAAGCATACATAAGAAGATGATGGATTAGGTCTAAATTGACACAGAATATACTAACACATTACACTTAAATAGATTTACCAGACCAAGGTCTGTGAGTGGAAAAAGAATATTATCATCAGAGTGATAAACATTCCACTAATTAACTCTGGTTTTAGATTATCCCTAGATATATCTCATAAAGAGACAGTGAGATTCCCCAGATCTCTCAGAAATACAAAAAGGCCTCTGCAGCATTTGAAAGAGAGATTATAGTCTGCAGTTGTGGGGTGGGGTCTTTTTTTTTTTTTTTTTTAAAGGTTGTACAACTAGCAAAGAGCCCTTCTAATAATTATGTAAGCTACTTGACTCAGCAGGAACTTATTTGTTCAATATGTACCACACTGTTATGTGTATAACAAGGTTTAATATTAAAGTGTTGAAGGAATAGGATAAATCTGATTTGTTAAGGATTCTGAACACTGCCATTCACTGGCCTGATTTCTTAAGGATTCTTAATAGTACCTCAATGACCAAATATAACTAAGTTTCAGTGCAAAGCTGAATAAATGGAGTATAAAACATGATGCACTGATTGTGGCTTTATATGAAGTTGACTATAAATGGCTGTGTCAATACAAAAACTGCAGGGCTAGCATGAATGAAACTGCAATATTTTTATATAAAAAATTAAAGACTGAACTTCAGATACATGTGTTACCCGAGTGAGCTACCATCCAGCTGTCATCAACATAAGTTTGTGTGAGGTCTTGCTGCCCTTATCACCAGCAGGTAGACGATAACAGTGCAATTCCTCATCCTCTGCTGCTCATACACAGATCACAAATGTGTTCATGGAGAGTGAAGGATGGGGCAGCAGATGACGGTGATACTGTATAAACTAGTTGCAGGATAAAAACAAAGAAATGGCAAAGAATAAGAAGATTTGCCTGTTTCAATTCCCATACAATTTCACTATGCAGAAAGTGGTCTCCTACGGTCAGGGAACACAACAAACCAACAGCATATTTTAAAGACCACTGCGCTGTTCCTACAAGCCATCTCTGTAGGATGCAGGAATACAGACAGCTTTCCCCCAAGCCTCATCTCAGTCCCATGTGGTAGTCATTTCTGCACAACGTAGTTTTGTTCCAGCAGTAATAGAGGCACGGTCCCTGCCTGGTGCCTTTCCATACTCTATAACTATGTTACCAGCTATTGACTTATGTCAGCGCTCAGCTATGTCATAAATTTATAGGCAGGAAATAAAAACCAGTCCATCAAAATTGGTCCTTTGCTTTACTGTACCTTTTTCATGTAAGAAATATGTATATTTTTAAAGTAACTGAAATAAAGCATGTCACAAAATCCCTCAGATTGGCATGTAGTTTTCAAGAGAATAGAAGAAGCATTATTACATAGTTTCTAGGTCTTCCTGGGAAAAATAGTATGCACTTGAAGGTAGTAAGGAAGGTGAAAACCTCTGATCAACTGAGGTTGGAATACGTTGGAAACCTACAGTGCACTCTGGCAACTCAGAAGCCACTCTAAACTGGCAAATTCATGTTGTCACAGATTTTTTTTTTTGTAGGTTGTTGTGTTTGCATAGAAGTTTGCTTAAATCAAAGTAGTGGATACTGGCTCTTAACTACAGCAGAAGTAAATCTTTTGCAAACTATGGGATATGATTATATCAATGAAATCCTGGCCTCTTTCCAGTACTTCTCTGTGTCACTGCAAAATGGCCAGTAGTGAGGAGTATTCCTACGTCACCTCTGCCATTAGGGATCAATTGAACAGATGCAAAGCAGAGCTAAACAAAAGACATCAAAAAAAAAAAAAAAAAAAAAAAAAAAAAAAAAAGAAATGGGCTGTTGCCTACAAAGTTTGATTTAACCTTAGATCCTACCAACCAGGCCTAGTAATAACCAGCACCCATAGTAACAAAAATCACTATCCCTGAGCATTCAAAAAGGGTGAAGCAAAAATCACTACTTTGTCTTGACAAGCCTGACATTGGAGGAGGGCAGGTTTTACTGAGGATTTTGAAACTACAGGATGCACTTTTCAAACTTTTTCTCATAGTTTACATATATCTGAGATTCTCCCACCAGTCTCAGCTTATCTGAAGCCAACAACTTTGGGAAAACATTGAACATCACTAAAACTGGTCACACTCAGACAGAGCAGATTTCTTGGGTAGTACAAGTTACAAATGACATGGCATTTGATGAGGGTGAAAAGCTGTTTAAAATCTGTGTATTTCTGTCTGTATAACTCAAATGGTGTTGGTTTAGCCATGCTCATTCCTGTAGGAAATACCAGGTACCTGAAAAACTGTTCTCTCTGACATAAGAGAGAGATGGGGGGAACAAAAGCAGCAAGTGGGTGCACTCTGGTCTCCCACTGGCCTCCTACATTATGTTTTAATTTTCTCCATCTTTCCATATGTTTCACGTTCCTTCCATATCCCTCTTCTTGCAGTTGGGTCCCAAATTAGGAAGGGACTACTGGTTAGCTTCCAGTTATGAAAACAGTCCTAGAGAGAGGGCTGAGAAAGTATGAGCCAACATGAAAATTTTGGGCAGGAGGCTTCTTGTGTGGACTTGAAGACCTGGGCAAACAAAGGGCAGGTGAATCTCCTCACCTCCTGAGAGTAATAAAGGACACAGGAGAACAAATCTCTGTGTTACGCCTTAAAATAATGTGGAACAGCACTTTCCTATGGGTTTTAGGACAAGGCAATCAGTCCCATTATTATTTTACTGCCATAAGGGAGCTCTCTTCAAATATATGGTGATAGAGCAATAATCTACAATGTACATCCTTATCATCACTTGTAAGTGAATCATATAAAACTCCCCCATTATCATACACCATAAAAAGATTAAGCCACATGCACATTTTAAGAGGTAATTATTACATTTAAAGAAATGAAACTGCATTCTGAATGATCTCACTACCTTATTTAGCGTAAGAGACTGCACCAATTTATTTTTTTCTATTAAAGCACTTTTTCACAATTCCTTTTTGTTAAAAGATAAAAGCTTAAAGCCAAGCACAGCTGCTGAAAAGCATTAATGAAACCTGTGTCTGCCTAACAGAATCGAAGCAGTAGGAGAGGTGGCAGCTAGCCACAGAAAAGGGCAGATGAGATAGGGAAAGCAGGAACAAGGGACGCACAAGATACCAGGAGATAGCAGAGAATTACAAATGAGTTACTTGTTGCCATCCGTTACCATCTATATCTGCATCTGGGAAAAAATGTAGTATAGACGATTCACAGTTTTGGAAATGTCAGTGCATTATGATAATATCAAAACGGAACACCAAAATGTTCGGAGTGAATTACAACCACATTACATCCAGTAGGGTATGTGAGATCTGGTTGCATCCAAATAAACCTGCATTTGGAAACTGTCATTTATGTGGTTGGATGCTTTCTCAAATGCATATGTATAGTGTGTTATTAATCAACTGTTTCTTACAGACACAAATTTATATACTACTTTTTACGTTTCCAAATTAAGTTATACAATAAAATGTGTTCTTTAAATTGAGGTAATACAAGTTGTCATGCTTTCCTTGGTGAAGCAGATGTTTTAATTGTTAGATAAGCTCCTAATCATTTTCTTTTCTTTTTTTCTTTTTTCTTTTTCTTTTTTTTTTTTTTTTAAGGAAAACGAAAGTATATAAATGACCTCTCCTCCCCATGGCTTTCAGAGCAGCTACTTTTCTTGAAGATTAGGAGTCTCTTGGACTCAAGCCCTAACTCCTCTTGTTTCTGCAAACTAGTCTGAATTAGTTTTCTCCTTTAACAAAAACTCCTGCTGTGTTGGAGAATCTCTTAATTACTTTTCAAGCTTCTCCTGTTATTGTGGAACTCTATGAAAATCTGATTACAGCGCTAATAAAAAGAGTGAATAATTGTTTTTTTTCCATTTCATCTGGAGGCTTCAAAATACAAAGATACACAGTCACATAGCAAGATTGTGTTAATATAAATATATAAATGGTGCCAAATGAGAACCTTATGTCATAAAAATTTAACTGTGGGAGCTGTTGAATCCACATCCAGTAATGTGAAGGAGTAATGAACAAAATTTGGTGATCTAGGTCTTTGAAATTCTTTATCAAGGAAGTTTTTAAGACTAAAGTTTTATCCCTTCTGGGAGCTAAGAAAAAATAGCCTTATTTCCCACAACCTTTAACTAAAAAAAAATAAATAAATAGGAGGGTGAAGGAGGATTTTAGCTCCAAGAACACCCAGCCAGTTTGAACTGCTATAGCTGATAGTGGTACTTGAGAGGCTGGTCTGCCTCTAGACATAAAGATTCTGAGCACATGGTCAGAGTTGCTTCAGTGGGAGCTGCTGTCTTTTTGATAGCAAATACAGACTTAAAGCTCTGCCCAGCCAAAATTATAGAGTATAAGGCCGAAAAGGAAAACAGAGCTCTACAGCAGGGAATTGCAAATCTATTATGGTTTAGTGGGTGCTCAAATAAATCTTAATCTCTTCTATATTATGTCTTTATCCTAGGCCAAAACTTCCTA
The DNA here is from genome assembly GCF_047663525.1 of Anas platyrhynchos. NCBI lineage: Eukaryota > Metazoa > Chordata > Aves > Anseriformes > Anatidae > Anas > Anas platyrhynchos. Next base: position 120,096,476 of record NC_092588.1, on the reverse strand, counting down.
TATCCTTTACCCATGGCAAAGAAATTCACAAGTCCCCAAACCACAACTTGAATGCTGAGGGTCAGGGTAGAAGAGTTTCTTTTTTTAAAGATAGCAATGTGTCTGTGGAGGAGCTGAAGGTACTCCTGCAGGTACAGCCGCAGATGATGAGACCCTTCACTACCTCATTGGTTTTGTCTGTGAGAGAACAACTTCTGTTATTTTATTTTTAAACTCCATCTCCTCAAGTCAGTTTGGGATGTATTTATTGTTTCCTCTGTAATTTATTCACTGAGTGAATAGCTGTATATACGGCAAGAATACCTACCCAGTATTGGACATCAGTGGAAAGACTACAGAAATTTGTTTAAAAAGTCTTGCCTTAAAAATGCGTGTGCCCAATCATAAAAAGCGTAACAGCAAAAGGGTGGTGTGCCACATTTTTGAATCAATGATGCTGACATAAATATAGTGAAATGTGGTTGAATTCTATGTTTTATTTTTTACTTTGTTTTTAGAGGAAGCAAAGTGAAGTGATGGTGCTTCAATAGCCATGTGGCTCTGGACTTGCACGGTGACTGCCAAACCAGGCTGCTCTGCACTGCCTGCAGGAGTTAAGCAGGAGCTGAAGCCACCGCCTGCCTGGGAGCAGCTGATCTGCTGCATCCTGCCTGCGGGCTGAGCTCCTGCAGGCATTTTCAGAAGCTAGACATCTGCCTTAAAAAGTAGCACTTTGGAGTCATTCAAAATAAAGGAATGAAGGCGCTCCACATCACTCTCTTCAGGCATCAGGCATGTTGAGCATGCAACCTCACTTGGTCCCATGAGTTTTATGCCAGCATTCAGCCCCTGCTCCCCTGGTATTCAGAGAGATCTAGGTGCACAGGCTACTCTGTGCAAATTATTACTGCTTCGATGAACAGTAGCTTCCTGGGCCTCCCCGTGGAGAGCTGGGCAGCTTTTCAGGGGCATTATACGAACTTTGGCTTCTTGAGCTTTTGTACCGAGTACAGAGCCCTTCTTGCCTGCCTGTGAGCCCTGGATATAAGGAACTATTGTGGTCCCACAGTGTCACATCCCCCTTTTCCCACTGCATGGCTTTTGAAGGCACTCTTGATATGAAGTCACTGGTGCTACAGCCCCGCGGCCCTCAGCATGCAAGCCAAAGCAGCAAGGGGTCCTGGTTATTGTTGTTTAGCTCTGAGGGAGAGGTGGAAAACACGTGTAAACATGAGCACTTTGTTAACATTTAAATCTGTCTGCTGAAGTTAATGTGCCAGAAGAGGGAGAAAAAGTAAAACAAAGGCTGTTTGCTGTGCTGGCTGGCTGTCCTCAGGAGACTGACCCGCTGCCGTCACCAGCCCCAGTGCTGGCAGAGTACAGCGTTCCTCTCCTGGTCCTTTCGCCGCCGTCAAGATAGGCAATTCCCCATTCAATACCCTGCTGTAACAAATGGGTGGTAGAGCACTTCTCTGTGGTTTTGTTTTCTGTTCCTCTTTCTTTCTTTTTTTTTTTTTTTCCTCTCCTGTAAATTCAGAGCAAATTAGATTTGGTGCTCTGCCAAGAACAAAATACTGTCTATTATTGTGAGTATTGTTATGGGCCAGATCTTCTAATCTTGACTACTGGCAAAGTGTGTTTGTCCAACTATTGAGTAAGTAAAGATATCTGATTTGGCCCAGTATCTTTTATATCTATGTCTTTAACTTTCTTTCCTTCCAGAACATGCAAGTGAATACAGTCCCTTAAACAGAAAAAGAAAGTATGGGATTAAATAAGCCATCTAAGCAGTTCAGGATTCCCTGCTGCAACTATACGTGGCCTAGCTGATTTGACATTTCTGTTTTAAACAGCAAAATTAACTTCCATAATATACAAATAGGAGCTCTGACGATTCCACCATTACGTGTATGGGTGGAATAAAGCAAATCCAATGTGAGCACCCAAGAGGAGAACAGAGGTCTAAATAATGCAGCATCTAGCAGTCATAATAATAAGTACCTTGTGGAAAGTTGGAAATGACTTCTGTTTTCCTTGCTGCTCTTTCTAATGCTTGTAATTTTCCAGCTCCAAAGCATCTTAGAGTTGGAACAAAACAATACTTACGACATTTGTTAAAATTTCTTTCATGTTGGCTTTCTGTAAACACTGCATACTTCTAGCCAAAATCTCCCCTTTTGCACTTCACAAAGGGACAGAGCAGACAACTTAATGTAATCCCAAAAGTTCAAATTTCAAACAAGTTATTTTTTGATGAGTCTCACAAATAATTTTAAATCATTCTGAAATAGTTTAAACATGTGTGATATATTCCCAGACATTTAAAATTCAAAAAGAAGAATTCAGTAAACAAAAGTTTCATTATAATTGATTTGCCTATCTCCGTCTCACAAAATTTTCCTAGCATTGTCTGGGTGCAATGATGGCTGCTGTCATGAATACGAATTACATGGTTTAATATCTCCTCTTTGCTGTGAAAAAGTGATTAAAATAGAATTTTAAATTGAGTTGGTTTATAAAAAGGTTACGAGTTATTAGAGAAAATGTATTTTTACTGTAGAATTATTTTTAAATGACAGAATATGGAATGGAGAGGCATTCTAGAAGGACTGGAGACCTGCAGATAATTTATTTATTTATTTTTGAGGTGAAAACTCTCGCGTTGTAGTAACAGCCTTCTTTGATAATCAGATTTGTTTTCAATTAATAGTCTGTTCAAAATATGCGTTGCATTATCAGGAACCATTGTGCTTCAGAGACCTCTCAGTGAAAGCAGACACAGTGGAGGGTGGTGCAAAGACATTGGAGGTGGAGGCAGCCACATTTAGGCTACACTTGGGAGGAACAGATTCACATCAGCATGGTGCTGTGCACTGCGGCTTCTGCCAAGGAGCATTTTAGCTTGGAGATAGATAGAGTCTCTGTGCAACTAGGATTGCCCAGGCCAGATGAACATCACCCACTATACGGTGTGGACAAACCCTATTTCTACTAGGGTAGAAAATAATCTGGAATTAGGTTGATTAGGTTGCACAGTAATATAGCTGACCAAATCCACAATGGCCAGGTTAAATAGGGTAGCAGTTAACAGCAAAAAAAAAAAAAAAAAAAAAAAAAAAAAAAGATTGTCGAATTGTTTCTTTGTAGAAAATGGACTGAAAATAAGAAAAAAAAATAGCTTTTTTGTATTCATACCCTTTCTATTCTTATCACTTCCATAACTGACCTAACAAAACAGTCACACCAGACACCAGTTTGCAGCTATTTCTGATGCCTTTATATGTTCTCAAGAGAGTTGAGATGAGTAAGGGGCAAAAAAACTAAGGCTTAGTTTATGTGAAAGAACAAATATTGGTAACTGATGCCCATGGGAGATGAAGCTGAATGCTTATTCTGGCTGAGGAGATGCCAAGATCCCTCTGCATTTATTTTTACTAAGAGTACCATCCTGGTGTTAACTATGATGACATGTATTTCATAGAGTCACATAAATTAATCTGGGTTTATACTGGTGTCATCTCTTGTTACATTCTTCTAATCTTACTGATGCTGAGTTCTGTATTACCTTCCCAGCCCAGATCCCTCCAGCAAAAGTATTTAAGAACATGCCCTTCTACCCAATTTGTACTACTGCTAATTACAGAGGTATGAACTGTTCCTGAGTGATCACACTAATTTCCTTCAGTAAGTGGATGTAGGAGAGTGTTCAGCCTACTGAAGGTAATGTCAATGCCATCTCAGTTTACAGAGTTGATGTGTTAAATCACTTTGTGACTGCAGAATATTGACTATAAAAAGATTGAGATTCTTCTGGGTGATCACCATCTGGGATTGCTGATCTGAGACAAGGGTGTGAAAGCATGCAGCCTGTGTGAATTGTCTGTATCCTCCCAGTTGCTGCTGCTCTGCGTCATTCTTTGAAGTATTCCCCAAGGAATGGCATACTACCCAGCTGAATCAAGTATGGTTAAAGCTTGCCATAATATCACATTTCCAAAACTGGTCTATTTCAGCTTGAAATGAGTTATTTGCCCTTTGTTTTTATATCTTGTTTCTAAACCTTAAAATATGCATTTAACCAAACAGAAAGAATTCCCCCCTGAAAGTGTGTTGAAAGAGGTGATAAATCAATTAGCAATAAGATATGTAGGGCTAGCTTGTTCAAACAATTCTCCTCTGACCCCATGCTTTCTCTGAGTCTCACTGAAATTTAATTAAATAATATTTCAAAACACTAATTCTGAAAATACAATGGATGCTTTGTGTTTAATTAAACAGGATGTTTTTATTCTGCATGTAAACTGACTTTAAGAAATCACTTTATTATGACATGAAGTTAAAGGAAACTCCTTTTCGGTATTTGTCAATATCTTCCTCCCCAGTAAGACTGATTTAGCAAAGCATCTAAGTTCAGCACTTAAATGGTGCCTTGGACCAAAGCATTTGTGCACAGATGTAAAATTACAGCCTGGGTCATGGCAGAAAACATAGGTATTACTCAAAGAGCAAAGACAGAGAGACAAGTCACCTCCTTATTTTGAGTGCTCTAATACAGCTGAGTTGTTTGGTTTGCTGACCAGTATTGAAGGGAGTAGAGACACTTCTTGTCTTGGGCAGTGCCCAGGGAAACTGTAAGACAGTGCCTTCACATCTACCTAGCTCAGATCTAATGTATAACTGATGTCAAGTCTACTACCCATACAATCCAATGATATTATAATTAATTACGAAAAAATACCTTCTTCTGACATTACTATTCCTGTCTTAATTCAACTCTCCATCTTACAGTACCTCTAATGACTTTGGGAGTTGATATAAATCTAGAAATGTTTTCCACTTCTGAAATCAATCATCAGTGAGACTGCTACTAGTGTACATTAGAACCCCTTCTCTAGGCTTCCAGATATGTTAAAAGCATAAACCAAGGCCATCATGAGACCTTTAGACTAAAAAGGAAGGTCATAAATGCCATATTTTGAGAGGTTGGAGGCCCTATAACACTAGATTATGATACATCCCAATAGAGAGAGGGTGTGATTTCAACTACTGCCTTGGATTTCGAGGAACCCTGACTTTCACTGTGGATCGTATCATAGCAGAAATCATGCAGGGGAATAAATATCTGCTCTCACTTACAACTGCATGTCACCTCATGATGTTATAACAACTGATACAGTCATACAGGAAAAAACACTAGATAAGTATCTGCTTTGTGCTTTGCCTTTGAAGGTAGTTTAGATACTCAATGCCTGGAAGATAACAGTTCTCTCCGATTAACAGCCTCCCAGTTCATCGTCAACCAATGATCTATGAGTTAGTTTGTGAAGTGAGGGACTAAGGCACTTACTTGCATTATCACGTGGAAGAAAAATATGCACAACAGATTGGACTGGAGGAGGGAAGATCATCCAGGGACAAAGTCAAGAAAAAAAAACATGCAGAAAGACAACTGAAAAATAGAGAGTAGCTGAAAAGGGGAAGGGAAGCAGGGAAGAAGCAAAATAGCAAGCAGTTCAGGTAAAAAGGCCATATTCAGAGTAAAACAGGGAAAAAAGCAGCAGGTAAAAGAAAGTGAAAAATAAAAATAAAAAATGAAATGAAAGCAAAGGCAAAGGTACAGAAATATGTAAAAGGACAATGGGAGGCTTATTTAAATAGAAAGAGTATGAGATGCTCTTATTATTCACGATAGCCTTTTGCTTCCTAGTGCAACTCTTTTCCACTATCTGTAGGGGCTTTTTTATTTTATTTTAGTTTAGTTTTTAGTTTTTAGTTTTCAGTTTTGTGGTTTTTTTTTAAAGCTTGAAATACTCAGATCCATGAGTTTTCTCAAGGTTAATGAAAGAGAACATCATTCCAGATGTGAAAATCTGTTTGCTACTAAATAAATAAATGAGTAAGGCCATAATCTGACAGAGAAGTCAAATTTATAATACAGTATCATCTGTTCGTTGAAGGGATAGAAGGGATAAAATACTTTATTCGTGCATAGATACATTTTGCCTTGGCTAGCAACCTTTTAAAGCAACATCATGTGCAAAACAGGTTTTACATGGAGTTCCTGTAACAGTCATATTGTCTGCAGAAGGCCAGCTATGAAAGCAATCCCCGCTCTCAAAAAATAAAGCCTCAGAAGGAAGCACAGGGGAATGAGACAGGACTTTGGCTTTGCTATTGGGGTAGCTATATGAAGAGTCCTCTGAAGCAAACAACAGGCAACCTGGGGCTTTGTGTCCCTGAAAAATCTAAAAGAGACTGTGAGCAAAAGAAGAGGAAAGTCCTACTGAGTTACAAGCCTTCCCAGAGTACATTTTCTTGGTACCATGAGGCTCTGTGTGACATTAGAAGATAAACTGTGACAGATGTGAGGTTTGGAATCTGGGATATTTTAAAAACTATAGGATTGTTATGAAAGACTGCAAGAAAAAGAAAACTGCAATAGGTTTCATTAGGAACACCGAAGTAAGTGTCCTTAACACTAAGAACAAAGCTGACGCACCTGTACATGGTACCTGCCAGGCACTCATGCAGAAGGGCAGTATGTGGCAAGCAAAACAAGTTTGTAGACTGGTTATTGTTTTGAAATACATCTTTTCTGCAATACTTTTGTCATCAGTAAGTAGTAAGGTTGGTCGGTTGTTGATTAATTCCATCTTTGTCCCTGATATTCAAGGCCAGATGCTGAGGCCCCTGGGATAACACATTGGGGCACACAGCTATAAATCTTTGCTATGAGCAGCAGGGAACACAGGTCCTAATCTTGAATCCCACCTAAAAGAATACGATAATGCAAGATCTACAGCTTGTGACAAATTAAATTGAAGGGGTTGAAGTGGTGACTGCTCTTCTCAAGGAGTCCTCACAGAGGTTACCAGACTACTCCTGGAGGTTGCCACCTCCTAACAGGGTGGGCTGAGCAGCTCATGAATCAGCTCTGAACCACCACAGCTTACAGCTTGGCCTATTAAGGTAAACCAACATTGATTTTGGTTTATGCTAAACTGTAAGGTTCAGGAGCTGATTCACAAGCCGTTCAGCCACCCCTGCCACAGGGCAGATGCATCTGGAAGGCAGCTGGGTTGGGGGCATTAATTAAAATTCATGGGCCACTGCATTTTAAACTGCCATTAGGTGTGTGTCAACGTGTTTATGGGGAGTTCCCTGTGGAGAAGACCACAAAAAATAACAACCAAACAGAAAGTTACAGCTCAGTCTGAAACTGTGATAATCATCATTTGTAGCTTACTTAGCATCTCTGTCTTCCCATATAATTTTTAAAACTGTACATTACTGTTGTTATCAAGAATACAGCTGCCATCTGCAATCTCAGATGTAAGTTTTCTTCTATTTTAGGAGTGAAAAAATGGTATCACAGTTTACCTTTATAGCTATGCTGTGGAAAATGAAAGTATTCACTGGTGCTTTCAAGAGCAATATTAGTATTTTGTATCTTGAACTGAAGAACTCATAATTCTATACAAATATTGGGGGGGTGGGAGGGTGAGCTTTTTGAAATCCAAATGTGGCTATTATGAATATTTTATGAAAGGGAAACTAAGGAAAAGCTACTTAGTTTTTGTAGTCACACAAGTAATCTTTGCTCTCCTGACTTTACATCCCAAGGTTTACCAGAAAAGACCATTCATAACAAAAACTGAAACCACATGAAACTAGGCTGGTTTAGGGTTTCAGTGCAAATTTTAAACTTAGCCCATTTTTATAAAAAGGCTTACTATGACATTCATGAGCTTTTGACTGAATCTAGATACAGTTCTGAGCAAACTTGCCTATAGATCTGGTTTGATGACCAAACTATGTAAAGTACATGAAACCAGATCACCCAAGCTTTGATACTTCTTAGTCACTTTTGGTTTGCATTTTGGAGTTTTAGACCAAAATCATACTTGAGGGAATGAACTGTTATGAATCAGAATAAAGAAAATGTTTATGAGAGGTTCTCCCCACCCCAAAAAACCACAGACTTCTGCACAGTTCTCTGTTTTCCCTACAAAATGAAATAGTGCTTTAAGCCTTCCTTCAGAAATAAACTAAATTCTCCTGTCAGAGGGCTTACCCTTGGTACTGTTTCTAAAAAGACATCCATTTTAAGGAGCACATTCCCTATAGTACATTCAGGACTGCTTTATTAAAATACATACATGGGCAATAATGTATGGTATCAATAAAAAGGTTTTATAGTGGCAATTAGGATTTGATCCAAAGTCCATTAATGTCAATGGAAATGTTTCCACTGATTTCAAAGGAGTTTGAAGCAGGCCTACATGAAGAAAATGTGTATCTGTTTCTAGGCCTATCCTGGCCCGCCGAGGTGAGAAGAAATCCGTGTGTGTTTCACGTCTGCCCTACCTTCTGTGCTTTCATCAATGGATTTTTAATTGCCAGTAATGGCCAGACCATTATATTTAAATTGCCAGCCAATTTCTGGTCCATTGTTTCAAATTTGTGGGCTCTGTGAGCAGATGCCGAGGCAGCTGTGAAGCTCAGAGCTTCTGTGGCATTCACCTCACAGGAGATGTAGCATTGCAAGCCATTTAGCTGGTGTCCCCCGCAATAGGGAGCTCTGGTCCGGTACAACAGAGCAATCCAAGCTGCAGGCTCACAAGAGTGAAAAACTATTGCTGAAACTCTTCCAAAACCAAATTATATCTTCTATTGTCTCAAAGGAATAATAAACCCTGACTGGCTGATTGTGGAATATAATAATCATCTAGCTGAATTAGTGGGCATTCCTGGGAGTGACTGATTTCTGCTTTTCCCAAACAGCACTTTTTTTTTTCAATAGTTCTTATCTAAAAATCGGGATTTCTCTATACATAACTACACGACAACGAAAATTAACATATTTAGAAGTGGTGAGATTCAGAATTATACTCCTTGGGTGCTCACAGTCAAAGTGAAAAAAAATATGGCTGTTGAAAGTTATTTTAGCCAACACACTGTTGGGGCCCTCAAGGCACCACCAGGCCTGACTGACCGTGCTCTCCCTAGGGTTCCCCTATCCCTGGGTGGGGAGTAGATCTAGGAGTAGATCCCCCACCCAGGCCCAGGACCCCATGTCAGGGCTGAGGCTGTCTGCCCCTGCTCCAGCGAGGCCACAGCAGGGCAGGTCTGCCAGGCCAGGCCATAGCCCCCACCACCTAGGCAGACCCACCCAAAGGCCCATGGCCTGGCCTCAGTTTGTCCATGCCCGCAGGAAGGTGACAAGTGCTGGTGCTGCCCTGGTGCCCCCAGCTTCCCTACTCCTGGCTGGGGCTGTGGGACAGGCCTGCCTGCCAGGCCCCGTAAACCCCATGGGGAACCCTTGGCTCCATGCTGCGCTGGGCCCCAGCCAGCCATGGAAGCACCCTGACACACAGCACTACAATAACATTTAGACAAAGGTGCCTTCATTGAGACTGGTGATTCACCTGGAATACCAGGTCTTTGGGGCTCACTCAGTCTGAACTGGGCGCTTGTAAATCACAATACTGCATTAGTGCACGGTCTCATAGCATGTGTGAATCAGTAACATGTATTTTATTACTTCAATTTATTTTTCCAGATAATGGTGCCTTGTGGTATTTTCTGCTTTTAAGTGATGTCTTTGAACCCCAAATTTTGATGGCACAAAGCAATTTAACACCTATTTTTAAGCCTGTTTATGATTTTTCTATCCCACTTACCAATATTGGCCTCATAGAGCAATCATTCGCACCCGCATGAAAGAACAAGCATAAATGCTATTGAAATGGGAAGCAGTTAGACTTTTCACCAAAGATGTCAGAGACATGGGCATAAATTGCCTGTTTTCCTGAAGGGACACGTTATCTCAGGTTGCTGCCTTGAAAACAGGCCATGGCATGGAAAGGGGATGGGGGACTTCTTAATCTCTCTTGCTAATGCTGTTCCATTTTGAATGGGGTCATTAAATATTAAAAGAGTGAAAGATCAAAAGATACAGAATGACTTTTAGCCTGTTTGTTAGGCCTCTCACGTTTGCAGTTCCAATCCAGCATAGACGTAGATATTTTTTAGAGATAAGAAGAGTTGCAATGAGAAAGAACAAATAAGCCAGGCACCAAAATGCCATAGTGGTTGCGACACACTTCTGGGAGTTAGAAATGGTGTGGTTTTGTCCTTTCAGTAAGCAGACAGAATTAAATCTCCATTCTCCACATTCTCAGTGATGCCTCCATCACCAGAAGATTGAATGGGCAAGAGTCTTCTGCTCATTTAATTCCAGGAGATCGATGTAGGAACCCCCTAACTAGAGGCCCCTACCAGATATAGGTATCTATTATTTTTGGAAGATACTGTGCTGCTGTTATCTGTCTCCTTGCCACTTCCTAATGACTAGGTTAACCTGCTCCCTACTCAGCCAAGTATTTGTGGACCTCCATTGTATTAATACCTGCATTCTTCTGCCGTATTTCACTTGAAATATATAGTCCTATCTGAGAACTGTGAATTTCATTAGCCAAGAGTTTTCATAATTAGAAATTGCACCCAGGATCCCAAATTGTCTTTGTGGGCCTAGTCCTCAACAATGCCTTAGATTCCAGTTCAAAGAACCTTGCCTAAAACATGGAATCGAGACAAAGAAGAATTTCAAATAGAAACTGTAGGTTGAATTATCTAATTACTTTCCACTAAACTATTAAACTATTAAAACTAGCTACTTTTATTTTCCCAGATACCACCTATTATATTCATGTGGCCTGCAGAAACATTGCAATATCTTATCAACACTTTTTGCTGGAGCCTATCTGAAATATGTAATCCCTCTTTTTATTTCAGGTCTTAGTCAAGCATCCAGATTTAGACTCATGCTCAATGATTGCCTCATATCTGTCCAAGCCTCAACTAACACAAAAAGTTTGAGTTATGTCTGTATAGCTGAGATGAGCTGAGTCCAGCAATGTCCAAACATCTGCTTGCACTGCTTAAAACTGCGGTACAGGAAAAAGTCTGCTTGCTTAGCAACTAGATGCACACCTGTGTTGTGCCTTGAAGCTTTTTAAAATGAAGTGCATATTTCACCTGTGTCCTCCCCACTGCTTCCCCATGACTTCATCTGCAGACCTGGGAACAGTCCCAGTGTGATTAAGAGTGCCTGTCTCTCCCCGAAGTTGCTGCTTTCACTGCTTGCCTACTTCCTTGCAAGTCAGTGAGGAAGAGTAGCACTAGCTGTTCTGTTTCCTGCTCCCTGATGGTCTGCAGGAGAAGCTTAGGGAAGAGCAGACAGAAGTTTGTCAGGATCTATCTGCCTATAGGCAAAATCTATCTTTTACTCCCTGCAACTGTAACCACTGAGGATGAGACAAAAGATGCTTCTTTCTTCCTCCATTTTTCCTTGTACTTAGCCACTGGTTAGCTAGTTTATTGGCATTAGTTGTGTATAAGGTGCCATAAACCAGAAGGGATGATTTAGGCTCATCATACTACTGACATTCCCTTTTATTCCTTCCAAGTACAGCCCAAAGCAGGCTGTCTGGCCAGGATCTTTAGGAAAGAAGTGCAAAACATGACTAGTCTGACTTACTGCTGCAGGGGACTTCCATTTCAGTGGGGGAATCCCCTGCAGAGAACATGTGGGTAATTTCCACTCTGTACAAGGCAGACAATCTGCTTCAGACTGATTGTGGTCCCTTGGGTTTCTGAAATACATTTGGTCAATCATATTGAAAGGATTGAACGAGCTTGCTATATGGGGTTTCGTTTGCCGTGGTGACTGCGCTAGCCTACTCCTTAAGCATGTATTAATCATGCATTAACCATAGAGGATATTAGCCCACATTCTCCTGGAACCTTAACTTTATTGAAAGGGAACAGGAGTGCCCACGGCTTCTCTTTCTGTGTAAAGATGTAACTTTCCCTACAGAACCACAAGAGATTTTACCCATTTTTAACCAGAAAAGCAGCTTCTGATCCTGTGAATTAAGATGCTATGAAACCAAAAGGAAATAAGAGGAATGTGGAGGTGCTGAAGAGGGTGCAGAAATAACACCTAAAAAACCCACAATTTTCTTTTCTAACCTATCATCACTTTTCAACATTCTGTCCCCCTTATGGTGATGAATTAACATGGGCAATGTGGGGAATTTTTCCAGTTACAGGTCACTGCATTACAATAGCTTTGGAAATAAAGATTTTTCCCTTCAGTACGTACAAGATGAGATTTTTAAAGCAGTGGCTTAGTCTAGGAATCAGTTGTTAACAACTTCTGTCTAGAAACTATCAGAGAATTATCCTGTACAATTATCTATAAATTGGGCACTAAACGAGCACAAACTTCCATTCTGGACACTAAGCAGTGATTTATGCCCTGTCTTAAAGAAAAATCCAGACTTTCAATAAGGACATGGAAGCAAGTTAGTACATCTCCTTCCCCCCTATCCCTAATATGTTTTACCTTTATTCTTTACAATCCTGGATAGTGATGCACCTGAGAGCCATGAGGATCTCTGATGCTGCATGGTTATTGTCCCAGTTGTTTCTTCTGGTTCCAGCTGAATGATAGTGGGAGCTGTTCAGCTTCTGAGCAAAGGGGAGGAGGAGGAGCTGCAAATTCTTATTTTTTTAGGTGAGCACAGAGTGAAAGAGATCTTAAATTGTTTGCATCACAACTTACAACTCTTTTCATATTTAATGGCTTGAAAAGATTAAGGTGAATAAATTCTAATAATTTGGGAGTTTACACTATTGTAGAGCAAATAAAGAAGGCTAGTAATAACTTGTCTCTATGCCCACACAATCGTTTTACTTCAGAATGCCATGAAAATACTTTAAACAGATTTCTGTCAAGGCAGTATTTGAATAATAGGCTTACCTGGTGTTCAGGATTCAATCATGTTTTCTATGACACAGGGTGTCATTTTTTCAAGGATGAGGACATATGCAATTAACTGAAAAATCTAATAAAATTTCTGTTGCAGATACCTTCCAAAAATCTGTCCTTGCTACTCCACTTCATTCTACATGAAGATAGCTGTAAAACAAAATGAACACAAAGAACCCCCATCTCTGAATCACTCAAACACTATTTCTTCAGACACATCTTCAGAAGGTTTCAGCGATCAGAGTAACTCTGAATTTCAGTTTACATTTACCAACATACGGTGTGGCATTTGGCCAAGTAGTGACAAAAGCAAAGCAGGATCATAGAAAAAAAAATATATTAAAAAAAATAAAAAATAGATGCACTGTGAAAATAAGCTAACTACAAATAGGAGGAGAAATTATCAGGGAGAGTAAAAAGAACAGAGAACAGGCCAGGTCCTCTGGACTGTCCTTGTGGCTTTGTGCCATCACAATAGGACAAAGAAAGCCAGCTATGGAAGAGAAATCCCTTAACAGCATAAAGCTACTGTAAAGACATGCCATTCTGTATTTCCCCCTCAACTCAGGATGAAGGGCAGGAGGGATGGCCTGCTACAGAACGCTGCCCACTATCTGCTGTGGCACCCAAGATGAATCAAATACATTAAGCAGCAGGGAAGAAACAGGGAGAGGGTGACACAAGCTGGGATAGCTCCTGCAGAGCTGACAGTGAAATAAGGTAAAGAATGAAAAAGGCACTGTCATCCTCATTGCTCCAATCCTCTGCTGACAATGGTTCAGATGGATGAAATGATCTAGCTCATCATGGTTTGACTGAAAGAAACTGACAGAACAACAGGACACTCCATGGATAATTGAATACCTTCAATCTCACTCTTTAATATAAAACATTAAAGTTTTGAAAGTCAGATGCTGAGAGTTGCTGTTATATTTTCAGCACCATCAGAGTTGAGATACTTCCTGGTCTTTCTCTAACTCAAAAAAAAAAAAAAAAAAAAAAAAAAAATCCCTTCAATTTCATTGGCCAAGCACGCAATTTTTTTACCAGTTATAACTTGATCATGATGTACATTTACCAGCTTAAATAGCACTATTAAAAGGATTTCCCATTTTAAATGTGAATGGACAATAATTCATAAATGCAGAAGAAACCTCAAAGTTGCATTTTTCTATTTCTTAATTTGACATCTAACAATAATTCATCATTTAATTTCCATGTTTTTTTAACTGAATAAAGATGGGTGAAACTTGCCAGAGATGAGATCTCAGTACAGCTAAATATGTCTAAAAATCTAAATTGATCCAATACATCCTCAAATTAAACACTCTTAAATGGAAACTTGGCTCAGGTTTCTCCAACTTCATGAATTTTGATTGATGTATCTGTCCTCATAGCAGACACTCTAAATCAAGAGGCCTTAACAAAAGTGTCCTTAGCTGTAACGGTCTGACAGCGTGACTATCTGTGCCGGGTGAGCTGAACCCTGGTGTGCTTCTCTGAGGAAGCTGTAAGCTTCTGTGTGAGTAAAGGTTGGTTTGGATGTGTCCGGTATTGTAAATAGTGTCAGCTGCTAGAAACCACACAAAGCTGAGCAGGGGAAAAAAAAAAAAAAAAAAAAAAAAAGAAGTGTAACCCTCCAGCATGGGTGAAACACTGGAGTATTGCATCCAACTTCAAGAGGGCCAGGATTTCACCTTGTGTGATCTAAACTGACAACAGCCTTCCAGAGAATTTTAAATAACACAGTGTGGTACAACCTTTAACATCTGAGGGCCAAATGCATTATTTCAAAAGGTCAAAACGATAAATATGGGATCTGTTTACTACCCTGCCCTCTTCACTTTACCACTGCATAGGTAGGGCTCCTTCAAAACCTTCACTTCTAAAATCACACAGCACACCTCAGCGTGCATGTCCTGGTCATGAGGCAGGACAAGCCTTCTCCCTTGTTTGGTTGCCCTTAATTTAAGCTACCGTCTAGGGCTTTGGGCCAGAGGTTATGCACCAAAAGAAAAATCAGGGCCTGACTCTCAATGACTCAAACCCTTCATTTGGTGCTGGAACACTTCAGCACTCCCTTGATTTTTTTGGCACGGGGAATTTGTGACCCAGATTCTGGGACATGGTCTGGCCCCATCCTGCCCCTGTCTGAATTAGGCTATTCACGGCTCTCCTCCCTCTGTGCTTCCTGTGGATTCTAGCAGAAAAGAAGAGAGATAATGAAGCACACCGAACTGTCACCGAAGTGAAGTCCTGACACGGGCTGAGGAGTTTCAATAGGAGGGGTATTCTAACAGGCAAATGTACGCCTCCTTTAAGGTACCTTTAAGCGATATTAAGGAAATGTGGCTGGAGACTCATTGAGAAGTGTATTTCATAGCTTCCTGGATGGCTTTCAGGAGGTCTGTTTTGGAGTGCCTGAAAGAAAAAGGCACGCTTTCAATGATTTTAGAAAAGGGAACCGTGATGTCAAGAGCATGTAACGCAGCCAGCAGCCTTCCAGCATGATAAGAAGCACTGCTTGCAGAAGGTCTGCATTGTTAAAAATATTTTTATGCATCGTATTCTGTTGATTACTTAGTTATTAGGGCTTGTAGAAGTCAACACGTGTCCGCTGATGGAAACCCACCTCGATGACATGAGGGGCTCATTAGAAGCAGGGAAATGTACTGTAAATGCACATGAAATGGGTAGAACTAGCTGACTGCGGCGTTTTTAAGTTTAGGTGAAAACGTCACTGGGATTATTTAACAATGAAACAGGAAGAGACAATAAAGCAAGTTATTTCAAAACAATTTATCAACAAAGAGCAAGATTAATTTTATGTACAGAGAAACTGCAAAAATCACTTCTGCTGTCCGGATATAGCATGAGAGCCGGGTGCCAATAAAGCTCCTAATCCTTAAACGTCTCGGCAGCGCTTCAAGTTCTCAATTTCTGTATGTTTGGGAGCCCGGACTCCACCTACACTGTAACCATGAGTCAGAAAAAGTATAATGCCCTGCAGCTCAAGCAGGGAGAAACTTTTCCCTTTTGCATGCGGGATGGCAAGAAGGCGTTCGTCAATTCCCTTTTGCCGTCAAAAAGGGGGAAACATTTTGACTCCTCGAGCCGTGGCCGGCGTGTTGGCCGACACAGGTCTCGATGAAGTAAAAGTTGACAGAGCACAGGTGAGCTCCGCTCGCTCGCTACGCCCGGAGCGAAGCAGCGGCGGCGGCCCAAGGCTCTCCCTCGGCTAGGCCAGCGGAGCCGGCTCCCTGACAGCCCCGGGGGCTCTGCCTGCCCCGGGGGAGCCTCTCGGGGGGCAGCTCTGCCCCGGCCTCCCCTCACCTGGCCGCCGCCCCCAGACCCCCGCAGCCCCCTTGGGAGCCCCGGGCCGGGCCCCGCGGGGGGCTCGGGCACCGTGGGGGGATCCCGCGGAGGAAGGGCCGCCGGTGGGGGGCCGGGGGCGGACAAAGGGGAAAGATGGGCGAACAAAGTTGGCCCCGCGGATGCCGCCCCCCCTGCCCTGTGGCCGGGCCGTGCCGACCCTGCTCCCCCGGCCCCCCCCGGCTCCTTCCTCCCCGTCCCCGCTGACCCCGCCCCGGCCCCGGGCTTCCCTTTAACGCGCGCTCCCGCGGACGGCTCTTCCCCCCCCCCCCCCTTCCCTTTCCCCTTCCCCCGCCCCAGCGGGAGCGCGCACCCCCTTCCCCCACCCCCTATCCCAAAGCGCGCTCCCGCGCGCCCCTCCCTTGAGCGCCCGGGCTAATTGGCTGGCGGGGGCGCGCGCGCGCGCTCCCTGCCTCCCTCCCTCGCTCCCCCCCCCCCCCACGCGGAGGGAGGGGGGCGGAGAGAGAGAGGGAGAGGGAGCGAGGGAGCGAGCTCTCGGGGGCGCGCGCGGCGGAGGCGTCGGCGTCGGGGGCGCGCGCGCGCGCGTCCTCGGCGGCGGCGGCTTCACTTCTCTCCGGGCAGCGGGGGCAGGAGCGGCGGCGGGAGCAGCAGCAGCAGCACAACAGCGGCCGCCGCCGCCGCGGCTCCGGGAGGGGGGACAGAGAGAAGAAAGGGAGGCGAGCGGCGGGCAGCCGGGGTAGGGCAGGGCAGGGCAGGGCAAGGCAGGGCAGAGCGGGCTCATGACTCAGTGACCGGCCGCTGCCCCCTTCCCAGCCCCTCGCCCGGCCACGGATCGTCCCGCAGCCCCGCAGCAGCGAGAGCGACCCGCGCTCGCCCGCAGGTAGCAGCCCCCCCCCATCCCGCCCCGGTCCTGCTCCCCCCTTCATCCTTCCCCCCCCCCCAACTCTCCCCTCCCCTCCCCATCCGTTTACTGGCGACCCTCGGTCCCCACCTTCATCCCCCGTCTCCCCTTTTCCTCGCACCCCCCCAGCGCTGCCCCCCCTCCCTGTCACCCCCTTTCCCAGCGCTGCCCCCCCCCATCCGGCCCCATCCATCCCCTGGCTCCAGCCTCCATCTCTCCCCGCCCCCCCCCCCCCGCACCCCCTCCAACAACTCTCCCTTGGCCCCGCTGCCCCCCGACACCCCTCTCTAACCCCCCAAGTCCCCCCCTCTCCTCCCTTCCCCCTCTTGCCCCCCCCAGGAGCCCCGCTCGCCCAACCCCCTCCCGTGCCCCCGCCGCTTTCCTCTCTCAGTCTCCTCCTCCTCCTCCCCCCCGCTCCTCTCCCTGCCCTGCCCCGGCAGAGGTGCGGGGAGCACCGGGGGTGTCCCCCCTACGCGTGTACGGGGCCGGGGGGGGGGGGGGGGGGGGGGGGGGGCACGGGGCCGGGTTGCCCCCGCGCTCCCCCCCCGCTCCTTTGCGCTTCCTACTGGAGATGGAGGAAGGCGGCTGCTGCTGCTGCTCGCCGCGGACCCCGGAGTGCCCAATTTGTCTCCGCTCCTAGAAAATTAGGGGCGCCTTGGGAAGGCAGCATCGCCAGCTCGGCCGCCCGCGGGACCTTTCCTTGCCCTCCGGCTCTTTTCCCTCCGCTTGCCCGGCAGGGCAGGGAAGGGACGGTCCCCGCGGCTAAATATGACAGGGGCCGGCTCCATGGGACCCCCACGGCTCGCGATTTGCCGTCGAGGCAGCGCTCGTAACCCCCGGCTGTGCTGAATCATCCCGCGGGGTGCTGACCTCGCAGCCCCCTCCGCCCACCCCTGGGATTTTGGGGGGGGTCCGGGGGGTCCCGATCCCCGCAGCCCCTCCCGGCACCCCGCAGCCCCTCGCCCCCTGCCCCTACTCTCCGGCTTCAGGCAGCGCCTCACATTTCTCCGCCTGGCTTCGTGGCAGCGAAATGTTTTCCTGATGCCCTCGTTGCCCGCTCGATTTATTTATTCCCCCCCCCCCAGTTTTCTTATTCGTACCTGCGTTTGTCTCTTCAGTAGGACCGCGTTTGAGGTTTCTGACTTGGGGCCCTTTAAAAGGCACTTTGCTGAGCATCCCTGGAGCTGTGCGTTATTGCTAAAACTGCAGATATCGGGAGGAGAGGGCACGGCCAGAGTTGTCTGGGTGTCAGGAAAGGGGAACAGAGAGAGGAGAAGGGGGTGGAGGGAATAAGAAACTAGCCAGACATCGAGTGACAGATTTAAGCATTTTCTTGCTGTAAATGCTGGCATTACATGTTACAGTAATTATATGCTCTGGGCTACTGTTACAGTGTTTGTCTGCTGGATAGTAACCTGAACTTATGAAGTGATACAGTTGTTTTGGGATAATAGTAATATTTATAGCCGAGATTATTCGCAGCAGATGTCCTATGCGTATAGGCTTCATTAAAAATGCTTTTAACTTTCTGGCCTGCAGTGTTAAAGCATATGTACGTCGTGGAGGGAATTTTCTCTTTAAAATTAAATGTATTAAGCAAAGATCAGAACTAAAATCTAAAGTAAATGAAGGCCATCAAAAGCTTTATTAAAAGAGACCAGATTGTGTTTTAGCTATATGTTGAAGACTGGTATCTACTATTGAAATTGCGTTATAGATATTAAGTGCGTATCTTGACTCGTCAGAGTAAGGTACTTCTGTGTTTTATTACCTCTAAATCTTCTGTTTCTTTTATCTTAACATCTGACAAGCAGGATCTAAATATCTAGACATTAACCTGTGTACATACGTGAATTGCATTAATATGTCATAGCTGTACCGTACAGAAACTTGTTCTGCTAAGAATGAACAATTTTTTAATTTTTGTGTTAGGAATCAAACCCGCCATTATTTCAGTTATCTCATGCAGCAGGCTGGCTGTTGTGTTTTATTAAAAATTAATACATGAAAATATACTTCAAAAATATTATTTCAAAAATGAAATCCAAATGTAGCGTAAGCTGATGAGGGGAAAGCTTGTACAATATCCATCACTAGCGTCTAAACATTTTGAATGTTTCAGACATTCGGGCTTTCCTTTCTGTTTAGCTTCATCAATTAGACCAAAAAACCCTTAATTCCTCCTGAAGCTAGTTGGATTGAGCTGTGTGAATAATGCCTGAAAAGATTAGTTCTTCCCCTCCGCGCCATGTGCTGGTTGATAGCATCAGACTTTGGCAAGGCTTCTGCAGGACAGGAGCAAATTTATTTTGTTACATGCATCTGTAACACTTAGGCCTTTTTTAAAAAAAGTGCCCTTTTTAACATAACCCTGTTGACATCGATGTTACTTTACTTTTCCTTTGCTGCCTCTTTCCATAAATAAGTGCAGCGAGACAAACTTTGTTTAATCCACTGAGCGAAAGTGGCTGAGTCTGAGCCTGCAGTCTTTTTATTCTCCCTGGAGAGCATATTAAAACATATAATCGTCAAGGTGAATGGTTATGTTCTTAATTGTGATGGTGTCTGTACATAGGTAAAAGGAAAAGCAAGTCGAAGTTCACAGCAATTTAAAGCTCTTTGTGTATGAAAGAGCAACCTCCTGATTCAGACAGATTTGATCAGAAAAACCACCCAGATACATGGGGATCGCGTGGGTGTTAAGCGAGTAACGTTTGGGCCTGTGTGCTTTCAAGGTGGCTCATTTGTAACAGAGGAAGATAGATAAAATACATCTATAAACTGTGGATGTAGCCTTAAAGGAAGGACAGTGTGTGGTTTTTTGTTTTTGTTTTATTTTTTGGTGAAATTTTCTAACAGTCATTGCCACCACATATGCTAATTTACTAGGAGTTTTTCATGGACATCTGCCCTTCATTAGAGCAGTTTGAAGAGTCATGACAGCTGTAACAGTGGGCTTGTAATTCCTCATCTGTTGGCATATTGTTAGACTATTTAAAATGAAGGAAGAAATGAAAATAGCTAACTAGTATCAGAAGCGTGCAAATAAAGTGTTAACTTGACTTCTGGAAATATACCGAGATTTCTTGTAGCTTGTATTCCCTGACAGCTTTGTTGTCTCATGCCGCTTGAACAGAATTTGTCAGAAAAAACTTCTTGCATCCCCTACCAGCATGCTTACACTCTAGCAGCGTACCGTTGCAGTAAACACAAACAGATCTGTGTTAGTGCCTTTTGGTTCTGTGAGTGTTTCCATCAAGCATGCCAAGATGTGGATTTTGTAATGTGGAAACCCACATTATAGACTTGGAAAGAGCCCACAGGTTTATTTCATATGGGATAGCAAAGAGTCTTAAGATAGTCATAGTTCTTGGTTTTTAACAACTGTGCTGGCTATGGACTGGTGGCGTGTTGATGAGAAAGTTAACTTATGATATGGCCGAGGGGTTGGAAAATCTCATTTACACAAATGGTATTATACTTGCACAATCATGTTTCCTACTTAACTACAATAACTTATGACTTTCATATATAGAGAGGATGGGCTTGTTATTCATTTGTTATAGGACTTAAAATGACCAACTCCTGAATTATTGTTAGGATTTTTATGGCAAAATTCTACAGTACCTCAGTAATCTTAGTACTAAAATACACGCATTTCTATATGAAGACCTAAATCTTGTGCACTATTTCCTCAAGGGGTGCAAGAAATATTGTTGGACAGCTTCTTCTGAAAAAGCTAACTTTTGTTATTTGTGTTTTTTTTTAGTGCAGCATCTGCCATGTCTACGGAGGGGCAGAGAGTTGATGACAGTCCAAGCACTAGTGGAGGCAGCTCTGATGGAGATCAACGTGAAGGTGTTCAGCAGGAACAAGAAAGGGAGCAAGTTCAACCCAAGAAAAAAGAGGGCAAAATATCAAGCAAAACAGCTGCTAAACTGTCAACTAGTGCTAAAAGGTACGGCATTCTGTTTCTCTACCTTTCTCATTTTTTCGCTGGCCATCTATCGATGTAGAGGTTCAGTATATTCATTCTCTTATTGTTTTATTATAACATTATTGTGTCAGTGTAATAGTCTTTTGAGGCTGGTCACGATAATGAGACCTGTATATTTTTTTCCTTTCTTTGACAGATTGGCTCTTTCACATGGTTTTAATAGTAGCTTGCATGATAAAAGCTGACATTTTTTTATTGCTAGTAAAACTCAGACAGTTTTGTAGCCTTATAAAATATATCTCTGTATGTGTATGTATGACTGATGTTGAAACTTGTCAGTGTAACTTACAGTTAATTAACCATAAACATTTCAGACAGTTCAGTAACTCAGCATGTTAGGACTACCGTAATACCTATTGCTGTAAAGTACTGCATTTCCTTTTCCCAGATGGTCAGGTCAGAGATATTTGAGTGAACAACAAATGCATGTTGGTTTCATTACTTTAAACTGTGGTCTGTTTTAATGCCCATTGCTTTTCCGTCTCTTTTCTGCTTGAAAGGTGGATTTGTGAAATAGCTATTTAAATTATTCTAAACTATCATGTCAATTCCCAGATAATGACTGTCATGCTTGGACCAGCCAGAGGGAACTTACAGTTTAGTGTTGCTCCATCAGTACGCGTACGGGTGTTAGTCCAGGCAGCAGAATTCAAATTGGAGTGTAGTGATCATAGCTAAACGCTTCTAAAAGAATCTGGTGAGACCAATTCTGCAGACTGTCCTGATGCAGAATTCCCAGATCCTGTTTTTCACTAATTTAAGGCGGTGTAAACTGCAAGAAAAAACATTGGAGTTGTGCCACATGTAAAGGAGAAGCATCGAGGCCCTGTCACTGTAATTTATAACACATGCTCGTAGGAAGAGGCCATAAATGCCGGTGTATGAGCATGTGTCTACATCTCATCAAGATTCAAGCCTGTGTCTTGGCTTAGTCTGGCCCCTACCATTTGCTTACTTCTCTGTCCTGAACTCTTCTGTCTTTCTGGTGTAGTGGAAAATGCATTTTTTCCTGCTGCTTTCCTACCACAGGCACCTGCCTTACAGCTAGCCTCTGTGAGGCCTCTTTTTTTTTCTTTTTTTTTTTTTTCCCCCTATGAGATGCTTTCTTGAGACCCATTCCTACTATGATGCTGTTTGGAGATTACCTAGTCATGTTGATTGTGGGATAGCTGGCAATGTTTCTTTTTGTGACTAAAGAAAACAAAAACGAAACAACTTTCACTTCAAAGTGTGATGTTATTCATGTAGTTAATCCTCATAGTCATTATCATTTCTGGGCTTCTTCTCTTTTGTCTGCTTCCTACTATTGATATTTCACAATATTAAGAATATTAGATTAGACAGGATTTTTAGGGTCATAAAATCCAGTTTTTAACATCTTTAGTAAAAAGTCCTTGTATTCTGAACTTTGTACAACGCCTAATGTGATGGTGCTGCAATTCTGACAAGGGCCTGTGGACACTATCCTATTAAAAAATTAATAACGATATGTCAGAAATTGGTCTATTAATCTTAGCTTTGTATCTTCAAAGCTTAGAGCTTTTATCAACACGCATTTCACAGTGATAAAATTACTTAAACCTTTTAAAGTTTAATCATATCTGCTTATGGTTCTGCTGAAACTAATTATGCCAGCTGCTGACATCAGTATGTTTGCCAGTTAGGCTCTAAAGCAAGTTTCGCATGTTTACTAATATTGAAGAAAAGCCTTTGATTCTGCATTTTAAAAGCTGTGATGATTTTTATAAATATGAGAGTTCTATAGAAAAGGATATAATAAATAATACTTTTGAAAAAAAAATGTATTTTTAGGAGCGCAGGTTGTCATAGTGCTGTGTAGAAATCCTAGCAATGTAGTCTTTATAGTAGTATAGTGGTTTGTGTTTTTTTAATATTTGTATAGTGGTTTTTTTTTTTTTTTTTTTTTTGTAGTATTCAGTAGTTTGTGAGTGTGTTGGAATAACAACAACCTTTCCATAAACATTCTTAATCTGGTCAGGCTTTCGTGTTACTTGTTGTTTTTGTTGTTGTTTGCTTTTTAATTAAAATCACTAAAGCCTGAAGAAAGGAAAATCAGAAATTAAAGTAGAGAGGAAGAAGAAGGGAGTAACATCAAGAAAGGAAAAATATATTGCATATTGAGGAGTCTGTGCCTATGTGGATGTTTTATATGGACAGTTTCTATACTACTCATTTTTGTTCATTAGAAATGAACAATATTGTGGGAATAAGGCTACATTCCTTCAATTGGAATGTTGTTTTTGGCCGGGTTTAAAAAAGGTGATTTCTTAAAAATTGAAACAAATTGCAGTAATTCAGCTCTCCTAGAGGGGAAAAAAGACTCCGTATAAACTTAGCAGCATTTTCCTTCATTAGCTTTGTTAACTACATGTATGGTTTTGTATGGCATTACACTAAGGTGACAATAATCTTCACGTAGTTAAGTGTCAACCCTGCTGAAATCAGTAAAAACCCCAAACAGCAAAGCATACAATATTTAAGGCTTTTGTCAAAATTCCTTAATTTCTATTTAGAACAGAGTCCTAGCAAGTTAAGAGAAAATCTTTCTTTGGGCTTTAATTTGCGGACTACAGGCTTGGTTCTAACCTGAATTTGGAAGCCACGTTTTCACACTTGAAGAGCTTTTGCATGCATATGGAATTGTAGTCACAGTAGTTTTGGATTACATTATGCTACCTAGTGTATGTAGGATTAGAATTAAGATTTGTGCATTTGTAGTTGGAATAATTCTGTTCTGCTTTTTATTTGAATGTTTATGTAGTCAATTAGATTTACTTTCAAAGAATTTCCAGTCGTATTGACTTTATATAAGTCAAGATTTAGCAGTGCTCTTTCTTTCGCTGTGTAAACATAGGCTGCTACCTTGTCTTGCACAGGAGTGTACTACACCAGCAATTTAATGCTTTCCAAAATGATTTTATTATGAAGGATATATGAGACTGCTTGAATTTGTATTTAAGTCACAGCAATTTTGTTTTTCTTCTGTTAGCATCACCATAGATGGCATCAAGAAGGCAGAATGCCATCACAAGCTGCCCTTCTCTGTTAATAGTTTTAAGGCTAGCTGCTATACAGGTGTAATAGCTTACAGCATATGTCGTACAGTGTGCTGGTCCTTCAATTTTCCTCACCCAGAGGGCATCACCCTAAATAGCAACCTTTCTTACCTAACATGTCAAGATTGAGAAACTCACTGCATATCACAATTACAGTTCAGACACGGAATTGAATTGCTGTCCTTGAAAACAGCAGGCATCTTGTTACCTCTTAAGCAGCAAATCTTAGCCTGACCTTTGGATTGAGAGAAGTGTAACCATTCTTGGCTGACACAGTAGCTCAACAAATAAATGTATTGTTTTGCTTGGCTCCTGAAGTTGATAGTTGAAAATCTGTCAACCTTAGTGTCCAGTCTTGGATTTCTTTTTATAAAACTCTGTGCTTACAATGAATTGTGAGCTCTAAAACTTCAGTTGTAGGCTTTTCTTGTTATGTAGAAATAGCAACTAGGTAATGCATTAAACTTGATTAGAAATCAAATTAAAATGAGCTGTTTTTTTCACCCTTTTTTTTTTGTCCTCAGTGAAGTTTATCACAGCACTGTTTTAAGGGATTATAGGAATTATTTAAGGAATTATATTTAGCATGTTGAATATGGTGGAAAAATGGAGTGCTTTTTCTTATATGAAATATCCTTGTTATTTATATATGCATCTAATATGAAAGAATGAGTATTTCTCTTCCTTAATCATGAATCTAACCATCTTTGTATAAATTTCATGCTCAGTCACAGTTCCTGTAAGATTGAAATTTATACTAGGCATTTCTTTATAACACGTTCTTCAGTATGGTGCATTCGTTCACATAACTTCTATGCATAAAGAGGTATGCATTTTAGAAAAGTAGATGTGGTAAAATAGGTTATTGTTATTAGTCCTTTCTTGCTGCTTCTTCCATGAATTATATCAGGGAATCCTCTAACATGTTCAGTTCTCCCTTAGGTTTAGAGAACTTTAACTGTTTCAAGAAGGAAACACCAGATAGTCCCCCTAGGCTTGGAACAGCAGTAAATATATGTCTGTAAGAATTAATAATATCTGAAATCCACAATGTACTCTCATGCTTCTGAATTTAGGGGTAAATTAACCTTTGCACTATTTCTTGAAGGCAAGTATGCTTGTTCTTTCCCATTAGTAAAGTGAAAGGAAAACACAGTAATAGTAATTTATATTTATAAATACATTTATTTATATATTTATTTATATGGAGACAGGGAGACAGGCAGAGGTCAAATGACTTCTTTTAAGATCAAACAAAGAGCATCAGATCTGACATTGCAGATTAAATGTCCTGTGTGTACAGCTCAGGGCTTTGATTACCAGAGAGACTTCACATACACACCTCCCCCCATCCCCCAAATATATAGAGTAGACCAGAATGTCATTAATTTAAATCTAAAGTGTGTGCGTGTGTATAATTATTTTAATTTAGAGTCCTTTTTTCACTCGCTGACATAACTGTACTTACTGAGCCAGAAAATACAAAGAAAGAAGTGCCAGAGAGGACCCTGCAAAAAATGTCATGTTGCCAGAGGCCACACGCTCTCGCGGTGAACCCTCTGTGGTCAGCAAAGGAAATGAGGCACATCCTCTCCTATGCCAGATTCTGAAGACAACTCAATGGAGATATGAAACAAGTGCCAGAGCAGTGGAATAACTCATGCAGACAAAGGCTAACTTGCGCATCGGAGGTCTCTGTCAGTGCAGGGCTCTCCGGGATGTTATCTGGTGATTTAATTGTAACTTTGAATGCCGTGACATGTGAACAAGCTATTGCATGTCAGCTGCTCTACAGAAACTGTTTATGAATGTGCTCTCAGCATGAATGCAAGGTAAATTAAAGTTGCAACAAAAGAATTGTAAGGTGTATATATTAATTTCAGTTTGGATATGCCACAGAGGAGGAGAATAAGCATGGAGTACTTGTTGAGGAGTAGTTGATGGACAGTATCATATTAATGTTGCAGCTTGTTTGTGTAATAACAATAATCATGAATGAAACATCGCTTTATCTTAGATGCTTGCTAAAGCAATTAGGACTTCTGAACAAAAATAGAAAGTATCATCTGATCAATTTTTATTGCTTGAAGCAGCAAGGTGTTTTGTTCTTGCTTCCTGAATCACGGGAAAAGCTTGATCTAGGATTATTTCAGTGCTCTTGGCATTTGAAATTAGATTTTTTTTTGTTAAGCTAGAGCAGAGGGAGAAAAAGAAAAAGCTCTGTACCCATTTCTTTGCAGAATTGAAGGGAAATGGACTAGGATTTAGGAGGATGATTGGAAGGTTTTTGATCTAGGGCTTAAGCTACACTTGCCAATCCATTCTTGATGTCTCATGGGCTCGTAGTAATGCAATGAAATATTAACTGCTCCTATTATTATATGTAAAGCAAAGGAATCATCCCTGACTGAGTGGAAGTTCAATGCCATCACTTGCTAACTTCCCAAAAGGCAGAAAAAAAACAAAGGAACCCATAAAACATGAAATTGAAGGAGGTTTCATGCTATTTAAATTTTCTCTGTTTTGAATTTGCGAGAGCATAAATTTCAAAAACGTGGTAGAACTATGTCATAGACAGAAGAAATATTTTCAGCATCTCCCACAGTTGTAAGATCTTCTCTCTTTTAAAAGGTGTAAATTGTTAGGATTGTTTAAAAAATCACTGGATTTAAAAGAAACATAAATGTTTGGTGTGCTTGGACTAATCAGATTTTTCTTTCTAAAAAAGTTGTTGGGCTTGCAGTATTACTACAATGACTTACCGCAAATATTGATTAAGCAGCCTCTGTTTGTATCTTTACAAGGAAAAAAAAAAAAAAGATACTTATTGGTAAAATTCTACTTCCTGAAGATGCAAATATTTCAATGAATAGAATAAACAAATAAGCGTTGAATTTGTTTCTCTCTACAGGAGTAACTGGTGTTTGTATGTAGGGCTGGGGTGGACAGGGGTTGGAAGAAAAGCTAATAATGTGTCTGAAAGACTGTTTTTAATCTTTTATTAGACCAGCCAACATAGTTGAAAAGATTAGTACTTCTACCTAACAATCTTACCGATGTATGTCCTAATTATTTCAGAATGTGAATGATAAAGAGTTGGATTTTCTGGTTCAGGCCAATTCCTCTACTGCTTTTGGTTTGTTGATTCATTACAGCCATAAAATCAACACATACTGGCATAAGGGGAATTTTGATAGTGGCTGTGAGACTCCTTAGCATGTAAGATTGTATTTGGATCTTGACATTATGTAGAGAATTAGTGTAAAGTGCTCATTTCCATGTTATATGTGCCAGTATATGTGAATGTTTGTTTTGAGATACTTTTTTTTTTTTTCTCCTGTATTTATTTGCAAGATGGGTGGCAGTCATTTTTAACAGGATGTGTATGTACTTCATGTCAGACCTGAGATCTTTGGTTGTGGCTTGAGCACCTACATGTGTCTCAGGAATTTGAGTGGTGTTACCATTTAGGTTTTCTATCTTTGTGTGGGGAATACAAGTAGTAGTAATCTGCTCCCATAGTACATGAAATCTTGAGCAGGAGAAAGGGAGAAGAAAATACGGAGGGAATACTGTCTTTCTTTTCCTTCCTCCTTCTACTTCTAAATGTTTGTGCTTTTGCCCAGAAATAGCAGCCTATAAAAAAAGGCCTTGGGGTATAGTTTATAGCGAAAGTGGCCACTGCAGTCCTACATATGGCACTCTGGCAAATATTTGGCAAATGTAAACTCCTACAAGCTCCTTTGGGAGCTCAGTGAACTCCTACCATGTACACTTGCATTTCTATAGAGTGGGAGATACTGACTTCCATGGAGATACTGGTATAAAGAAAAGGAGCCATATCGCCAGATGTGGTGCGGATTAAGAATTCAAGGGCTTGGCATGGTAAAATAAGCCTTGTAGTACCCAGAAATCCCTAAGAACTGCATTGCAGTGACTGGAAGAGGATCTCCAGCAGGGTGCCGGTAATAAGTGAGCACTGCTGTGTTGGCCTGCACTAGGCCAGTCCAGCCTCAGGCCTGTATTGGTGGCCAGGAGGATGTGGCCGAGCACATGCTCTTAGTTAGGGGATGATGGTGAATTTGGGGGAGCAGTTGATACAGGCGAGGGTAGGGCTGCTGCTCGGAGGGACCTAGGCAGGATGGGTTGACAGGGGACTCAGGAAATTCAACAGCACCCTGGGCTGCATTAACTGGAGCACAGTCGGTAGAGGGAATCAATCACTCGCCTTTACTCACCACTCATTAGGCTGCATCTGCAGTAACCTTTCCAGTTTTGGGCTTCCTAGTACAAATACACGGAGTATGTTCAGCAGCAGGGGGGCTTCGTAGCAGCCCTGCGACACCTGCAAGGAGGCTATGGAGAAGGCTGGGCCAGGCTCTGTATGTCAGAGCAGGGGTGAGGATGACAGGCAACAATGTTGTACTGACAGAAGGGAAAAAAAACAAACACTCAACTGCACAAGAGATATCAAGCTAAATATTCTGGAGAGCAAGGCAGAGAGCTGTGAGGCATATAGACAGAGGGTAAATGGAGAAGTAAGGTGTATGAGAGCTGAGAACCCTGACCTGTAGGAAAAGCAGGGTTTTGTAGATGGCTGTGCATGGAATAACTCATCTGATATTTGGGTGCTCATTTAAAAAAAAAAAAAAAAGTCTGTTTTTTAGCACCTTGATCTCAAGCAGTTTCATGAAAACTTATAGCATCAGCTTTCCATTAGAAATGTTAAGAATTATTATTATTAATTGCTGTAGAAATGCTTATGAAGTTGAATGAAATATTTTGCAAAAACAAAGCCCTGATGTCTTTTTTTTTTTTTTCCTCCCCCTCAAGAATTCAGAAAGAACTTGCAGAAATTACATTAGACCCTCCTCCCAACTGTAGGTAAGTTCACATGGATTTTTTTTTTTAATTTGGAATATGGAAATAGAATATGTGGAACTGTGGAAAATACATAGAGGACTGGGGTAACTGTATCTACTCCTTTATGGTAATGAGCAGTTTGGGAATAAAAGATTACAGATAACACATTTGCCTACATACAAAGAATTGATGTGGCATACTTCCTGGTAACAAAAGTAATGGTAAAAACTAATGAAATGTATGATGTGTTGATAGATACAAGGTAAAAATCAAATAATCTCTTATTAGAGGCATTAAATTGACAGAATTTTTTTGATTCTGTAAAATATAATTTTGGTGGCAGTTACTGGTGTATTTGATTCCTTTTTCTTGCAAATTGTTAACACACTGTGAATATAATGGAGAAGGAAAAATGCTACAAGCGCAAACTATTATTAATCTTCTGACTGTGTTTCTGGTGATCAATTATGATAGTGAAAACTTCCTGAAATGGAGGCTATCATCACATATGCTTCCTAATAATTACTGCTTTTCTTTTAAAAAAAATAATTTTGTGAGGTATTTACTTACAGCATTTTTAAAATCTGCTTTGAGAGGATTAATGAGGCAGGCCTAGAAAACCTCATTGCTTTGCAGCTGGGATGGTGTGTGGTTGTTTTCAGATGTATGTCTGGGGCTTCTTGCCCATCAACTTGAGATGTGGTCCATGCAGGGCATGCACCAGGGCTGCTCAGCTCTGCTTGGTGGAGCTATGCAGTGGTGCTGCTGGCACCGAGCAGTCAGGCACAGAGCAGGTGAGCAGCTCCATCCTGTCCTGCCGGCTGACTCCAGCTGATGTGGTCGCTCACGTTTGTTGTATCGGCGCGGTAAAAGGCAAGATTGATTGAAATGTCTGATTGCACGCAGCTTTTGTAATGAATCCCAGTACATTTCAGTATCGAATTAACTAAGCAACTGGTAGTAAAAATGACAGTTGGCTTTATTGTTTTGGTCTCTTGATAAATGCATGTGTGAGAAAACATTCTAACAAGATTTGATGTGGTTGTGCTGGGTCTCAAGATGTAAGTCAAGTGGCAATATACTAAAACACTGCATAGCAAAGTATCCTTGCAATAATAGCATTCAAAGAGTATTTCAGTCAATTAGGATGAACAGTTCTTTGCTAGATGAAACATTTTAATAGCTAAGCTGTTCTGTCATACTTATGACTGTGTGCAAGTCCAATCACTTCAAAGCTGTTTCAAACGGCAGGCCTTTACTTACGTGTTGATGACTGATGCCTATTAGTAGATTGATTTGCTGAGATGAATATAAAACTGTAGTCTGTTGTAGAAGAATGTGTATGTCTTTGAACTGAGTCTAGAAGACTTAGTTTTTACAGCAGTAGCATTTGTTCTAGTTTTCTGAATCCTTCCCTTTGTAACAAAGCGGTTGTTTCAGTATACAAAATACTGTTGTTTGCTTTTCTTTTGCTAGCAAATGTAAACTGAGCATTGGCGGTTTTAGTGGAAAGCCCTTTGGTGACTTGCAATTAAAAAAAAAAAAAAGTGAGCTGCAGATTTCCTGTTTTGCTTTGTTTTTGAATTATTTACACTAATGATAAAATAGCAATGAAATGCACTGCATGATGCTGTTTTGCAAAACCAAAAAATTGCATCTAACTTAGTGTCTGCTGTGATCCTGATAGATAACCATTAGTAACTTTACTATTAACAAATATGTTTTATAGTTGATTCAGAATTACTTCATTTAGTTTTATGCTCTGTTGACACAGTCTAAATAGTGTTTTCATTTGAACTTCATCTATTTTCTATTATAGTTAAACATTACAAAATAAATACATCAGCCAGACGTGGTTCTTTAGCATAATGAAGAAAGCCAAGCTGTAATAGAGTATCTCTTTCCCTAAAGTATTGACACATACTTTCTTGTTTTGAGTAAAAGTTAGGTCATTGTTATAAGTGGTGGTATCTTTTCAGTTAAGAAGTTATTTCATAAAAATAAGTTCCTTACAAATTAAGGCTGCTTGAAATGGTTGCAATTCTAGCCTAACCTTCACTATGTGTCCTTTTCTATTTCAGTGGGGAATTTTATATATAAAAATAAATCATGCTTGGGCAATAGCAATCTGATAAAGCTCCAAACTAAATGTCACCAGATACGAAGGAAAACGTCATAATTCACGAATGCTATCTAAGCAGATTTTTAGGAACTTTTGATACTCAGGATACTGAGCTGAATTGGAACTTGGGTGGAATATCGTGAGATATGCTGCAAGACTTTCAATTAACTACAGCAAACCAAACCTTCATGTTTGTCTCTTTCTGGGAAGAAAAAAAGAAAATGGAACAATTTCTGTAGTACAGTAGCATCTCTTAATGGCATGGTAGGCTACAGAGTCGATACAAGCTCCAAGGGAGTTGCAGCTTCCACTTCTGCATCAGCTGCAATGTTAACACTTCCCCCGCCTCATCCCCACAAAAAGAATAGGAGATATAATCTTGTTTGCCTGAAAGACAAAAAACAAAAAAGAAGTCTTGCTTGCACATGTGCTTTGTAGTTGGCAGATTATCACTGCTGCAACTTGCAGCATCTTTTTCCAAAACTATGGAAAGCTGTGGATTTCAGATTTCATTTAAAAACAAACAAACAAAAAAGGACAAATCTATCACATTCCTCTTTAAAAGAGGATTTAATCTTAGATGAAGTCAGGGTTGCCTGTTTACCTCGGTAATGTATTTTGTATGCTGTAGTTTGTATTCTGGCAATAAAAGGAGTCCTATTGACAATCTTTGGATCATTCCCCAGGACTGAGAATATATAATGTACTAAGTGTCAGAAAGTCAGGTCAGGGGGTGTGTGGGAGTTGAGCGGTGTAATCATTGCTATTTTCAGAGGAAGGCATGTAAAATAAAGTCTGTTATACATCACATTTTACAGAAAGAACTGGATGTTTTCTGGTATGTCCCCGTCCCCCTTTTTTTTTGTTCAGAGATTAATTTACTGTCAAGGAGAGTCATGAATGCTAACCAGGTATGTTTGTATTTTAAGCATTGTGACATTTTAGTTTGTCAGGAAACAATATAGCTAAATTGTAGAGATTTTGCAGCCTGCTCTTTTTTTTTTTTCTTTTCACTGAAACACCACAACTTCATTGCTAAAAATGTTGCACATCTCCTACCTCAGAGTAATACAGAGTACAACTTTGCTCACAGGTGATAAAACAAACAAACAAAACCCGAATCTTTCAGTATCATTTTCATATGTTGCACTGCTGGAATATGGGACTAGTAGGGAATTCCTGTAGCTAAAATAATGCCTTTTAAATCTTTCCTATATTTTGAACAGCATCTTGTCAAAGACAGCAGATTTCAGAATACACCTATTGTCAGCATTGTATACTATTTCCCTTCTTGCTGGCAAAAGAACATCTCTGTGGCAACTAATACCAATTGGTTACATGGGAAAATAATATCTGGAAAGCATTTCATGTATTTTTAGCTTCTTTCAATCTGAACTTAACAGCTGGAAACAAGGAGAGCCAGCATAAAGCAAATAGCAGCTCTCTGTGGACAACATTTGGAGCAACTGCTCAGAATTTTCCTATTAAGTCATTGTTGTTCCCCATCTTCCTCTTTGTGTTTTCTTTTGATGTCCTCTGCAATAGGTGTCACTGTCCTTCTCTTTTCTGTGTATTTACTGCAATTCCTTTTATGTGTATTCATTTTATTTCTTTTTCCCTGTAGCAATATGGGTGATGCTTGAGGCTCAGAAATAGACTTCAAGCAGCTGTGTAGCACAGTGGACAAATTGACTGATACACATTCCAAAATAATCAATTTAACACCCTGCATGTAGCTTTATCTCTTCTATTCGTTTGGAATCATTACATTAATTCATTGCTTCTTATGCTGTCTGCAAAACTGACAAACAACCAACATATCTGACCCTCGTATTTCAGTTCTGAAAGCCAATCACACTGAAAAGATTGCTAAAATGCAATTCTTCTTGGGGTGATGTAGAGAGGAGTCAAGTGGAGCGGGAAAATTATTTGACTTGGTTTAGGGGGAGAGGTCAGTGTGCCTCATGGATGCCTCTTGTGCTATTAATGACTACATTAAGGCTGACATTCCTATTCAATATTGCTCTGGCTCTGTTTTTGTTAAAATGGTGAGGCCATGATCTTCACAACTCTAAGGGATTACGTGAATCCCGTCGATCTAAGTTCTTCTCTTGGGGACATTTGTTTAAGCTCTTGCCTCGTAGTACTTTAAAGCTAAGGAGATAGCACGTGTCAGGAGCAGAAAACAAATGTTAGCACGATTTCATAGGAAGACCAGAGGGAAAGGACTTGTCAGTATTACTCCCCAATGCAGAGTGATAGAATTGCAAGGGGTTAGAGCAGCAGGTATGGTCACTATCTGTCATGCTACCCTGGCATACCCAATTCTTCTTCCTTACCTCTTGTTCAAGGTGATCTTCCCTTTTTCCCCATGTGCATACACCCATTTTAATCATGGATGCCCGCATTGCTTTACAGTGTGAGCAAATAGATGTCTTACTGTTTTTTGATTTGGTTTTGTTTGTTTTATTTTAGACCTTGTGCTCATGACATCAGTTTCTTCTGGCAGGGCTTTCACTGAAGGAGAACCTGGGTGCCAAATTCAAGTAGGGAAAAAAAAATCCCTCAAGATGTAGCAGCTTATATCTCTATTTTAAAATAAACTGCTCTCAGCGACTTTGATTGTTTTCGTTAAGGATGCATCAGTTTGTTGCCATAGGCACATGACTGTGATGCATGTGATGCTAATGTGTGAGCAAGATGAAAACTGGAATAAGGAATGCTTTCTTTGAACATTTTTCTTCACAAGCATTTCCAGCTTCCTTGGCATGAATCTGGGCTTTCTTCCTGTTACGTTACATTACCCGTGGAGTTTACCTTCTGCCTATGTAGGCTTACTTTGATCTGCAGTTAATTTTCTATAACCTTTTAGAGAAAGTGTGACACACAACTATATATAACTTCTCCTGGCTGGACCTCTTCAGAATTTATAGCAAATAGCAAAAATTCATCAAAAAGATGAGCCTCAGAGCGGTGATGTTAATGCTCAGGATCCCGTTGTTTTAAATCTGTGAGGTATCAACATTCATTTGAGGGTAAAAGAATGAATGTAAAACCTTTTTGAGTGCACATTGCAACTGCTTTATTTTTTAATGTTGATTCCCTTTCTGCCTCAAAAGCAGCAAGGAGCATGTCCTAAGAACAAGTAAATTGATGATTGCACTGGGATTATATTTTATAATAGCAACTATATTACATTTTATCACTTGAGTTTGCACGCCTGTTTTTTTATAACTATTGTTTTGGATTTATTACCATGATATCTTGAAGTACCTTGGATGAAAAGGGTCAAGTTACATTTTACTATAAAATCTTTTAATTCCTTTTGCTATTTTCTTTTAGGACAATGCAGGAAAGTGTCAGTTGTGCCTTAAGGTCTGAAATATGCAGCTCTACTAAAACATGTTTTAAAAAAAATGTCTGGTTTTGACTGTTGAAATGACCTTTTGATGGAGTATTGTTCTTGAAGTATCTGTTATTAAAAATAATGCATGCATGTTTTTTGTGGGTTTTCCATGTTGTCAAGATACAGCGTACTTAAGTATCTAAAATATAGCTGATGTTTCTTAGTGATCTGATATCTTGGAAAATGGATGTTTGAAATGAAAAAGTACTGGACAGCACTGCTGGCCACTGCCCTTCCCTTTCATAGGTGTAAGATAGCAAAGAAACAAATTACATATTTTTTTAATTTAATAAACTAAAGCTTGAACCTCCACTTGAGTCATTTTCTGGTTGCTGTAGAGGGGGCGATTTTAGGATTGGCTAGATGCAGCCCTCAGAAGCTGCAGGATCCGTTGCAGGCATTGGTGGCTAGAAGCCTAAGCACTCTTAATGAAGACCACTGGGGAGAAAGGAGGGGCGGGGGGGTTGGGAGCAGTAAAGGGATCCTGCCACTGGCTGCTTGCCAGAACCAGCAACTTCACTCACCCATGACAAAACAAGGAACAGGCTGACAGCACCCATGGGTACCTCCTGGTGTAACAATACCACTGTATTATTCCTGCTAATTCTGCCAGTTTTCTAAAGGTGACCCCTTCTTTCCTAGAAGGAAAAGAGAAGAGAAAACTATTAGCAAAGAATGAAAATAGTTCAGCAAGCATTGTGTTAGTGTACATTTGGAAGAACAAGGGAAAGTCATAACTTATTCCCTGGAACAGCTGAGTCAGAAGTATGGGTGGAGATTTAGATGTAATGAGGGGTCATGATGATTGCCCGTTCCCTGAAGCAGAAAAAGGCATGCAAGTGCCCAGAAAGGAGTTTATAGGGATGTGGAAGGATCCACGGATCTTTGATATTTGTAGTGTGCTAAATGTACTAGATAGTTAAAGGTCTAGTTTAAAGTCAAGTATTGGGAAGGTGGAATGGATGATTAAGTTAGGGGTCAAATAAAGTAAAACAAAAAAACACTCTAATATTTATGGTGCAGAAAATTCTGAACAGAGATATTTTTCTTCCAGTGGGTTTATATCTGGTTCAGCTTGTCTTTGTAAGCTACCCTGTTAGGAAGTATAACAAGGGCAGTCCTCAATGCTTTCTGGTGCAGAATTTTTCAGACTACCTTCCATAGACATTTCCTTTGGCCTTTTTTATTTACCTGAAGAAAAACATTTCCTGCCATCCTGAATGTGGTTTATAACATAAAAATGATATTGTATGCATATGTTTTTGTAATCTCTTCAATACAGCCATCATAAAACACCAAAAACCAACGTCTCCCCCACCAAAACCTAAAATAAGTGTGTCAAATAAACAGTCACAGCTTGCCAGCAAGAGAAACAAAACCATGTTGGCTGAGACTTTGCCTTGTTGTTAGGAGACTTCGTAAAGAAATAGTTATATTAGTAGCTATATCATATTATAGTATTAAATTCGGTTAGCTATTTCTGTGGTGCTTTTTTTCTATTTTTTTCTAAGTGTAATGTAGTGTTTTGTATGAAAAACACATAAGACTCAATTTCTTTGCAGAAATTTGATAGAGCAGAGTTATTTGAAAGTGACTGTAGTAAGTATTGTTGCACTGAACAAGCAGTTACTTACATTTCATAATAATCATGTAAGAAACATGCTTTTATTAGCAACTCATTACCCTTTAGTAAATTACTCATTATTGAATAAATGGGGGAAATGGAAGGTACTTTGTCTGTTGGTTAGGACTGACAGCATTGCTGATAATGAAGTATTTGTTTCCTTAAATAAATGGCACAATCTCAGAAGCGCCAAATGCTGTTGAGTTCAGTACGCCCACATTTGATCAGAATTTGAATTCTGATTTTTAAAGTAATACTGTAAAAATATTTCCTTTTTAAGAAAACTTCAAAAAGGCATGTAAAAAATTTATGTTATTTCCTGAATGCCATTGTGTATCTTTTATGTCTGCCAAAGAAAAATCTTTTTTTTTTTTTCCCCTTGGGAATCTTAATAAATAAATAACTAAATATTTTTTTTTTCTGTTTCAACACCAAGATTCTGCAGCTTTTTAACAGCTGTTAACTTACATACTTTATTCTTTCATCTGTTCACTTGTTTTGTTTGTTTGTTTATTTTTACATAGGCATGACAGTCTAAGGCAATGCTGTAATTTGTCTTTTATTCCTGATATACGCTAAATGTGTACAGATTTAACAATTAATAGTCTAATGAAATATTTTTCCAAAATCTCCTAGCAGGCAAGCTGCAGTTTAAGAATAAAAAGTCATGAACTAATAACAGAGCATGCTTTACAGCCTTTTGGAAACAAACTATGAAATTGATCTGGGTGCTGTTTTCTTGGTGTGCAATAAAACTTATTTATGCTGTAGTTACACATTTGCAGCTTTCTTACAAGCTTTTTGGGGTATCTAATTGGCTACAGCTTTGAATCATATCATAACACATGCCAAATGTTGCTAATTACAATTAAGATATCTACTTGAAGTAATCTTTGTTTTCCTTTTCTCTGACAATTTATTTTTTCACTTATTTACATGCCTTTAATTTTTCATTTTAACAGTTCTTGCAGCACTTTAATTTATTTTTGTTTCAAAGCTGTGGAATTGGATTAAACAGGGTTTTTTAAACACTTCCATGTTGCTTGGAAAGAAGCCAGTTACTGTGTATCGGCTTAATAGAAACCATGCTTAGCAGCGCCTCACATATGGCAGCTCGTGTTTGTGTGGTAAGGCATTATGTATTTTAAATATTACCTTTTATATGATAGTCAAATTTATGCCAGAATCTGAAGTTTCCTCTGATTAATGTTAACAAAAATAGCAGAGAGCCAACTGTTTCTGTTTTTTACAGAGAAATATGTAATTAAATACATGATTTACTGTCTGCTGTGCACAAAAGCCGTATTTATGTGGCCTTTATTAACTTGAGATGCATACAGTACCTCGAGAAGGCCATAGGTGAGTGATAATATACTTTTTTTGATGTTTGTAGCCTTTTAATGCTGTAAACATTGTGGAGGCTGAAATGGTGATTCTCTAGCTAAGACTAAAATAGAAGGGTTTGTACCTAATTTAGGAGATTGAGTTATATTTGAAGAATAGGCTGTCCACTGTTACGTCAATTACTCTGAGTAAACACCTGACACAGCTGACAACATAGAGCTTACATCTTTCATGTTTATTTTTTAAGTTTAAAGCTTAGCGTAACAGTTATGAAACCTGGACCTTAGTATGGCCTTTATGAATTTTAGAGCTTTTAAAAGCACTTGTTCTGAATTGCCTGAATGTAGCTAGTCTTCTTATATAAAATCCAGTAGTCTCTCTTCATACAGAATTTTGTTTATCTGAAAATGATGATATAGGTCAATGGAGAAATAGCCAAAAAATTCATTCTTCTGAAATTATTGCATTCCTTTTAGTATAGGTCCACTTTTATAACGGAAGGGCTTTTTATATCTTCAAGATTAGATGATATGCAATTTAACTTTTGTTGGGAAGTCATTGACAGTAATGACCACTGAAAATCTACGTTCTGAATCTAAGAAAGGTGATTATCCTTCTTATTATAATTTTAAAACTGCCAGAGAAAATTCTTTTTTTTCCTATGATACCAGGGCTGTATTTAATACATTTGTCATAATTACATGGGTAATGCATAAAAACATGCAGTAACAAAATAGATTTATTTTACATTTTACTATGTTCTAATTCAAAAATGACAAAATAAATGTTTTATTACACTAACTTGTGATTAGTCTACTAACAAGTAAGAAGGCAGTGTCTAGGACTTTATACTACTGAGCAAAAGAGAGATTTGTGAGTCCTGCTTTACCATAGGAGTGATCCAGAGACCTTAAAAATGCTGTGCACTCATTATTTGGTACCTTGGGTAGCCTACATAAGATAAATAAATATATTACCTATAAAATGAAGCATGTTATATTTCTTCAAAATTGGATGGATAGCATGCGAGTAATGTATTTAATTTCAGAGAAGTTTATGAATTAAATATTAGATGTCTGCCTAGCACAGAATTTCAGATCTCATGATTATAAATAACTGGTTGTTAGGCTCATGGCTGTGGTATTTAGGCTAGGGTTGCAAACCTGAGGGGGGGGAGTTTCAAATGTGGGGCTTTCAGTCAGAGTGGCTTCACAGGAAAGCTGGTTTCAGAATTATTATGGTTAATGCAGTGCTAGTTGGTGTAGTAACAGAAATCCCGGGTGGGATTTGCTGAAGTTTCCAGGTTAAGCCATTGGCTGGAGTTAACTGGACTTAATCATTGCACAGAAATTTTGCTGAAGTCTCCAGTGTGAAAATGGACTGTTCCCCTTATTTCAGATTTTGCTGGGTAGCTTGAAACAAGTGGCGTTCTTGATGGAATTGCTTTATAGAAGCATGTCTGGCCTCTGACTATTGGACAGGCATTAGCATTGATCCATGTTACACTGGGGTAAGTTCACTTTTCTGCAGCAAGCATTGTAGGAAACATTCTGGCTTGCTCATTCACAATTCTTTGTGGGAGTGTGGGCACTGTTATCTCCTACCCAGGAGGAGTGACTTTGGCTGGGTCAGCAACACACCTGCTTGCACCTAATCTGCAACATTGCTTGCAGAGAATGATCTCCTGGGGTCACTTCGTGCCGAAGGTACAAAGAGCATGTTCTTCATCTTGCCTCTCTCTTTGCTGAGGTTCTTGGATAAGGTCTGCTGTAATTTGGCTCAAAGGCAGTAGCTATCTGTAGGGGGAGGGGGGAGGGAAAAAAAAATAATTAAAAAAAAATGAACACCAACACCCATTTGGCCCCCAATTAGCGATTTGTCTTAATTATTTGTGTTCTGTTGCAAATAAAATAAGACCTGTCTATAACATATTTGTGAAAGAGAGCTTGCTTCACTGCCATATCTTATTCACAGGGATGTCCTGCCGGTAGCAGTGAGAGCAGTAAAACACTTTGACACACAGTGCGCACTTTACAGAAATGAAATGTCATATCAAAAATGGCTGTAAACATTTTCACAGTCCCTTGTCATTGCAAGTTTGAAGGTGGGAAATTTTTAGAGAGAATGACTCAATTTTCTTCCTTCCTTCCTTCCATGTCTGGGGTGCCTAGAAGGGAAGAAGCATCTATATAATGTGGCATCGCAACGGGCTGTTGTGAACACAGCTACTGTAATCTGTCTGTCTGGGTATACCCTCCACAGTCTGATCTGGCATTAACTGAATTATAGGTCTTCTGATTTGTAAGCTGTAGTTCTGAACAAAAAGATCAGGTGATCAACGCTATCGTTGGGATGGGAAACCGTCTAGCAGATAGGCATCACATTATCAACTTGAAAATCTCATTTGGGTCTGGAATTACTGTATTGTAAATCAGATTTAAATTCATGATTCAAGTATAATGACCTACTGCATTACAAACCTCCCTGAGAGATACTTAATTAATAATGTATATTAACTGTGAGTGTTTAGGTATACATGTATGGCATACATTTTCAGGTAGCCACAAACACAGCCTCAGAAGCCCATGGTGTGAGGGCTTTAGGATGATGCATTTCTAAATTGTTCTGCAACAACTTGCTTTGCTCCTTGCTGAACACAAATAGCTGAGGGATGACAGCTATCTCATTTTCAGTAGAATCTTTATGATTTATATGATAATGATAATTCTATTCAGCTGCCAGTATAGAGCACTTTGCAGACTGATATCAAGGTTAATTGTCACTTTGAGAAGAAGTGAAGCACAGTCTGCCAACCTGATGCTCTGCTCAGCTGAGAAAGATAATTGTTATTCAAGTAGTATTTAAATGAGCTCAAATGCTGATAAATACACAACCAAAATATTTTATTTTTTTCCTCTCATGTTCATTCACTGTGCTAGAGAATGAGGTCATCACTGTGTATAAATATCACTAATGGACGCCGTAGTGAAAACATGCTGAGTATTTACAGAACTACAAGGAGTGGGTTTCCCCCAGTGTGGGCTGTGGGGAAATACTTTAAACTCGAGTTCCTCTTGTCAACACATCCTAATTCTTTTATGTTTGTGGTTGCTTTTCGCAGCTATACTGTTACCTTATATATGGCTCCTTATGCACTGTGACTTGACCTTACCAAGGCATCTGAGAGGTCATAATTTGTGCTGTGCCTTACAAGTTATTAGCATTACTCTAAGTATCTCATGCTGATTGGAGGTGCTATTTTATTTATTTATTTTTTTTCTTTAGGCCTTGGTAGCTATGTAACTTTCTAAGGGAGCTGGTCAACTGTATAAAACAGCATAGTACCATGTCCCGGAGAGCCACAAGGCTGTCCCAGAATTTGGGACTGGCAACATTCAATTTACATAACCCTTTCCGCCTTAGGGTATTCAAAATTAAGATTTTACCACATAGCTTTTCTTCTTTTCATAATATTTTAATTTAATAGAATGCATACGCTGTGTTCCACTGTTCCACCTGCTGTACCCCCCAGAGGTGTTTTTTTTTTCCTGTGCTGTTTAAAAATTATTAGCTGCAGGGGT
This sequence comes from Anas platyrhynchos, assembly GCF_047663525.1. NCBI lineage: Eukaryota > Metazoa > Chordata > Aves > Anseriformes > Anatidae > Anas > Anas platyrhynchos. The sequence continues at coordinate 120,055,411 of NC_092588.1, read as the reverse complement.
CTTTTAGCCTTGAGAATTGCTAATTCATTTTTGTGCAGCAGTAGCTGTATCTAGATTCTGGTGTTCCTTCTTGCACTGCAAAACCAACTTTACCCTTATTCGCATGAGTACCCTTGGGTTTCTGATCAGTGATTTACTTGTTTTCACTAATATTTCAACGAAGTGAGTTCTGTTCCTTTTTTTTTTTTAAGTGTTAATGTGATGCTATTTTTGTAGTAAATTTGTAACTGGTATAACTCTACTAGACAGACTATATTGTAAATATGTCTAAAACTTGTACAAAGCACATTAAAATGATAGAATAGTTACTTTAAAGACTTCAAAAAGTAAAGATAAAATGAAGTTATGCTGGTAATTTTTTGCCATCACTATCTCTGGATTCATGGCTAAGGTGTTTGCATACTACTTGTACTCACAAGTAAGTAATTACTTACTGGTAGGAGATTGCTTTCTTCTTAATTTAATTCTGTCATTTAATGTGCATTATAGGTCTATGGTTAAGAAACAAATTCTGAAATGGTTTATTTTCACTCCTAAACACTTGCATACGTTTTTGTAGCATTTTTAGATTCTGTATGGCTTAGTAGCTTTCCACATGACTAATGAAGATTTTAACAAACAAAATGGAAAAGGGCCAACTTGTAATTGTTAGTGCAGTGGCATAATCAGCCATACATGGTTTGTTTGTTATAGCTCAGCAATAGAACAATGTTTCAGAGAGAAAACATGCAGAGATGATTACTAAGTACCACAATGATGTGAGACTGTCCAACTGCAGAAGTGCTCTTGTTGGGTTATTCATATGAATACTTAAGTATATGCTTACATTTTTCTTATCATAATGGACACTGCTAATGTCTAATTTTAGTAGTCATTTATATTGAGTTACTAAGAAGAAATAAATGATTTTTTTTTTTTTTTTTTTGCTTGGATAAATGGATGTGTTGCAGACATGCAACAAATGCCATCTGGTAGTTTGTACAAAATATCAAACTGATTAGAGGTGACTTTATGCAAATATGAAAAGGTGATAAATATCCGTCAGGAGGACAGTTACTTTTAAACAACTAAATATTTATCAGACACTTATAAAAAATATAGATAAGTAATTTCAGTTTTTATGTCGTTGGCAATTACCAAGGCTACAAAACAGTTGTCTCTTCTTACTGTGCATTGTCTGAAATAAAGAAATGGAATCAGAAATAGCAATATGGTGTGATAAGTAATCGAGAGAAGACTCAATTGCATACTAGTTGTTATTATTACTTTTGACTCTATTTTGCACAATTTGTTGCAAGCAAGCTTTAAACCAAACAACCAACAAAAAAAAAAAAAAAAGGAAGAACAGCCAGGAAGGAAGTATCAAAATTGATACTGAGAGTTTAACCAAGAATCCAAACATACTTATTCTTAAAACTGTGCCATTGCATGGTCATTTGAATAAGTTTAAAACTTCTCGTATTTCACTTTTAGAAGTTTCATTCTCCCCAAGAATGTCCAGTGATTTTGTGTCCTGCATTAAGGTAGCGTTCCGCCAGCAGTTCCTCCTGCCTTTGTCTCAGTTGTAGAAAGTGGTCAGTGACTTGAGAATTCAATATCAAATACAGAATGCTTGTACAGTGAATAGAAAAGGTACATTAGATGCTTATCTGTGGAAGTACAATATATTAGTGTTCATTTTTCAAGAATAAATGCTGCTCAGTCCTAAAATTTCCATAGAGCATAGAGTTTGATTTTGCTTGCCATTTCACTCATCTAGTTGGCTTGCAAGCCTTATGCTATTTTCTTCCAGCTTCTGTTACATGTTTTTATCCCTTTTATAGTGACTTGATTCATCATCTTTGTCTAAATATGCAAGCCATGCAAGTTGATGAATTGGTTGAATTAGTTTTAAACTGATTTTAATTAAAAAGTGTCCAGATAGATTTTTGAATTCTTTTGTTTCTGTCTTATTTAGCATTATATTAAGTCTATTGATTTTAAACCGAATCAATGTAAACCTTGTTTCTAAATGTTCCTGCAGCTTTTTGACTGGTTTAGCTAAAAATACACTTAAATCATGTGTTTTCTTGAACTGTGCAAATTTATGCATAGGAGAGCCTTCATGTAAATGTCCATTTTGCTATTTTCTCCTTAATTCTTCCTGAAGAGAAAAATAAAAAGTTAGAATCTAAGTAGTATGCTGGAGAAGCATCAACTAACCATAGTTAACTTCTTTGTCTGTACAAATGTTATTGGTTTCAGTGTTTTTATTTGCTGGGAGCCTTATTTTACCACAAAAGATGCTTCTTGATGGCAAGTTTAATGTGTGTCATAGAACTTGATTTCTTTTTTGAGGGAATGCGCTTTAAGCGCATTATAATTGTAACGTAAATTGTTTTGTTGAAAAGTATGAATATTCCAGCATTTTTGAACCAACTGATCATTTAAAAACCTAAAGGTCAGTTTATATAGTTTTGTGTTTTTTTGGTTTTTTTTTTTTGATTGAAACAATTAGGATGAGATGCAGTTTAAAAATTGACGGTGTGGTAACTGGCTCACATTCTGTGAGTTTTGCTTTATTTCGTATATAAACATATTCATTGCATATTTTGCTGTTAGTGCACCATACTGTGCAGTGTTTCTTGTTAGACCTGAGTGCAGCTTGTGTTTGAGATAACGAATTTGAAAATAAAGGATGCACTTAAAGAAACTGTGAAATGAATGTGCAAATCCTTTGCCCTTTTTGAATTCTGTTAATTTTGGCCTGACATTTAAATTTGGTAATTTAACCTCTTAGAATTTTGCAGAACTATTTTGTTTGAGCAATATGTAACAGCTTTACTCACCTGTGTTGCATTATTTTATGTTTGAATTTCTAATAAGTAAGTGTTGGCCAACTGTTGTCTTTAACAGTGAAGTTTAATGCTGTTAAGTGCTTTCATCTGCTTACTTCAAGGAAATGACAGAGATGAAGAACTCTGTTCTTTTTCCTGAACGTTTTTTTTCCACACTTGACAGTTGCTGGACTTCTTTGCAATTGTATATCCTTTTGAATCAGAAACCAAGAGTCAGCCACAGTGCCTTAAGGATTTCTAAATGCAGCTCAAATCCGTCTTAAACGTGTAACCCATTTCATGTACTCAGACACATCTCACCCCAGTTATAGATTGTCCAACAACTAAATTCAGAGCACTTCTACAGAGCTGCTGGCCACTCTTACTAGCAGTGGTGTGGCTTCTGCCCTCCATTTCTCTCACTGACATGCCAGAATGGTAGGAAGCAGATTAGAAAAAAATCCTGTATTATTCAAAATTTTATTGTATATCAGAACAGTAAATATTCTAGTCTTCTGTTCTTCTTACTCTGAAGGAAGAAACTAAATAGCTCCAAGAAAAAAAAAAAAAAGAGTAGGTGACTTTTAGACTTTAATTGCCTTGCAGTAGTATTGAGCCATCAGAAGGGCCTTGCTGATGTTGTGATCCCACATGTTGTGGGTTAGGTGAAGAACTGGTGCTGAATAAGAAAAATAAGAAGTCTGGACTTGCATTGTCTCTGTACACAGTCATCTCATGGGCCACTGTCCTCTATTCTTGAGATGGAAAGCAGAAACATTTTCCACCAAAGATGAGGGAAGAAGAAATGATTTTAGGGCAGTGCTGCTGATTTTCTGGGGAGAGACTCACCGTAGGGAGAGAAGATGATGATTTGCTTGGGAGACAATAGCGTAGGATTCAGACTACATTAAAAATTATAGTTACGCACTGTTTTGTTTTCACTCACAAATAATATGCGTACGTTCACTTGAAAGACTATTTCAGATTTTGTTTATATCAGATAAACGTAATGCTTATAATGTAGGGGTAAAATTCATTAAAAAGTTTAAAAAATTGAAAAGAAGATTTTTTTTACATGATGCCCATGTTACTTTAAAAAAAATTCTGTTTTAATATTTTTTGTTTAAAAAAATAATGCCTTTGACAGGCTGCGTAGTAAGGCAAGGTGTATTTAGCAATCAGGAATGCAGTTCTCCAGTGTTTGCATGATTTTGGTGTGTGTGTGTTTTGTTGTTTTTTGTTTGTTTGTTTGTTTTGTTTTCAATTTAATTTAACCAAATAAAAACAAAAAGTCAGTTCCTTTCAGCCCAGTATCTTTCTAAACCACTGGGATTTCATTTGTGGACAATTAGGTTCATTATTCTTACTGTAAAGATTTGGTTCTCTAATTTTCAAGACTTAACAGTTAACACTTGTGACTTTCATTTAATTGTCATGCTCCCAGTAATTTTATTATTAAAGTGGAGATTTTATTCTTTAACTACAGTTCAATGGAGAGCAGACAGCATACTCTCAACACTGTTTCAGATGAGCGTTAACATCAGGAGGGGTATGTCCTGTTGCTGACAGTTCAAATACTCCTTTAAAAGAGACATTTACCTGAGTTAATGATGTCTAAAGAGCCATACGATTCCTCGTGTAACAGCTAAAGATTCCTGAAAAAGCTTTTGAAAGTATCCTTTAAATTGCCATCCGTTTTGAAATAACCTACTTGAAAATCCAGAGGATAAATTTAACAAGAGTACCTTTGCTGCCAATTTGTTCTTGTATAAACATACATATTGTAAATAGACATATGTTTAAGCAAGAACTCTATTTAGACCTTGTGGTTAGTGAACCTGTTCATCATTAAAAATGCCACTGGTAGAGCATGTGACATAGCAGTGTCCTTTTCATACCACTGAAACTGAAAAAAAATTATATCCACAAAGTAATCTGTCTAAATGTCGAAAGCAGGGGGAAAGCTTTGAGTATATTAATTGGGCTTTCACTGGGATTGGGATTTCGCTGGGCTCTATGAACATGGCAAGAATTTATATCTAGATCAACCACTGAATTGCAATTGGGTTTAGATTGTAAATTATCTGCAACAGAATTTGGGGAAAAATACTTCTTGAAATGGTAATTGCCCTGAAATACTAACAATAGTAAGACCAATAAAAATATATTGCTTCCAATATTTCTCCTGAAGTAATGGGGTTTGGGAAGGCTACTTAGCATCTTTGGTAACAAGATGTTCGTCCATTGTGTTGCTTCTTGGCTTATCCTAATCCATTCAGTTACTTCCCTTTATTTTTTATGTACTACCACTTTGTGTTCACAGAGCAGGTAAGCCCTCTGGACTTGTCACTTAGATCTATAGTGATAAAACAATGCTACCAGAGGGCATTCTTGGACCATGAAACTTAGTTGTTTATATTACTAAATTATTAGAACAGTCTGCCAAGGTGTTGGACAGCATCAACTAGTGTTCTCCTGAAAAAATCCTGCTCGTGGTTAGGGAGAGGGAAAGCTGAAAGACATTCCCATCAAGCAGTTGTATATGTTGAAGAGTAAGGGTGTATGGACACAGGCAGTTCTGTGCCAGCTGGCCTTAATGCCAGCAGACAGTCTTGGCATATTTAATTTACTGTTATAGGCACAGTCTTTGTCTTGTACACCACCACGAACAGAAACTGTGCGAATCTGGGCACCTTTCCATGCCGAGGGTGTATATATGAGGGGTTATATATCACTTGTCTATTAGATTGCTTTCAGGTTTGCTTTCTTTTCTCCCTTACTGCTGGGTGCTGTTGAAAGTGTAACTTTTATAGCTGTGATTGGGCCATATTTATTCAGAGCGAAGGCCACCAGGTGTCTCTGGGAAATACCTCCGTGGGCTGTAGTTTTGCATAATTGTCTAGACAGGATGTTTTTGGAATGTAGCTTGCTCTCCTGAATGCAATGTTGTGCTAGGCATTTGGTAATGCTCTACAGCAATAATATAGTTATTAAGTTCACGTTTTAAGAGACATGAATAACACTGATTTTAAAAGGTGATAGAAATCTTATGAAAATTGTGCGTAAATTCAAAGAACCCTGTGGAAAGGGAACAAGGCAACTGAATGCCTGGCCTCTACTGAGAGATTCAATCTTTGACATGTAATCCTAGCTGGCTGCCAAGAAATATCACCCATATTTTATTATTCAGGGTTGTTGCCATCAACGATGATCACTGTTGCTGGCCTTGCAGTGTGGAAAGACTATTCCAAGGCTGTCACTTTAGGTATGCATCTGTGGACTTTTAAGATTACATTAAAAGGTGATACAGAGAGGGAAAAAAAAAAAAAAGAAGTTTTAGTCAGAAGAGTATTGGTGTCACACTTTTAATTTGTGCTGGCCAGAAGCATGAGACTTAGCTTTGCAATGGCAGAGTTCTATCAGATTTACTCTTCAGATACAGAATGTCTGAGAAGAGCTGCCATCCTCTCCCAAAGCAGAGCCATTGTTAACCTGGTCAAAAGTTACCAAAATGTGCGTTATAATTCTTTAAATGGCTTCATGGTGACATTTTACATGGGAGTGTAATTGATGGTGTCAGTTTTAATAAATAATTCAGTAGTTCTTTCTCTTTGATTGTATAGCAGGATTTGTAGATGATAGAGGTCTGAGGACTAAGTGTGACTGATGAGAATGGATGGCATATTGTTATCAATCTTGTCGCTTTTTACCACATGTAAAAATTGAATTTGAATTATTGACCATCCCGCAGCATATTTGTCCTCTCATTGTGTGTGGACTGAAAAATGCTCAGAAGGTAATTATTACACTTTGTGTGCCTGAAATAACTGAATAAATGCTAGTTACATAGCTTTACTGATATATTTTTGTTGTTATTTACATGCTAAATGGATAAACGAGCAGTGAAAGGAGAATCTGAAAATCACTTAATTCTTAATTTCATTGAATTTAATTTTCTTATAGTTTAGCTGAAAATGGTTACGTGTATTTACTGTTCTGAAGTCAAACTACACTTCATGTAGCGAAAATAAGCTAATTTGAGTCTAGTAATTATGATGAATGCTTTATAGTAAAATGACATGGCCAATAAATGAAGATGTTATAATAGCATTTATTTTTGTGTGTGTCTCTGCTTGACATAAGGCTAAATTTGTCTGATTCCCCATAACTATTTTTTTAACCTTTTCCCTCATTTTTGCCTCCATTGTATTTCAATATTGACCACCTTGGAGTCTTCTACACTCTCTGTTCATCTTCAGTCTTACTAGAAATGCTGGCCAATTGCTCTTCTTTCATAGGCATACCCTAGTGTATGGTGATGCCCGGAATTAAAAATATTACCGGATATTTCTTTATTTGGGTGTGTGCAGGGAGAGCATGAGATCCCTTTTGCCTACCACACTTCTTGTGTTGTTTTTTTTTTTTTTAATTATTATTTTTGTGTGTGTGTTTTCTTCCATTGGAGGGTTGTGTGGCTGTGGTTTTGTTGGTATTTTTTCTTTTTTCTTTATTTTTTTTTCTGGATTTGTCACCCATCCTTTCCAGGTCCACTGAGCCCTGAATACGTTTGAAGTAGAACAAATAACTTATTTTTCTCCTTTGAGAGAAAATGTATTGCAACTTTTCGAAGCTGGATTGTTTAAGGGGTACCATAGAAGCTTTCCATCGTCTTAGGTTTTTCCCATAAAAGGAAAGAGAAAGCTCTTCCTGAAGATGTGGGAATAGAAAGCTTGGCTTTTTCCATGTACGCATAAGCGTGCACATGGAGAGATTTTCTCACATCATGACTCCTCGTCCAGCATAAACTTTGTTCATCCCCAGAGTTGTCCCTCTCATGACTCTTTCTTACAGCACTTAGTCAACTGTGGCCAGTCTGTATCCACTCTGCCCAGTGGATAGTGGAACAGTCCTGAACTTACAACTCTGAACTTTAGGCCCCAAGCTTCATCCTAACTCCTTAAATCTTGCTACCAGATCCATCACAGTCCTTTTCCTGTTGATCCTGAGAGGATCCATGGGGAGAAGCTCCTCCCAGCCACTCCAAGAATCTACGTGGATACCAAGTCAAGTCTGCTACTTTGATGCTTGGAAGGTGGACTGTTCTCTGGTCTTCACTGCATCATGAAGTTGGCTATGTGTTTGATAATGAACCTCTTTCCTTTTCTTCCCTCTGGAAGACTTTTCTCCTAAGCACCAGCAATAGGGAATTATTCTGGATGTCAGTTGCTCTGTGCTGTGCCTGTAACTCTCTTATTGGTGTATCTCTCAGTCTTTGTGAGTTGTGTGTGTTTGTTTTTGTTTTCACTTTGGCCAAACTGTCTTAAAAGAAGGATATTTTTATCTCTGGCATCTATAAGCTGTCTGCAAGAGCAGCAGTTATACATAGAATCATAGAATCATTAAGGTTGGAAAAGACCTCCCAGATTATCTGGTCCAACCACAAAACCATGCCCCTAAGCACCATGTCCAACCACCATGTCCAACATGTTGGACATGATGCATTAACTGAGAAATCTTCAACTGCCAAGTTGGTCTTAAATGATTGTATAATGCCACAGCATGCTCCAGGATTTATTCCTGTTCGTAGCTTCAAACTTAATGTACTTATGTGTGTTCCAGTAGAGACCAGAAAGTTAGTGTAAGTTAGTGCACAGGTAGTAAGTAGTACATAGATCTTGTAGTCCAAATGGGTCAATGGCTTGATTGCCTCCCTTCACTATGAGGGATGCGAAATACTAGGGCATATTACAGAACTTCTGTTAAAGATAAAGCAAGCTTGAATTTTAGATTTGGTTTTGGATTATATTAATGAGAAATCTGTGGTGTTGAATTTCATGTTTTGATGAGGGATGACAGGATGGAATGTCATTTTGGTAGACAATTGGAGCGCCATCAAAAATAATGCAGAATGTTGGCACACATGAATAGAGAGTATTGTGAATTTGCTTGCCCTGTGATGAAACTTTTTCCACTGAAATAAAATACTGAGGATGTGCTGGTTGTATCAGAGGATAAGGAACTGTGTCCTATTTAAAATGAACAACACCACTCTCCAAAGTTGTCTACACTCATTCAATTTCATTTATAATCATGATTTACAGTTTATATACTCTCCAAATTGAAAATCTATAAAATAAAAATATCCTGAATAAGTGCAGTCATAATACATTTACAATAAATCCATTTGTAATATGACTATCTGGAGGCCAGAATCATTTCATCAGGTGTAGACCTCAATACTGTGTTATTTTACCTGATGTATTGTTTCATTCACAAGCCAGCATTTGTATTATTTGCAGACACCCTAGCATAATACTTGGTTCTAGAAGTAACTAAATGGCAAATAAGATTATATTTTTGTATGTCAGTCATATACACTCTGTACTATTTTCTGTAAGGATAATGGAATACTCCTCTATGGCTTAAACTGGCTTAGCTTCTGAACTCTATTTTAAACCTTCATAGCAGTAAGCTTGTACTCTAATATTGTACTCATTTCTGTAATGCTCAGCTTACATTTATTAAAGCTCCAGCTTCCAGTAAACATTTCTGTTTGTGAAGCCGTCTCCTCTAACTTCTCCTTCTAGCTTTCCTGAAGAATAGAAATATTTATTGTTTTATGCTGGTTTTGTATACCTTTTAATCTGATTTTCAACGGTAAAAGATTATGCAATCACAATGTCATTTCCGAAGTTTTTAGAGAGGAAGCTCAGTGGCTAATTTCAACCAATTTGACAGGAAGGTAGGAGTCTCAAAGATGCTAAATTCCTACAATAAGCCTACACAACATATGGCCCTGAGCCCACATGTAATCCTTGCAGCTATTGCTTTCGTGTGCCAGTAGCCAGGGGGCAATATGTTCTTTCCCATCAAGAATTCAACAAATTATACAAAAAACTAGAGAGATGATTTCTTCCAACAGCTTCTCCAGTGAAGTAAGCTCAGGGGTGACACAAAGGATCTACACATACTTCTCTACTTTCTTTGGGTAGGCAGAAGTTCCTGTTTAGGGATGTGTTAATATTAAAAGGGAGCTAGTGTTTGGAAGTACTTCCATCTGTGTTCACCATAGTGAGGGATCTGCTGTTTTGAAAAGAGCTAAAACAGAAACTCTCCCTCGTACCTTTTTTCTCACTGTCTGCCTCAGATTGCCAAATATCAGGCATTGTGAGAAAACAATGAGCTGACTGGCATTCTTTAAGTGATACGGAGTTTCTTCTTTGAACATTATCCTTCAGAGATATGGTAGCTAAGTTCTTATTCAGGCAATAATTTTAGAAAAAATGTGCTTCTGCTGGGGACTGTAGACTACTGTTTGGCTTATTGGATGACAGTTGTCTGCCAGTGAAGTGTATTTACCTGTGGTGAGATTCATCATTCCTTTGGTTAACAAGGATGAGAAGATACTCATTCCTATGGAATTATGAGCACTCTAAAAAACGGTTCTCTAACTATTGTGATTTTGATAAAAAGACATTGCAGTATGTTTTTGGATCTGCAGATAAATGCTGTTGCTTCTGGCATGCTGTAGCCAATGGGATAAAAGTGCCCCCCATCACAATTTTCCCTCTTCTCAGAAAATAACAGAGTGCTCTCCCAATATTGAAGCATATGTGCAAAACTGCATTTGTTGCTAATTCAGCTGTCAGGGGCGTGGGATGAGTATTCATCTTATATGATCAAATCATATAGCTGTTTCACTCTAGCATAGACCACATTTTATAGTAGAACAGAATCCCCAAACTGGTGTTAAGTTGTAGTTGTTGGTGTGTTCTAGAGAAGGGAGAGACAACAAGGTGCTTATTATTCATGTTATTAAGAAAATTGAAATTTTGGAGTATACTTCCAAGTTAGTCTATTGTGAGGGGGGTAGAGTTCTACAGCAATGAACTACTGGTGTTAAACTAAGGAAGTTTTTGATTCTTTTTCTACTTTTTGTCTGTGTAGATGTGTGAATTTTTAATGTCTTGTTCAGGTGATTTTGGGGGGAGAGTGTTCTTGTGGAATGCAACTTATGTTCTTTGTTTGCCTACGTATCCTTGTCAGTCCTGTCAGCTCTCCTTTCCTGCCAGTACTTTTTCCCCCCTAATCACTGGCCAAATTTCAACCAAAGCTGACAGAGGGAAAGTGGTTTCAGATATGTTAAATTCATATGAGGTTTCTAAAAATAAGAAAACTGATAAAAGAGAGACTTTCACCCTGTGGGAATATTAATGTGCAAATACAACTCATCTTAGACATTAGAGAATCCACATGGGAGTTCAGTCCTGTGACACAAACCCATAAGGAACTATCTGTTACTCACTACCACTATCTCGTTTCCTATTTTTACCAGTTAATTTTCTTTTTTTTTCTTTTCTTTTCATTTTTGCTTTTGTGAGAACTGGGAAGAGGAGGGAATAAAAAGATACCACTCTGTAAAAATAAAAACCTGTTTCCTTTAAAATTGTAGCAAATTTGAAAATGTCCTTGCTCTTCTTTAAAGATGATATAAGGACTAGATGTCCATGATTAAACACAGGTTGCAGTTGTCTTTTTTTTTCTTTAAAAAGAAATCTTATGCTTTAACTGTTCTCTGACATTTGTAATTGGAAACACCTATTGTATCTCAGCTCTTCAAACACAGCTAATCCAGCAGTTAGGTGTCAGCAGTTAAGTTTAATTTTATTTTTAAATGAAAAAAGAATCACTGCAATTAAAGTGCAACTAAATTTTAAAGGCACGTATAGTGGGGAGAGAAACCTTCTGAAAGGGAAAAACAGTGGGGGGAAAAAAAAGTTATACTGCTTAATTCTGTGTTTGTGATTTACAGTTATGAAAAGCCCTAGTTACGTCTGTGTAACCATATTGACACATTTCAGACCAGGCTGTAATGAGTCTCTCTCCCTGCACCAAAACTGAGAACTTCCTAGTACATGTATTGATGTGCAGGGGTCTTGGATCTACCACAGCAATATACAGCTGTAGGTGCATTATATAACATTACTTAAATGATTTCTGTTTCCAGAGAAGCACAGGAAGATGCTGTATAGAATTTGTACCAAACTATATATACTTGGTCTTCAAGTTTGTAATGAAATTTTACATCTTTTGTTTTGTTGTTTTCCCCCTACCCCTTTATCCCCCTCAAATAGCAGTCAAGGCATTTTGCTTCTTGACTATGCCTGGCCTACATTTGTGATTCGCAGTTCTAGGTGTCCTGCAGGCTACTGGTCAATTCATTCTGGATTGAATATTAGATTGATAGAGATATCAGTCCACTTAAGTTGTTACATAGAAGGGGTAACTGATGTTACCCATGGTGCTGAGCCAGGTCAGGTACAGCTGGGCAGATTTTCACAGAATCACAGAATTTCTAGGTTGGAAGAGACCTCAAGATCATCGAGTCCAACCTCTAACCTAACACTAACAGTACCCACTAAACCATATCCCTAAGCTCTACATCTAAACGTCTTTTAAAGACCTCCAGGGATGGTGACTCCACCACCTCCCTGGGCAGCCTGTTCCAGTGCCTAACAACCCCTTCAGTAAAGAAGTTCTTCCTAACATCTAACCTAAAACTCCCCTGGCGCAACTTTAGCCCATTCCCCCTCGTTCTGCCACCAGGCACGTGGGAGAACAGGCCAACCCCTACCTCACTACAGCCTCCTCTAAGGTATCTGTAGAGAGCGATAAGGTCGCCCCTGAGCCTCCTCTTCTCCAGGCTGAACAAGCCCAGCTCCTTCAGCCGCTCCTCGTAGGACTTGTTCTGATTTTGTTACAGGCCATTTATCCAGGACTCTAGCACTTCAGCTGAGTACCCAAGGAATTGTCTGTAGGAAGAATAGGCGTCAGCCTCTACCTTCCCTTGGATTGTAAGCCACTGAAGGAATTGTCCTTCTGCCAGTCCTAGGAAAGGAGTTTGTCTTGGGCCCTCTTTTATGCCAGATACCGTTACCGAGTCCTTACGGTTGCTGTTTATGTTTCACTGCCCACGTTTATTTTGCTCTTATCCCTCCCACCCCTGCCACACTTTGCATGTATGCTGTGTGTTGTTAGGAAATAATACAGCTTGTCCTTCTGTCCCCTGCAATGTATCACGCACTCTGCAAAGGATCTGTGCTGGGCTGGGTGTTACAATGCCTGCATCTATTGAGGAGCTGATTAGTGTTAGAGCTAATGGGAGGTAGTTTTGCTGGTAGTGCTGAAATCCAAAGACGAAATGCAGCTTCGTGTGAACAGATATGATGCTGCTTTTTAATGTAATGTAAACAGAAGAGAAGCAGCTCCCTTCAAAAGCACTCGATTTCAGCATTAGGATGTGAAATAAGCAAATAGCATAGAAGCAACCTCTGCTGACTTCTGAGTAGGTCAAGTAGTATACAAATGTTTTGAAAATGTGTATTTTTGTCCGTGAGTATGTCTGCAACTCAGACATAGCTTCTGTAAAATGAAGACTTTCTTACTTAGCGACAAGCTTGCATTGATCAGAATGCTGCAGTGTATTCTTAACCTGCACTCTGTTGCTCTGAAGTTTTGTTTTTTATTCCCTCAAAGAACTAAAATAAACGAAGGTATCTTATATTAAATAGCTGTATTTTAGCAGGAATTACCATACCAGTGTTCAAGACTGAAAGTTTATAATGCTTTTTATCCTTCCTATGCTTATCTATTTTAAGTAGCTTCAGTGCTCTGTGAAGACAAAGGCACTGGTGTACATGCCACTGATAATAGACAGTGTGACCGTATCATGTATGCTTCCTTAATAATGTCTGACATTATCAGATTGATTAACTCGGCAGGGGGCCTTAATCAGATTTAACTACTGTTGGCAGCTGTACACTAGCAGAATAGTAATACATCAGGGAATAATATTGAACTCCTTTTATAAGCTGTATTAAACATGAAACTAAAAAAAATGTGCCGTAGAGATGATCGTTATTTCTAGTACTAATGTATGGAAAAGTGAAAGCTGTACATTATTCACCCAGTAATGATCTCGGTTCTCTTTTGGATCACATTTTCCCAAATTTTCTGTGGTCAGTAGTTCCAAGTACCAATCTTCTTTTGTGAAGAGAGTGTATTTTAAATAGTTATTTTTCTTTAGATTCAATGACCATTAAATCATTTGAGACTGAATGACTTAGGCAAGAAGAAAATAATAAAAATATTTGTAGCTGCAGATTTATGTATGTGTGTGTATATATGTGGCAAAGTAACAGTAGTTGTGTTTTGAGTGTTGTTTTTTTCAAGTCAAATGCCACATTATGACATGTTTCTTTTCATTTCAATTGCTACAGAATATTCCCACTATTAATAAAGAAAATGTAGGCCTCAAAAATGTTAATGTAACATTCATTCATAGATTAATAGGTCAGGAGGGACAATGGTGATCATCAAGTGTGACCTTCTGCCTTTTACATGACATTAAGACTTTTCTGAGCTCATTCCTGTTTGAATTAAAGCATGTCATCTTGAAAAGATTGAGTTTGGGTTGAAAAAAAAATACAAATAAAGCGGACAACTGCAGTTCTTGGCTATTTGTCTCAGTGATCAGTTATCCTTTCAGGAAAATTGCAGTCAGGTTTGTTTAACTTCAAGATACTGCATTTCTTGGTATCTTTCTATTGGAGCTAGAACACAGTAGAACTGTACTAAGTTATTTTACAGTTTTGTTAGTTCATAGTTAATGTTATTTAACTATAGATAACAGCTGTTGGTAATGATGCCTTGTGTTTCTGCATTAACTTTTTACTTGAAATCAAAATAATTCAAGTTCCTAGAGTCTGCTTGTTCTAAAATAAACTTTTTAGATTTTAATTATTATCGTATGAGGTGTTTGTGTTTAGCTTGTGGTGACACATTTGACTCTTTCTTTCTAAACTGGAAGAGTATTGGAAGAGTATGTCCTTCCTTCCTCTCCTAGTAACGTCTTCCAGATTTCAAGTCCTTGATGCTTGAAGACCTGTAACCCTAGACCAAATTTCATGTCTTTATATCATTTAGACTCTTGTTTTTCTTTCCAATTTTGTGAAAATACTATTAATAAATAGTCTTCTCATTGCTAAAATACATAATTGGATGAATAAATTACCCTCTAACTTGTGGAATCTTCAGTGTCCTGTCTGTTTTTAGCTATCGGTGTCAGATACTAGGTAATAGCTGCTACAAGAGTGAATTTACAGAGAGAATAATGCAATAAAGCTTAGACAAATTCAGAGGGGCTCAAGTACACCTGTACTGTCATTGCTGACAGAACAAAATCATTGGTTGTAAGTTGGGTGAGAAAATTATTAAAAGTGCTGATAAATGAATAATACAATTATAATGAAATATGCAAATCATTTTTAATAGAAATCTAATTTTTTTTTCCAGAATACCAAATTTCTCACTCCAAATGGTAGTGGTGATTACTGAAGTGATATTGGAAGTACAGCAATATTGCAGCTTTGCTGAGTTTGATAATAGAAGTGCCTTGGGTAATGACAGCTGTGTGTGTTTCACTATATATAATAGAGACATTTCATTTATATAGTGTAAGCAAGCAAAGAGAAATTGTTTTGAATATCTTTGTAATTACACAGGAAAACACTGGCAGAGACCTATAAAAAAGATAAGCATTGATCACTATAACAGAGGTGAAAGAGAATCAATGTTAACATACACTCAGACAAATCAAACCAGCATTTAAGCAATTCAAAAATATGATTTCAATCAGATGCAATAAGGACGATCAAACACGCTAATGGTTCTCCAGTATGCCTGCAAACCTGAGGGGGAGGGAGGTGGGAAGAATGGCAGGTTGATAACTGTCAGGTACAGGGAGGAAATGTGTCTGCGAACAAGCCAATGTTTAAGCAGAACATTACTGACATCGCAAGAGATGTTGGCATCTTGCAGTTGTGTAATTTATGGCAATATATATTTAACTAGCAATTGCTCAGGAAAGCAAGAGATTATAAAAGAATATATACAAATGTTTTCTATTTCTTGCTGTGGTTTTGTTTTTCTTTCACACTTGTCCTCGTTTACCAGCGTATTATCTGTGTATAGTATATATACTATATACTATATATATATATAATATATATATGTGTTACCTTGCAGATCTTGAAGGTGTTTTGAAACTGCTGTTGGATGACATCCCTTTACAGATTAGTTTCTTTGCATGTGACAGAAAAATATAGCACCACGGCACTGTTATGATAGATATAATTGTTACCAGTCTGATGGTCTGGGAGCTCTGCAGGGAGTGCTTATATGTATTTACTGTGAACTGGAGAAGGTCTATTATTTATAGGTTTCATTCATTGTTTCTTGTCTTAATTCTCTGTTTTACTTAAGGCCAAATGAAAATGGTCTGTGGGTCTGACTGAGTCACAAGATAATAAAATAGTACAAACAACAGCAACAATTGAAACATCCCCTTTATAGACTTATTTCATGCAGTGTTATGCAATTGCTATACCTAAATCAGTATTTCCAGCATTTATAGCTTCTATTCTGACTTGTTCAGGATAGACTTGAACAGTCCTGAGTGTTCGGGATCTCCTCCCTAGTACCGGTATGTTATTTTTAGCAGGTCTAACTTAAATAAGGTAGCAGAGGGAGGTATACTGAAGGGGTTCAGATAATCCAGTATGGCATAACATGGAGTTGGTTGTCGTCATTAAGGCAGAGAAAGGAGTAGATCCTCTGGAAGGACGTGGAAGGTTTGCTCAGTGCTGCGTAGCACAGTGTATGGGATGCAGATACTGATCCGTCACAATTTCTACTCGCTGGTAGATGCTTTGCACCATGTGCCAATGAATATATGTACTAGTAAGAGACAGGTCCTGTTAGAGACTTTCCTTCCTTACTGGTTAGATTGTGTAAAAGATTTTTGCCTTTCATATCAGTCTCTGAATACAAAGTATCTTATGAATTTGCAGCTCCACTTGCCTCTAGCAGCTGGGAGGAACAGGCTGTCCAAAGCATTCTGTAGGCTGTGAGGCTGAATGCTAGGATTAGATCACTTGCTTCTTTTGCAGCCTGCCTGCTGTTGCTTTAAAAGGGGATTTTTAAAGCCTTTCACACAGTTCCCCAGGGTTATCTGGGTTATCCTGAGTTATCTTTCCTTCCAATGAGTCATTGCTACTACTCATGATAAGTTTTCTTTTTCACTAGTAGAGTGAGATCCACATGCTTCTTGCTTGTTGTCTTCAATCGTATTTCAAAACCAAAGAATTGCTAAGAAGAAGAAGAAAAAAAAAAAAAAGTTAGTTTTCATTCTGCTCCTGTGTGCAGCCAGATAGAATTTTCTTTAGACTTGGGAATACAGCCTTGCTGGTTTACAGTTGGTTATTAAGTTCATAATTGGAAAATTACATTTTTACCCTAGAAAGAGAGGAAGCTATTTTTGCTGCAAAATGTAATTATTTTTCATAAAAACAATTCTTGAGTTAGATGACAAAGTGGTTATAAAGCATTTTCCACTTGTCACTACTATTCAGAAGAGTGAGTTTTTACAGCCCTATTGCAAAGGAGCATCAGATTTTGTTCTAGGTGGTTGAGTTAGGATTCAAAGATAGGGCAAATAAATCCTGGAAATATAATCCCAAATAAAAGATCATACACTTTCTAGTAGGATGGAGGGCTCAATTTATTTAGTGTCTTAAAAATATCAGAACTCTATATCTGGTGACAAAGCTTGTCATTGTCAGAGAAAGCAACAGTAGTGTCGTGTATAAGATCTAGGGAAAAAAAATAACTGAATATGAAAGGACAAAGAGTGAGAGCAAACAGCTCTCATCAATAGGTGCGTTATAGTGAACTCAGTGTGCTGGTAGATGTGTAGAACAGGACATCATTCCTCTAATGCAAGTGACATTTTCAGTCCAATATTTGAATGAATACAATAAGAAATATGTTGAAAACCTATTTTTATGGGAGTAGTCTTGCCTTACATGAAAAATTTCATTTTTATATGAATTATATCTCTAATAAAATAACTACAAATAAATTGTAGTATTTTGGGTCAGATTACTGCAGCAGAAATATTACTTTTAATATTCCTGTAGAAATACTTCCAGAATCCCCATTAAATCTATGAAACAGTGGGGCATTCATTACGGTGTCAAACATTGTTCCTTAGGTTTGGGCACTGAAAGAGAGAGGAAAAAAAATCTGTTGTTTGGGAGGGGGAGGGAATTACTTTTACTTCAGTAGTCTTGAAGCTAAAATGCTTATTTTTTTATCAAGAGTAAAGAAGTAAAGAAGGCAAGAGTATACATGTAATTGTTTTATAGAACTCCATTGAAAATCCATTACTGTAACAGGGGGCAAAATCAATTATGCATCTGTTCACATGTTTACTCATCCTTGGGAAGAATGTTACCACGGATTAAAAGGGTTTAGTCTTGGGATCTAAAGATTTTATCTTCCTCAAACTTTATGAGAGAGAGAAAGAGAGAGAATGGCTTGCAATGTCAGTGAAGACACACTATATCCATTAACTTTGCAAGAAGGACATTGGAATTATGTTGTATTATCATAAAAAGTGCTAAATTGTTCCTCTTGGGAAAATGTATCATGAATTCGGTGGCATTTTACCTCAACTAAATAATTGATTTCTCCCTTCAATGGATAGGAAGCTTACCTGTGTAGCTGACTTTAAGTGAAAGTAAGCTGATCTGATCTCATCATCGTACAGAATTATGTGTTTGATAAATTGCTATTAGGAGAACTGTGTGGCTGAGGGTGATTGTGAATACCCAGAGACATAGCTAGATGTCGAAGACTTCTGCTTGGGTGGTCTTAGTAACAACCTTGGGCTATCTTGGGCTCACAGAGTTGAAAACTGTGTCCCTCCAGGAAGCAATTGGCATTGTCCCATAAAATGATGGGGCTAGACAAGGACTCAGAGTTGTAGGTGGTCAGTTAACACATTGGTATTGGTTGCTCCCAATTTTCCCTGGTAAAACTGCCTTAAGAGAATGAAAGCTGCAGTAGGAAATGAAATCTGTAGTAGTATGTCTAACATACGTTTTGCTCTTGTTTTGTTTGTGGATCCTTTTCTAATTCAAATCTTAGCAGGCTTCCCTGCACCTCCATGAAGTTGTAGATCAGATCTATAGTATTCTAGATCAGGATCTTACTTTAATCAGCAATTAATCTTAAATGAACATACTCTGTGGATAATTCAGAGTAGCTTGCCATATGTAACATGGATATTATGTAATTTTATATTGGAATTACTTTCTGAAAATATTACAGTGCTCAATTTTTATATGCTGCTATTTAAAACACCAAAGAAAATAAACACAGATTTAAAGAGTCGCCTGAAAATCTTTTTTTTTGTACACTGATGGACTATCAAAAACAGAAACACATTTACAGATGTAGTTAATTTTAGCTTAAATGGTGTTTAAGGTAGTTGGACCTTCAAAAACATTTTAGCCAAATACTTTACACAAATTTTCTATATAAAAATGGTATAAATAAGCATCTCAACAATGAGGAAAACATTTTCAATAGTTACAGGTTTCTCTCTATTTAATGCTTTCCCACAAAACTGTTTTCTGTTGACTTTTTCTCTAGACTGCCATGACAATCCTGAGTTATTATTCTCCTGGATGCTGAGGTCTGCCTAGGTCTTTCTGTGTCAGCATGCAAATTTTCATAACAAATTCTTTAAAAGAGGAGGTTGCAGCCCCTGCTGTATTTTGCCAATGTGTTCAGATAAAAACTGCAAGACAGTGTCAGGATAAATTTTTGTGATGGATATAGCTACTAAGCTTTGGGGGAGGAGAAAATAGCTTTAGTTTAGGTGTTAAACTTTGATCCTGTTCTGGATAGAATTTCAGGTTTCATCTTTAGGGAGGATCAACAAAAGCAAGTATTGATTGCTCAGTTAGGCTAGTATGGAGACTCAGCTACAAAAAGATTTTGGAAGAAATGTGAGAGAGAAGAAGTATGGACAAAAGAAATGAATAAATAAGGATGTTTTCTTTGCAGATGAGTGTTTGTAATTGAATAACATCACAGCAAGAACTGGCAGGAGCGAAGATGGGGAGAGAAATTGCAGCATGTACGGATAGACTGGATCCTGTTTTCAGATCCTTAAAATTATTTGATTAGGAGATGGTTAAACACCTGCAGAGAAATGGGGAAGTGGGTGTTTCACTGCCTTGTCTAGTATTGTGCCTGTCCTGTACTAGTTAAAATGAAGAGAGAATGATTTCCATAAGGCTTTGCATGGTGTCCAGAATGTCCATTTACTTAGCTTTTGTGTGTGTGAACCGAGAGAGGGGAGCTGTAAATGTAGTGTCCACAAGGATGAAGCTCTGGGAAAGTGTGATTAGACTGCTGCAGGATCTGTAAGCCAGCACCTAAGCTTGTCTTTTCTGCAAAGATTTTCAGACAAAGCCCTTGACTCCAGGAAGCATCCCAGAGAGGACGAATTAATACTTTAGGCCAGAGCGCACAGTTGTTGTCTATTGGGGACCAGCCACAAGCAAAGGAACTTCATCAAGACTAGGGGAGCCATGTTAATTGTGCTTTTCTCAGAGTATCTGTGACACATTTCTCTCTGCCGATGGCCACAATAGCAGAGAAATGCAAACCACAGCTGGTTCCCTGAGGTAACATTCAGCCTCCAGCAAAAGTGTATGCATCTCCACTTCTGAGCAGCTTCTCATGGGCTGTGGTCAAGCCAGTGGTTCATGTTGTTCCACTGAGTCGCTCACTTCAAGAAACTTAATTATCTCTCGTGTTAATTCCAGATACAGAGAGTCTGCCTTTTTCCACCAGCTTGTACAGGATTTTACCCATTTTTAATCATGGCAGTATGTCTTTAGAATATAAAAATTACCATAGATATCATGGTTGTCAATGGAGGCAGTGAAGTAATCTATTTGTCTAGTGATGCAGCAGTGCCTTCAGATGGCACAGTAGGAAGTTCATTCCTACTTAATTAACATCTTTTCTTACATTAGCTAAGTACCCTAAAATCCATTATTTTGAAATTGAAATGTGAAGTTTGATCTTTGTGTAAGTCATAATGGTGGTGATTCAACAGGGTTTCAGGACAACAAAACAATAACGACATTCTAGTTAATGCAATAAGCATGCTGTTTTAAAAAGCTATGTTCTTGCAGTCAATAACTGGGGATATTCTATTGAGTGTGCCATTATTTTTCTCACTTCTTGTTAAGCTTAGAATCAGGTAAGGCTTAAGCATCCTTGTAAAGCAGTGTTCTGATTCATCTTGAATTAAGTTTGTTGCAAAAATGTAACAAGGTATAGATAACAAATGTAGACATTAGAAATAGAGGGCCAGGTTTGTAAAGGATTGTTCAAACTCTGGATACAGTTACGTGATGTAAAAGGTAGTGTTTATACACTTAAGTTTCAGAATGTGATGCAGCAATTGCATGTTTTGTGTTACAGTCCTTGTGCCTGATCTCAACCTATACACCATCTTTAATGAATTGAGAATAGACGGCCTGAACAAATAAGGGTTGCGGAATTAGTACTTGGGAGAGAAGTGCTTTAACCAAAGGACTGAAGTCTTTAGTCCTGTTCTTAAGTAATTGGATTCAATCATACATTCTGAGACAATATTGAAAGCATAACTGTCTATATTTACTGGCATTTAGATTGATTTTAGTACAGTAAGAATAGATTCAGACCAGCAGGAATGTCACTTCGAAATACTCTATTGTACTACGTGTTTCCCACTATGTTACAAAAATGGAAAAATAGATCTAGGTATGTAGGTGGATTTTTTTAATCTCCAACAAAAAACATATTCCTTACATGTATCATGTTAGAGTATTACCCAGTGTGAATGTATGTGTTTATTGTTAAAATTATAATTAATGTGCAGTGTTATACACTTTCATTGTTGCTTTGCCACACTGGCTTGCAGTTCAGTTGTTTTTCTTGCCTCAGGCTGGGTTAAAAAAAAAAAAAGCATAACTCTTTTATTTTTCTGGTGTGGTGTGTGTGTGTTTTGTTTTGTTTTTTTTCCCTTAAACAGTGATTGAAACACATGATATTTTTCATGTATCTATATTGTGGACTTATCCTGCTTAGTATCTCCAGGAAAGTAACAAAAAAAAAAAAAAAATCCTGTTTTTGAAACTGGCTTCTGCAAATTCTTTTTAAGGACTTTGTAACTGAATTTAATGTATTCAGGGAATTTAAAAAAGGTTTTGGTCATGTGTAAACATAGTAGACGCATAGAGTAAACAAACGAACATGGTTTACTGGGCCAATAAAACAATTTTCTTGAGCTCTAAGCTTGTGTTTACCTGGCCTGTTGTAAATAAAAGAATTACCTCCCTTTGTAAATAAAAACTGGAAAATGGAAACAAGTAGTGTAAAGTAATAATAAACTTTTAAGCACTGATTAATTTCAGTCTGCATGGATATTCTCCCCAAAGTACTTTGTCCTGTGAGTGGAAATAGTAATCACGTCTTTCTCAAATGAACTTTACAAATCATGAGCAAACACTTGGATCTGAACTATAACCCATTCTCCTGGAGAGTACTTCCCCTTTGTCCTGGTAACCGTGATACTGTGGATTTGCCTAATGCCTAGGAAGAAGCCCCTTAACAGCCTTTGAGTGCAGAAGAGGGGAAGCATCTTCTCCAGCTGGTGGTTTTCTGTCCTGGTGGAGCAGGTACAGCAACGGCTGGTGTGAAGTAGTTCTCTCTTGTCTGGCGTTTTCTCCCCCTTAACCTGGTTTGTGTCATTCTTTCTCCCTGAGTCTGCTGCTTTTTATAAGACCAGGCTGAAATGTGGAAGCACTTATCAAAGTGAAGGCCAGCACACAGAGCAATACAGACCAGAAGAGCCTCCAGTGGTGGTACCTGGCCTGCTGGAACTGCTGGATCATGTTGTGGTTGTCTGTTCTCTTCCTCATTTCCTATCTAGCTAGCTCTTTGAAGTGTCTATTTAGATAATTATCTCTCTTCTGAATTTGTTGCAATTTTTTGGTTTATTACACCTCTCAAGATGATTAAGCAGGCCTTCCTAACTTCAACTGTACTTTGCAAGCAAAATTGGAGTTGGATTGGATTGTAAATGTGAAAGAGATGGCTAACCTGATAAAACATGTATTGCCTCCATTTCTATATGACAGTGTTTACTGCTTCAGCCTGATGGCTTTTTGCTTAACTAATCCACCATGATTTTACTTTTTTTTTTTTTTTACTGTAGTGCCAATCACAAATGTCAGATAATACACTGCATTTTAATTCTGATTTGAATCACTCCTTAAGTGACAAACAAAATGACTGCACATGAAGCGCCATATGTTTGCATCATTTCTCAGTATAGGCAACTTCAGCATAACTATTTCTCCTATAGCAATATATATATGCATATATGCAGTAGGGTGTCTATTTGCATGTGGGTTTGTATCTATTCTTCAATCACAACAATAATGACTATATTAAAAAAAAAAAAAAAGGCTTATTGCTTTAAGCCTTCAAATATGCTTTACAAATTCTACACTGAAGGTTTCTTGATTTTATCATTTTCCTGTCCAGACACTTATTTTTCTTTCTATTAACTTAATTTTTAAACTTTTTTTTTTTATTAATTTAATGCAAGCAAAACACGTGATCTGGCTTGTTTTGACTGACTGCAAATTCTGCTTACCCTGTTAGAGGAAGAAAATTTGAAAGTGTTTTTAAAGCTGCTTTCCCCACTCTGTGTTCCCTGTGGTAGAAATGTGCCAGTAGTGCTTTTGAACTGCTTATTTTAGCTACCTGGTAGAAAAAGGATTTCTTGAGGGTGGTGAGGAAGAAAGCACAGAAGGTTGTCATGTGACATAGGTCAGAATAGTTAGCAGACTTTTTTTTGGGCTGGAGGAATGTAGTATAAAGAAGGTACTATCCCATCTTGTGTGTGCTGATCTGACCAGGTGCATTAAAGGCTCTGTCCACTGGTGAGTATCATCAGTTTTTGTGGTATTCAAGGCCTTGTAGCTTTATTAAACAACCTAATTTCTTAACAGTTGCCAAGTATTTGTCCAGTTACATTCTCAGGACAATCACCTTTGAAGATGCTACTTGTACAGAAGGTGCCTGTTGGCAAACAAAAATACTGCAAATACCGTAATTTAAAGTTGATGTGTTTTTGATGGACCTGTGATCAGTCGTTCAGTCTCTTCCTCCTGTTAATCACGAATGTGTGTTAGGGTATTAAAAAAAAAAAAAAAAAAAGAATGAACCTATTTGTATATATGTCTAGTAGTGCTGGTGAAATAGACTGTTAAACATCGAGTACCTTCTAAATATCTACTGTGCAAGCTCAAGTGATATAATGGTATGGATTTTCAGAGTAAGTAGTTTCAAAATAAGACAGCTCGGAAGTAATTGATTTTCTCCTCTTTTCTCTTTATCTATACGTATGTGGGTATAACTTCAGAATAGTGCCTATGAATGCTTCTTATATTTTAAAGTGTTTCCTACAAAATTTGCATTTAAAGTGCTCTAATACTAATCTACTATTCTATTTGTGATAAGAAAGCAAATACATCCTACTTGCTTGATTGAATGATAGAGATCTACCAGAAGCAGGCATCTTCTGGTTTCTGGCAACAAACCTGCTGTAATTTCACCACTTTTCTGGGAGAATTCTTAATTATTGTTGATTTCAAAAAAATAAAAATAAAAAAATATATGGAATCCTTTGAAAGTAGAGACCATTTCTGGGCATTTCAGCTTTTGCTCAACCAAAATACTAACACTTTTACACTGTTTTCATAAATCTGTGTGTTGGGACTTGAAGGTGCTGGTGTGTGTTTTCTGCTGGGGGGGGGGGGGGGGGGGGGTTGCCTTCACTCCCCAGGCAGCTCTGGGGGGGCTTTCCCCCTAGTGCCAGCCACTGGGCTGTGGTGTGGGTATGGGGGCATAGCCTCTGTGGGGTGCCTGGCTGCAGCCTGTTCCCAGCTGTCCTTGAACAGCAGTGCCTGGTGAAAAGCACTTCTGTAGGAGCAGATGACTGACCTCCTAGCTTATTATGGATTGCATTAGTTTTCTCTTTTAAGAGTGGAAGTCGAAATCTGGTTGAGAGAAACCCTTTTACTGGGACTTAATCTTTAACTTTGGATTTTAGTTACAGCTGGCATTGAAAGCTAAGAGGTTGAAGGAGCAAAAACAGCCTTGAAATGGATGCTGTATCACTCGGGCCCCTGCAATTTCACATATCTTGCCTGACCCACACCTGGAGAGTCAACAGCAGCTTCCTGCTGCCTCCCAACACTGACAAATGGGTTCTGGCAGGCTTTAGTGCAACAGCTTAAGGTGATACCATCCCCAGATGCTTCTGATCTCTCTGCTGGCACATGCTACTTGGAAGAAGATGGGCCTCTGATGAAAATGATTTTTTCACTGTGATGTAAAGCGTGAAAATCAGTGTGTAGGCACATGGACTGTTTTCTCATGGCATTGGTAATCAAGGAGAGGTGGTGGGCAGAGAGATGGATAAGTTTGTCTCAAGCTATTTCTACTACATATATGTAAGCTCCTTTGTTAACACCTATGCAGCTAGACCTTAACTGGGAATTTACCACTGAACTTCCATTAGGTGCAGGCACCTACTTGAGGACACTCATTGGTACAGAGTGACCTATCTCATTTTCTGGCATTTAGTCATTTCACACCATTAGTCATTCTACAGTAGGCAAAAGCCTAACCTTGCAGAAAAATAAATTAAGAAAGATATGTGCCCTTGCTGGAATACTGGCAGTTTTTCCAAGAACAGAAAATATATTCAAGTAATGAAATTATCTGTATCCATCAGAGATGATAGAATTGTTCTGATTCTCATTAAATATGGCAGGGGGTTAGTAATCAAAGTAGGAAAAAAAGGGATGGATAGATCACATAGTTCCAATCATTTCATTTACTCTGAAAATTTTGCTGTCACATCATGGCACTGATTTATGTTCAGGCACACATTTTCCCAACTTTACTATCTCTGGTTGGCTGCATCATAGTGCTGTTCCTTCATCTGTAACGATGGGCAAGGAAACAAATCTGGAATAGTGATAACACAAAGCTAGTGTAGTTCAGACAGTCTTCTAGTGCTTTATGGACAATGGTCTTCCTCTGTTTTTGCTTGCTCAGGAAGTGCATCATTGCTACACTGTTCAGGTTTTGTTTCCATGCTACCCTTGATAGTGTGCCTGCAGTGAGGCCAGTGTGCCAACAGATCATCTGCTGTCATTGAATGTTCTCAGATTTTTTTTTTTAAAACATAATTCACAACTGATTGTTTTAATACATAAGATATTCTTAGTAATATTTTTTTTCTTTTTCTCTTATGGAAGAGAGAAAAGGCTGTCATGCAGAATGTACAGCAAGAAATAAATCAATATTTCAAAGCCTCGTTTCCAGAACGGCAGTTTTAAGTTGGACTAGGGAATACTGCTTATCACGTTAAATTAAAAGTGGTATTATTAAAATAAGTTCAGAAGGTTTATTGAACTTCCTTACCACTTCCCCACAATACAGACAGAGCAAAAGGATATACAGAAGTGATTAAAGCTTCATCTGCAGCCTGTTCTGTTTTACTGTCATATAACTGCCAAGCATGTTGCTGTTGATCACTTTTGTAGCAATGGCACATTAAGGTGTAATGAATTAGCCAATTAGGCAACTTATATTTATATAAAGAATGCAACTGGATATATAAAATAAAATCAAGTGATGTTGTGTGCTGCTTGTCTCTTTGCTTTCACAATAATTAAGCAACATCCATGCTTTCAGTGCAAAGTGAATAGATAATTGAATAAGGTAAATAGTGTATCCATTATGCAATTACTCACTTTTTTGGGATATGTTCTCAAGGGTTTGTTTTTTTTTTTTTGCAAGACTATTCACCCAGTATCTGCTGTGTGCACCAATATTAGCGCTATATATTCTTCTTTTTATGTCAGTCTCTAGATTTAAAGCTTTGCTTCATGTTTTTTCATATTCGTCAGATGGAGAAATAAATCTCTGTTTTACTACATATTTTGAAAAGTTTTCAAGGTTTCAATTTGTCTTGGGTAATAGCTTGCATGAAAAAACTTTCATGAAAGTGCTACTTATTTTTAACACATCAAGATTAGAGATCATGACCCAAGAGAAGTGAAATGATTTGTTTCTATTAATGTTTTGGTTTGTGTTGCTATTTGAAGTGGGTTTCATAATCAGAAGCATGGTCAGAACTGGAAACGTTTGTTATCCTCTGTTCTCCAAAATTAAACTAAAGAGACAGCCTATCATAGTAACTTGTGAAATAACAATAACTATTTTATTTAATCGTTTGTATTTTTATAATTTGTGTAAGAATAATAAAACTGAAAAAATGATGAAAGGATTATTTATTTTCAGTTCTGCTTTATGTCCCCCTAAAATTAACATCTCCTTAAATTATACTTCTAGTGATATACAGAGTTCTGTTTTGATTATATTGAGATTTCTGTGATGTTTGTGCAAAGATTTGCATTGCTGTCAATAACCCTCATCCATTCTGGATTTCCTTTTAATTTCTTTGGCATTGATAAAAACTTGACTATTTGAATGATTTAAGAGGATACAAATTTTTGAATGTACCGAATGGTAGAATATAATTTTTGACTTATTTTAAACTTTGTGCTTCTAGCTCTGTACCTGGTTAGGTAAATAGGTGCTGTGTTGTTTGTAAATTAAGATCAGATTTCAAAGATCTCCTAATGTATTCTGTCTTGCAAGGTAAGGACTAGTCTCCCTCATTTATGGAACAACTGAATAAAGTTCTTCAGTGTGGAACAAGGATCCAATATGATAGAATTCTATAAAAATCACCAGTTTCTTAAGGAGGTGGCAGTTCTCCACACTTTTCGATACACTAATTAAGGACCATCAAAAGAAATTAGCAGCTAACTCATTTAAGAAGAGTTTCACAGAATACCTGTTGAAGCTATGAAAGTCCTCTCTGACAGTTGCGGTGGATGGTAACAGGTGGGATCAAGGAGAGACTGGAGAAATGCACAGAAGAGAAATTTGTTTTACATACGCGGTGCATGTAGAACCTACTGTTGCCTTAGCCACAGAAGGTTCCTCAGCTGTCCTGGAAGCAGTAGGAGATGCATTGCATATAATGACTTGTGATATCAGGGAGTGTAGTGATAGGATGAGGACTAATGGCTTTAAACTAAAAGAGGGTAAACTAGATTAGATATTTGAAAGAAATTTTTTACTATGAGGGTGATGAGGCTTGGGAGCAGGCTGCCTAGAGAAGCTGTGGATGCGCCATCCCAGGAGATGCTCAAGGCCAGGCTGGATGGGGCTTTGGTAACCTGGTCTGGTGGGAGGTATCCCTGCCTGTGGCAGGGGGGTTGGAATTAGATGATCTTTAATATCCCTTCAACCCAAACCATTCTGTGATTCTGTGGTTGTATGATCTCCTCTGCGCACATCCCTTTAGGCCACTATCAGAATCAAGATCCTGACCTTGGGTGGCTGCTTTATGCTCCTGTGTAAAGATGAGCATGTTCAAATTTCCTGCTCAGACCACATTAACACCAGTGGAAGTTTTATGGATTAATTGGTGAATAAAGGCTGCCGCTAACTAGCAATCTGTACAATGAGAGCCATGTGCCTTTTTTGAACGCATTTGATAGATTACTTTTTGCTGGAAAATACTAACTTTGGTGGATGAAATCAGACCCATAGTTCTGTTTAACCAGGTATATTAATTCTGTTTTGATTCATATTTTAATGAACATGGATTTATGAAGTTTCTGATATGACAAACCTCTATTTTGTTGTCTTGCCTAGTAGCATGTAATATGTCACTTAATGTGGAAAAATTGCTGACATAGGAGATGCAGTTAAAATAGAAGTTGTAAAAAGCAGTTGGTTAATGGAGGCCTAGTTTTTGTCCTTTGTTGACATGAGTAGTTGTAGAGCAAAATCTTGACAGTCCTCAAGAAGTATGCTATTTAAATCTGAATGACACATGCTAAAACTGACCAGCAGACATTACGTGTATACAAATACAGGCGCATGTTTAGACTGTTTCGTACTGCACTTAATGTTGAAAGTTTCCTTCTCTTGGTCATGTTTTTGGAGGCTTACAATCTCCTTTCTTAACTGCCTGCAAACAGTCACCAGAGCTGAAGTAGTTTTGCATCATCAAAGTGGAATGAACCAGTGCTGTTCAGAGCTCTTCACAGCTGTGTGCAAATGGGCTTTCTGCGGTCACCGACAGTGCCAGCTTCTAGGCATGTGTATGAAAATGGGATATCTTTTTAGTTTGCTTTTCATTATTTTTGAGAAGTGAACTCAGTTTTAACTGCCAAAAGAAAGAATCATCAGTGAAGAAGTTAGTGTAGAAAAATTGGCAAAAGAAAGGTTAAGGAAAACACAAAAAGTAGCTGATATCTTAAGCTTATTTTGACCATTTTAATTTCTTTTCCAATTATTATGATACATTACCATCAAGATTTCAAGGTTATAATATAGCATCTTGGATTAGTGGAGCAAAGCACAGCTCACAAAATCTCAAGAAGCCGTGGAAAAATTAATGTCAGGTTGATAGCAGTAATAAAATTTAACATTAAGGCCACTCACCAGGATTAATTTAAAGGCTGCTGTCATGAGACACTAGGCTGCAATGAGGTACTTGATAGCCTACCTGAGCTACTGATAGGATGGATGCACAAACATTTGCCCTCAGCCACAACAACACAGAAAGCAGCTGATAATCACTCCACCTCTTTGGTTCCAACAGACAGTGTTATTTGATGCGTTTTAGGAAGACCAACTTCTTTTTGGTGATAAATCATGCCAAGTTATTTCATGGTGTTATTGTTCATGAAGCATATACCGTGATTTTATACAAATTCATTGTTTGGCTTCATTTTTGTGGTATCTTGCCTGGTTTCTAGTATCTATTTTTGTTTGTTGTGTTCTTAACTAACTATGGAATTTGGCTGGTTTACAGAATCTGTTGGAAAAACAAAACGTAGATGATTTTGCAGGTTTTAAAAGTTGAATTCTTATTTTGCTGTGTTGCTTTGTGTTTTTTTTTTTCCTTCTTCTCCCCTTCCCTCACCTTTTCAAAATAAAACTTAACTGAAATTAGAGCAAGAATCAGTAATCAGAAGATAGAAAAATTCCTTAGACTTTGGGATTTACATCTTTCCACCAGTTTTCTGCTTCTTAGTTACGTTAAATTACATTAGCAGCAGAATATCACCTTCTACGTTTACAGTAGGTTTAAATCTCCTCTGCTCTTTAAGGCAACGTTTCTTTTTCATGTAAGATAGCCTTCCACTGACTGCTTTACTTTAGGTAAATGCATCAGAACTGAACACCAGTGAGCAACCATTAACAGAGTCTCTGCATTCCATCTTGCGAAACGAGTTTCTTTAGCCTGACCCTTTCTTTTGAGGCTTCTGTTTTCCTTCCGCCAGGCTGTTGGGGCTTGTGCCTCCCATGCAATGCAGTGGGCTGCCTTTGCTTGTTTCCTTAGTTCCCTTCCTTGCTCATCATCACCGTCTTCCTTCATCACCCCTACAAATGACAGATGCATGGCTGCTTAACACGCTAAAAGTTGAGCATTGGAACAGGTACATCCAAAACCAGAAATTTAAATAGTGTAGTACTGGATCAGAAAAAGTGGTGTTTCCTTTTACCACATTTAGTCTGTATTTGGTTCGTGGGTACCTAGATTACTCAGTTTTCAGTTTACTGGCATTTATAACTAGCACATGCTTATTACAAGATACATGTTTTCCTTTGTAAAGAGGAGGAACTCCCTTTTTCCAAGGAAATTCCAAACCTTTCCTGCTTTGCTTTGTCTCTCTTATCAGTTTGCTCACTGTCACCCCTTTTTTTTATATGTAATAGCATGTTTTCTGTTTCCATTGCCAAAATCTTTATGTGAAGTGGTTTTTGCACTAAATAAGTGCTTTCATGAAGACTTGTATAGTCTTTACTGCACTAGCAACAGGAGAGCTTGTCTTTGAGGGTTGTAGGTGCTCCACTATGAAGTTTCACTGGCAGGTGGCTTGTCAAGTGGACAAAAAGAACAGAAAAATGGAAAAAAAAAAAAAATAGTGTAGGGGTATGGTGTTTTTCTATTGTGTTGATGGCTGTTCTACAGAATGCAAAATGAGTGCATTTGTTAGTCTTCAGTGAAGAAATGTTTTTAAAAAATGATTCATATTTATGTGAAAAATAAGATTAGGTCAAATTTGTTCTAACAAACCCAAAATTATTTGGTGACACTTGAAATTACTGACATATGTAAACTGTAGTGAACAACATATAGAAAATATTTATTTCTTAATCTAATCTACTTCTATACTATTAATCTGTTCATAATCACAAACAGAAAGATAAATGCATTAAATACAGTTGTTTTTCTTCAGCTCATTGGTACAAGAAAAGCCTTATAGGTCCTGCTATTTCACACTTTTCATAGAATAAAAACATGGTGATTAAGTACTACGTTAAAAGGTACACATAGCTCAAAAAAGACTATAATTATGTGTAATTTCATAAGAAAATATTTTTACAAATCCTGTGTTTCATATTTTATGTTCATCCTAATTAGTTCAATAGAGAAATATTAAATACTAATTTTGCCATGCCTGCCAAGATACCTGAAGGGTTATTTTAAAAGATATTATTAATGGGACTGGATACAATGTGTGTGGTTCCTTAATGATAATTAATTCACTCAAGAGACAGTCCTAATAAGCAGATGTGAAACCAGAATTTGAGACAGAAACATTCTGTTTGGTTGTGAAGTTCATCTGTTTTCTAGTATAAGTTTGCATGCTCGATACGTAATTCCAATCAAACTGTTTTGTGTACCCGTCAAAAAGTGTTTTATTAGTATGCGTTGAACTGTAGGTGAAATTTTATCATGAAAAATTACACATATACTTCATAAATATTCCCAAGATTAAAGCTAATTTTGCTAGGCCTGTTGGTATGATCACAGTTCATTTACTTTGATTGCACTTATTTTTTTTTTTGCTCTGCACCCAACTATTTCACTGTTATGCCAGCTAGGTAATATTGATTCCTCACTGAAACAGTACTTAAAAGCTTTTGTGAAAACTAAAGGAGTTTTTATACACAGCTGCCAATTTCATTTAGACTATTTTTAGGTGTCTGCTAGAGTAATGGGAGATAACTTTTATTTCACTGAAAATATTAATTTGCTTTTATTTAAGTTTAGCACTTTGACAAAAAAAAAAAAAAAAGCATGGAGAATGTTGCATTAAATATTGCTCGTTTTTTCCATCAGGGTATTGGAGGCTTGTTTTATTTTATTATTTCTTATATATATTTTTTTAAGAAATAGAAAAACTTTTTAAACCAGTCAGTCTTCTAGACACTGTTCTTTCTGTCCTCAGTTGAAATATAAATTCATAGTGTCTGTTCTAGCTGGCTCATGTTACACGATTTCAATAATGATAACAATGCTTTCTTTTGTATTTAACTCTAAAGAAAAATGTTGGTATACAAATCATATGCTTATGAAAATAGAAGTAATTGTGTCTGAAAAATAGGCCTATTAAATAACAATAGTATTAGTTATGTATTTACTGAAAAATATTTACAGTAATTTTTAAGGCCTTTACAAAAGGAGAAAGAAGGCTCCGTCATACTTGCTGCACTTTTTATCCCTCAAATTGCAACGTTGAAAAATCTCTGATTCATTCTGTAGGTAGCTGCCAGCATCTCCTACCTAAGAAAAAGCAGGAAATTATCCATGTTGTTTTTTTGTAGTGCTGTTGAATGAGCTAAATGGATCCGAGTCTTAATCTGGAATAAGGTCATACAAAAGTTGTCTTTTAGAGCATCTCGACTGTCATGTGCTCACTGTTCATGCCTAAATATACTATTACCTCTCCTAGTTCTGACCAGAACAACAAAAGCATTTGAACAGAGATGATTAATTCACATAGTATGCTTTGGCTATGAGATAAATACATTTCTTCATTAAAAATTTTGCCCTCATTTTTTAATGCCTTAATTGAAAACAAACCCAGATTTTTGAGTCAGACAAAATCTGCCCTGATGAACAAGATAAAATCTTGCAGTGATAATTTATGAGCTGCTGGCTCTGTAGCCCATACCAGCTTCTGTTCCACCATGACAGTTCTTTGCCAACAGGCAGTATCAAATACTTTACAGTACTTTCTGGGTTACTTTCATACTTCATCTTAAGTGTTTTTGGAATTCCAGTGTTTTTTCTCATGGAATGGTGCTTTTCCCATTTCTGAATGTCTTTTTGATGTATCTTTCTTAAGTAAAAATTAAATGTTTTTTTGTGTGTGTGTGTAATTTTTTTCATAATATCAGGACAGCTGTAGCCTGAGGAAAAATTTTCTGTTATGATTTAAAACTAACATTTTTAATCTAGCTTGATTTGAAAGTTTGTTCCAGATTCTGTCCAGTGTGAATGTCTTCACTTGCTCTCCCATGTTTTGTTCCAGTTTTCTTAGCTGTGTTTGCTGAAAAAATACACTTTATACACTTTGGTTTGGTATAAATTAATACCTTGGTACCTAGTGTCAGGTCCACTGAAGGCTTTGAAAGTAAGGACACTTGGCTAAGGTTTGGCAGTATCATCTAATGGAAAATACATAGTTCTAGATTATTATATAAACAGAGGGCTTTGGAGAAGTGCTCATATTCAGGACTCAAAATTCATTATTAAATAAGGTAAATTCAGAAAATTATAGAATGTTTGGGTTTGGAAGGCACCTCTGGAGATCATATTGCCCAATTTCTCTGCTTCAAACAGGATCAGCTAGAGCAGGTTGCCCAGTGTCCAGTTAGGCAAGTGTCTCCAATGGAAAAAAGAAAAAAAAAGAAAAAAAGAAATAGCAATGTCCTTCCTAATACAGCTCAGGATGCTTACTAAGTGCACTGTTGCAACCATCACTTTGGTCAGGCACGATTTCCCCATCATGAGTCTGTGCCAGCTACTCACCCTCTTGCCCTTCATGTGTCTGGAAACATTTTTTAGGTTTAATTGTTCTATTGCCTTCCCAGAAACCAAGCTGAGACTGACTTGCCTGTAGTTCCCTAGATGCTTCTTCCTGCCGTTGTTGGTAGGAGCAATGTTTGCTTTCTTCCAGTTGCGAGGAACATCTCACTGTCACCATGACTTTTTGAAGATAATTTTGGGAGTGGCCTTGCAACATCAGCCAGCTTTCTCAGAATCCTATCTGGTCCCATGGATTTGTATGTGTCCAGTTTAAGTGTTCCTTAACCTGTTCATCTTCCACTGAGAGTAATCTTCATGCTCCAGACTTTCTTCCTGGTTGCAGGGCCTCAGATTCTTGAAAGCTTTACCTTCTTTATCAAGGCGATACATCCTTTGTGATCAAGACCCGTGCCCATTCAGCAGCAGGCCCCCATTTCCCCATGTCTTCCCTTACTGCTTCCATTACTGCTCACATAGAAGACGTAATTGCCCTTCATGTCCCTTTGCCAGCCTCAGCTCTAGGTTGCTTTGGCTTTCCTAACCCAATCCTTGCAAGCTCAGACAGTGCACGTATATTTTTCCCGTGTTACCTGGCCCTAATTCCATGTCTTGTATGCTTCCTTTTTGTGCTTGATAAAAATCAAGCACAAAATCAATCAGTCAGGAGCTCCTTGTATATCCTTGCAGGCCTTCTGCTGCCTTTACTTGTGTAAATTGCATTAGTCCAGGCAGGAGGTAACAAATTGAAGGATCAGTGTCATAATTTCATTATGCAAAGTTGTAAGTTTGAGTGGGGATTATAATGGAAGAAGAAAGTTATGGGTGAAAGGAGGAGGGATTTGGAAGTATTGCCGCAGGCAGTGTAGTGGAATATATTGTGAAAATCTTATTATGAAAAAGATTTCAAAATAATTCAGTATGCATACAGTAACAGTTACTGTAAACAGACAAACCAATAGAAGGTTATAGGGTGTTATACACAAAATTTTAAAGTGATTTAAAATATTTCCTGTAACTTACAATGTGCAGGTCAAATTCTTAAGTGAAAATAGCTTGTCCGTATTTCAGTTGAAATGGCTTCCTAATAAAAGCAACCAGTGTTCAGGTAGGTGAATGAGTAAGATTTAATGAACTCATCCTCAGGTAAGCATAGCCTGTCACCTAAATAAATACAGCGTATCTGCCTATGATGCAAAAGAAAATAGGAAGATTTAATGATTAATGAGGACTGCCAGCACTGCTTTAAATACCAGATTAAAAAAAAAAAAAAGGATAGAAGGAAAAAAAAAAAAAAAGTAGGACACATTTGCCAGGAAATCAGGAAACGGGCAAAGAACCTGGAATTTTCATAGTCAATTTGACTTTTTTTATTGGGTTGTGATCTGTTCTATGATTTCAGTAACACAGTCCTCTGTGCATGCTGTAGAATTAACTTTTTTTTTTTTTGCTGTTCTACATAACTGTAATTACAGAGCAGCACTGCTGTACTTGGGCATTTTACCAGTGAGTGATGGAGGGAAGCAATATTGGCAAGTTGAAGATAAGAGCTGATAAAAATGAGAAATGGTCAAGTGGAAATAGGGCATGAAGTGAAGACAAATAGTTTGTGTTTAATAAGATGGAGGAGCAGGTGTCAATGGAAGGAACTTATAAAGAGGGTTGCATGGTGATTCAAAGAGCTTAGGAAACTGATCCTTGCAGGTGCACTGCAAGCAGATGTGAACGTGGTAAAACTGCATTTGTTAAAGAAATTAGAAAGAAAAAGGCCAGAGAAATAGGAGATGCAATAAAGAAATGTGATCAGATCCCAGATGAGAATATGCTTCGTGAAGGATGGGAAAATGTAAATTATGGGGTAGTGACAAAGAAAACATTTAGAAATGGTTGAAATACAGAGAGCTAGAAGGAGGCCCAAATAAGAAATACATGTACCACCTTAACTATCAGCTTGCATAATAGCAGGTTGAGGATAGTGCTAGGAGAAATGAAGGAAAGAGGGTATGTTTGGTATGAGCTGGCAGATATTTTGAGAGATGTGGGTATGTTTTGATTTGTTGAAGAGAATGCAGGGTATCCAAAAGAATAGCAGATGCCCCAGTGGTCTTTGAGAAGTTTATTTGGTGGTGGCTTTATCCAGAGGTAATGTGCAAATAGTGAAGGGAATTAACGGGAAAAAGACAGAATGCTTCTTCCCTGCTTATCTTGCTCTCTTCCCTCCCCCTTGAAGGGACGCTTCTATTCTTGAGTCCAGATAAATAAACTCCTTCTAAGGAGACACTTAAATGATTAATTAGAGAAGTAGGAAATGGAGAGATGCGACAGTTTTATGTCATGTGTCACCTACAGTATTGGGTTGTGATCTCATTTTACATCAGCTCAAAAGACCAAACTTGGGAAGGAGATGTAAGTATTATTTCAGCAGCCAATCAATCATTTTTGACATTGGTGGAGGGCAGAGGTGATGACAGGCAGAATGCAAATTTATACTGTGAGAGGAGCATGAAGTTTCCTTACTTACAAGACTCCTGTCATGTGTAAGTCTTGTATTGTGGAGGAGAGTATTCTGTTGTTCAAGTGGATGTGGAAAAGTTTCTTTCTGTACTTCTTAATGAAAAATAGGTGACATTTATTTTGTAAGAGAAAAGATTAGAAGATGGAAGGGGAAAGAGAGAGAGAGATGGGAAGGAGGTTGTGGAGGAAAGGAGGAGAGTATGAAAGGGTGGATATACAATTCCTGCTCATTATCTGTCCATCTTCCTCATCTCTTTTATCTCAACAACCTTGCTGTTCATTGTAAATTGGTCTGATACCAGAAAATGATGAGATACCAGTAAAACATGTATGTAATTATCCATATGTATAAAACAAATGAGAAGGCTGAAGAAGTAAGCGTATTTGGGATTATATTTTACATAAAGAGAACAGGACCATGAAGTATTTCATTAGTAATTGTCAGTAAAATGAGTGGCTAAAAGAAATACATGATTCTTTTTAATGGATTTCTTTAACTTCCTCCTCTTCCCTTCTCTAGCTACAATAAAAAGTGATGCATAAGGAGAATGTTATCACTTGTATCAGCAAAGCACATATTACAGTGATGCTCATGCTTTGCAGCCTGGGGGTTGAACGTATTCTTACAGAAGGGTTAAGAGACCACAAAGTATATTTTGACATACTTTTTCTACTATGTTTCATCTTCCTTTTTTTTTTTTTTTTGCACAAAATATAAAAGGAATGCAAGTGACAGCAAGGACCCCAAGAAGGACAGTTAG
Source organism: Anas platyrhynchos (assembly GCF_047663525.1). Taxonomy (NCBI): domain Eukaryota; kingdom Metazoa; phylum Chordata; class Aves; order Anseriformes; family Anatidae; genus Anas; species Anas platyrhynchos. The sequence goes on along the minus strand of NC_092588.1, from coordinate 120,018,362 downwards.
CCTGGTAGTGCACAGCCAACAGTGCTGAAAATAAGAAGCAGACAGAATCCTGTGTGCTGTGGGAGGAAAGCATCAATCAAGATGCACACGAGATTTACCCACAGCAGTCTGACGATCTAACGTAGAATAATTGCTCATGTAGCCTGACAGGGAAGAAGTGGAGCAGCAATGTTTTTTGGTTCCCAGACTCCCCACTGCCTTCTGCTAGGCCAGTTACACAGGTGAAGTAAAAATGAACTCATCTTAAGGAAGCGCGTGCTGTAACTGAGTTGTGGTTTTCAGCGAGAGCCATCGTGCCCTGCGAGGCAGCGGAGCAGCTGGGCTCCCTCCCCTCGCGGTGCTGCAGCCGGTGCTGAGAGCCTGCTGAGCAGCTGCGTTTGGGACAAGGCAGCAGTTGCTCGGATGGGTCAGCTCAGACCTGCTAAATTGTGTATGACATAAGAAGTCTTTTATGCAAGTAATTCTGCTTTAGGTAGTGAATTTATATTGCCTCCAGCTGCAGGACTGGTTTTAAATTATAGAGAAATGGTCCAGTGTGTTTGAAACTTGACATTTCTCCCTAAATATTTACGGATAGCGACTGATTTTGAATAATAAAGTTAGCATTCTTTGGACTTACTGTAGATAAACTAGGCAGGAGTCGTGACATAGGGTACTAAGCTTAACAATGTCGACAAACAAAATTGACAGTGTTCTGAGTCATCAGATTCTCAGCTGATGGTATCACTGGTTCACGCGCCAGGAAAACATACCATTGTTTAGGGGTTTGTTCTAACAATCCAAGAAATAGTTGCAATTTCTGCACTGATTCAAAACTTTGTAATTTGTTGTGATCAACAAAAGCTTAAAACGGAAATATTTCTCTGAATTTTCTTCCTCCTAGATTGCGTGCATAAGGATTTGTTGTATCTCTGCTGCGTGTGAGTTTGGCTGATGATGTATTGTTATACAGAATATATGGGTACATATTATTTCAGAGAAAACAATTGCAATGTTTTACATTAAGAAACAAAGAAATGCCCATCAGCATGGACCTTTTCAGATGAAGGTAATCTGAGGAAGAAAAGAAACTAAAGGATGGTGCATTTATATAGTTTTGACTTGAGAGCTGCTTAGCAGTTAGATTCTTCTTCAGTGCTACAGAACATAAATTGCCAGCATGAACAGCCCTTAAAACTAAAGGACAACTTAAATCCATTAATGAATTGCTAAGGATCTGGAAACTTTTAGAAATCATTGAAGTTATCTTAATCATCCAGAGTTTCTTTTGAGCTTATATTGTGGTAGTTTACTACTTAACTACAGAGCTCTGTAACTGACAGAATCTTTACAAGCACGTAATTCAGTGAGGGAGTTCTGCAGGTTCTTTGCTGCTACCTGGTTTTCTTGACACATCCTAAAAGCAGTCTCCATAACATAGCAATATAGCAGACTTCTAGGATTTTCCTGAAATTTTTGTCGAACTTATTGTAACACCAAGACAATGCTTTGGATTTTTTTTTTTTCTGTTACATGTGGATTAAACATGTGGATATAGTCAAATCCAGACTTAGTGTTTGAAGTTTTATGTAAATTCTACTTCACAGAATTAAAATAAGTGTTCAGAATGCAAAGCAGGAGAACACCAGTTGTCAGATTTTGAGGTGCTTTTTTTTTGTTGTTGTTGTTTATTTGTTCATTCTTCCTGGGAATAACTTGAACAGCTTGCCTATACTGATGGTAGAGAAAAGCCAGGGAAAACACAGTGGAAAGGGAGGGCAAGTAGAGGGCAAATGAGAACATGCTCCTTGAACTGAATCCTCTCCCAGCTTTTATGACCAGGCCCAGTCCTGCTTACATCATTACATATGGATCTCTTAGGTGTATTTCCCAACAGAATGGGTGTATGCAGGTTAAATTCAAGGTATACAGTGAGCTACTCTGCCACTGCTGCCTCACAGAACAATAAAGGATGTCTGACATCACCCTTTGGATAGGGTTGTCCCACCACATTTTGTAAGTGTAATAAATGCACAGCCAAAGATTTTTTTTTTCTTATTCAGAATTGTAGTGCTCTTAACTGGAAAAGATAATCACATTAGGGACATTAAAAAACATGAATATTTTGAGGATAATTAGATGTGAAATTACCTCGTCATTTGGGGAATGTTAGAAGTTTTTAGAAATGTTTCAGATCAGGACACCACAGAGAGGTCTTGCTTGGCTGTCTGAAGTCCAAAAGACCGTCACTTTGTGCCACCAGCTGCTGCACATGGCTTTTGACCAGCATACCTTACATCTGCGTAGTGGAATTGTACCTGTAAAATACTAATCAAAACACACCATTAGTGTAATATAGACTTCAAAATATTTTTTCAACCAAACAAACTGAACAGCAGCATAGGGAGTACTTTGTTGGATTTGTATGTCTTCCTTGTAGATAAAAAAAGAAGAGTAGATACATCCATAGCAACGGGGTTCAACCATCTAGACCTTTTCAGGCAAACCATCCTGCTGAGCATTTAGTACCTCCTTCCCTTTTGAAGTCTGCAGAAGGGGGTGGTTATCCATCAGTCCTGACCACAGCCTTGATCACCAGTTACACCAGCATCTACAGGTGCACATCTTGTGACGCCTCACTGCTTATGACGTTTTTTCCTTCTGAAGAAATACCATAATTTTCCTAACACAGCAGTGACTTGTAGGATCCCATGTGCTCCTGTCTTTGCTTTGCCTTTTCTGTGGTGTGTGTATTTGCAACTCTTGAGTGGAACATCCGTTTCTAATTTAGAATTAATTAATTGTTGTTTTCAGTTTTTGAGAATAAAACAGCAGCAGGTGACAGTCTGTACTTCATTACTGTCACTCTGTACTTAAACAGTGCTTGAACAGTATTGGATTTGCAAAAGTTGGCCTTTTTTTTCAGTGAGCACCTTGTTCTTTTGATACTTCTTTCCATTTATTATTTAAGGGAGAATAAGGAATAGCAGCCACAGTTTTGAACCTGTATGTAATGGTAAGCTGAACTATGGCTGCTTATTTCCTTAGTCTTCATTTGTGGATTTAGATGGGTAAACCAATGGGGAACATAAGCTGATCTGTCCACATACATGCCGTTAACCATCAGCAAAAGCAAGAATTTTCAAGATAATGAAATATGAATAAGGTAACTCAAATTACCTCTCTTTTTCTAAAATTTCCCAGTTGAAAAGGAAAAAGAATTTGAAGTTTTAGTTGGACACAAATTTGTTTTCAAAACCACTTGTTTTCTTTAAACACTGTAACGATAAAAATAGTATTTTGTGTTCTTCTGTTTGTTTGTTTCCGTTTTTTACATAAGGAAAACATATGGTTCCTTCTTAAATCATACCAATTTATATTAGTTTCTGCTTCTAAGTTAACATAATATAATACCTCTGGTTTGGAAATATGACCTCAGTAGTTTAAAATAGTCATGCTTTCTTCTAAATAGACAGTGGAGGTGCCATGTGAATGACAAATACTTTACCTGGGACTATCTGGGTTCTTGCCAGGAATGCAAGACAGTTATCCAGAGCTTTTTTCCAATTATTTGGAATAAAAATTAATCTAGGATTATGTTGTCTATTCCAGCTGCGCCTCACTGTGCTATCAGGAGGATAGGTCTGGCCATTTACACTACTAGATTCTGTAACTTTGCCTGCTTGACAGTAAGCCTCTTTGTATGTTTTCTGCGCTTTAGCAGCTGCTAACTAGGTGTATTTTGAGTTTCAAAAGTGATCAGTTTAATTTGTGTTTTCTCAAGAGCTCAGTTACTGATACCTTGTTTTTGATAAGTTATCATAATGTTCTGGTAAGTTATGAGACTTTGACAATGATTCAGGAGAGTTCTCAGATTCTGTTTCCATAATATGCCAATGACATATATACATGTATGTATTTTTTTCTTTTCTTTAATCCTTTTGGACTTCATCAGGAGAGTTTAAAATTTTTAGATTTAGCTTTGCATTTTTTAATCATAGTTTCTACTCAGAACAACAGAATGTGGAAGGTAGGGTACCAAATTTTGAGGCATTTATACCTGAGCCATAAGTTTTTACCAGGCAGGAAAAAAGGTAGAAAAAAAGAGCTCTGGGACTGCAGGGTTAGAGTAGAGATAAGCAGTAGATAGAATGAGGAATACTCCAGATGTTAAAAAGACCTGTTACGTTTGTGCTAATGATCACTAAGGTGCCTTAAATTTAATTCAGTTGCAGTGAAATAAATTTAATCCTGTTGCTGTTCTGGTATGTTCACATGAGAGACTGGCAAGATTTAGATTGCTAATGGTAGTGTGCCAGAAATAAACATTTTATGTTAATAGTCATGGCAGAAGTTGCGTGTAAGGGGAGTCAAATAGCGGTGAACGTGCCCAAGCCTGACTGCTCACTGTTGAAGAGATGTCTTTCTGGTCTACAGGTCAGCTTTATGCTAGGTCCCCTAGAGGCTTCCATTTTCTGAATTTGAAATGATTTCCCAAGGAGGAATAAATTAGTCCTCAAAGTATCTGGAAAAGTAAACAAATATTATCCCATTTAAATTGTGGGAAAAGCAATTTAGGAAGATGAAATGATTTGTCACAAAGAAAAGCTGTATCAGGGCCAACAATTGAAGTAAGATTTCCTTATGGCATGTCCTGCTTTTTTAAACCTCCCTCCCATGGCTGACATATGTCATCACATGCTATTGTCCACTTTGTATTTCCACTTTGGATATTATGCACGTTGAAATACGTTATCAGAATGCAATGTCTTCCTGAAGGTGACCCTTCAGTCCACACACTGCAATACTTATGCTAAAGGAATGATACCACAAAGTAAAGAAGTGAATGATCAACTATTAGATCAGCCAGAGAAGTAGGACACAACATACTCTATGCCAGCATCTTACTTATTTTTCAAAGTAGCTGTTTTCAAAAACAGTTTGTGATGTTTGTATATCCAGAAGAAAAGAGTTCCTTTCAAAGGGTGAATATATTAAAAATTCATTTATTCAGAATTCATATTTACCTACTTTAATGTATTTGTACAGCGGGAAACCATTTGTACCTTTTTAATTGTTATTTTCTCTAGATATTTAAGTCAATTACCACTGAGCAGTTACACTCCAGTAGCTTTTGTTAAGTTTGGAAAGGAAGAATTATGGAACTCAAAGCAAAGCAAGCAGCTGGTTCCCTTAGAATTAAACTCCCTTTTCTTATGATGACAGAATGTTCTGATGTCAAGGCTGATCATTTTAAAAATAACTGCTTAAAAATAAACCCTTAAATGTTTTTTCTTTTTAAAGCCTTTTTCTTGTTTCTAAATACATGAGAATTTATTTTTGGATGGTGAATGCTTACATTTAAAGTTTGTTTACAAAGCTCTCACTACTTAATAAAACTGAGGAGCTGTGAAAGTGAAATTCTCAGCTGGTGTGGTGCTGGATCAGTTGACACCATCTCACCTTCCATCTTCCGAATTCAGAAAGAGACCTACTGTCAGTGGTACAGAGTGCCAAAGATTATCACGCAGCTACCATATTTGAAGCCAGATTGGGGAAAAAAAAAAAAAAAAGGCAAATATAAAAAATGATAATTGTTTATCTTATTTTTGGAGTCATGGCTTTCTCTTTGGCTGCTATTGCTATTAAATTACTTTTGAAGCAGTAATAATGGATAGACTTTTCTGCTGAGATTTATAATCATTGTAACATTTACTATGGTAATTGTGGAATTAGCAATATTTACCCTTTACAAAGTGAAGTGATAGAGATAGATATGGATAGATAATTTTTTTCTCTGATTTCAGATTGGGGTCATGTCCAAGCTATGAAGTTATCTAGAAACTGAATAAATAATATTGCCATCCTTATAATAAAAGGAAAACGAAGATCATCAAAATATATTTTCTATTCAGATATATAAATTCTGGCCATCACAGAATTGTATCACTACATCACATCACAGAATGTATCACTAGCAGCTTGACTCCTTAGTCATTTTGGATTGGATTTATTCCACTTTGAACTGACCTCTGACTGATTTTGTTATAGAAGTTATAGCTCTTTTACAGCATTATTATGATGGACTACTTCTACTTTAAATTCTTCTGAGTGGTTTCCAAACACACGAGTGCCTCCAGAATAGCTACAGACACGGATGATTCTGAGTTACTCTCTAGTCCACACATCATACTACCATGAGCTTGTGTGTATTCATCCCCAAAACACGGGGATGTTATTTGTTAGTTATAAATCAATAGCAAGTTGTCACACCAGATATACTGACTAGCTGAGGGGAAAAAAAAAAAAAAAAAAAAGAAAGAGAAAGAGAGGTTAGGCATGTGGAATGCAAAGCCTAAAACGGCCCATTTCCTAAATGTCAATCTGCAAGCATCTACAATATTCACACATAATGAATCTGTTTCTCTAAAGAAATCTGCATCTACTCAGTTATAACTTGATTTTTGTCATCAGTTTCCCAATGGGTGTTTTTGAAGAAAAGATAAAATAAATACATCCTGAACAGACTGTATTTCACCTTTTTAAATGCTTCAGAATTTAAAAAGGGCTGGAGTATCTGCTTCTAATAACTTACAATTTATACAACTACAGCGATTTTTTTTTCTATGTTACATTTTACATAGATATATTTAAGTGTAGGTTTTCAAAATACCACTGTATTATGATAAATACATTAAGGGCATATTTGGGCCTGCCTATTTTGGGATTCAGTTTGCATGTTTGTGGCCAGCTAAGCCAGAGCTATTTGTTCTGGGCTAAACCCTAGTGTGCAAAATATTACTTGCTCCAGCAAGTGTTGGCATGGTCTCAGTGAGGGCTGGATTTTACAGGTGCAAACTGCCTGTTTCTCTTTCCCAAAGCTTATCATGTAATGACTGCAGCTACTGAATATTGCAGCAGGCAAGGTTGAAGTTAGAATTATTAATTAAGCTTTGAGCATCTAACTACAAATTACCTAGTCATTGTCACCAATGCTTTTTAAGTATACTACTCTAATTATAATTCATTACCTGTGCTGATCGAGCAGTATGTTCTGCAAATTCTCACTTTTAATTATTGGTATTGAAGCATGGAATCACTAATATAGTCTGGGACTTCATAGGCTCCTGTGACCATTTTTCATACCTGGGTTCTACTTGTGCTTCTGTGTGAGAAAGTTATCGTATCAATAATTAAGTAAACGTCAGAATATATTTTATATTCAATATTTTTGAATAATATTTTAACTATTTTTTTTACATAAAAATGAGTTTACTCTTTTATATTCCTTAAACTGTTTTTGAAAGCATTAGTTCATCTGCCTTTCCTTAATTATTTCAGGTATTTACTGGAATTCAGTTCTGACTTTCATTTTTTCGTATGCAAGACTAAGTGCAGGTTTAGTAAGAAACAACACAAAATGTGATTGCAAATTTTTTATGAACTGTTAAAGTATTCAACATAATTTCCTAAATATTCCATCTTATTTACACTGTTTTTACTGTTTTGTATTCTTACTATACTATACTGTATTTTTAGACAATGTGTTGAGAGGAAATCACTTAAAAGCATTTCCAGGGAAATTTATGTATACGGCAAAAGTATTTAGCACAGAATATTTTTAGAAGTCTAACAAAAAATCTCCCTCTGGCAAGTTTCTGTACAAAATACATTTAACTATGCGTTAACTTTAAAAGGCTTGTGAATTTGCAGGAAGAAGCTGTTGGTAAGGTCTATGTAATGAGATTTAATAGTTGTACTCCTAAACATTATATGTATATTTTATTAATTAATTTATTTCAAATAGAGCATTTATCCATTGGAATATCGTAAGACTTAAAGAGATTTGGTATATTCTAGAACCAGTTTATTTTTATGCTTAATATACCTATCTGGGGATAATCCTAAATTTAGCAACTGTAAGTAGATTTAACTTGTTGTCTGTATAAAGCAATACGATTATAATACTTTACTGTAATAATTCAGATAAGCCAACAAATGGAACTCCGCAGAATTGCATCATTTTTCATGGCACAGCTAAGGTATGCTTCGCTTTAGGGAAAAAAAAAAATAATTTTTGCAAATGAAAATTGCAATAAATGCTAGTGATTGTATCAGTTACAAGACTGCTGAAGTACAAGGTGTCTAATATTAACCATTTTACTTCAACATGAATCCTGATATTTTAAACTTCCTTGCTCGCAAGTTGCAGCCATGCTGTGCAGGTTTCTCAACAAGTACACGTATGTCTGCTACACATTCCCATATCTGGGAGAAGTGTTGCATTTAAAACCGGGGTATTTAGGACTGGTAGTTTTTATTGCTCTTTTGTTGATTTTAATCAAATAATCCTTAGCGTTTCATCTTAATCACAGATTGTCAACCGGCATTTTATGTCTGGGCAATAAAAAACACTGTTGAAATTCAAATTTCACACCAATTATTAATTGTAACACATCCTCAGGGCTTTAACAAACATGGTATCTGAGGGTTAATAAAAACGATTTTCTAAGAAGGCTGTGCAGAAGCTTGCCTTCTATAAATAACCTTCATGGGTTACAGTACATACATTAGCAGCTCTTTAAAGTGTTAAGAAACAACAAACTTAATTCTCTTGTTTGTTTCTTTTTTGTTAAAGTATTTATAAAATAGGTTATAGGCACATTGATCTCACGCTCTTGCTTGTGACTGCGAATGTGCAGAATAATTGGCTTTCTGTCCCATTTATAAAGTATTCAGTCATTATCCCAGCGCATAAGGTAATACCGATGTTTAAAGGGCTTTCACAGGAGGAAAAAGTAGCATGGCTCAGTTTAGTGCATTGCCTGTCAGCATTTTATTTGTCTACAGAAGCATATGCCACAGCATTTCAGTTTTACTGAAGAAGTGCTGCGTTCTCTTCAGCGATGAGGAAAGCTATAATAGGAAGTAGGTCAGTGTTTGAACGCAAGCCTCTCTCCTTTTTCCTGGATCTTTGCTGATATTTTGAGTCTGTGAACATTCTTCCTCCTGAAGATATTGCTTTATTTAAAAGAATAGAGAAGCCAGGTGTGTTCTTCACTGTGTGAAGCTTTTGGGGAGTAAAAGTGAAAACTCCAAAGTTTCGTACTTCAGGTCTGGTCAGCTAAGTAAGGTATGTGGCACTATGAATCTTAATTTGTCTTTACTCTAAAACATGACCTATTTGCTCCAACAGACCAAAAGCTCCATTGAACTGACCCTAAGATGCGAAAAGAGATGTCTTGTATCATTGCTGCATCTTCAGAAAATTCTGGGTGAAAGGCTAACAGTAAAAATGCTGGAGAGGGATGGCATTATGTTTGTTGCTGCATTCACTCAGTGTGCTCTGAAACTTAGTGTTTCATACATCATTACAAACTTGTATTTTCTAGTCTACATGAGAAAGCAGTGTGCTAAGGTTTAATGGCTCTTGCTCTAGAAGAGATGGGATGCTGTTGGATGAACATGTTATGGAATCCAAGTACTTCTTGACCCAGCACTGGTGTAATAAAGCTTTTCGTGTAAACTTCTAAGTTATACATAAGGAGTTTTAGAGATAAGGGCAACTACTCTGTGTATGTTATGAAAATAGATGGTTTAAAGAAGAAGTGTGATGATTGTTTGTGTTTGAAAAGAAAGAAGTGCACAAGCCAATAGATCTGTTTTATGTTGCACTTTACCATCATTCAAAATATAGCTTCAGTTTGGTAGTGCTTATAATCCTGCTTATGAAGAGCTTCTCAAAAAGTCTTCTTTATGCATTTGTTCATCAGCAAAATGCCAGCTTTTTTTTTTCTGCCTTTTTCCTTTAGTGAAGGAATAACTTCATATTCATAAACCACAAATTTAGTTTTCCTCTTTTGCTGTAAATCCAGTTAGACGTTAACAGAAGTTATCAATATAGAACTTCCATAGTATTGGAAATGCAAAGCGTGTTGACTTGGTCTTTGGACTAATGAATGGGAACAGATATTTTCTTAAGTGACACACATCCCCAAGGGAAAAGCAGTGTATTCATGTTATAAGAGAAAGGCCATAATGCTAGTCTGCTGCCTTGTAGTTTGCGCTACGCAGTTTGCAGCTTTTCTTCTCCTGGACCCATGCATTGGATCTAGTGGGTCAGCAAATTACACGTGTATGTCCCCTGCTCTCAGTTGGAAAAAAAGCTGCAGTACTACCCACAAAAGCAAGAATTTCAAAGCATTAGCAGGGTCATGGGACATTCAGAAATGGCCAGATGATCTTTCTCTTGCTATGCATGTTATTCTTATCTCAGTGCAGTGCTTACTGGACCCACCAGGGATTAAGTCATCTCAGGTACAAACAGAAGCAAAAGAACAGTCCTTGTATTAAAAAGCTGTAAAGTACAAAAAAAAAAAAAAAAAAAAAAAGAAATGGAGTGAAGAGATGACATTGTTTATCCTGAGAATGTCAGGGCATCTACACTGGTGAGTCTCATGTTTATCATGGCAAAGTTTTTATGCCTATGAAGAAGGAACTCTAGGTCTGTGCATGCAGCAGGAACTCAATTCCTTCTTCTGGTTTCTGCAGGTAAGTCTTGCCTGTCAGCTATGTGTGGCAGAGGGTGCAAAGAAGAGGCAGAAGAAGCTCTGCACCAACTTGTAATACTCTTTAAGATCATAAATTATCCTTCTATCATCTTTGTCTTCTCTTCTGTAAAATTCAGAGGTAGAAGTAGAAGGGAAGGGTGGAAGGTGATGGAGGATTCATCTGCAGTTTTTGAGAACAAAAAAAATTTTTGCTCTTGTAGTACTGCAAATCTGGTAGTTGTCCTTTTTGGTTTTTTTTGGGGGGGGACCATGTTCTGTACATCTAATCAATTTCTGCATGGAAGGCAGGGGGGAATTCTGGTTAACATTCATAAATGATATTGTCTTGAAAGATTTTCTCCATAGCTCCTCTTTTCTGTCATTCTGCATGTGTCTTTTTCCAGGTAAACTGGAGAATTGGATTCTTGCTCTGCAATTTCTCAATGAAGGTTTTCTTTCAAATAAGACATCAAATACCAGCAAAGATGCATAAACTCTGTCTCAGAAAGTATCTGTGTCATATAGTAAAGCTTTTTATCCTGCTCTGCTTTAAATTGCAAGCACTCTTGGTCAGAAAATCAGATGATAACCCAGTAATTTTCATTCTGAAAAGGGTGGTTCTGAAAAGGCTTTCATAATAGCTCAGACTAATAGGAAGTATGAAATGTTGTTTATTTTTGTTCCCTAACTTGCTGCATTCATACTTGACTTCTCTAATTGCAAAACCTTGTGGAAACTAGATTTCAGACAGGGCCTGTTGCCCAACTCTTAAGAAAAACAGGCAAACTACAGTTTCCATGGTTTCAGACACTGCTGTTCATCCTCTCAAGGCTGTTCTACTCTTGGTAGGAAAACTTCAAGTACTGAGAATGTGTGAAAGGCTAAAAGTGAGATTATTTGTTTCAGGGTTATTTTTTCATTTTCATCTCGTGCATGCTATAGCAGGTAGAGTTTTTTTTAGATTGTCAGAGCTGTACAGATATTTCTCCCACCCCATAAAGATTTCTGTATGATATTAGGAATTTGTCTTTCTCAAACAAAGCAGTCTTGCAAAGTCTTTTTCTGGAGGGAAAAAAAAAAAGTTACATTGTTTAGTATTTGCATTAGGAGTATTTCTCTTTGAAATTGGAAGGCGGGTTTTTTTATTTCTCTTTTAATATGTTTATTTCAAACAAAAGGACTTCGGTTCACTAGCCATAGGTTTCTGTTTCCAGAGGAGCAGCCTCCTCTTTTGGTAGATTATCCCAGTTCTTTGAAGGAAATTGCATTTCCTGGGAAAGAAGAGAGGAGGGGTGAGGGAGAGGAGGGGGAGCTCATCTCTTTTTTGCCTGCCATTCTCTGCCTTTTTCCAACACAAAATCACTTAAATGGTGTTCAGAATGTTAAGTCACCTCTGAAATGGCTGAATGTAGCTCTTGAGAATTGACTATTACTTGCAAACTAACCTCTGTCACTGATTTTCATTTGTATTTTAATTATTCTTGTGGTTCCCTGGTAAAAACTTGGGAAGGAGAGGATTTGTGATTTTTCCAAACTTTTGATGTAGCAAGAAACCCACTTGGCCTTTGCTTTAGCTCCCACATGCAAGACAAGATCATAGAATATCAAAAGTTCCAGCTGGCACCTAGGTTTTCCTGATGGCTGTACAAGTGGTGAACTGCAGTTAGCAGAAGTCCTAGCCCTCCTCAGAAGCTGTTTCACATGTAGTTGAGTTGCAGAGGTCTTTATGCAGCCAGAGGTGATAGATGAGCATCACCGGATCCACATCACCTGGGGTGAGCTTTCCTGGTCCAGCTATCTGGATCAGATTGCTCCAGTTAATTGAAAATCTTCATGCTACTTTAGGTTGTATCCTTGATAATTTTGAGAAGATAAAAGTATAGAATCAAACTGATTTTTTTTTCCAATCCTTCTGGGGCAAATGGGGGATGAGAGAAACTGCTGAGAAGAGATATCCTTAACCACCAGCCCATAAGAGCAGCTATGAAAGCAACCACTTTTACAAATAATAATAATAATAATAATAATAAATAAATATATATATATATATTCCCAAACCTCTGCCCCTGACTAATTAATATTGAAACTAATGTAATATTTGCGGCATCTCTCAGTTCAGTGTTCTGGTGTGTTACTTGCCTTCGATAGGAGTAGAATCTCTTTGGCTTTTCAAGGCAGGAAATGGCAAAATTGCTCATGAGAAAAGGGACTCCTCCCTACACAGAAAAGGAATAAAGCTGAGGAATACCTACCATTTTTTTTTCCAATTAGTTTGCATGTCATTTTAAGACATAAAATCTAATAACTACTTTAAAAAAAAAAAGTTTTTTTTTTTTTCCCCAAATCTGTCTTTTCTATTGGATATAGGCTGACATTATTATGAGAAAATTGCATTACTGGCACGTAAATTATGTAAAAATGAGTTCTAGCTTACTAGAAAAATGTTCAGTGGTCCACAAGTTTTGGAAAAAAAAATCCTCTACTGTAGCAGAACCTTAGTGTTATTGGAATATTACTTTGATCCAGTGGCCTATTATTTATGTGAAGGCAAATTGATTCCTTTAAGTATCTCACAGTACTATTTCCTTCTTGGTGTGTCACCAAATGTCTTCTTCCCCAAGTCTCTGCTTAATTGCTGTTTCCCAGCACCACCTCATGAGCTGCTAGAAGTAGTGAACAGCTGCTTTCCCTACTGCCAAGTGCCACTACTTGGATAGTTAGCAAAAGATGCTGATTTATGGAGTGATCGGTTTCCTCTATCCCAGAGGCTGGATGAGTCACTCTGGAAGGAGCCTTGTGCTCATTGTCCCTGAATCTGAGCTCATACTTCCCCTGCCTTCATGTTTCCCACTGCTAGCACAATGAACTGTTCCCCAGGGAACTCCTTCACAGGGGGCAACCGTACCCTTTCCAGCACAGCTTAAAAGCTGAAAATAAGTATTTTCTCCTACACTGATGAATTGCCTGTCCAGCTGATTCTCTGCTTTCAGCATTGCTCACTCCTTTAGAGATCCCACACCACCCTTCATTTCTCATCGGCTGCTAACCCTTTGAAGAGTCTTTATCGTTTGCAGATGCAAATAATGTCTTCTGGGGCATATCAGCTCTATAGAAAGAAGAAAATGAAAATAAACCCACTTCAGAGACTTGGGGATGCTTGGACTAGAAGTGACTGAAAATAGAAAGCAAATAGAGGAAAGAGATTGTGGTGCAGGGGAGGGAGACCCAGAACAAACAAGAAGGGTGACAAGTCTCACTATTTTAATTAATTTCAGGAGGTAGTTTTCACTGATAACTGAGCAGGTTTCTGGGGTTGATTCTGAGTTCTTGATTGTTGTCAGAGGGAGTCTGTGTAGGAAGCAGTGGAGGAGGGAGCATGCATACATTGGAAAGTGTGTCAGTATTCTGACTCAACCTCATAAAGTGTTTCCATTCGCTTTGCTGAAAAGTAATAGTCGTCATCTTTGTTCCTCTTTCACCAGCCTCTGTCTGCCCGGACGCTGGGATCTTCTGGGGTTAGGGACTTTCCCATCGTGAGTGCCTTTGACAATGTATCTTGTGTGGCAGGCGCTGCCATCAAAAGCAACATACAGCTGAACAGTGTAAAAAGTGAAATGCGGTATGGGGTGAAAACACTTTCTTATGCTGCCTCTCTACCACAACCGCTCTCACTAGACTTTATAACATCAGCATTCCTCCTCTGAACACTCCCATCCTCAATTAAATGTTTTGTCTGTGGAAGCAGTATGTGTCGCTGATTTACTTAATGAGCCTGTAGTCTGAATAATTGCTATCAAGATTTGTAGATACTTAACTAATGAAAATGAAACCCCTAGATTATATTCAGACATGGGACTGAGCAGAAGTTTCATTATAATTTGTTTGGTGGACCACCGGTTTTGGGGAGGGGTGAGGAACGTGGGGCATGCTTTCAGATGAGCATTGCTTCTAGTCTTACCCCAGCCCTGAGCTTCCAGTGCGTGACTGTGCTGCCCTGGGCAGCTACACTCACGTGTAGGCATGGCTTCGGGTGGCAAAGCTCATGGGATGGTGCATCTCTTCCGCCTTTGTGTCTTCACTCAAGAATGCACCAGAGCTCCTGAGCTTCTTTCTGGGAAGAGCCTACAGAGTGCCACCAGCAGTGTGAGCCGCTGCAGGCTGCGTGAGTGAGGAGAACTAGGCCTGAGCACAAGCCATAGCCACTGAGTCACTCTTTGGTGCCTATCACCTCTGTTTCTTTTCTTCTGTGCTTCAAGCTGTATCTAGTATAAAATGCAGTTGAGTTTCACCTGAAACCTCCCATATATGTGGGTATTAGATGTGCCTGTGCTTTTATGCAACTTGCATTTATGTCATCTGAGGCTTTGTACCATGCTCAGGAGGACTGGAGAAAGATGATAAGCGGCACGTCCTGTACTGCTTTGGCTTTCTGTATCCACTGGGACAGTTTCTACTCTCTACTGTGTTTCAGAGAGGGCTGTTGACATGGTGATTGTCCTATGTGCCAGGCCCTTACCTCTCCCAAAGGACAGGGTGTCTCATAGTACTCTTCCTGCTAACAGACCTTAAGAACTCTCCATGCACTAATGCAAAGGAGACAAATAGGTTTCATTATTCTAACACCTCCGAATAATTCCTTTTGCTTTGGGTAAAATCCTTCCGATGATGTAATTAGACCAGATGTTGTGCCCTGACCTTTCCTTTGGTCAGCTTAACCTTTAGTTATTAGATATCAGCACATGTTTGAGATAGATAAATGCTGCCATTATCATGTGTTCTGAAAAAATCCATAGCTTCCTCTCTCAGGAAAAAAAAAAAAAAAAAGAACCTTCATTATTTTCTATACAGCTTTTCAAGAGTGAGCGCTTTAAAACAATAGATATTTGGTATTTTCTAAGCTCTTTATTAGTGAGAAGCAATGGTTTCAAATGGTTTCAAATTTAGGACTGTTTAGAATATGCTGAAAGCAGATTTAGCGGACAAGAAACACAAGTAATTTATTACTGCTTTTCTGGTGCTAATTAGCCAAGATACATTGTGATCTGATTTGTGATGAGATTATAATTTTCCAGTATTTCAACTGTCTCATTAGTTTAATGTTTAAGTAATAACTTGCTTCAGAGAACATATTTGATGTTTCAGTATATTTTTTTTTGTTTCAAATATATGAAGGAAATAATGTTTCTGTGTGTTTGTTGGAGGTTGTCATGATATATTGAAAATTGTCATCGCTATAAGTTGTTGCATATAAATAGTCAAACCAAGACTTTCATTTTCATGAAAATGTAAATGTGTGTATAGACCCTTTCTAAGTTCCCACAAATCTATAGTTATTAATGTTTGTTTGTTTTTACCCTATTGCTGCCCAACAAGCTGTATGATACTCATTCTGTTGTCTAAGAATTTAGTAACATTAGTTTAGAGATTGTGCACATGAAAAAATTCTGTAGAAGCAGTTAATACTTCTGTTTGACCTTTTTGATGGAAACAGAGACAGCTTAGTTAAAGAAATAAGAAATAATAATAATAATAAAAAAAAAAGAGGTTGAAAGATTTACAATACCAAATTAAAGCAGTAACATTTTATTTTCTTCTAAAGTACTTGGAGGTGCTTTGTACATACAAATGACTTGTTTTAAGTAGTGTGTAGTAACACCTGAGTTTCATATAGGAAATTCAGTACTGTTTGAGCATCTTGGATGCCGAGGCAAACCAGCAGTGTATAAAAACATCTGGAATAGCCTTTGTTTTTTGCATTTAGCTGTAAAATAGATATTTCAAATTTGTACTAATTTTGGCGTGGCTTATTTTATATTTCGTGTTTCTAATGCTACAATCAGATGAAACAGTTTGTGCAAAAATTTTCTTTACAGTGGAAATAAGCAAGGTTTTATCACAAATGTGTAAGCCAAACAAATTCAAAGCCCCTTAGCTCACTCTTCTATTTTTCAGATTTACAGAGCTTGGGATTGGACAGGGCTCAATGCATCTAGGATACAGACAGGGAAATTGCCTGGAGCACATGGACTGTACAGTAGTCCCCTCAGTCTCTCCATCAAACCTGCCCTTGTTTGGAGGACAAGTCTTGATGTTTAATTCTGAAGCAAAGCATTAATTTGTGAACAGAGCCTTTATCATCCTGCACACAACTGCATTTTCTTAATAGAATTCTTTACTTCAAAATATTAAATGATTGTTGTCAATTAGTTATAAATGAGACTGTTGCTGTTATCAAATAGGAACTTGCACTATTATTACAGCAATATTGAATGATTGTCAGTTTTTCTCTCCAGAAAGCAATCCGCTTATACTGTTAACAGTAAATAGCCTGGGAATTTCCGTCTTGATTAGCTACTGCTGAAAAAATACTCAGCCTCTCTTCCCTCACCCCCACCCCCCAGCCACACACCAACCACACACACATATGTTTATGGTGTCATTAAGAGAGACATCACAAACATCAGGTAATAGTGAATCTGATCTGCAGAAAGCCCAAACTGAAACTGTAGTAACCTTCTAGTCCTCAGAAATAAGCGAACTAATCTGAATGCGTTAATAACATTGTAATCCTACAAAAGCTTATGTGCCTGCTTAATGTTACTCACTCTACTTGGTCCTCATGTGGACATAGTAGTACATATGTGTAGAAGTTTTCAAAAACAGGGTCTGATACAAACTTGTAACACGAAAAGTAATTCATGCTTCTCTCAGTCCTCACACCATTTGCAAGAAAATGCCTATAAAACCCTATAATAACCTTTGGAATTATTCTAGTTTTTAATACTGATTTTAACAACTCTGCTCTAAATAAATTATGAAAGTATGAAAGGCAGAAGGACTTAGTGAAATTGGACTCTAAACCTGTTTTTCTATAGTTTTGGATAGCAGGAACTCAAGGTATTACACACAGATAATGTAATAAAGGAGACATAATTTTGCTAAATTTCAGCTCTGTTATTTTTTGTTTTTATTTCTAATACTTCAAATTAAAAAGAAGTCTTTTTAAAAGGTATGATGTTAAATTTACAGCTGTTACTATTTTTATTAGAACATACTTTTAAATATTGTTTCCAGAATTGTGTGCCCTTTGGTTAATAATTTTATTAGGACTTGCTATGTGGAAGAAAGTGATTCTCACAAAGGAAATAAATGCCAACCAGGTGAGGAGGTGATGAAGAGCAGCAGGGAGAATTTGTTTTTAACTGAAATCTTTCTTTCCTATTAGTCTGAAGTAGTGTTTTTAAATATGTTTGGCTGAAAGCATTAGCTAGCAACAAGGTGGTTTTTTTTTAGTCAAGTGTTAGTAACAATCTTTTTGAATTACCAAGTCTTAAAAAATGTTTAGTCATGATGCTTTTTGTTCCTCAAGACATACAATTTAGTACAGTTGTAATGCTTTGAAGACACTTTATAGCATAATTATAATAACCAGCAGGTTCTTTCAATATTAATAGATGGCTGAAAGCAGCGCTTTGACCTGCTTTCTAAATTAAATAAACTGAAATGGTGGCTTAGAGTCATTCAGCCAATCTAAGTCTAGCCAAATACAGCTTTACATCTAGTACATCCTCTTTTCTATGATAAGACTCTGAATGAAGGACAATCTGCTCATGTTCCTTATAACCATATCCTTGTAAGTATTTTCATCTTCTGTTTAACACAAGCAGCCCTAATGTTTTCCTGTGTTTCTAAATAATAGGTGTTTTGCACACATTGTTCATTTGAAAGTAGTCTTAAGTTTCTTCAAGATGTTTCCTTATTATTCTGCAGAGTTGTTCAAGAAGCTCTATATGCATCCACTCTTCCATGTCTTGTGTGCAACCAAGGCATAACTGGAAATTGCATGTGTCAATTGCTTCCTTTGTGAATCTTGATTTAGAATCCTGCCTTCATAAAAGCAGGGAAATAAAATTCAGGAATGAGCATTAACAAGGTTGCCAAAGTAAGCTCATTATGTTCACTTAAAATGTGTAAAACTACACATCTGAATGTTGGTTGTTTGAAATGATCAAACTTCAAGTTCAGCAAACTTCTAATGCTGTTTTCTTGCATTTTTCAGAATAGATGCTCTGCTTCAGCATCACAGTACGTCCCAGACTTTTCAGGGATTTTAAAACAGATGGGTTGGACATGAGCTCAACATTATGTTTCATCTAAATGGATATCAGGAGAAGCTGACGTGTGTTGGCAAGGGGCAGATCAGAACACAGAGAAGAGGACATCTTGGCATACGTCTTCTGTACCACAAGAATTTAAAGTACAGTGTTATGATACCTAGGAGTATGTGGTGGCTAGAGGTAGGAAAAATGTAGGTTGGAGGTAGTCTTTTAAGTGAACTATGGCACGCATCAAGGCATTGTTGCCTTCTCCTGCAGCTGCCAAGGGAGTGCTCTGCAAGTTTGTGGGCAGAGAGACCAGTCAGCCTGTAACCAAAGCCTGACCTTAGAGTTGTTTCTGCTTCCAAACACAAGAGTAGACTTAAAATAAGTTATTCTTCCTCTTTCCCCTTTGCTTTCTTTCCTCCCTCGTCAGATGTTTTCCTGCATCATTTTGGCTAATAGAACATCAGAAATGGCTTTGATATTGTCAACCAGAAGATCAAGATAAGAAGAAAAATAGCTGTTTGAAATCTTTGAAATTTCCAATCTTTGTTCAATTTTGCAGTAATCACATACTAATGGTAAGCTGATCAAATACATGTTTTGATACGGTGGTTATAGGATTTTTTTTTAAAACATGGGCTGTCTGCTGGAATGGAAATGATGAATGTCTTGCATTGCTAAAGATCTTGTTTTTGTCAAGCAGCTTCCTTTTCAGTATCTCAAAAGACCAGCTTTTGAGTCTTACCATTTATTCCTTATATGAGGCATGTCCTAAAGTTCCTGGAGAAACAGGAACACTAGTTCAGAATTAGTATCCAACATTCCGAAATCTTTAGTCTTCAACAAGCTCTTACTAGTGTCGTGTCTTTTTCTCCTCCTTTTAACTTGGCTGAAATTTGGTATCTTTCTCATCTTTAAGTAACTATTTAACAAAAATTATTGTTGTGATTATGGCCTCTCCTTGATATCAGTCCCTGGTGAAGAAGTAGAAGTGCTGATGCTGATATCTCTTATTACACCTCTTTACTTCTGTATCATATACTGATCAACATTAGTTTAACTGTATATTCATCTTTATTAGATTACAGCTTTGGTTGATGAAAGATAATATTTTTGATATAAGATATACAGATTTCTGTAAGACTTTATGTAGTACTGCCTGAAATTCTAATTTTAAAATAATGATACAAGATCAATGTGGCATTTTTAGTGGATTAGAAATTGGCAAATGAAGGGATGTCAATACACCTGCAAACAATGAACTGTTTCTATTGGGATCCTGTTGGAAGCAGTTCTTCACTCTGCATTGTATAACATTTTAATCAATCGGCTGGTAGAAATAAAATTGTTACTTGAAGTGTACACTTACACAAGTAATTGGGGAAGTGATAAACAATGAACAACATGAGGTATACTTGCAGAACAGTTATCAGATAACATAAACTGAGAAAGCAAGATGTACATACAGTACATTATTCTTCAAGGAACAGCTAAGGACAAGCTAAGGACATCTGAAGTTCAGCTCTCAGTAAAATAATTCAGAAAGGCTGATGTACTTATTCTGAATTATTTTGGTTGTTTTATAACTTTGTTTCATAGCTGAGATTGTTTTGGCTTGCCTTATTTGTAGATTTGGGTAATTGTGGATGGGTTAAGTTGGTGGGAAAAAGAGTTGGTTGAAGGATTGTTTAATCTCAAAAATAGTTTAGGAATACATTCTGTGGGAGAGACAATTTCTGCAGCTGAACCGTCTAATATACTCCTTCATTTAGTTTGGTTGTCTGCTGTTTATCTCCAAAAAAAGAAGCAATTAGGCTTGTGTGATGTGAATGCTAGTATGTTATTCAGAAGACAGGTTCACTTCCACATTCTTTCATAGCTTGGCATGTTGCTTAGTCTCTGTGTGTTTTAATTGCCTATATGTAAAATGGGAATAATTACTTTTCCTATCTTGCAGGGTGGTTGTAAAGATAAATTTACTGAAATTTTTCATATGCACTGATGCTAGAACAGTGGAAGCTATGTAAATGCATCATCCTCCAATAATATTTTTTTCAAAAAACATTTTCAAATACTTCCTTGTCTGCTTTTTAAAGCCTAGATAATAGGCTCTCACGGTTGTTGTTTTTTTTATTGGACATCTTTAAGAAGAGAGTTGGCAAGCAAACAAGACAGATTTTAGTGGTCACTAGTACATGTAAATGTGCAGAAAAAATCCATTCCACTTAAAATACGCAGTCGATATAATTAAATTTCAGTTAAAATCATTGAATAGACAATGCAAAATGCAAAACATAGAAAATAGATTTGGAAATGCTGAAAGTATGGGGACCAAAAAAATCAAATGTGGTAGTAGGAATTTAAAATGACCGAGAAGGCTTTTTGTCCTCTGTTTCCTCAGTTTTCCTCCTGTGCATCTGTTTTGCTGTGATCTTATGTGGAGAACACATCTGAAGAGGAGCATTATATTACGTAACTGAATCACAGAAGTGGCTTGAACATATAAGAGCCTAATTAGTACAAGCAACTCCTCACTGTAGAAAGCTGTGTTCTGTATTTAAACCACATGTACGTAATAACCATATCTGAGCGGGCACAGACTTCGTCAAGAGAGCAGCAATGCAATTGTTTGCTGTGTGCCCACATACATTACAGAGCTAAATACATTGAACTGTAAGATTAAACCATACTTGTTACCTGGCCTGACCGTATCTTGTGTTGATAGTGCACCAAAAAAAATCTATAAATATCTTGTTTTGCTGTGAAACTAAAGTAATCGTAGCATTTTCATTAACAGCATTTTGGCTTGACAACTTAACCCTTTTGTAGCACAGTGAGCAACTTGCTAAACATTTTAACTGGGCTCCTGTCAGATAAATTTGGTGGCGTAATGCAAGGTACAGCATGATATGTAGGTTGGAGAAACTGAAGCAGTGAAGCAGCTTTTATTTCTGGTAGTATTTTAAAACTTCAAGGAAAAGCTAAGAACTGAATCTAGAATTAAGATCTTGCAATCACCTAATGTTTGCTGAAGTAATATGGTTTAAATATATGCCTCAGAAAGGAATGTATGCTAGTTGATGCAAAACATGCTCATTACTAATACAGCGGTAAGTGCTGTAGACTTGCGCTTCTAAGCACACGAGGCTTGACTCACTAAGGCCTGAAGCTACTCCAGGAAAGACATAAGCAAACCCAGTGCTCTTTTCCCTCAAGATTCATCAAAGGATGAGTCATCTGTTAAAAACAGAGTAATCATCAGGCTATTCTGCTTTTCTGCTGACTATTACTATTAGAACAAAGCCTTCAAGCAAAAAAAAAAAAAAAAAAAAAAAAAAAAAAAAGGAGAGAGAAAAGAAAAGAGAGCTTTGATCTCATTCACAGGATTCAAGGCTGGTTTATGCTTTAAAGTTCTGCCACTGTGATTGTTTCAATCATACGTTGGAAAATACCATGCCATTACCAGGCATAGCTCCAATGGCAAAACCTCTTGGTTTAGGTACAGTTAACAGTGTCAAAAACCTCCCTTTATGATGAAGTAATGTGTTCCATTCAAGACACTGGTGTAAGCTCCAGTGCAAAGCAACCTTTCTCTCCTTAAAGCTGTAGTCTCTCAAATATGGATATACCTTATTTCAGATGGCAATTTTAATAAAGTGATCAACAGTGAAATGACTACTTTTTACTTGGAAGTTTATGGAACAAATGACAACACCCAAGACACGGCATACACAAAGCAGGGATGAAGACCCTTAGACAACAGTCCAGGTGTGAAATAAACACCCACAAGTAATTACATGAAGTCAGAATCTAAGCAGTCTTAGTAAGTTTCTGCAAGATTATTTTCTTGAAAAAAGCTTTTTCTCACAGAAAAGGCAGTGTTCTTATTAGAGGTTCCCCAGGCCCTTATGCTCAAGAAACTCCTGTGTAACAGGCAGATGAGTGATTTCAGTAAAACCTTGGTGTAGTATCTCTTTGACAAAAAGAGAGAAATGTAGATGATGTTTTGTGAAGTCCACTGAGGATTTTTAACATGAGGTACTTCATGAAGCAACATACTAAAACTAAGTAATATCACTAAGCTGCCAAATAAAAAGCCATTATTATGAATGAAGACATTTCACACAACTCTCACAGTTCAGGGCTTAGAAAATCTTTTATGATAACAGGTAATTTATCAAATCCTATAAACAGACTAATAACCAAGATTAGTACTTATTTTTTATATACACTTAGGAGGGCTTCAACTTTGTGTTTAATCAGTTTGCAATTATATTTGAAGCATAGTTTTCAAAAATAGCAGTAGGTGAGTTTAACAAGGTGAATGCCCTTCTGAAAATGGTATTTATTTAGGTGCTATACTTTAACTGATGTTTGATGCTTCATTACTGGTATCTGTATCTGGTATGATAGACATTGAGATTACCCTCCATTTTACAAAAACAGAAAATGCAGAAAATGGTAATATACCAGAACATTTTCCAGTCTGGTTCCTGAGTGACAGCTGTGAGCTGTCTCTTTGTTAAGGCATAATTTCTCATTTACTCAACAAGCCTGTCTCTTTTGCCTTGCATATTATAATCTCAGGTGCAAGGAGAGAGATCTAAAATCACTGCGCTGATCCTTTGCTCTGCTGTTCTAGACAGGATGGCAAAATGACCATCACCATAGAGTGGTAAACTCAAGTACCATCTCCCTAAGTCTGTATACACCCTTTCATCAAATGAACTAATTCTCCATTCTTTTTAAAAATTATTTTTATTATGTCTTGCACAGTTGATTCTACAGCACTCTTAATATTTTCTTTGCTATAGAAATGTAAAAGTTGAGATGTAATTCACAGTCAAAATTGTCTGCTTTCGGGGAAGATAAAATATCTTTCAAAGCAGCAAAGGTAAAATAACTTTCCCTTAATGACATCACATGTAAATTTGTAACTTCAATGATTGGTTACATTAGCAATTAACAAAGACCAGAATGTGATTTCCTCCTTTTATGCATGGTGCAGTTTAACATCAAACTCTGTACCAAGAATGTAACCTAAGTAAAAAGTGTCATGCGACTATTCATACCAGTGAGTATTGTATCGGCCAGAAGCTTGGATTTCTCCCCAGACGGTAACTTTCCTTGAAGCTTAATTATGAACTGAAAATTAAATTCATGTCAGAAATGCTTTCTTATTATTTGGTCTTCCCCGTTGTCATCTTGGCAGCAGGATTTATTTCAGTCCTTTAAACACTCTGTGCGGATGGATGCCAACTGTGCAAGCTCCAAAGCAGTTCTCATTATAACCTAACCTAGTGATAAGATGAAATAGCCGATGAAGTTGTATCCAGATTAGTCAGTCAGTGGATGATCTTCAAGTCAGGAGGGGGGGGTAAAAAGTCCACGAAAACTCTGTAGCATCTTTTTTTTTTTTTTTGTGTTGGTGTAGTTAGACCACTCCAGAATCACCATCACTCTTTAACATGGGCTGCATTATCTTCAAGCTGCCAGGGGGATTAAGGCCAGGACTCTCATTTGAATGCCCTTTCCTGAGAAAATGTACTTGTTTTCACCAGCTATATTTCCTACTTATACTTTGCTGCACGAACAAGATGTTTTCAAAATTTTGGTATTTGTTTAACTTAAGAAGTATTTTGCTAAAAATGATGCAAGTCTCACATCAGCTTTTACCAAATGAAATTCTTCCTTTTATTCTGCTCCTGGTAACAATAAGGAAAAAAAAGGCTAAATGTTAGTCCTTTGGTATTACTTGTGATAAGACAGTTTTTTTCCAACATGCGTGTACTTGCGGAAAAGAAAGGTTACAATAAAAATTCAGTTATTAAAATTCAGCTATTAAAGCAGAATACAGGCCTAACTGTTTACTTAGAACACTACTTATGTATGTATATTTCTATCTTTCCCTCTGTCTTTAGGCAGTTTTTTTGGTGCTTTCTAGCTGGGCTCTATAAGATTCCCACTTTATTCTTTAGTTGAAATTTGGAAAATGCAGTATTCTTCCTGGGGTTTAAAAAACAAAACAAAACCTTCTTTTCATTCTGTATCTATATTTCTTGAGGGTTGCAAGCCTTCTGATGCCAAAGTCTAGACCAATAATTTTCCTGAGGTCAAAGGCTTAATGATATTCAACATCTACTTTATGTTTTAAGAAATAAAAACAGGCATATAGTTTGCCTGTGCTTATGATAGTTTTAATAGATGAACACATTTGTCTCATTATAGCAAACCAAAATCAGTATTCAAACTATTCATAATGTCAGGAAAGAGTAAGGATTCGTGAAATTGTTCAGGCAATACTGTAATATTTAACAGCATGGCTATTAGAGCTACATCAGGAAATACTGAGAACTGGCTATCATTCAATATATGAAAATCATGTTGCACCTAATAAAAGCAAAAGCAAAAAATGCTGTTCCATTTTCATTTTTAAATGTTCTTCCTAGGTTGAAAATAAGACAGCAATTTACAATTTTACTTGTGATGTAATGTATTTGTCTTCACTAGAACTTCAGTCACTGGTATTTTGAACCCCATTTTAGTTCTTGTTCTCACGTGTTGAATTGATACTATTTACTGTAGAGCTGAATAATTCTGCAATGTGATCATAGATTTCCTAAAGTAAACTGGTATTTTCTTATTAATTAGGAAAAAAAAAAAAAAAAGAAACCCAGTCTTTCACTGAGACATGCGTTTTGTATTAGAATGCCAGGAATTTGTATTTTTATCTGTAACTGTTCTGTCAACACAGATTTAATTTTTGATTTAAAAACAGGACATCATGAGCCAGTTTATATGGGCAATATCTTCTCAGCTTTTATGCCTTGCCACTCAAGTATCTGAATAACAGATACAACATAAAGAAACATCTCAATATGCATTAGCTAACAGTGATTTATCTACTGTTTCATGGTAATTTATAGGCATATATTTGTCAGCTGTTTCACAGTAACACATATATTCAAAACATCTGAATTTTAAGGAATGCCTCCTAGATTTCAGGTTTACATTGAAAAAAAATAATCAAGATTAATTTAAAGTAGGCTAGATTCAGTGAAGTTAAGGAAAGGAGGCATTACACCATATGTGAAACATCTGCATTAAGTTTTTTGGATTTGTTTTTAATCATGGTTTGCAGCGTATTTAAACCTGCACATAAGGAGTTGTAATTGCTTCTTTAAATTGTTTCTTACTTTTAGCCTTCAATATTAAACAAGGCGCATATATGTGTATATATATATATATTTACAGCAAAAATGCAGTGTTTTATATTACACCATTGTTGGGAAATACATCTACATTTACTGTTCCTCAGTTGAGCAGTCCTTTTTTAAAAAAGAGACACGCATAGTTTTTAAAGTCCCTGTTTATACCAACTGAATTTAAATTTTTTTTCCAAAACTAGGAGCATGGGGGGAATTGTAATTTATCCCCCCTGAAATGGTTATACAGCTTCCTCCTTATCCTCTGTGTAATTTATACAGTTAATAGGGAAACTGGTAATTTTTCAAAAAATATATATTTGTTGTTGTTCTTTACTTTGCTGAATTCAGTGACAGGAGCTCTCTGAAATAAAGACATTACAACACCTAAGAATCTGTGAACCTATAACGCCTATTTCACTGTGAAGCGATCTGTGATATTTTCTGTAGCTACAAATATTGTTACTTTATAATTCTGAGACTTAAAAATCTTCAAAAGTACTTTCTCAGTGCTCCACTGAAAAGATGAAAATCTCCCATTTGGGGCGATTCTACATGCCCTAGGGATACATGTTTATTGCACTTGGAAGTCAGGGTGCTTCAAGAGGCTATTAAACATTTATTTAGTAGCCTAGTTCCAGGCGTAGGGGCTGTGACAGTGGGCACCTTGTACCAAGCAGAGCGCTCCTGTGTTTGGTGCTTGAGAGCTCAAGCCAAAGCCATGCTGTTTCTTGTGATGCATCTGAGACCAGAGCAAGCACAGTTCCCTTTCAGCAGTGCTGGCTTGTGCAGTAAGGACAAGTTTAGAGAGAGAAATCTTGAAAGCTTTGAAAGTACCCTCCTTTGTTGCTTTTGTTTTAAACATCCATGTCTGTGCAAAAAATAAAAAAAAATATTGTCTGCACTCCAGGCTGGCTATTGTAAATGCACGCCTTACTAATTAACAGAACTGTACATGTAGGGGCTGAAAACGTTTTGTGTTTGACTGATCCTTAGATAGATGGTTGCATTGTTCGCTTTCTTCACCTTGTCTCCACTGCACCCCATTCCTTCTGTTGCATGAGGACTTTCCCTAGTTGTTTTCCTTTCTAAGACACAAGCAAATAGTAAATGACACTGAAGCATGAAGTTATAGTGCTGTAAGTCTGAATTAAGTTAGGACAACCAAAGAAATGTGGGTTAGCTGCTATGAATTAACAAAATATTGTCATGTTTCTGTTTTTATTATTGACTTGTCATTAATCATACATGAAAGGGTAAGGTGGAAACTTTCACTGCCGAATTCCTCTGTGTGTTACACGTGGCTCTTGGCAATGTGATTTCCTACAATTTCTGCTGAGTTATAGGTACTCAGGTATTCTGATGATGCCAAATGATGCAGCAAAGGGAAGGCCATGGGATAAGAATGCTTATGAATTAAAGGCTTGAAGGCATATCTCAGATATTTGTACTTGTCTCTTCCATCCTAACCACAGAGTGAGCTCTGTCTGAGGTAAAAGAAAGGTATGAACAGAATTTTGATGAAGGTGGTGAAGAAAACACTTTTTCATTGTCACTCTAGTCAGAAGGGGTTATAATGTGATTGTGTCTGGGACAGAGATACAGGCGTTAAGCATCTCCTGTCTGCAGGGAGCATCACCCAAGCATGCCTGTGTTGTGCAGCAGAGCTCTGCACAAACTGCGGGTGACTTATTCCAAAGCTGGAGGCAGCATGGGCTTGTAGGTACCTAAACTAAGAAGTCCTAAAGGCACAGCCTGTTGACGTCAGTGTGGCACCAGGCTCTCGCTGTCTCTGCTGCCTCTTCATCAAAGTTGGGAGCTGTTGTACTACGTGGATGTCCTGAATGTCCCATGCAAACATTTCTGGTTGGTTTACTCCTATCTTGTGGATCTCCTCACCACACCTCTTTCTTTGAAGCAGGCAGGCTTATCTCACAATTGAACCCTGCTAACATAAATCAGTGTTGGCATTTCATTTCCCCTACCCCCTGCTACCAAAAAAAAAAAAAACCAACATATTTGCTTACATGGTTCCTTATGTGGGAGGCATTAATTTAGCGCAGGGTAAGCAGTGGTGTTCCTGATATTTCCCACCCAACAGTTTGAAAGCCTGTAAAAGCAGACACCAAGATGACGAAGAAAGGGAGCAGCACTGAGTGGAGAACATAGAGCTGACGAGTTACTGAAATAATCCTGCCTGAGGTTGAGCCATTAATGAGTAAAAGAAAACAAACCTCATCCAGAAGAAGACTGCCTGTCACTTTGAATGTTATGTTATGAATATTTAAATGAAAACATTAAAAAAAAAAAAAAAAAAGACATACCATTTTTCTCATCTGAAAATCAGAAACTAATAAATTGTTCTGTAGATAAATTATGTAAAAAGATGTCACATTTTTAAGGAAGGCAATGTGTTGCTAATTTGAAAGAGAAGAGAACCAAGTGGTGTTAGTATGGTACTTTGGGGACAGTGCAAGAATCCAGGGAAAATGAGGAGAACAGCCTCTCAAGAACTTAATTTTGTTTATTTTCCATAAAGTGGAAGAAGAACAAAGAAGTGCTGTTGCTGGGTATGCATGGGAAGCTTTTCTTGCCCCAATTTTTTTTTCCCATATGTATGTGGCTAGAAACCAATTAATATGACTAACGTGAGGTGACCATCTCTCACCAAAAAAAAAAAAAAAAAGAAAATATAAAACAAAGACATCTCTGACGCTGTAGTGAACAATTTTGGCAGCTGAAGCTGTGTTTAATCTGTAAACAGGTTAGTAATATTTAATACTTCAATTTGTATGCTGGGAGATTTTCTTTTGTTCCTAACAATTCTATATTTAAGATTACTAGGGCTTCAGGCAGAACTGTTTGGGTAGTAAAGTGATAAACTGACACCAGAATACTGGGGGGGGGGGGAACACATTACGCTAACAGCAGCCAACAGCAGTTAATGGTTTTCAGCTGTTGCAGATCTAATTGATCTTGTTGCTATAACAGAAAGCAGTTCTCTGTGATTCATATGCTTTCTTACTGGAACATGTTCTACTCTCTTGCTGTTTTTAAGCCCCACTAACTTTGGTTTTTCCCTTTTCTTAAATGCCATTGCTAACAACACGTTCTATTTAGAGCTAATATTAGTAAAATAAAAATTCTGTTAGTTTGCCGAGACTTAAATTTCCTCTCTTGATTAAAACACAAGGCCAAACTATTTAAATTCAGTTGTACATTTCTTACACTTACTTATTCCCTACTTTGAACTGTCACATCCAGCAGTCATTATTCTTGATTTATACATACCTTGAAATCCATATCTGCCATGGATGTATCAGACTAAAATGATGTAAATATTTGCCATCGGTTGCAGTCTGATGTCAAAACCTCTTCTTAATTCTGCACGTGGAGCTTCCATTGATGTCAATACATACAGTACATTTTCTGCAGGACATGCTTTGACTGATGCAACTGATAGAGCTGCCAGTGCCATTTGAAATCTGTATGCAAGCACTTTTCACTTTTTTCTCTATAGCAGTTGTAAACTTCTGAAGTATTAGTTACATTTTCATAGAAGCATTAATTTGAATTATTTCACTGGAATTTTAGTGTTATTGTTGTTATATTGGGGGAGTTGTTTTCTTGGTGTGATTTTATTTTTTGACAAAAGGAAACTGGAAAAAAGTGTGAAAATAAGTACAAACTTGCATTGGTAGTTGTAATTCTAACTAGAAGAGACTTTGCAATTCTAAAAGAAGAGACTTTGTTTTATTCTTATAAATGTAAGGACATATCAAAGAGGAATTTCTATTTTAAACGTCAGGAATCTGAATGGAAATGCATGCTACTTTTTGGTATCGTTCAGATTTCATCTTCATTTTAAGAGCTGTGTATATTCCTATGCAGGCAGACTGCTCTACAGAATGATTTTACCTGCTAGTTTTGTGTGAAAAGAATCTTGGCTTCTAGCATGTGCTGTAGCTGCATTGCTACCTATATTATTCAAGTAATACTCTGTATTAAGAAACTTGAAGCATCTTTCTTTAGAAAAAAATGGTTTTGCAACTGTTGAAGTGGTGGAATGTCTCATTATACCTCCTGTTCATTTCTTTTTGTTTTCGCAAAGGCGTCCATCGCTGTACTGGAAGACAAAGTAACATTTGCAAACAGAAAAGAAATGGGGAATTTTTTCCTTTCTTCCTTTTGTTGCTGTGTTGTTCTGATATATTTTTTAAAGGTTGACACAGAGCCCCCTGAGAATTTTTAACATATGAGAGTAGATAACCTTGTTCTTTTGTTCACTCATCCCTACCCTATTCTGATTGCCTGGGGCTGTTTTCTGAATATTCCATTTCATATCCGTTTAACACTTTCTCCATTCTTCTTTCTGCCTTCATTCATCAGTTCAGAATAATGTTACATCCAATGTATCAGCAGAAAGCATAACAAAGACCTTTCAGACATAATCTCATCAGTGTCTCTTTGAAGGAAGAGTCCCTAAGAACAAACCAAGGTTGTATAAACACAAATAAGAACCTTATTTCAGCAAAATGCTCAAGTTCAAATTTAGCATTTCTTGGAGTCTTTTTGCTTATCAGAGGCTTAACATTTCTTAAAAGATTTTGCTGCTTCACCTATGACAAAAAGCTGTTACTTCCACATGCTGTCCTCTCTGGTGTCCGATACGTTTCTCACAGAACCAGACACCATCTGGCTGGGGAAGTATGGCAACATATAGCTCAGAGTAAAGCCCAAACTTTACTCTGAGCCTAAGACTAAGAAACTCCAATATGCGTAGTTTGGTATTAGTAGTTTTCCAGTTATTTTGAATAGTCATCTCCCTTTTTGACCAAAAGAAGAACATCAGCATCTTGTCATCCTGGTTGAAGAAAAGGTCTTTTAACAAAAAGCTTATAAAGCAGTATCTTGCTTATGTGAAAAATGAACAAAGACAGAAAATGAATTTTCTTTAAACACAAATGATTTTTTAAATCATTCCTAATTGTGGAACAAAGTGCACGCTTAAGAAACACCTTTCCCTAAGCACAGCATTTCCATTTTTCCATTCAAATAGAATCATAGAATCATAGAATATCCTGAGTTGGAAGGGACCCTTAAGGATCATCAAGTCCAACTCTTGACACCGCACAGGTCTACCCAAAAGTTCAGACCATGTGACTAAGTGCACAGTCCAATCTCTTCTTAAATTCAGTCAGGCTCGGTGCAGTGACCACTTCCCTGGGGAGCCTGTTCCAGTGTGCAACCACTCTCTCTGTGAAGAACCCCCTCCTGATGTCAAGCCTAAATTTCCCCTGCCTCAGCTTAACCCCGTTCCCGCGGGTCCTGTCGCTGGTGTTAATGGAGAAAAGGTCTCCTGCCTCTCGACACCCCCTTACGAGGAAGTTGTAGACTGCGATGAGGTCTCCCCTCAGCCTCCTCTTCTCCAGGCTGAACAGGCCCAGTGCCCTCAGCCGTTCCTCATACGTCTTCCCCTCCAGGCCTTTCACAAAAGGGTGTGAATTTAACAATTATAGTTAGGCAGGGCAGAGAAGAGTACCGAACGCAGCTGTGTAACCATGTAAATGCAAATAACCCATTTTCATAGACAACAAACGTGTACTGTTAGGAATGGCACATGCACTTTTAAGAAAAAGACAACATTTAAAGTCACATTTTGTATGTGAGCTTAGGAGTATGCCATACCAGATGTTAAGTTTCAATATTAAAACTTTATTGGCAATATAAAAGTCTTCAGTTTCTGAGAGGGAAAATTGGAATACTTATAAGAATGTAACAGCAAGATAATAAAAGGCACAAATTCATCTCCTCTGGATTTTAGAAAGAGGCCAGAAGACAATAATAAAGTAAGGTTTTCAGGAGATGTACATTTTTTAACCAAAAAAAAAAAAAAAAAAGTAAAACTTACTCTGCAAATGACACAACAGCAAATAAAGTTTACACTAGAAACCAAAGCCATCTGGCAAATTAAGTGAAAATTAATGATTAAAGAAAATCTCACTGTGTTTGTAGTGTATTTTCATCCATCTGTGCCCAATTATAAAAGAGTTGTCAAAGAAAGCAAGCCACTGGTGGTTAATTCCAAACTAATCCAGAAAGCCTGAAAACGTCCATCAATGCATTTCTTACAGTTTCTAATCTCTGCAGGTTTCTGATAAGAGCAGCATTAAACCACGGTGTCATGAATCTTGGCTCTCACGTTTGAAACTAACAGAGATGTACTACCTGTGATCATTTTAGATTAAGGAAATACCATCTTTCAAAAGCACACTACTGATAGAATTTATAAAAGGAAAAAAACTATGTTCAGATCCATTTCTGTCATACAGTGCCAACATAGCAATTATAGTTAACGATATCTAGACTCTAAAACCGTCAGCTGTGACCCGAGTAGATAGTGCTAAAGTGCTGTATTATATTGCCAGAGTAGGCGGTGTTGGAGAGGCAGTATGCCCTGCAGCAGCTCTGTGTTGTGTTAGGTTCAGAGGGCTTTGCTGCCCAGGGCACCTTGGCGCATGGTAGTTTAAGCTGTGAATTTGCAAATTTCCTGACACTTTACATGGTACTGCTCTGTAGTTTCACACCCTTAGTTCATTGCACAAGCACCTGTATAGACTTACTCGCATCCAATGAGTCACAGATCAGCCGTACATTGTTCTCTCTATAAGAGGACACTGTTCTCTATTTTAAAGGGAAGGAGCTGGTGATAATTTTGCTGTTAGTTTGGGCTCTAAGATTATTTTCTTGTAAGGTCTAACTGTAACTGCAAAGCTGTTGGGACTTCTGACTAGTCTTGCTTCGTAATAGATAACCTTCCTTGGGTAGGCTATCCTATGGTCTTTCTCTAGAACAAATGGAGAGGGGGAAGCATCCAAAAAGCAATTTCAAAGAGGTGTCTACCTCATAATTGCCTTTTTGAGGTCCTTAACCACCAATTGAAATGGGAAATTCGTCTCTGTATTCTAAAGTTATCCTTTATGAAAGTTATCCTCCGTAATGCAATTTAGTCCCAACAGTAGGTGCACAGCAGAAGAATTAGTGAGGAATGAACATTGGGATGGGCAAGTAATTCCATTTGTGTTCTGTTTCCAGATAGGGATTTGGTGTCAGAGAAGTGAGTGACAGAGGGACATTAGGTAACAACATTAAGCAAATCCCTTTCTGTGGATTTTTTTAGTAGCTGGTTATAAGGCATGAGTTTGCTCGTGAGCCTTTGTTGAGTTAGAGACAACTGTTCTATCTCGGCTCCTCTCTCACAAATGATTTAAGAGAGCAGTTTGGAACTGTGATCAGGAAAAAAAAAATAGGAGAGGTGTCATTCTTCTCCAGCACTACCCTGTTCATTGTCAGACTCCTAGCATTGTCTCTGTAGGTTTTTTGACTTTTAGTCATTCTCAAGGTCTTTATGCAACTTCTTGCTACTGGGGTTCATCTGACACAATCTCCATTAGAACTCAGCCAGACTTGAAAAGATCATATATATGAAATACCTACAGTTGTAAAACTTCAAAACTCTGTGACATCTGCTTTCTTAAATGAGCCCATGTGAAGCTGATGCGCCCAACCCTTTTAAATAATGCACTTGAATTAACCCCTTACAATCTTCTGATAGTAGACAGCATAAATCAATGCTATCAGCCAGCTATGTAATCATAACATTTACAGACATCTCAACATCCTTCACATCTAGTACATTAAAATTGTCTGCTCAGACATAGACCATAGTTTGACATGTAATTGCTTTTGGCTGCAGTTCAGGCTTATACAGCCCTTGTAGCTCCTTGGTTGTGTTGGTAGAAGTATTTGTGCAGCCATGCAGTGAACCAGATCAGGGAGCTGAGCCAAGTTACAGAAAACAAAACAAAACAATATATATATATATATATATATTTAATAAGGTTATTTTTGAGCTAGATCAGTTCTCTGCACTGGCAAACTGGAGGCAGCAGCAAAAAGGCAGGGGAAAGTGAGAACTTATGCCAGCATACCATTGAAATGGAGGCATGTCAAGCCATGTTTTTAATGTAAACTTCCAGTACGGTGTAAAAGATTGCTACATCTAAATACCAACATTAAATGGTAATTCAGGAAAGCTCTTTGTTATTGTCAAAGTAGAAATTGCCACATTAAAAAATCTATCAAGAATGCAGAACTCGTTTTTTAAGCTTGGCTGTCACATTCTTTAGTAAACATTATTATTGTTCAGAGGGGTAAATTTATTCTTATGTTTCAGGAATGACTGATAATGCTATTTTAATATTCCAAATTAGATTCTGCTTCAAATGGAAAACCCAAACATAGCTACAACGGGCTAGATCATGCCTGAGTTATACCTGTGTATTCCTATTTACTTCAGTGTTGCTGATTAAAAAGTAATTTAGGGCAAAATTTTGTCTGACAAGTTTCAGTTTAGTTCTTATGTACAAAGCATTCATTACTGCATATCTCTTAATATCATCTACTCCAATAATGGCTTCATATATGAATTTTATTTTCATGCCCTATAGGGATTTCTGTTGTGCATCCATCCAGTTTTTCTGTAGGCATATGCAGTAGTAAAAGAGTAAATTTTAGCATGGTGGTTTAAAAGTCCAGACATATGATTTCTTTTCTACTTCTTCACTTCTGTGGACCAGCACCATTTTGAATGTCATGGTGCTATGCACCATATAAGCATACAGAATTTACTTGACACGTTAAATATTTAATATAATCTACATTAACTGAATTTAAAGTTCGGACCAGTTTAGATTGGAAGTCCTGAGGCCAGGGAGATACTTCTTTTTCCTATTGAGAATCTTAACACTATTAGAATACCTTTTGAATACCTTATTAATACCCCTTATGAATGCTTTTTTTTTTTTTTTTTCCAGGTAGGACAAACATTTTTACGATGACTTAAATATTCCTTGAAGACAA
Organism: Anas platyrhynchos; assembly: GCF_047663525.1. Classification (NCBI taxonomy): domain Eukaryota; kingdom Metazoa; phylum Chordata; class Aves; order Anseriformes; family Anatidae; genus Anas; species Anas platyrhynchos. The sequence continues at coordinate 119,983,604 of NC_092588.1, read as the reverse complement.
GCTTTTCTAAAATAAAGTAACATTGTCAAATTTTGAATGGAAATTTGCCGTGAGCATACTCAATTTCCAACCTGATATTACTGGCCTTAGAAAGATCTGTGGTAATTCTGTAGTAACTCTCACCTATATAATGTTACAAAGAGTACTATCTGCTGAAAATTCATCCCTTCTCAAAGCTGTTCCCTTTCCAAACCTGTCTGGTGGGAAGGACTAGCACAGTCACTATTCTGTAATGAAACCATCATCCTTCCAAGATTTATTTTGAAAATTGGGAAATATCTGCAAAATCTTTATTATTTTTCCTTTAAATTATTACAGCTAATTTTCTGTAAGGAAAATCAATGCCTGGAAATAAAAGCAACACTTGGCATAGATTCTGTGTGTCAGCCCACTGGTTCATTCATGTATAAGTACATATTTTTTATATGTAAGTATATATTAGTTCATTCATAGGTATATATAAATCTATCTGTGTATAGATACATATAGAAAACATGAAGAGTTTTTCTTGCATTTCTTTTTCTTTTTGGAGGGACGGGAAGCTAAAGCAGATTAGTGCTTCCTGAAAAATAAATAAGAAATTGCTAAAGCAGTCACGGTAAAATCAAGCCACAGGCAAACTTGTATCTTGTACAGTAACATGATATTCTGGTTGTATGCCTGTTTAATATCTTTTAAGCCACCCTTGGGCAGGACCCCACTGTAAACAAGCTGTCGAGTTTGACTTGGAACATCCTTTTAAAAATAACACTAATAAATAAACATTCTGTCTTCACACATTTTGCTGCCAGGGATTCTCCATTTCTAAACTTATGAGTGTAATGATTTGTAAAGGTTTCTTTTTTTTTTTTTTGTATTAACTGCAGTCTCCATTTTTCATAAATATGAATTCTTCATTTTCCATTTGTTTAATTCTTTAAAATTAAAACTTAAATCTTATTTTATAATTATATACTGTCATTTTAATGAAGTTTTTTCTGTATTGAAATAAGCCCCGTCTGTTAAATTCTCTTTCTGGCAGTGTTATATAAATCAATAATAGTAATATTAGGTAATAATAGAAGAGGAATATGAGTCTCCAATTATTAAGAGCTGAAGTAAAAGGCTGCACATAGAAAATAATTTGCTGTGTACAAGTTCCACTGATTCAACAAAAGCCAGTGAGACGTGTAGCACTGAATGTCTTCTGTAATACTTTATCTGTGAAAATTTATCTAAATGTATCCTTCAACTCCTCTGTCTTTGCTCCTCTCGTTTCCTTGTAGCTGCTCACTCTTCCCTAAGTTTGGTTTGATCTGGTGTTCACTGCCCCCAGGGCTGTGTTTGGGATCTCTCTGCTCAAAAGTAAAGGGCTTTTGGAACTGAGTAGTATAATTCCTTGTACCCTCAAAAGGCAAACGAAAGGTCCCAGGTTCTGCTTTCATGAATGGCCAAATGTTGCCTCCAGTAACCAGTACTTCTGTGCAAACAAACAGGAGTCTCCTTGGACTCCTTCAGTTTTTTTAAGCTCCATGGATAACTGAAAGAGGAATTGAATTCTTAGTGTGGCGTTCCACCAGGGCTGCCTCTGAATTAAAAACATATTTGCTGAACAGCAAGTCCAATGGATGTATTTAATTAGACGAATTTGTGAACATCTGAGATTCTGTTTCTGCCGTGTTTGATAGGAAGCAGTTTGCTAGACTTCAGAAGTGACAAGGTTTCACTCCACATTATTTGATACTTAATTTGTGAATGACTGAGTCTTGTTTGCAACAACTGAACATTTTTTAAAACTTTCTTTTTTTTAAGCTGTACTAGTATTTAGTTTCATTATACCTTTACCGTCTGGAGAAAACATGGATACACAAGGTTGACAAGGCTTTCAGTTTTATTAGGAGTGTATTTTACTGAGTGTGTGTGTACATGCACAGTGTTTTAGAAAATATGTAGACCTATTGAAAACTTAGCCTTTGCTTAAGAAGGGTAAGATATCTAATTCTCATGGTTGTAGAGAAAGCCAAAAGAGTATGCTCTTAAAAGTTAATAATGAAGTTAAATAAATGGAATCCTGAGCAAATCTTACAATTTTATTACTTCTGTTTGAGTGATTGAAGTTGGCAAAGCTGGGTTGAGTGTTGTTTATGTGTTTAAGATTTCTACAAAGTAAGAATATAAGATAATTTTAAAATCCAGGAAACAACTTGGAACAATATCTCTCTTGGAACAACGTCTCTTACAGCAGCATATACATGTATGACACTGCTGTCAAAATCAATGAGAACTCCAGTAGAATTCAGTGAATTCTGTGTTGCTGTCACTTCACATAAGTATTACTGGCCCTGTAATGCTGTTATTTCTTACCGGGTCACAAAAGACCACAGTAGCATGTAAGATGCTCTGCGTATGAATGGTACGATGATTACAGAGTAGTTTCATTGAAAGACCTTTTAATCCTGCTGCTGGAAGTTCAAAAGAAATTCTTCAGCAGTAGTGGAGAATCTTTAATGAATGTTGTTGCCAAGCTTTTGCTGGGTTTTTTTGAAAGACATATAAATACATTTTAGAATGAATTTTCTCTGCTGTGTTTCTCTGCACACAGGATGAAAATGGCACCTCAGTATGGGCAATTGCAGTGTTTTTAAAGGGTCCTCGGCACAGGAAATATGCAGTGCTTTGTGCCCACATCGCTATGTTTGACAGTGCGATTTTTGTGACAGACTGAAACCATGAGATAAATTTCGTTTATGATGCATGTTTGACTGCCTCACCTTCACTCTCCTCACTAGTCATTTTGATTTGGACTCAGTGTTATCTGGAAATATCATGCTGTAAAATAAAGAAAAATAGCTTTCTGGGAAACATTTCTTTTCTCCTGCACCATATGCATTTTCCAAAACAAATCTAAAATGCTTTTGTCTTACTTTGTCTTACTGAGAGGTCTAAGAGCCAATCTTTCGTGAACCATTAAAAGCTTGATCTATAGAGCTGAAAATTCTGTTTGCAGGTATGGCAAGACATTCTTTTCAATTCCTGGTAGGTTCTGAGTTATTGGATGTTAAAACTGTAGTACCATGACTTATAGGGAATATATTTTAATAATTTTCACAGGTTATTGAAATATATTCATTATCATTTTATTCTCCCTTTAAGGCCTATAAAGTTGAACTCATGATAATAAAATCAAGTGGCTTTATGTGTAGATATTTAAGAAATAACAATAAAAAAGTAAAACTCTCTAACACAGATCTAAAATAGATTGTCTGCAAAATATGTTATAAATATGATAAATGGTGGCACAAAATAGAGGTATTATGAGCACTCCCTTGGGATGATCTACATTAAAATAAGGCAATATCACAAGGTTTATATATTAGTAAAACCTTAGCCATACAATTCATTAGGACAAGTGTAACAATTTATAGCCACGAGTGTATTACACTCATATATGTGTATCTGACTTTTGTTATAGAATTGACAAACTTAATTTTCCTGCAAGTTCTGTTCTATCTTTGGCCTTCCACTCAGCTGCATCAAGCATATTAAGTATTTGTTTTACTTTGTTTTCTGTGAATATCACAGGTGTTGGAACAATTTAGTGTTGTTTTGTTATAAAATTTAACTTACAATTTGAATTTGAATGAGTTATTGTTTTTTGATGAATCATTATTTCTTTAGTTCAGTTGTTTAATCTTTGCTCTGGTCTTTGAGTGTAATTGCCTAATGGCACTCAACTGGAATTTCACATTAATAAGAATAGGGTAGAAATGATGTCATAAGAAACTTGTACAGATCACATTGGATTTATAGATAATTGCTTCAGGATTTTGATTTTCTTATTCTGAAGTGCCATTTCCACCTCCTTACCTCCAGTTTCTGCATTTTACATAAAGTCTGACTTCAGTACTTAGGATATTAAGAGTATGTATTAATAAACCATGTACCTTTGAAAAGAGGTATGGAATATATTCCCTGAAGGCCTGGTGGTTCATGGTCCACAGATTATTTCAATCCTTCAAACCTAATAAAAGCTTTCATTCAAAGAGTTAGGTATGTAAGCCTCTGGATTCATACCTACCTGCCTAAACAAGTGGATACATCTCCATATTTCTCCTCCATTCCCTAATTTAGGTATGTTCCTGAATTCACAGGTAGGAACAGGTAGCTTTGTACTAACTCTTTGGCTGCTTCACTCTATATTCATGGCCCATTTTAGTGGTGTGGGTTTTTTTGTTTGTTTGTTTGTTTGCGTTAGTTTGTTTTATTTTGTTTTGTTTATAGGAAGAAGGGGAATTCATATGTGCCCATACAGATGAAAGATGCTAGGAATAGTTAAAAGGCAGAAAAAGAAAGTAACAGAGAATGAATGGCTAGATTTGAAGAAAGTTATTTGAGATGGAGTCTGAAAGTGGAAAATCCTAGTAGCTTGGAAGACACAAGTGCTGATCAAAACTAAACTCAAGAAGGAAGAGAAAATCAAAAACGAGGCACTTCACAAATTGAGAGAAGTCTCACAGAAAAACTAAGTTTCCTAAAACACTCAGTAGCTCACACACTAAGAGTAGAAATAAGGGAATCTGATTACTGAGCTCAAGCTGAAGAGGCAGACACAGAAGTGGAAAAAGGAACCAGAGCACTCTGCTGTAAAGGGAAATAAAGAGTTGACAGGATAGAGTGCAGAAATGACAAAAGAGTGTAGGTAGGCAGCAGAAAGGGAAGCAGAATGAAAGCTTTAATTTGGAGACAGCAGTCAGGAGAGACCCAGAATAGGAGATGATACAGAGTTTGCAAGATCGAGGAGATAGTATTGCATTAGATAAGGTATATCGAATGGAGAAGAGGGTAGAGGAAAAGATGCATAGTGGAGTGACCACGTAGAGAGAAGGGAGGAAAATTCAAAGCCTATGTCATTCCTTCGGTTTAAAGGCATAGAGAAGAAAATAGGAAAAAAGAGCAAAACAGCACTTTCTTTTGTCAAGTTAGGGTGATGCTGAGACATCAGCAAAGTTTGTTTCTGTTGCTGTGAGGAAGTGCAGGGTTAATCTGTACACGGCATCATTTCTTACAGTGGTAAGAACAGTGCATCCAAGTGGTTCTGCTTCATCACATGAGAATGGGCAGTGTGGGTTATGGGCTTGCTGACTTAATGATGAATAGTTTTACTAGTATTATTTAATTCAATACATACAGTTTTCTATTGTATTCATTGTTCAATCTATTTATGCTTTAATATTAAGGGATAATAAATAAATTACTCAAGTAACAACTAAAGTACTGAAGTCATCACAATGAATTAATTAGCTGTTTTATTTGTGGGTTCTGATCAATGATTTAAATGAGCATCTTTGGTTTAGTGTGCACACTAAATATACAGGTACAGAGTAGTAGCGAAAAATGCATTAATACAAAAACAAAATTTACTTTATGATTTAACACTAATCAACCATTGCTAATGTGCTATAAAATACTACTTAAGGTAGATACTGATTTCCATTATTAAAGTTAATGGTCTTAGTTGCCTCATCTGCCTTATTCCAATATATTAAGTATGCAGACCCCATAATTTAATTATCACCTGTTAATATTGGTTCTAAATTCATTTTTGTGCTTTTGGGCTGAAGCTGCAATGATGAGCCAATTAAAAACATTATCTGGCTGCTCAAAGCATCACATTTGTAGTTATGCTCAATAGTACATGATTCTACAGGGACTTTCAAGATGGAACATGCTGCCCTAATGCCTTTAGAGATTAGCTAAACAAAAGAAAAAATGTAAAGGAAATTTTAAATATTTTCTCTTCTGCGGGATTTTAATTTTCAGATCTCTTCCTTTGCTGTATGTTACAGTTTTCCTTGAAGCTAATTTGCATAGCTGTAAAAGTGTAGTAGGTAGCTGAATTACAAGAGAGACTTAAATGAGACCCTGGGTTTTCTTTAAATCCCAGAGGAAGAATTTGGTTCAAGAATGTACATAAGGTACTAATTACAAGGATCGTGTTAGATAGCTACTATTTGAATGAGAGTGGTGAACTAATAAAATACAGCACATCATAACCTCAGCTGATAATGAAAAAAAGGAGCATTTAATTTATGTAGATGTTCTCAAAGCAACTTGAAAGGACAATAGCCACACATTGTATCAGTCTCATTACGTTGTTTATTAACACAAAAGACTCTTTTTTTCTCTTATGTTATCAGCTTGCTGCTGACAGGGAATTTCAAGTGCAGGTGTTTCAAGTTAATCTAAATTTATGTTTTTATAATGGATGACTGAGAAATGGCTGATGTAAACAATGCAGATTTGTTAGTGGAATATATGCATTTGGTGTAGAAACATGTATTTGTGTTTTGTTTCTCAGTCTGTAATACTGTGATATGAAATTCCTGTCTTTTTGTGCCGTGTAGTAACCTCCTGGCAGAATATAGACTATTAATTAGACTATTTGGTCTCCTGTAGCTATGCCATCCTGCATAAACACAAGGATGTGTCTTAACGTTTCTTGAGGAGTCAGTGAAATCTTCTTCCATAGAAAAAAACTCTCTTCTGAAGTGCAGCTGTCCTAAGCTGTCCTGTTACCTCCTTTAGGGGCTTTTTTTTTTTTCTTTTTTTTCCTTTTGGTATAGTATCCCTTTGCTTCCCTAATTCATATGAGGTATCAGGGACTTGAAATTGACTTTTACAGGGCTAGTTCCTCAAGCAAATCAAAAGTCATGCTTCAGGACTCTTCAGCAATTCCAGGCATCAGTATAGAAACATCCAGTTATTAGCCACTTAAAACTAACAGAAAGTGGAATTACTGCTGAGCATCTTCAGCCAGGTTTTAAATGAGGTTGGAGCTTTTCAGGGGAAGAGAAAGCTGCCAAAGATAAAAGTAGCAGCAGCTGAAGTCTGAGGGAATTCTCCAGCTGATGTGTGTGTGTTTGGGTGCTGGTTTGCTTTGGTTTGCTGGCTTTCTGCTTATCATTTTTTCACTATTGTGTTATGGGCATGTGTTCCTTTGTCAGTGAAAGCTATTAAGAACAGAACGGGAACCCTGCTGAGTCTTAAAATTAAAACAGGGGGAAAAAGGTTCAGGCATGAGGAGAAAAAATCAAACATAGATAAGAAATAAATGTAAATTAAGTTATCAGGGGTAAGTAATTTTGACCGCAAATGGAGAAATAAATACAGCACACTATTCTTAGAAATTCTTCTGCTTCTTTGAGTTGGTCTGCACAGCTATAAAATACAGAGTCTGCTTTTCTCATGAAATGAGATGTACACAGCTTTTCTGTCTGTCATTTGTTCATTAGTTTGTTGTACAAGTTTCAACAGTGGAGCAGATCTGCTGATTAGCTTTTCTTTGCCACTTCTCACCCACTTGGAGAAAGTCTGCAGCATTACTTTGAAAAATTCATGTTCATTTGGCCCACATTCAGTTTCTAGCCAATCTGTGCCCATACATCTGTGCCAGAAATATTTGTAAAAAATGATAAAAAGCTGCTAGGTAAATAAGCTTAGGTAAATGCTGGGCAGGTTGAGGAAGAGTAGGGAGATGGTGATGGTATTGCACTGAACCGAAGCAAAGTCACGAAGGACATCTGACAAGACGGGAGATTATTGTGACAACGTTTTTTGGAAGGTGTAAGATATATCAGGACAGGAAAAGTTTTCTTTGTATTCACTGTTCATATAATAACTTGGCTTTTTGGGATTCTTCAAGTCTGAAGAAGTCTTTTAATGTAAATTGTAAAATTATTTTGTGATAACTCAGTTTCATAAAACTCAGTTTGCCTGAAGAACCAGCGTGGTATTTTTTTAAGTAAACAGAGTATCATTAATATTTTCATCAATCACTGTGACAAGTGACTGTGTTATATGTCTCTATTAGTAAGTTGCCAAGACAGTTTGGCAAAATTGTAATGATCATAGGGATAGCACTTGACCTTGCAATTGCAAAGCAAGTTGGAGTTTATGGTGAACCTCTGCGATTGTTACTTCAATGTTTATTTCTATATGGACATGTATTTGACATGATCCCGTACTTTCCTTAGATGAGCAAATCTAAGAAATCTAATTTAAAATTTTCCAGTTTAACAATTTGATCTCGTTGTTTAAAAGTAAACCCATTTCTTCAGAATCACAGCCACCTACACATCCCTCTGTGCATTACGAAATTTCACCATATATACAGATTTTATTTTTTTTTTATAAATATACATATATGTATTGGGCATAGGATTATATACAAGAACTAACTGACTTGATATGTCTCTCTTTTTAAGAGGCATATGCCCTTGGTTCAGATAGTGTTTGAAGGCTTGGTCTCTCAACAAATTTTGTATCATTAAGCTATACTTTTTTTTTTTTGTATTTATTTAACAATTGTTAAGTTATTTAGCATTCTGAAGTGTTTGTGATGTGTTCTGATGAATGAAAACACATTAACCTTCTGAACAAGAGAGTCACAGGCTCTGTATATGCAGTTCTGGTTTAGATAAAGCTCCAAATATGCCTTCAAGGCTTGTTCTGAAGCTGCAGGAAATGAATTTGCATTCTGGTGGTACTGACTTTGAGTGAATAGCTTTACTTTATACTTAGAACAGGAATCAAAGTGTTTTGCTCTGTACAAAAAAATGAAGTCTCTTCTAATGAAGAGGAATTACTCTTTGAGTAGAGAATAATTTTGCTGAAAATGTACATTTGGATTAATATTAAGACCTCTAGCTTTTGTGTCATTATTTACTTTATTCTGGCTGGCCTTAATAATGGAGTGACAAGCTCTTTATGTAGAGTTAAAATCAGAGCATTTCCAATGGGCTATTTTAGAAGGAATTATATTGTTGTTGAACTAAATTATTGAGTGCTTATCTTCCCCCATTGTGTTTATATAAATGTTGTACAGACAGCACAACAGTTTGAACAACTCTTTAGTAGAGTCATGTGTCTTGAGAAATTACTTAGGCTGCCATGAATCTTCTACATGGGGAGGTAGTTCTCTAATGGTCTCTGAATTTGAGCATTGACTAGCTGATGCCTTTTCAACATTAATATATTAACTGCTCACATTTTTAAATACTTAAAAGATTCAGTCAACATTATGGAAATGCTCATTTAGAAATCTTAATAGTACAGGAGGTTGTGAAACTTCTTCTCCCTCCCATATTATGACTCATACTGAGCTGATAACTCCATTTAAGAATTATGAGAAATTATTTCTGTCTTGAGATATTCTATTTTATCTGGAAGAACTTTCTCACAGTGAAAACATAGAAAATCAGAGAAACCTATGTTAGTGAGTGAGACAAAAAGGAATAGTACTGCAAATTAATGTTTATCAAATGTTACTTCTATGTAGATAACATAGTTTGGATTATGACAGCATGAAAGTGCACCTGCTGTAACTGGTTAAACAGGAGGAGAGTTGATAATAATGATATCAAATGGAATTATTGTTTGTCATGTATCTTGTTGGGATAGATTCTTTTTTCCCTATTTATTTAGAGGCTTTGTTTAGTAAGACACAATTAATTAAACAGAGAATAAATACCCAGAGGTCATTGTCCTATTAGCATCCTCACTTTTACAAGGTAAGATGACTTATCTTTCAGGATGCTAATTTTTCCTGAGGTGTACTGGCTGCTGACAAGGAGTCAGATTTGAAAGCCAAGCATGCCCACTGGATGCAGAGCACTTCCAACTTGCACCCTTTAGACTTTGATAGTTTGTGACACCAAATTTGATCTTGAACTGCATGACTGTAATGCTGCTGTGGTTACTAAAAATATGACTGAGCACTTGTGCCTAATTAAGGTTTTACAAGTGGATATTTGAAGTATAAATATAGATCAGAATGAAAAAAAAAAAAAATTAAATAAGTTTAATCACTGTGCAGACTGCAGTGGCTGTGGTGTAGGTATCTGCAAACAGCCATTTAGGGTCAAGAGGGCTTTCACCAAAGCCAATATAAACACTGGATTTGAAGGAACTTCAGAGGTCACCAAATCCATTCCTCTGCCGTGGCATGCAATATTATACAGTCTTTTCCATAGGCTGATCATGTTCACCTATTAAATTCTCTTTCCCTAGTCTCTCCTTTAGGAAGATTGTTGTAGGACCTCGTTCCTGTAATGAAAATTGCAATCCTTCGTTAAATTTTCATCCTTGATTTATTCATATCTAGTTTCTACCTGTTTGTTCTAGCACCAACTTGCTCTCTTAGATTTAACAACGCTTTTGTCCCCAGTACATTTGCTGCAAGCAATCATCTTTCTTCTTGGCCTTCATTTTTCAGCACTAAAAGGAAAAAAAAAAAAAAGAAAAAAAAAAAGTCCCTTCAGTCTCCTCCTATAAGATACGTTTATATTTGATCTCTGTAATAATCTTATTCGGCACCTGTTCAGATTTAAATTCATCTTTTTTTTTTTTTTTTGAACTTGTATAACTGGAATTATACACAGTACTTCAGATGAGGTCTCACTACAGGCTACACAATGGTATGAATACTCCCCCTTCTTTATCAAAATACCTTGCCTTGCCCTTTTCATGGTCAGATTCAATTAAATGGCTCATAGTCATCCTGTGACTGACTAAAATAGGCTGCTATTTCCAACTAATGAGCTCCCAGTATATATCAGAAATTCTTGTTATTAATCCCATGTGCCCTTTGGACTATTACATTCAACCCAGTTCTGTTTCTGGGGTCTTTGAGATCATGCATTCCCCCCACAGGACATTCAAATCCTCCTCTACCTCCTGACTTGTATCCTCAACAAACTGCATTAGTGCATCGTTATTTTCATTCCAAGGTCATTAGCTAAAATATCAAATAAAATGAGTCCCAAACTATAAACACAGTATTTTTAGAAGATATTAGTCACCTTTGTCAGGTAATGATACTAATGGCGCCTAAGTGACCCAGGAGGTAATTTCTTTTTAATACAGTATGCATCTCTGTGAATCAATTCATGTTACTTTTGAGCTCAGTATTTTATACCCAAATATTCAGTACTTGAAACTTAAACCTGGTGTTTCAAAAATTGCAAGGTCACGTCTGATACAAAGGCATTCTTCTCTAAGAACATAGCAATCTGTCCAGATTTTCACCAAACACCATGCAGGTTAGATAAATGGGCCTCTGTGGATGCAGCATTTGGCATATTAGATGCCTGTTATCTGTTCTCTCCACCCGCTAACATATTGCTAATTAGGTTTGAGAGTGAGGTGAAATGATTCATCTTAGCAGAACAGTGAGTGTCTTTAGTAAATCCTTACTCTACTTCAGTTCCAATCCACTTGAGAGAGGAAAGGAAAAAGAAAGTGAGAAATGTTTGTCAGATTGTGCATGTATTTTTACATTTGTTTCTTTCCTGTCCTTAATCTCTAAAAGTCCCTAGATTATCATTAAGTTGGTGAATATGAGATGTTTGTGTCAATTAGTCAGTTTGTGTCAACTGCAGAATAAATTCTGTGGAACTGATAACTGTACACTGGAAATGTGAACAAAAAAGTACTTCAGAGAGATCGTCTGTGTATTTGTGTAAATAAAATGGCGAGACAGCTAGATTATCTTTATGTAGTGTAGAAGATGACTGCACGATGTGTAGAAAATACAAGTGCACAGACAACCACCCATAAATCTGACATTCCTGAACTTCCAAGCACTTGATTTTTCATCTTAATTAGGATTCTTTGAACACTGGTGGTTCTTTTTTTTGTTTGTTTTTGTTTTTGTTTCTTTTTGCCTTTGTATGTTACTGCATTATTGAGTTCTTCCTGTAGCATCTCCTGTGACAGTTCCTCTTCCCTCATTTTCTTCAGAGCCATAATTGTGATGAGTATGTCACATCTAATGATCTGTCAGTATGCCAGCTCCTTCTCCCCTGGGATAATCAGGCAGGTGATCTTCCCATACATGTCCTGCAGTTTATGCTAAGAATGGTTCCCCAAACTGTACTAAATGTACATATTCCAAGGCTGGTGTTTATAAATGCCTATTCAATGCCATTTGCTGTATGTGATACCATTCTGCTATACGATAGTGAAGAGCAACATAGACAACGGAAGTAATTACAATATCTGCCTGAGATATGACTGGTTGGATTACAGATATTGCATTTATATTCAACTAGGAGAACAATGAGATTGATGTAGTGCTCCTCACTTGCATAATGCAATATGTGCTATACCATTTAAAACACTCCGTAATTGTTTTAGTCCTTTGTTGATATATACATCGCATATTTGTATGCATCTGTGTAAGTGCCGCAAAGAATTTAACAAGTTGAAGAAATGTGTGAGTGAATGAATAACTTGAATCTTTTCATGAAAAAGCAAAGCAAAACAAAATAACAAAAAAAATGTATCTTGTGGAGTTGTCTAACTTCTGATATTTATTGATGCAGGGGATGATATATTAGATAAGTGCCCCTTGGTCTGTGGTTTCACGGGATGAGTATTTTCTGAATATTAATCTGTCAGTTTGTGGTTGTCTGGTGTTGAGCAAAACAGCAATGTTCCATCTGTCTGTAGTGGGTTTGAGCTCTATAGATACAACTGATGCTTTTTTCTCAGCTGTGGACAAGGAGCAAAAAAATGTGCCCTACGCTCTTGTGCTTTGATAAAGAGATGGGGAAGATGACTGTGAGATCTTTCCTATTTGAGCAGCTTTCTCAGAGATTGAGGAGGGGGAAGATAATTCACCCATAACTTTGTGTCCTTGCAGCAGAGAGGGTTGCTGCAGAGGCTGAGTTGTTCCTCCTAAAACTGCTCTTTGCTGTGGGAATTTCAGTCCTGTGGTAATGAGACAATTGATGTCACAAGCTAGAGTGATGGATATCCCTATGAAGCTACTTAGATTAATTTGAGGAGAGTGACACGACCAGCTGCCACCTTTTGAAGAGGCTTCTGAAGGTGTGGAAGGGGACTGGAAGTGCTTTCTCAGATCCTGGAACACAAAGGTAAAAGAAGCAGTGAGGGGAATCAGGGTTAATTAAGGCAGTCTTAAGACTACTCATTGCTTCATGGCTCTGTTAATCATGCAAGAGCTGCTGCGAGATTCTTGATGGAGAAGGCAGGGGCAGTAGCAAGCGATGTCTTTGCCTCTGATAGAGCCTGCTCTCCTTGGAAAATGCAGATTTCCTGAAGCAGTTATACCTACAAAAGAAACCTTTTGAATGATAATTTAGTAGTTAAAATGTAACTCCAATTATAGGTGTTAAGGTGTGTGTTTGTTTTTTTTTTTTGTTTTTGTTTTTTACTTAATCTCTTGGCATGGGTTTGCCGCCCTGCTTCTGCTCCTGGTGGGATTCCCTAGAGTTTTGGATTAACACTGAGAAAGCTGCTGTCTTGGACTTTTTATAGATTTGTAAAAATGGAACTGTATTAAGTACAGTTTTCTTTTAATAGAGGGTGTAAAGCATATTTGCTTATTTAAAGGAAAAATAGAGTTTCAATCTTGAACTTTAGGATTACAAGCCTTCAGATGAGACTTGTAATGTTTGTGCTCTACTCTGACATGCTAGGGAATGCAACCATTCAAGTACTGTTAATGTGAAATTTAGTACAGTGGTAAATCCTGTTGGTTTGCTGTAATTTCACATCTGAACCAAAATATCAGTGGGAGAAGAGAGTTTGAGAAGGCAGACAGATGATCTTTGAAATGGAAGTTTTCAGATTCTTTCAGTTTTCCTTTGGCTTCCTTCCATTCTTCTTTAAATATATATATATAAATAAATAATCAAGTATTTTTAAAATTGTCCTAATGAAAGTGTAAGAAAAACCAAGAACAGCAAAAAAAGAAGACATGCACAAAAGAGTGAGAAGAAGAACTGGTTTTATTTCCACCCCTTAAGAAGGAGAAATGCATCCAGATGCAGGAAAACCTTGCTTAGTTTCCTTTATGGCCTGAATAGATTTGAATCAACACTTTCCATTTCCTATGAAGGTGTCTGGGGAAACACTGTGTCCTGTGGCATATTCTAGGGAGGGGTACTCTTTGTGTTTCTTCATGTGCTGTTTGTGTTTGTATAAATAATCAGTCATCAACTGGAGGAGGGAAAGGAAGTTGGGCATATCAGGGTTGCCTATCTTTTGTTTATTTATTTATTTAAGTATTGTGTGTGTGTGAATTTACTCAAGGGGGGAGAAGAATTCCTGATCTTCTCTCTCTCACTAGAAACTGTATATTCTCGGAGGAATTTCCATTTATTCATTATCTTCTCCATAAAGGGGAGCTTGGGAAGAAGATTCTGTTAATCAAATTATAACCTGGATACAGATCTAACTTAAGTTTTCATCACAAATTCATGACAATTCAGAGAAGCACTCTTAGAGTCTTTGTCATGATACTACATCGATAATGAAAGAAAGCAGATATTCTGAAATAAATACAAAACATATAAAACATTTTACTAGACATTTAACACAATACAGTAATCTTCTGATAGCTAATATTATGAGCAAAGCTATGTCTGGAGAGAGTAATAGCAAAGATCTTAGGAATTGAAATAATGTATTTTTAACATCCAAAAGAGGATTCAGAGAGCTGGTTGATTGTTATGAAAACTACTACTCTTAGTGAACACATTCAAAAGGCAGAGCACTAATCTGATGAAATGTAAAACGTTGTCCCTTAAGAATGTACTTTACAATGTGGAAAGCTCATTTAAATATGTAAAATAAAGCCATGAAAATGGACGGCATTGTTATAAATGAATTCTTCTTGTAGATTTGAATGTAAAATTTGGCATCTATAGATAACCTCACATTACACATTGAATCAGTAAAGTAATATTTTAATTATAAAATTCAGTATATCTCCATTTATTAGTTTAAATGTATCAGGTAGTATTTTTCAGATATTTTAAAGTGTGTTTGATCTGCCCATGATAAAAAAAGTGGAAGCTACAGAAAGTAGTCATAGTTAAGAAAAGGACTCCAAAGCCTGAATCTTTTAAAGGTACAGAAGCATCCTAAAATACTTTTAAAAGCTTCGGTTTATCCTTTAGTCTGACAAGGTCTTCCTCTCTGGGCAGTTATGTGCAGCATTTTATATTTTTTCCTTCCTGAACAAAACCTAGCTTCAAAATGACTTCTCCTGTCTGCTTCTAGGTGTCCGCAAGGTGTTGTTTAATGGACTAGAAATCTCGAAAATATTCCTGTTATTAAAGAAATGACAAAGTCAGCAGTGGGAGGGTAGAAAATGGAAGTGCAATTCTTCAGGGTTAATTGCCGCTTTGTTCCCCTTCTACAACTTTTCTCCAAGGTCAGGCTTCATTTTGCCTGATATTTTTGTAGGGAGGGTAAGAAATTTTTTAGGACATCTGTGTTTAAGTGGGTAGAGAAGCCCAAAATTTGGGAGGCTAGATTCAAATTTGATCCTGGTGTAACAGTACTGATTTCACTTGACTTAATCAGAGACTTAGTTGGCCTTTGTGGTTTTACAGAAGCCTGTTTGCTAACCACATTGTGTGTACTACATGTGCTCCAGCTTGTAGGCACTTTGCTTCATCTGTTCCTGTAGTAGGGGGTGCTTAAAACAGTGTTTGAAGGATGATGTGTTTAAAAATTAATATTCAGCAGTTTTGCAATGAGATGCTGTGAGCATATCAAGGTCAGGTGCGGCAGCAAAGCAGGATTTCCAGTTGCTGTTTCATAAATTAAAACATCAAATTTGCCCTTGGTTGTTTTCGCTTATATAATGTTCTGTGACTAAAAACACCAACATGTTCACATGATGATTAATTTTAAATATTGCTAATGACCTTCTTCACAGTGATAGATGCCCCCACATTCAAAGCATAGCCTAGAACCATCTTTAATTCCCTGAAATTCCCTGGAAGTCACATGTGTTCAGGGGATTTTACAATAGTTACAAGCTTCAACCCCTAATTTCTTGGTTATTTGAATCAGGACCTTATGGCTATTTTACAGCATTTTTCTGGTGCTCTGTGGTTGTTATTTAAGTTTTACTGAAATACCTAGCTATATTTATACTGGGTGTGTTTTAAATACAGTTGTAAAATGTGTTTGTCACATAACATATGTATCAGCTCATGGAGATTTGAGTCCAAATTCAGCAAAACCGCCCATGTAATTTATAAGAGGTCAGAGATCCTTCTGATTTTAACTGTAATCCCAAATCAATCAAATTCCACTTCTCTGTGAAATTAAATTAGGATGAAATCATTATTTTGTGTCTTGCTTTGTGGGCATTTTCTCATATCTCCGTCTATGCCCTCTGAAAAGAAGTGCAAGGGTGCTTTGGTAGGCAAAGGTAAATAATAAATCAGTGTAGTAGAAGCTAGTAATGGGGTCATATACAGAATCATCAGGTTTACAAGCCAATACATCAGGTACCTTTGTTTGCCACTGTCTTACAAATAGTTGTGTACACCTGGAACATGTCTTTTATCTGCTGCTGCACAAGTAACCATTGCAGACATTCTCTCACAAAGACTACTTGCTCAGATCTTTTTTCAACAGCAGTTCCAGCCTCTGTATATTCAGTTAGCCTTTCAGGCTATTATTACCATTATTATTGCTTCTTGTTTTATAACTGTGTCACTTCATCCTATAGCTATATCAAGTGGCTATGCCAGCATAGATCGTGACACCACAGACATAGGGACAAGAAATGCTGCCTCTGAACATGTAATCAAAGCTTGGTTTCTCCACAGATCTGCAGGCTTGGTTTCTCCCCAGATCTGCAGAGAATAAAGCATGTGTTTTAGATGGGAAATTTCAGATTCAAATACTTTGGGTGGTCATATGAAGGAGGGAAATGGGAGTTACTGTGAGGAGCTTGGAACAACTGCAGGATTGGTTTTAGATTTTGGAATATTTTACTTTAAATGGCTTGCTTTGTATTTAATGCTTAGTCTGTGCTTTACTTTTTCATTTTATTATCTGTATTTGATAATGGGAATGGTTTCTTCATGAGTACATGCCAGGTTGAAAGAAGTAAGTGGGAGATTTTGTTAAAGTGCAGAAAAAGCAGTAAATCCTGCCTATGCATCAGAAGAGTACAGCTGAGTTAGAGAACAGTGTTTTTTCAGAACGCACTGATTCTCCTCTCTCGGTTAGTGTTTTGTAATAGGCTGGATGCCACAAAGCACTGCTAATGGCCTATCCAGCCTTTGATCTTTGAGTCTGAATCCTGCCCAGACCAGCCATTTGTGGCCTGTGTACAAGAGGAGCTCAATCCCTGTTTATTTCTCACTTCGCAAGTCATTGTTACACTGTTACTAACCTATGTATTACTCACAGCAAACCCAATCACTTTAAGAATGTTTATAGTGTGTAATTCATTGGGTTTTTCCTCTTGCCTGGGCCTAGCTAAAGCCCTGCAAACAGATTTTGAGAAAAGCTCTGCAAAACTTCAGCTCAAAGACAAGAAACATTTCTTTTTCATTATTATTTTTTTAGAGTCGTGGCAACTCATTTGTGAGTTTTAAACTTTTGCTGATGGCAACTGATTGCTTCTCCCTACAGAGGTCTTGGTCATGAATGCAATACGCATTAAAAGATACTACTAATTCTGAAGAATATCAGTATCAATATTACTACTTTATGTAAGAGCTACTTTCCATACTGTTATGTCAACTTCTTTTCAAAGGCTAAAAATGTCACATTAAAGAACTTAACTTCTGGAGGATGTTTTTGACCCAGCCACTTATTCTATTCACTCATGCTTCAAGATGATTTTTGAATCTTTGCTCTCTGTTGATCTATTTCTTCAATTTTATTTTCCCACAAAAAAAATGATGCTTCGTACTCACGTTTCCATTCTTTGTACTTCAGGAAAGCAGCTCTAGGAGCAGGTAGTTTTGTGATTTTGATCTTCTTAAAAATCATTTACACTAGTAAAACAAAACCAGCTTCATATTTCAGAGATTTTTGCGTATTTGTACAATAGAAATATATGCTTTGGTGCACATATGCAATGTAGTTGTTCTTTAAGAACTGAGAAAATGCTCGCAACTTCATGAAAATGTTGCATAATTGAAGAAGAGATTGAGAATCCCAGAAAGTACTTTAAAATTTTAAATATTGCAGCTATCCTCTGCATTTCTGAGGTGCTACTACTCTTCTTTGCCAGACTTTCCACAGCACATCTCACACCATTTATTCTGTGAATTACCAGCTGACTTGAAGCGACCAGTAACATATATTTTTAGACCTTTATGTAACTCAGAAACAAATTCTTGCCATTTTTGCCCAAAATCAACAACTATGCAGTTGTCTGCATAGAAATCAGAGAAGATGGCAAAAAGTGGAGGAGGATTACACAAGTGCGTGTGCCTTCCAGTCAGTCAGACAGCACTAAGCAAAGAAATAACCCCAGAAGAAGAGCATACAGTAAAAATGGAATGGCGTTAATTCCCACAATGAGGTCACCCTTCTCCATTGAAGTATATGAGAAATCTTCTGGAGCTAACTGTGTTTGTTATCAGTGTACACCTTTGTACACATATGTAAATAGATTCAACTCTCTGGCTGCAGTTATAACTGGCGTTGCAGGCACTCCAGGGAGTCCTGCTCAGTGTTAACTAAAAATAACAAAAGTGCAACAGTTTATAGTAAAAGAGGGGTCATCAAGATGCATTTGCACAGCCAGTGTAAAGCAATGCAGACTTTTTCACATAGGTATGGTCATTTATTATTGAAGCTTTACCAACTTTATGGATAGGTAATATTCACATACACCAAAGGCATCCATCCACCTTTTCCTCTCTCTACTAGAATTTATTCATGTGAAAAGAAAACAAAGTAAAGAGAGGAGCATTCTCCAAGAGGAATAGATGTTTAAAAGGAATTCATGAAGACACAAACGTGCTATTTTGAAGCAGCATGCACCAGTGGGCTTTCAGACTCTGCTGTATACAAGCTGCAGAAATTGTTTAGTTGTGTGTGATGTTTTCTAAGGACTTGCACAAGATCCATTTCAAAGGAGTTGTAATTATATTTATATGTCTTTTGAGAGGATCTCTTTTCCTCAAAACCAAGCATTTACTCTGGTTGTAAATGTAATCACAGCATTATTGCTCAGGTATGCATGTGTAAAGCAATTATTTTCCGTTACCATTTTTCATATTTCATCTTTAAAGATTTTTCCTATGATTTGTAGCTACACAAATGAGTCTCCAGGGATAAGGGAGTTGTGTTTTCGTGCCATTTACAGTCTGAGGAATTTGAGCTCCAAATTTCCAGTTTCATCTGACTACAGTTTATTCTTATTTGGGAAGTTTTCCATTTCTTGTATTCAGACTGTGAAGAAAAGGCTGCAGGAGTCATTTGGAAGTTAGAATAAAGGAGCCGAATAAATCAAACCCAGAGATCTTAGTTACATCTAGAAAGTGGAAATACCTCTCTTATCACAGTTATCCCTAATATATATATATATATATATTAAGAAAATCTCTATGAATGAGAGCTTCACTTTCTAAAACAAAACAAAATAAAAAAGCAAGCAACACACACAAGTCAGAACAATTTCTTTCAGCAGGTGCACCACTCTGCGTTTTGTCACATGTCAGATGAAATCATCCCTTTGATCCCCAGTTTGAATCTCTCCATTCTGCCAGCCTGAGTAAGCCTAGGAAATTTAGGGCCAATTCCTGTGCATTTGCTATGCTACTTGAATACTACAGTATGAAAACAGAGATTATTTTCTTCTTGTCTCTTTGTTTCCCTGACTTTGGTAAGAGTGGGAATTTAATGTGGACTTTGATAGAGTTCCGTTTACTCTGAAATAATCAGTGAGAAAGGAGTCCAACAAGGATCAAAAATTCCAGTAGCAGAACCTTATCTAGCCCCTTATTTAAGATTTATTTTGTTGCTTTCTGTGTTACTTACATTGTCATTGATTCCTCAAGTGTGTCCTTGGCTATGAAACTTCCTTTCTGTAGTGTCATGAGAGTTCATTCTAGTTGCCCTGACACTAGTGTAAGCCATCTGAAACGTATGTCAACTGGTGGGGTGGAGTAGCACACGTATAAGAGTACAGGAGTATGCAAGGAGACATGGGGTGGATTTTTCTTTTCTTAAACTGGTTGGTTATGTGAACCTAGAGAAGCTGGAGGACCTTGTATTGCATTGGTTTCCCTCCGAGCAGTGGTAAGGCACCTGTCATAAAGCATAGGAGCTTAGGTTAAAAAAGCATGCGAAGGATTATTTTAGGAAGAATAGAAGAGACACAGAATTTTTTTAGTTCTTGCTGTTCCAGCTGTATTTCTAGCAATTAGTCTAGCACTCTAATTTTATTTGTATGTCAACTTGATTCTATTTTGTCCTCTTAAGATATCTTTAAAGATTTTTAAATGCTTGTTTTGTCCCGTCACATTCCCATCTACAGCGTAGGACAGTTCATTTCATGCAACTTTTGTTTGTTTTATTCGAAGGAAAATTAGATATTATTTTGTTTTAGGCAGTGACTGTTTTGACACCACTGTCTTGCAGTCATTACTCAAATCACAGAGTAACACTTTCTGTGTATGCACACAAGCATATTATAAAGGAAAAGATGAAAGACGATGGTTATTTCATTACCAGTGGATTTTTTCATTGTGGGTGTTACTTGCTCACCTGCTGTTAAATTGACCCACTGTAAAATTGATAAAAAGCTGCTGTGAAATTGCCCTAACATACAGTCAGACTGAGTTTTCTCTATGCCATTTACAAACACTAAACAAAGAGAGTTTAGTATGCAGAAACATGCTGTTGTTTTTGAATGTTCCTGAAGCAAAGACGACATGTTAAATTTACCTCAGATGTTTAAATTTTAAAAAAAATAATAATAATGATAAAGTCAATTTAATACGAAGGTTTATTTTATTTTTCAAATTGAATATTGATAGAAAGAAATTATTTGTCTGCTTGGATGTTCAAAAAATATTATCTTTTTCTTTTTTAATTTTAATCTGGAAATCTGGAACACTTTGTTTTAATCAAGAGATCAATTACTGTGTTGAAAACTCAGCTTGACGTATTAGCCAGCTTGAAGAGAATGGAAACTGAAATTAGTTTCTCTCCCACCCTCAGCCAGATGTTAGATCTTCACCCTTTGATCCTCTGGTCCAGGCTTTGGGAATTGTGAGCTTCCTCCCAAACCATTATGGTGTGCAGAATCTGTAGTAGTCACATATATTTGCTTAGTAAGGATATGCTGTAGCTGTCCTTGGACCCTTCTGTTGACACCTTCATCTTTACCTTTACATTCCTAAATAGCAGTGCATCTCTTCTGAATACTACCTTTTATTTCTAGAGAAATGTAATTCTCCAAAACTCTTATTTATGTACCATTATTACAAAGCATGGTATTACTAAAATGCCAGAAACAAAAGCTCCTTAAGTTTCTTCTTTACTGTGTGATACCTCTCCATCCCTGTGCACCCATCAGCACCCATCCTCAGTCACTGCAGGAAATTCCTGATCCACAGAGACAGAGACAGCAGAGCAGAGCAACTGGTTGCGTTCTTCAGGGCAGTCCCCATCATTTCTCCATTGCTGAAGTGCAAGCGCACTGTATGAATACAGGTTTTGTGGAGGTCCCTGAAATTCAGATCTCACTGCTAGTCCTAGGCAGGGAGTATCTGCGACAAATCAGCTCATCCTGAGATGCAGTTACACATAAAACCAGAATGACTTTTATAATATTTGATGTACAAAACTAGACTAGCAGAATGTTTAATTGAATGGGATAACACCAAACAGTGCTGCTTCATCTCCGTTTTGTACAATGTGATGTGAGTTACTTGGCGCTCTGCTTCCAGGGCAGCCTGTCTAGGTCTTAGGTGGAATCTGGCTTATTCTAGCAATGTACTTGGTATGTCCATAATAAATTCCATAATAAATATACATACATTATAACAACCAAAAGAATCCACGTAGAAAAGGCCGTTTCTAGTTATACGGGTAAGAAGCTATAACTTGCGTGTGGTTGCAGCCCAGATGTGGCTAGACCACACCACCACCACCAGACACACTACACCAATTAATCGCACCAGAGCTTTTAGTAAATCCTTAGCTACCCTGTTACCAATATCCACTGACATCTTTCAGTGACACAGTGAGAAAAACTTCTGTTTTTAATGTTTGAAAGTTGTGTGGTTAGGAATCAAGGTTTTCAGCTGTCCTGCCTGCTCCACCAAGAAGAGTTTTCTGCAATACCTGGTCTCATGTGCGTGTGCAATGCCAAGCTTAAGAGCATGTGGCTCAGGAATTACATAAAATGGTGAGCTTACAAATAATTAAAAGGTGTGGGGGCTGCAAGTTATATTTAGCTGTTACTGTTTACCTTGTAGAAGAATTTGTACATAGCAAAGTGGTGTGGTTTGCCATATGTTAATGTTACTGCACTTTGCTTGAAGTTTGATACCTGTCAAAATGCTTTATTTTTACAGCTTTTGTCTGCACTTTCCTTAAGAGACCAGCTCTCTTTGAAAGTGTGAGAAATACTGTTAAGTGTGTCATGAAGGGACTGAAGGGAAATCCTAAAGCAGTTATGTTTCACAGAAATGCTTTCACATATTATTTCTGTAAAAGCCTGTGAATCAGTGCTGTTTCAAGTACTGAAATTGAATCCTAGAAATATAACTCTCATAGGTACAATATTTTTGTAAACATTAATATATAATAGAAGGAGAAATAGGATTAAATCTGTCTCTGTGAAGTAGAAGAAAATAATGTTAAAGAGACTGGTAAAGCTGCTAAAACCAAATATATTTTATGGTATGTGATGTAAAATTAAAACACTCCTGAAAGAAAATGTTTGTCAACCATAAAAGGGCATAATTTGTATTTATAGCTTTTTAATCTTATTGCTGAAATGTTTTGCCTTCTAAGTGGTCCATTGTATTGCTGTGATATTATGGGCACTGCTTAAATTCTTTCTTTGCCTTTTTCTTAAAAATTTGAAACTGTAATGTAGTTTACTATTTCCAGAGTAAATATCTACATAGCATATTATGACATCCACAAATCCAGCATTCTCTTAGTTTACAAAACCTTCTTGGCTGGCACTTGACTCAAGAATCATATTCTTTATTACTACACAGCAGAACAATTTTAATTGCTCCCTTGAATGTTACAATACTTCCAACCATGAAAAAATAGCATAACAACTAGGAAAGTAAGTCTGCGCTATTTCAGTCCCTTTTCCCATTTGACAGTGAAAATCATATGTTTAAAAAAAATAGAAGCTGCAGTCATGGAAAAATAATTTTAAAAAGGCACTGCTGATGCATTGTGGAATGGAAGCAAGGAATTCCTGTGAGGATATGATCTACTTTGCTCTGCAAAAAAAAGAAAAATACTAGGTAAAATATATAAATTAGGAAATCATCTAGTTAACTTTTAAAAGCTGTCCCTTACATATCATGAGTGCATCAATTACATGAAGTACCAGAATATGTACAATAGAATGGGTAGAGTGTTATTAAAAAAAATCATCTAAATGACAATTAAAAAAAAATACTTTGTGCGATGTTAAAGGATAATTTAGGACAAAAATACTCAACAAAATTGAGAAACATGATAAAAAAAAATAAGTAAATACTAAACTGTTGAGGATAATTTAGGATAATGATAGTTTTAAGATCTAGGTACAAAACTTACAGAAGTTATATAGTTGTTCTCATGTTGTCTGTTAATCCTACTGTGAATAAGAACATTAAAGGCCCTATCTTAACCTGGTATTGATTCTACTAAAACAAAGGCACTGCTTTTTTATTCCTCTGTATTGCAGAGTTATATTTGTTGATGAAAGAGGGTGTTCTTTTTAATGCCTGGATGCAGGCGCTAAATGATGGGTATGCTTCAAGCGAGAGATACTGACTTCTAAGTCTGAAACAGGTATTTCTCCAGTAACCATGGTGCCCCAGAGAAGTTATCCAGGGAAGTGAGCCACAGTTTCTCAATATCCAAAAATTCTTACTACGTTCCTTTTTTAATATCCACCCTCCTTCCCTCTACCCCCCCCAAAAAAAATGAAATATGTGTGTGGCTCTCCAACCATTCTATGTGCACATATGGTCATCAAGAAGGCTGTTAAAAAGAAGTCTTTGTATTGCTTACTTAAGGGCTTGTCCATTTGTCAAATACAGAAGCTTCAAGCAGTGAAGAACAAAATTAGTACCTGATAATTTACCTGTCTCTCTTCTTCTTACAGAGATAAGCACCTTATCAGCCCTCTTCCTGCTAATACCCTACTTATTCCCCAGATATTGAATCCCTTTCATTTGAGGTGCTCTGACTGATTAATGCATGTAATTAGAACAGTTTCTCCCACTTTGTATGTAGTTTAGAAGATGGCTGCTTCTAATTCAGGGTGGTAGAGGTTGTGCATTCTTTAAACCGAGCATCCCAAAGGGGACCTAATGCTGAAGACTCCTTCTGGAAACTCTCAGCTCCTCTATAGAGGAGTTTCTTCCAGGTGAGCACCTGAAAGTACAGTTTAAGGCACCTTTACCTAAAAATACTTTAAGGTCCTGCTTTTGCTTTGTCAGAGTATAGTTGTAGCTGAAGATATATGACTGTACCTGACTCTGACAGACACATGCTCTATCCAGGCCATAGAAGTCACTGGTAAATGTGTTCTTTCTACAATTTTTTTGATAAACTGATGAAAACTTTCTTCTCTGAATTAAATTATTGCCTAGTTTCAGTCATATCACTGGAGACACATCAATTTACAAATCAAGGTATTGGGCTTGTGCCCACTCTGTATTCATATGTATAACAATTAGCCAGTAACATCAATGTATAATTTTGTATGCGTATGGGTAATTAAAGTTAGACTGTTTCCAGCATACTTTATGGTTAGAAACTGATGCAACACCATTTTCAGGATTTACTTCATGTCTGTTGGAAATTAGAGCTTGGTAAATCTTCACAGGCTGAACAGAATGGATGTGGGCGCAGTGAAGGAGGAGTCATTCGGGCAGTGGGGAAGGCCAAGCTTCTCGGTGTTCTTTTTCAAACACTTCTTAGTCTAATGGTTGTGCTTCTCTTTCTAAGTACACTTATGGGCAGCAGTTGACTCCTGTAATTTGGGTATGAAATTTCAGTCTCAGCTCTCAGACATGCATCTCACTGTGATTACTCCAGAAGCTGGATTCAAACTTCATTGCACTCAACAGGAAAGAATCTGATGCACTTCACTGAGCTTTAGATCAGCCTGTTAGGAAAACCACTTGAAAATATGGATGTACTATTTAGACAAAAGGCTTGGCCCCAAATATGTTGAAGTCAGTCCAATTTTTTTCGTTTACTAAAGTGCTTTAATGAAAGAACTTATTCTGTAAGAAGACAACGAATCCTCAGAAAGTTCATAAACGTTTTGGTGTGGGTTTTTTGTCTTTTTTATTTTTGAAAAGTGAAATTGACTTTTTAAGTCCTGAAATGAGTATGGTAATCCATTCCTCTTTCAGTAAAAAGAAAAAAAAAAAAAAAAAAAAAAAAAAAAAAGCCAAATTTTAGCATGTTAATCTGCTGCCATCGGTTTCAGATAAAGTATTTTAGTTGAACATCACGATCTGATATTCAAATCAGAGTGCTATCTTAAATATACCCCTCTAGGGTGAGGTTCATTCACTGTACATCTCACTGTGAGTTATGACTGTTCCAGCAGCCCAGTACAGAGCTTTATACAGTGTCCTCGTGGAAGCAATGGAACTGTTTGTAGGGCACAGCTTTGAGTTACACCTACTCCCCGGGCTGGCCCATGGTGTCACAGAGCAGTGGCAGCCCAAATGGCCTCCCCTGGTTTGGTCAAAATGGTGCTCTGCATCAGAAGACTGCTGTGCACTGATGTCTCTCCTGCTAATTGGTGTGGAAGAGCAATGGTAAAATTGATGGGCAGTAAAGACATGCTTGAGATTATGAATTTACAAGACTCATAACATTACCTAATATTCATATACTCAGTGCAGTTGTATGAAACAATAGTCATTAAGTACAAAACAAAAGAATATTATTCTAAAAAAAAGCTTTTTACAATATGATATCCTCAACAACCTTATCTGAGGTGGAAAATGGAAAGGACTTTCACACAGTGTGGCTAAATACAACTCTTAATCATATTTCATTTCCTCTCTCACCTCCTGTGTGACACTGCTTACAGATTTTCCATGTAATTACTGACCTCTGGCTATCAGTGGAAAAAAACATCTCACTGCTATATCTGCCCATTCTTCCTTTCTCTCATTTTGAGTACTTGTTTACCAGCTCTTAGGCAACCTTCACAATGTTATGTACCATTCTGAAATAATTCCCTGGCTTGATGACCAGTTTGAAGTCATGTTCTTTTTCCTGACATAACAAATAAATTCTGTATTCAATAATTTCCTTTCATTGAAGATAGGCCTCAAAATTCCCTGGGTTTACCTCAAGTTACCTTATATAAATATCAGCCTTTCATTTCATATCTCTTCTCATTTTATCAAACATTACAATCATTTGTAGGATGATTTGTAGTCAAAACACAGATGCCAGCTTGTTACTTTTAGAAGATGTAGTTACCAGTTTTAGAGCCAAACTTCATTTTCTTTTTGTGAGCCTGCTCTATTGATCCTTTTCTCTCCTGGGAAAAATGGGATCAATACCTTAAGCTATAACTATTAAATGAAAGGATACAGGAAAATCTTATACTGTTGTTACCTGTTTTTCACTTTTTTAGGCTCACAGGCTTTAAGTCAGAGGATACTACAAGGCAGGCTAATCTTCTGTTAATCACAGACTCTCATTTCCACCACTTACCTTTACCTAAAGATTTATCTAATTGTTGATCCTCCAGAAAGAGATCTTCTCTTCGTTGTAAGACATCAAAAGAATCCACCACTTCCCTGGACAATTTATTCCAGTGAATTCACTTTTACTACTAAAACGTCATAATTTATTTCCAATTTGAATTAATCTGGTTTCAGCTTTCAGTTGTGCATTACATCACTCTTTTTGCTAAATGAAGCTTTCTTTAGAGTCCAGCATTCAGCAGTTTATATTTTTCACTATAAAGCATTTTTTTCCAGACCTTGACCCATTTTTTATGATTCTTTTCCTCACGCTTTCCAGTTTTTCCAGAAGTTTATAAAAATACGAGCTCCGGAACACTATGCACTATTCCAATGCCATCCATATAAGTATTTTTTTTTTCTGTATTGACTGTATGTCCTTTTTGCCATGGTGTAATGCAGAATTTTGATGCTACATTGCTTATTCAGTGTCATTTTTTAGAACCGTGATTTTACAGTCCCCCTTTTTGAAGACCTGGCCAGCACGATGAGTTCCTAAATGTTTGAGTGGGTTAAAACGCTGAGTGTGACCAAGCTTCGTTTATGATACAATCCAGATCACTCTGCAATCCTTTCTACCCCTCAGATCCAGATACTCCCCAGCTGTATCTGCATGAGGCAACGTCGGCTGGAGGCATGCGAGGCAGCCGCAATCTAAAAGTAGCACTGCTGAGTCAGCACCTGTGCGCTGCGCCGTGCCGGGAGCTGGGCTGCGGCGTCCTCACCGCACTGCAATGTGCTGGGAATGCTTACTGATCCCCTCTGGGTCTCTGTGAGCTCTGGGCTTCTGCAGCATCCTGACATCATTTTATTCGTCACCCGTCTTTGTGGCATTCTTGGGGTTTATCAGAAATTTCAGAGCGCTAATGAAAATGATTGAATAGTGGTGGTTCTAATACGGCTCCCTCGAAACAGTGTTAGAAACACCCATTTAATCATGAGCTTCCCCTTATTCGTGGTCATTATGTGAATGCAAAGCCTTTGTTAGATTTTCTCGGATGCAGCTAAATTAACAGCTAAACCAGGAGTTTACTCAGATGTGGAACTCCACCCTTACCTCAGTTATTCACATTTCAATGCACTTTCCCATCATTCCCATCTTAAGCTTGTCTACTGATGATCTAGAAACTGTCTAATGCCTTCTGAGGAAGCAAGTCTCCTTTTCTCGTAAAGGCTTTTGAATTCATTACTTACTCCAAATGTGCAAACTGCCGCCCTGGACGTTCTCCACAGGATTTATAGCAAATCTTAAAGCATACAACTGTATCCAGTAGTAATTTGAGTATATACATTTCAAAATGGCACTTACAGATATTAACCATTTAGACCAATAATAAGGCACAGTATTTCAAAAGGCTGTTAAAGTGTGGAAACAAGTTTCTACTACATGAAGAGCGTTTTTGCTATTAGTTCTGTGACACAGTGCTTTGGGCATGTAAATTAAATGTAGTAAATCACAGAGGGAGAAGTGAAGGTGTTAAAATAGCGATGACATGGCTGTTATCAGCATACATGTATCATAGGAAAAACATGTAAAATAGTGTTTATGAATAAGTAGAACAAAGTTTGTCAAGTAGTATTTCTGTGTTCTGTGTTGCACAGAATTGTGTGGTGTACTTTGCAACTTCTCTGGTGGAAGAAGCAGTTTACAATAAAATATTAATGCTTCTGACATTTTGCCATGCTTAGGGGAAGAGGCTGTCCTTTGAAAGCAGTCTGCATTAACACAAATACCAATTTTTTTATTTTTTTTTTTTAATATTGACTTTGACATTCTTGCAATAAATTAAGATTCAGTGCCAGGATTTTGAGTTTCTTCCTTCTTATGGTTTCTGCTATATGACACCCATTTATCAAACTTAAGTGGCCAAATCAATAGAGTGTTTCCGTAGCAGGTAGTAATTGCTTTAGACTTATTACCTATACTAACAGACTTTGAGTTCTTACCATCATTCTTCACTGGATATCCCAAGCTGCCTTTTAGTAAAAGGTCTAGGATACCTCTTTTTTTGTTAATACTTGTTAAGGATTTAAGATTGCTCCAGAACAACTGAAACTGGTGGGTTTTTGAAGCCTACTGTTCTGTAATACTTAATGTGTGTACTTATACAGTAGCTGCAGTCTCCAGTTGTTTATGTTCAGTCAATACTGTGAGCACATTTGCAGTTAATTTTACGCTTTTGTTCATTAGAAGAAAAATTGTCCTAGATAGTACTTTCATTGTGCTCACCCTTAACAAGCACTGTGCATTTTCAGATTCACTGAAAGGTTTATTGGTGCTGGTATTAGAGAAATTTAGTTTTTATGGCAAGTAAAATGTGTCGTTTTCTCTCCTGAGATAATGACTTGTACACCCTGACTTGCACTTTTATGGCATCCACTAGATTTTTTTTTTAAAAGAGCTTTAATTAAGTTTGTGGTATCTCATGACATAAGGAAGCAATGTTTTTTTGCCTTATCTCACAAATCAAGATATTAAAAAGAATTAATTAATAGATAGCTATGGACTGGAGATCTTAGTAGTAGACTAAATAGCTCATAGATTAGGAACTGGAATATAGGAGGTTGTAAAGTGCAGATATTACAGCATCTTTAAGTGCATTAAGTTCAGTTAATGCTTTCATAGCTATTTGGCTAACTTTTGCTTTTTGACTATTTAAAAATAGCTCTTTTCTTGTTCATATACAGGCAATAATGTTAAGCTCCTCACTTGCATGTGAGTAATACTGAAAACAAAACAAAACAAAACAAACAGACAAACAAAAAAAAAAAACACACAAAGATCCACCCTGCCAGAGTAGGCAGGTCAACTAAAAATCAAATAGCTGGACGGTTACTTGGTTACTTTACTGACATTTTCCTTATTCCTGTTTCTGTCACCTTACAGAGGGGGAAAACCCAGGGTGACCTTGTTGCACTGAACAACTGAACAGCAACAGGAACAAAATATTGTTGTTTTGTTTGTTTGTTTGTTTGCCTTTTCTCTTCTTGAGAAAGTCTTACTCTACTCAACAAAAGTGATATAAGGCATTCCTAGCTTTCTGTCCAAATTTGTTTATCTGTGATAAGGGACAGAAGGAAATGTAAGTGAAGGAAAGGAAATCACATGTGGGTACATAATACTCGTATGGACTAGCAGACCATAATGCTTCATGCCCAAACTTGTGAGAAATATGTGTAGTTCTTAACCCTAAGGAGAAAAAAACATACAAAGCTTTGGAAGTCCAATAAAATAATAAATAGAATATTTAAATAAAACAGCAATGACAGTAAATTTTACGGAGGAATGTTTTTATTCTCATAGCTGTTAAAATTTTAATGCCTATTTCATTTGAGCAGATACTTTTTTCATAAGGAATGGAAAGATTATCCATTAATTTCAAATTGCAACCATAAACTCCCTGGAACAGGAAACAACTGCCAGTGCCTCTGTGCACAACTCCTTCCACAGTGGATTTCCAAGTAAATATGTATCATGTAGTAAAAAATGGGTGAAAATAATGCAGATTCATGAACTTTGTGAGCCCCTCACTATCACAGTAGTGTTTAAAATCTTCTGGCTATCTAATCCTACAACATATTTAGAAAACGCACCAGCAGTGATGCTGGGAGGCCAGCACTTCACACTGAAAGATACACCACAAAAAATAATACAAAGCCAGCAAAAGATAAATCAAATTTCCCCCACATCTCTGTGCATCTACTTTCCTAAGCTGGTAAAGCACTGGACTTCCCTAATATCTGAAAAAATAAGATCCCTAAGTTAATTCTTGTGTAAAAATAAATGTGTCATTTATCTATCACTTTTAATGTTGTCATTTCTTATTAAAGTGAATGTTCCCATGTTATTTATAGAACTTCAGCTTTGAAAGCTTACCCATGAACAACCTGAACATTTGCCAGAATTACACTATCAGTCTGTCTTGGTGATTGCCAAAAAGACAGGAAAACATCTAAAGGTAGCCTAACAAAATAAAGTTTGAAAAGGTAGGAAAGGGGGGGGGGGTGTATGTGTATTGTCATTTGAGTTAGCATTTAAAAGCAGATCACCAACCTGTCAGCAAATTGGAGTGGGAGTCTGACCAAGAAGAAGAAAAACTGGCAAAAAAAATGCTACACTTTGAGCAAATAAAATTTCAAATGCCTTTGGGAAACTAATAAACATGATTTGAAGTAGTTTAGCACTGTTCAGTCTTCTGCAAGTTACTCGTGGGCAATTTAATAAAAGTGGTATATTTTGAAAGGTACTGCCAAAAAAAGCTGAGCAGTCTCTTTCCACAAAGCATTTATTAATACCATGAGAACACCACAAAAAAAAAAAAAAAAAAAAAAAAAAAAAGTGACATTTTATGAGCATGTCAATTTTGCAGTGGTGTAATGTAAAAAAAGAAAAAAAAAAAGTATTCTAAAAATTTAGAATGGCCAGTTTTTATTTATTTAGGAAATAACATGCTCAACTGATAAACAAAAAGGCTATTCTTAAATTTACAGCACCCTTCTTATGGAGATTCTCATTTCATTGTGAGTGTTTCTGTGGGATGTAGTAGAAAAGATAATACTTAAAAGCACTCTCCACACCTTTATGTTTCCTAGTTCAAAGACATCTTTGGGGATGGTTGCCACCTACTTGTTAAAATTTGAGGTAATAATAGTTCCTCTTCTCTGTCTTTCATGCCTGTGCTGATTCTGCATTACCAATGAATAAAGTGCAGTAATAAGATTGTGGCTTTTCTGCAAAACTCAACAGATTGTGAATTCATCCAGAGAGTAAAACTGTTGAGAAAAAGTATAATATTGTTGGTTTTACTTAGTCATTTTTCCAACCACAGTTGTATTGTAACAGCTCTTTTTTTTTTCTTTTTTTTTTTTCTGAGTTGTTTCATTAAACAAGTTGAGAATGAAAATACTTTCATATTTTCATACCTTCCTAAGCTTATAAAAATATGACTTACGTGTTTGTATCTAATCAAATTCTATGGATGTGGCTAAGGGGAAGCACAGAAAGTCCCATTTCTTAATATTTGGGGAAGAAAAAATCCATGCCTATGATTCTGAATTTAAGGTATATCGGGAAAAGGAAATCATAATTATATCATATGTGATAGTCTCAACTAAAGTAGCAGATGAACAGTCTGATGTTTCAGCCATTTGCCAAGATGTATTGCCTCTTTACCAAAGGAAATAAATTACCATAATGACAACCTTAGAGGCAGCAAAGTAGATACGGTTTATGAGGAATACAATATGGTCAGGAAAAAACAATTGCTTTGATTTGTGTATTGTTGTGTTTCCCTCAGGATGTCATCTCTAGAGGATAAGTATTTCTAAAGATTGCCAGAGCAACACCTCATTGTTAACTATGTAAGTTTACTGGGCACATGTAAAATAGTGTTTGCTGGTAGTTCCTGTAATCAAAAAAATACCTAATTTGCCTGAAACGGGCTCAGCCATCAGCAGGTGAATGTCAGCCCTACCTAGAAAGAAGGCTCCAAGTTCTCCTGGTCGTTGCCTTTACCCTCCCAGCTGACTTCCCGGGGTGCCCTTCTCTGTTTGTGCAGGTCTGTAGTGGGGACCCCCGACTACATTTCAGCCACCTGGCCCACAGTGGGTGCCCATGGGTAGATGAAAGAAGAGCGTATACCCAAACCCACAGATCTTCTCTTCACCTGTGTTGGCTGATCTAATGAAAGAAATTCTTCCTTCCTTGAAATTTCATTTGCCTATGTGTACACTGGCGTCTTTGAATTAGTATGATTCACGGCTCCTCTGCTGTGAAAAATACTGTTTATCTTCTTGAACTGGGACCATGCTTTCATTAAATGCAATGGCTGTATTACCAAAAGGCACCTCGACCTTTGATTTGGTCGACATGTGGTTTGACCTCTTGTTATTGCTATATCAAAAATAATAAGCAGCTCTCAAGGGTTTGGTGAGATCTGTGTGTTTAGCTCTAGTTACTGGACAGATGAGGTACTAAACCGAGTTGACTACCAAGTGATAAGTCAATGTTAGCAAAAGGATACATGTCATATAAATATTTAGAGATAAAATTGCAAAGATGTCAGACAGGTCTGCTTAGTAGTATACTTGAGAAAAAAATCATTCTCAGTAGCATGTATTCTGGAAGCTGAGGGGGATGAAGCTTCACTGTAGAGAATGATGAGAAAAATGTTGCCCATCTCTGTAGCTTGGTGTGCGTGTTCACAGCAAGCAAGTGAAATACATAACCAAGCAGTGATTACCACTTCCATAACAGCTGCAGTTATTCAGAAGTATTGAAAATATATATATATATAAGTTTATATATACATATATACATGTAAATATATATATATATATATATATATATATATATATATATACGGCACGGGAACAGAGAAGCATGGGCACTAAATCCAGGCAGCTTAAACACACTTATTTTATTTCTTTGTGTGCATGGATTTTCTTTTGTGCAGCTGTTTTTTTGTGTTCCTTGTTGTGGACAGAAAATTTCTCCAGCAATACACCCTTAACTGTGTTGTTCAGGTATTGCATTCCCTTTTCTGAAGTATGTCATCAGGTTTTACAAGTATTTAGTTCTGCTTTTTTTTAACCTCACTAACATTCTGTATGGTATTTTAGCTTTGAAGGTTTGTAACTTTCCTTGAAGTTAGGCTTGTGTCATTTTTTTACGTCTTTTTCATTTCTGTACGTGTCATGTCTGAAAATAGAACTTTGTTACTGAAATTATCATGGCCATCAATGCCAGAATATCTTTAAAAATCCAGACTGATGAGCCCTATTGCATTCAGAGCCTGAAAATTGAACTCTGCATGCGCTGCTTCAATTGCAACTATTAAAAGGTTTAGGAAGCTACTGCCTTCATCAGTAGCATTTAGGCTATCTAAATCTCACAAAACACAGTTTAAGTTGCTGGTAAAATGGAAGCAATTGCATTTAATAAAGTGTTACTGTGTGAAAAAGTTGTTTCTAAGTATCAGGAGAGGAAAGATGATGTGTTTACAGGAGCAATCAGGAAATGTGTAGAGAATGTCTGAACTAAATAATTGTACAAGAGAATTGATACTGAGCTCTGCATTTCTAATCTGCTTTGTGAAATATATGTCCCCGTAAGCACTAAATGCCACAACAGACCTGTACCTCAAACTCTGGATTTTGTTCTTTGGGCACTTGGTCTTTTACTTGCCCCCTCCAGAAGTCAAGTGTTAGCAGTCAGGTATTATACAAATATCTTTAAATTTTTCAAATGTTTATTTCATCAAACATTTACTATGTTTGATATTTCTCATAGTTACAGAGAAAGACGAAGATCGTTTCCCAAGATATTTAATAAATTCCAATCTTTGAAATTATTGCCCAATTGGGTGCCAGCAAAATACAAGTTAATGTGTCTTTAATTTTAACAGTCCATAATTTTGATATACTTCGATCTTTATGCTGATTTAATGTTTTCAAGAGCATGCCTGCCATTTGAGGAAACATTCAGAATATGTTTAGCATAATATTGTGTGGGTTAAATATTCGTCCCTATGATTAATGTTCTTTGACCCTGTCTAACAGAGATGTAGTCAAGGACCTACCCAAGGATCATGGCCACTTAGGTACTGAATGATGCAATAAGAAAGACTTTTTGAATGCTGGATCATTTAGTCTCTGCTGTAGTGAAAAGCAAGTTTATGCTTGTGTAGGGTTTCTATGAATTTTTAAAGCACACTTGAGGTTGTACAGTATGATAATGACTGTGTTAATGTCTCCAAGTGCCGTATTTGGTCACATTCAAATCAATATTTGGTATTACTTTGAAAATGATACTTTAATTCTTAAAATATGTTTAGCAATATACAAATGAGGTTAAAGAGTTAGCACCTGTCTAATCAGAGGTCTTCATTTTACAATACCTATATTTTTAGGGCTTTGATAGCATGAGTTAATAGATCATATACTTCCAAAACACAGCTTCATAAACATTGTCTCATACAGAAAATTTCCCTTCAGTGGCATGTTTCATTTGCAGATTACAAAACATTTTTATGATTTACATGTATGATCATTAAGGAAATTAAGGTACTTCACTTCATGCTTGCTTTATGGATGGATGTAAAACAGATTAGCATACCAAACACAGAGATATGTTCTATTAATGAAAATGCCAATTCTTTTTTTTTTTTTTTTAATGATGTTGGGACTCAGTTTCCCCACTTGATACACATTTTTAATGCCTTGGGAAAAGTAGTAAAACAAAAATATATCAGTTTACTTGATAATCAAATTATATAGCTATATGCAAAATATCAAAACCCTGATCAATTTAATCATGATTGTTACCTTTTCAATTATATAATTTAAGAATTAGAAAAGAAGGAAAAATAGAAATATTCCCAACAAATTCTAGAGATTCATCAGAAATAAGCCATGTCAATAGTTCAGATGAACCACAACTGATTTGGTAACTTGACATTACAAGGAATGAAGAAAAGCACAACTACAATAATACACAAGTCAGCTGCTTTTTATTTTTATAATACCACTAAAATAACCTCAAAGTAAATTTAAATAGCTACCTTTAAAAGAGCAGTAAGTATGTGCCACATCTAAAAGGAGCACAAGATGTTTAAATTACTGCTTTTTGTATGTGGCTTCAAGGTATTTAGGAGGGGGAAAAAAAAAGAATATTATTGAAAGTACAAATAAACAATTTAATCCTTTAATAATATAAATAAATAATTATCAGGCAGCCAAATATTTCATTTAGTCTGATATCCAGGGTACTACATGCATCATCTTCATGCAAAAATGTTTGTTGTTCTTTTTTATGGTAAACTAATTGAAGAAAGAAACTAAAGCTGATTCATTCAAGAAAGTGCCACTCTATAACTTTCATCTTGAGTAAAATTTCATTCTGTGGGGAAAAAAAAAAAAAAAAAAAAGAATTCCTAAAAAGCTTGTTTAGTCACATAAGAAATGATAAAAGGATTAGGTATACATCAAGTACTTGATGGCAAAGAGCAGCATTCAGCCAGACTTGAGCAATGGGCCTCTTATTGCATACTGTTTGTTGAGTGCTTGAAATTCCCCAGAACTTAGCTGAAGATGAGTCAAAAACTTAAAAAATCTGTTTCTTTTTGGCCAAGAAGTTTTCTTTTGTCTGTTCCTCAACCATTTAAAGTTATTTTGGGAAGAAAGAAAGGAAAGGAAAGCTAGAAGAAACTGTTAAACAAATAGTCTGAAGGAGGCAAAGACAAAATCAAATGAGATGTAAATAAGACACTTTCCAGGTACAGTTTTTAATTACCTAGTTTTTGTAATGAATTGTCAATCTATATGAATATAATTGTGCAAAATATCCTGCAAAATAATCAATACATAAAAGCTTATTTATGTAGCTACATAAAATGAAGACTGTTATACATGTAGGTCAGTGGTTTGGATTTAGGACTGTTAATTTAATTTTACACGCTGTTCAGCTGCAAGAGTCTAGTGCCTAACTGTTGAAATTTCTGTTTTCACACGCAAATAAAATGCTATCTTTGTAGTATTTCTTTAGCTTAATGCTTTTGGTTGTTAATTGTTGAATCCAGATGTTTCTGAGCCTCATATAATCCAAACAGAATGATTTTGTTCATATTTATGGAAGTAATGCCCCATAGCTATAAAATCATAAACAACTATTTTAGCCCCCACTCCCAATGCTTTCTTGGGGTACATCACTTTTAGGGCCTAACTTTTGCCTGACTTCTTATTTCCATTTGCATACATTGATATATGTAATGTTACAGGACTCTATTAAAATATCATCATGCCAAAAAAAGTCCAGAAGGGGTAACCACATTGAAAACAGCCCCCTGGATTGTTAATGATGAATGCATGCAGTGTTCCAAATGGACACAGCCACTTGTTTGCAGCTGGCTTTGGTCCTTACTAACATGCAGTAAGAGATGATAAAAATACACGTGTGTTTTCCTAAAACATGATATGTTTTCCAAAAGCTGCAGTGATGATGTATGTACGCATGTATGCATCTCAGTAGATGAGGCTGGCTCCCACAGATGCAAGACACAGGCTTCCCTTGCAGCAGTGTTTGGTTAGAGAAGGTCTGTGTTGCAGACAAGCTGGAGAAGTTTCCAGCAAGATCTTTCAGGGAAAGACATGTCCTCATTGGCTTTATCTTATTTTTCCTCCCCATTCCCATACCCGTGGGGTATGGCCCAGTTCAATGACTGCAGAAATCCAGTCAATAAATCTAGCTAGAGTTTCTCTACATTCAGGCTTCACAACCAGTTTCTGGTGTGATACAGACTCCTCAGGAATATTCCCTGTACTTGTCTGGTGGTTGTAATGATGACACACACGTTATACTGTTTATGTTATACTTTTAATCACAGGGTTATCGCTGTTTTCAGAGGATTTGTGTAAATAACAAATTTGGGTGGATTACACTAAATATCATCTGTTGTCCAGAAAAAATGGAGATGATAAAAAAAAAAAAAAGTAATTTGTTTTCCTTAAGATAGATTCATATAAAAAATGTGTGACAGTGGAAATCTGGGGTCTAGTTTCTGGATAACACATTCTTAATCTTTCTACTATCTGTACTAATTTTTATAACCTTATGTTACCATTAACAGAAGTTTTTACCCCAAGGCAATGTTTCATTTAAACTATGGGAGCAAAATAAATAAACTAAAGCACTGGAGGTTTTCTAAACTGTGGGGGAAAAAAAAAAAAAAAAAAGACATTGTAGTCCTCCATGAAGGAAAGATGCTCTAATGGCAGTCTCACATAACTAGCTGGAAGGATTTGGGCAGATTTCTAAAGATAATCAGTTTAATTCTAAATATTATGACAAAATCCTTGTTGCCTTGGCAAATCCTAAGAAATGGGCTTTATAGAGGTGACCTACTTGGAGCTGGTGGGAATGGACTGCATCTGTACACCAGTTGAGCCCTTACTGGAGCCATTCAGAAGGGAGGAAATAACTAGTATTTACCCATCTTCGGGGCAGATGTTACATAAATTTAGTTGTTATTAAATCAGCATTTTTTATTATAGTCGCTTTGAATCTTATTATTAAATTCACAAATAAATCATACAGAAAAAAGCTTACAGGGTACTCTAAAGGCATATAATATATGTATATAAGATAATGAAATCAATTAAATATGGTACAGGTCATCTAAAACTAACAGAAAATTTAAGATTCCAAACTGTAGCAGCTAATGAGAAGTTCTTAGTTATATACCTGTATAGTTATTGTAGTTTTACAGAAGGCATAAAAACAGACTGGATGTAAGTTTTAATAAGGAGAATGATAAATAATAATGCCATCTTATTCTAATATTTTTTCATTATACAAGATAAAGACCTCTATATCCAAAATTGATCTAGTCTTAGAAAAATCATTCTCCCACTTGATGAAAATGTCTGGTGCTTTTTTTAAAAATACTATATTTACATTCAGGAGGAATGTTTTGTTTTTTATTTTTTTTCACATAACACATGTAACCCATGAAGTTAATAGTTTAAGTGGATTGGGAATTCATCTGTCTGTGATTTGTCCGGGGTAAGTCTTACTGAAATAATCTCATGCCTCATAATGTGGAGACAGGGAAGGAAAACTAAATACAGGGTGTTTCATTTGCTGTATCTATGACTAAAAGATAATGAGATTTTTCCTATATGTTGCTATAACAAAACAGGTTTGTCAGTATTTATTTCTTCACTTAACTAGAGTGGGGCTTTGTTTCACTTCATCACTTAATTTTGATATGGATTGTTTTACTGAACTGAATAGTGATTCAGTTCAATATGAATCGCTAATCAGTTCAATAAAACAATTGTAGATAACAAGAATGTGTCCTTATATAAATTTCCGAGTGCCTGAATAAGGCATTTGAGTAGCTTTTTTTTTTTAACTATGCTGAACTAAATCATTTTTTTTCATAAGTTTTACCTTCAGCATAAGCATTGATTTGGAAATACAGAACAGAATTCACTGACGCATCTTGTCTAACTCCTACTTCACTTGTCTAGACCCAGGAATATTGTTACCAGATGTGTGCAAATAAAACACCGTTTTCTTCTTTTGAAGATAGTTAATGATAATCTATCACTAAATAAAGCGGTAGACAGTCAGCATGGAAAGGAGTCTAATTTCATTTGTTGGAAAAGGGAGGGTGAAAAAACCTTGGCAACATTAAACCATCTTTGGGAGTGTTCAGAATAGTTCATGAATAGCCTGAAAATTGGCAGTGTTAAATAGAAATGAGGAACTTTTTATAGGGATGGTTTAATTAGCTTTGCTAGTTTGTGACGGTTTGTGTGATCTAGGAAAATTTTAATCCAGTTTTAAATACCCATTTCAAATTAGTACATCACTTTCACATGTGTATTAGCCTTATGTAAGGCATCAACATTTTACTTGATTCCAAATCCCTACACAATGTAAAACAATATTTTTTTTTTCCTTTTAATCAGAATACTTTACACCATCTTTTAAAATTGTAACTTTCAATGAAAATACTTCACATACAAATCCAGAGCTAGCTAAAATAAAAATCTGTTTGTTTGTTTACTTATAATCATAGAGGAAGGAGAATTAATAACATATTGGAATTAAAAACAACAACAAAAACACACAAAATCTGTATGTAGTTCAATTTATCTATGTGTTTGGAGACATTTTGGCAGTTCTGATTCACCATTTCAATTGAG
Source organism: Anas platyrhynchos (assembly GCF_047663525.1). NCBI lineage: Eukaryota > Metazoa > Chordata > Aves > Anseriformes > Anatidae > Anas > Anas platyrhynchos. The sequence continues at coordinate 119,944,146 of NC_092588.1, read as the reverse complement.
TGTTTAAGTGATTTAGAATATTTTATAAAAATCCCACTATGAACTTAACAGCCAGCAGAATCTTCACTGAGTTTTTTGCTGATTGTTATTAAAATTTCTGTTATTTTGTTGGTTTTATATTCTACTAGCTGTAACAAACAGAAATTCTGACCTGTGTAATGAATATTCACAGACCCCATCCAGAGAATCTTTTGAATCTGGAGGGACTGATATTTTCACTTTCTCTTTTTAGATTTTATTTTCAACAATTCATAAATGCTTATTTTACATTATTGGACACTGCAACATCAGAAGTAGTACGTGGTTCTGACTGCCTTTATGAAGCTGAATTTTGTTTAGATAACAATGTGATTGAAAGATAGGATAATAGAAGAAATGGTAAAATAGTCTTTCATGCAAGAGAAAACTCAGTAGGATGGAAAGAGAGAACCCAATTATGGCTTATAAATACTTAGTAACAGTATAGATGAAGGAAGGAATTACAGTCTGGGAAGATGTCAAGACAAAGAATAATGGCCTGAGTCCACTTGAAGTAATTTTTAACAAGGGACTGTGATGGTCAGCTGATGCAAGTGGTAACTCCCTGCTGCAGTCAAACCAAGGAGCACGGGGTTGGAGCAATCGCTGTGACCAGTCATTCCCAGTTTGCTGATTGTACTGGTTTTGCAGAGAAATTTAGCTCTCTTATTAAGAATGAGTTTTTGCCTGGCTTGAACAGAACTGGCTGATATCTTTCTCCTACACTTTTTACAACCCACTGTCTTCCCGTCACATGTCCTGGTGGTGTGTTATTCTCGTAAGTTTCCTATATTCATTCTGAGCTACCACGGTGCTGTGGTGTGGCCCAGTTGTCTGAGGACTGTGACTGACACCAATGGAGCCTTGAACAGCAAGGATGAGGTGCGGATGATCCTTCACCTCATTCAGGGAAATAATAAAATCATATCATAGTAAAGCAAACTAAAAGCCACCTTGGAGCTACAGGCTCTTCACAGTTTCTTTTATTTTTTCTTGTGGAGAGGCAAGTGGGAATGCCACTGGAGAAGAGGGGAAGGATGCAGGCTGGTGTTTGGAGAAGAGGGGAAGGGAAAATGAATGATAGCACTGGGTATTTGGACAATAAAGGGAGAAGCTGTCATGTAAGGATGTGTAAGTGTATGGAGAGTTGCTCTGATACTCACCTGGCTGATCCCTGCAGAAATCAGATCAGTCAAAATAATAGAAAAAATCTCATTCATGAATGCAAGATGTGATAGTATTCCTCCAGCACCATATGACACTACTCATTCAGATCCCACTTGTTGAATTAGCAGGACCTTTTGAAGTGCCTCGATCCTTTCGGCAGGTCTTCCTTCCTCTTGTAGTATCAGCTGTGTTTACATTATAGGAAGATCACAGGTTTAACATTTTGGAGTATGTGTTGTTTTGCAGGGGTGCAGAAACATAGAGCAAGTTCATACAAGGAGAGGAGACCTGGACAAAAATACATGAGATTTGCAGATGGACTACCAGAACATTAAAAAGATAGTGGGATGACAGGCACTGAGTAGCTGTAGTTACGTGTGTTGTTTTGTGTTATTCTTTGCTATATAAACACAGTCTTATCATTCAAATGGCATATGGTGAATAAAGGTAAGAGACAGAGTTACTCCTGCCATCTGCTGCTCCAGAGATCATTGCCAGAATATTCCAACTCCGTTTCTGCAAGACTAACACACTTTCAGATCTGATTCTTAAAGAATTAGGTTCTAATTTACAAGCCTGAATGCTGTTTTTTCATGAAAATCAGGTTTAAAGATTTCAGGAATGATTGAATGAGATACTTACAAACTGTGTTGTTTTTATCATTTTTATTATTTTTACTCTCTAGATTTCACCTCTAAACTGTTGTTTTCTATTCCAAAATGAGGAAGTGCTGGGAGAAACAGAATCACTGTCATCTGTTCAACTACTCATCTCAGAAACAAAACAAGTAAACCAAATTACTAAAGTTAACCAAAATATCAGAGAAGTTGCTTTCATTTTAGAAGTCAGATAGTCACTATACAGCATGCTTTTGGAAGAATTAGTTGATCAGATTATTTGCAAATCCTTTTGACCGCTACTCAATCTGCCTTAAGGCTATTATGTTAAGAAAGAGGAAAAATCTCATGAGAAGAATTTTAAAAATTAGTTTTTCAAAGCATATTCATGTTTTTGCATTTTGTTAGTCAGGATTGAGGATTTCAAACACTTGTAATTATAGTAGTTGTAAAGCAAATGTCTTCAACTCATCCTCCCAGCTTTACCTGAATTTTCTGCACTCCTTCAGTGTCCCAACCACCACTTGAGCTCTGATTCTTGTCTTGTTCCTCATTGACCCGTGTTGTTTCATTTTGATAAGTCATCTGGAGGACTGCATAGTTTCTTCCCTTTGGTAAACTACGTATGTTATGGAAGCGTATGTATTTCCATTAAGATGAACAGACATTTTGGTGATGATCAGGGATTTGAAGCTAATTGTTTTTCTGTCTCTAATTGGCTTGTATATGCTTTCATTGTGACAAGATGAGAATTAAATGGCAGCTTTTTTAAGACCCCCTTGCTAATTTTTGAAGTCAGAAGAAGAGTGCTTGCAGTGTAGAAATACCTGCCTATCTGTTGTGGAAAAGTGAGGAAAAGAGTAACCAGCAGTATTTTTCATATTTTCATCCCTCAGAGTGATGAGAGGTTTTCTGAAAAAGAAATAAAAGCACCATAACAAAAGAGGTGAAAAAGAAAGCATTTCTTGCAGCCTTTATTCTAAGGGACACACATTCTGGCATTCTGCCAAAGTAGGCTTTCCAAAGAGAAAGGAAAATCCTCAGTAACCTCCCTAGAAGATGCATTTTTCTGTTGTTGTTGAAAAGTTGCTATTTGAGCCTATGGCAGAGGGATGCGTCGTGGTGCTACCGCTCAGCCCCAGCCCAAAACCCCATGGGAGCTGAGGTAGCTGCGTGCCAAATGATGGTCATCATTTGATAACGTGTAGAAGTAAAAGACACCATTTGACAGTTTTTACCCTTTTAGTTGCATTTTTCCTTTTTTTTTTTTTCACTTAGCAGTACCGACGGACAAAACATAGTGATCTTTAATACAGTTACTAACAGTAAATGCTTTGAACACACAGCATTTTTCCTATGTGAGGTAGATAGAGCCTAGCAAAATAATGCCTAGCAGCACAGTGCCTAGCAAAATTAGAGGCGTTCATTCACTCTCTCTGCCATTCTACATCTCTCCTTCCCTGGCTTCCTCTTTGCACCTAATTTCTCCTGCCCCTTAATTTTTTTATTTTTTTTCCTAATTCCTTATTCCGTAGCTTCAGAGGGTTTTAAATAGCCCCTACAGGAGAAGACATGTGCTTTAAGGAGAGATGCACGTGGGTCTCCAGAGTACAATAGGACCATAAAATCTGTCTCAAAGGCTTAATTAAGTTTGCAATTAATTAATATTTGCAAACCACTTTGAGAATCTGGGTGCAAATTATTATTATTTTCATGATGTCACTGGTGAGACACATGGACAGGAAGTAGAAACAAAAGGATAATCAGTAAATTTGTGAAGCGCTTCCACATTAAGATCATTAACAATTGCATCTTTTTATATATCATTTTTATACAATATTAATTTTCCTGCTTCAGTGAACAGAAAAGTGCAAGAGCTCAAAATTTATGAAGACTCACCAGCTAATGAGACAGAAAATACAATGAAAAGTGAGAGGTGTGGGGAAAATAAGATTTTTTTTCAATGATTTTGAATATTGGGTAGGGAACAGGGAAGAGTCATTTGTAGGACTAGTGTGTAATTTCATAATCTATTATTATTATTATTTGTTTACACCTTGTAAAATCTTAAGTGCTGTCCCCACACAATTTCCTAATTTTGTGAAACAATTTTGTTTTAATACATACAGGCATAAAGGCTTTAGATAGTCCCCAACTGATTTTCTCTGTCTGATAATAATATATTGGACAAAATAGCATTGCTATTTGTGTGGGAGTTAATGCTTTTGAAAACAGCTAATACACTTAACTACAGTGTATTAACAGTGGGCGTTCTGCTTATTTTTATTGCAAGCGTTAGCACTGTGCAATTTTCCTGCAACATGTTAACAATAATCCACTTCATGCTGGCACTTAAATATTTATTGAGTATTTCAGTAAAAAAGTTACAGGAAAAATGGCTATTTAAAAAAAAAAAAAAAAAAAAGTGATGAGAAGGTTCAGTTCTTAAGATGAGTAAGAACTATTAAAGAAAACAAAAAGTTTTAAAGAAACATGGATTTTTTTTTTTGCATTACCTTCACTAAAGAAAGAATGGTCTGACAAATAAACGAATTCTACAAATTCACCCAAAAAAATTTATTGCGACCCCTGGTTAGCACTGAGCTGACCATTGAGGAAAAACTGGTAAAAAAGCAGATGACAACATGCATGTGTTCCCCTACATGCCAACGGGGTCCTGATGCACTGTGGCATGGAGCTTTTATTACACCTTCATACAGCAGGATGATAATGGCCACAGCAATGTGTAAAATACTGTAATTCCATGATTCTGTAAAATAGCGTTTTAAGTAATTGTTTTGAAAAAATGTGTTTTTATGAAGCCAATACTGTTACAAGTTCCTGGAAGGAGTGAATGTTTACAGTTGGAAAAAGCTCTGCATGTAGGCTTCTGAATACAACATTTGGCAGCTTGGCTGTAATCTCGGAAGTGTACACAGAAAGTAGTGGGAAGCAGTATCATATAGGGTGTCCTCCCAGTTTGCGTAGCAGCAGCTCATAATATTCAGCAAAAGTAGTTCTACAAGAAGGCAGCAGTACAAATGAGCAAGTCTGCATAAAATCACACAAGCCTGGTAAGACAAAAGGGAAGCAGTGCTCAGAAGTTGAACATCAGTCAAACATTGTACAGGACGGCTGAACTCAGGAAGCTCAGGAAGTGGTTGTTTCATTTGGAGTTACAGCATGCGGCACAGACACATGGGGCAGCACTCTGGAAAATAAGGCCCTGCGTCCCTCTGGTTGTTCAAGGGAAATCCCATCAAGCTCCCATAGCAGATAGACCTAAACGAAGGGTACAATAAGTAGGTTATATTTAAACTATACATTTGGTAGACAGGTCTAAAGCCATCTGCTGTCTTTCGAGCTTTTGAAACAGCTAACTCCCTAGGAAAGCCATACTGATTTATCTGCAAACTTGACTGATTATCTGTGTGTTTGCTTATGCAATTATTGTGATCATTAGTCATTCTTTCTGGTGTCCTCACTGTGTTGTAAAACAGGACTGTAAAACATCTCTCCATAATCATTTTTTTTCCTTGCCCTATATGAGCTTTCAGATAAAATTCTGTTTGGAAGGTGATGAAGTAACCATGAAAATTTTTGTTTTCAGTTGAGTAAAGCAGGAAACCTGGCTTACATTTGTCACTTTTTATATATATATTAGAAAAAACTCATTCATGCAATAATACCACAAAAGTTTTGACTTGCAAGTCTTTCTTTTATGCTTCACTTAGTCTTATTCAAATAAAGATGCCTACACAAGTAAGACGCTGATAAATCTCTGTGCCCCCTACTTTCCAGGGTCCCATGAAAGGTTTACAGCAGTTGTTTACAGTTGTCCTTCATTAAATTTCTTTTAATGAGTTAAATGCATCAGTAGTCCCTCTGATACCTGACAAAAATTATAAACATCAGTGAACAGAAAAACTGAAGGCCTGTTTTATTACCAGTCTAGACTCTCCTAATGAAAACCTCACAAAAGATGATCCTTAGAGAGAGAACTGCACAAGCATGGAGGAAAATCGTTATCAAATGTGGTCTTTACGTTGCTTTCTGCTGTGTGCTGCATCTTCTCTTACTGTGCCAGGTTACTACTTATGTTAAATAACTTTCAGAAAAAAAATTTGCTTGAAAATGTAGAAATGTGTCTGTGCCACAGTCCCTGGTCCCCATAAACCCAAATGTGGAATGATTTATGAAGTCTGGAGTCCAGCTTTTCTGTACCCCACTTTAAAATTAGGGCCCGAGTCTTCAGTTCCATGAGCCCATTACTTAAAACGTCTCTGTGTACAGTAGGCGTTTAAAATGTTCCTTGAACGTTTGACATATTTAAACATATGTTTCATCTTACCTGCCTTCAAAGAGCACTTAAGTAACTCAATACATATAATCAAACATTTTTTATATTATTATTTTTTCTGGATGATTGATTATTATATGCTTTAAGGCAAGATTCTTTCAGTCTCATCTTTTTCCTGGTCCAAACTAAGGCCTACATTAGAAGGGTATGGAAATGTGTAGTCTTTATGTTGTAATCATCTTTTGCTGTCACCATTTCAAGTCACCTTCCAGACAAAAGAAATGCTAGCTGCTGAACAGTCTCCGTAATTAACACAGGATTGATTGCTCTTCCCTCAGTCCATACGCTAATGGGCTGCAGTGCCCGGGCCTGGTTGTGTCTTACACTTGTGTACCACCACCATTCCTGCCCTCCCACAAGACGAAGTCCCTGGCTTCTGACTGTCTTGCAAGCATAATGAAGACTTCCTTAGGAGACCGCAGAAGAAAGATTTCATCCCAATTTTGACTTCATCAAAACTGAATTGAAGGCCCTCTGCATGGAGGGCAATGGCTAGGAAATGTGATCCAAGCATGTTACCAGCTGTAACTACTTGGGGTAGAGAGATCATTTACATCTTCTGCATAATAATTGCCACAGATCAAGCTCTGTGCTTTTTTTTTTTTTTGCTTTTTTTTTTTTTAATGGCATTTAGAAGAATTATAATTTTATCTTTTATGAAAATGTTATATTGGAGAAGTGAAACTAGAAATTTATGCAGAAATGGTTAGTAATGATCCAATCACAATTCCTATTATTCATACTCATGCCATAATTGATACTGATAAGAAAGCAGAAGCCTTTTGTTCAGCCCTTCAGTGGTTAGAACAATGCAATCATGTATTTTATTTAAAACTTTGTAAATTATCTGTTTTCTTAAATTGCAAATGATCCTTTCCAAACATAAGCATTTTGAATTATAATCCCTTGATTTTATTTTAACATGAACAATGCCATTCATTGGCTGTAAGCATATAGCTAAAGATCTTAAATTTTAACAATGAGCGTGTTCTGTGTTTAATACTTACAAAGATATTCAATTATATGCAGTTATTTATTAAGTGGAGAACTAATTGAATGCCATTGTTAAGCAGCGTGTCCCTGAAATTTAAAAAGAAGTGTGAAGAACCTCAAGAGACTGTCACACAGTGAGGGAGTAATAATACGAGAGGAACGGGTAATATACTCTAAGAAAACTTTTGTCAAATGCAGTATACTACTGTAAGCTAGCATTTGTTTTAACTCAGTCTTTTTTACTTTCACATGTCATTGAGTAAGATACAGACATAATCCTGGGCAGAGGGCTGTGAACTGAGAAGAACACTTTATGAGTGGAAGATTCCTGGATAACTTCATTGCAGCACTGGCACAATGTACAAAGAAAGGGGCCAGTGACCCCTTCCCCTTGCCCATCCCTGTTTTTCCCCAGTATAAGAGTGCTGGAGTGTTCTGGGAAGTGAAGTGTCTGGGTTTGAACCACATCAGGTTAAGAAATGGATTAAACCAGGGCTCCGTATGTCCTCACACATGTATAGTGACAGTACAACTCTGTTTGAAGAGGAGGCACATTTTTTATTTTATTTTTTTTTTTTCGCTTTGGTTTTCAAAGGAAGAAGCAAAGCACCTAAGCAAGTTAGGGTGGATCTAGGGCTTGAAACCCTGTCTGACATGGGCTCTGCCTTGCAGGCCATAAAAAGATACCTAAGCTCGCAAAAGGAGAGGAATTTAAGGCACACCCTTCTCTCAGTGTTTCTCTTGGCCAGTTTCAACAGCTCCCAGCTCAGCCTTACTGTCTGCTCTGAATTCCTTTCCGAGGCATCTCACTCTCCCAGGGGCAGGGACCTCAGGCACTGAACCCAGTCAGGATCAGCTCACTCTGGATGCCAAGCATTTAGCATGAGAAGCAGTACCCCTCGGTATGGCGGAGCCCAAATCCCTTCGCACATTTAATGCCAACCACATGCTAATCCCCTGCTGTTACAGAAAACATCCCCACTCACTCAGTGACAAACTAGCCACAAGCTGTACATGACACTGTGTATACCATAACATGAAAAACAGTCAAGAGGGAAGTTAGCCTGTCCATTAAAAAAGGATATGGTGTTCAGCCGGATAATAACGTAGACATTGCAGACGTGTTAAAGATGCAAACAAAGTGACAGCAGTCATGACTTAAAAAAAGATGTGATGTGCAGATTCCAAATGTGGACTCTGGTGAGCGTGAAACAATTTTAGAGAATACCACTTTCACAAAAATACTACATGGGAGAGGGAAAGGAGGAAAGAATAAAATCTGATTGTTGTATGGTTTTGATTCTCCCTTGTAGACTAACACTGAGCACTGAAAGTGCAGTATTTGTACAAAGTGTTTCACTGTCAGGAAAAACAGGAGTGGTTGTAATTGAAATAGCACCTGGTTTTACTGCCTGTTTTTATTATTTTTGTTACAATATAAATTACCCCTGATTATCATTGATTGATTTTGCCTTATTTACATTATAAGATGTTGTCACTTTAATTAAATCCCTACATGTATTTAAAACCATCACTGCCATCTAGTTCACTTATGCTGATACAGAGGTTCCTTACATTTGTGTAGTTTTTCACTTTCACAAAGAAACTACAGCGCTGCAGGTAGCAATAAAGCCCTACAGCTGTATGCTCACTGAGTCTTCCAAGCAGAAGTGTCTCTGTACCAAAATAGTGTCGTATAATGAGTGAATTCATTGTACAGGAAGAAGTTCAGGTAGATACTGCCAGACTCCCAGGCATAAAAATGATGCCAGAAAACTTCCCCAGAAACCCAGCTCATCCCTGAAGTTTTAAATAACAGTAACAGCCCCATATGTGCTCCCTGTGGTACAGAAGACACAGCTGGTTGCCCAGAGCTCCTTGCCTTAGCATTTCTCGTGGTCCCATTCTTTGGGTTTGTGATCAGTCAGGAAGAGTGAGTTGGACCTCAAAAGATATTGGCCTTTGGGCTGCTCCCACTGGTCTTGGTAGCCAGGCTGAAACCACCCTCAGCTCTTACCTTAGCATGGGCATTAGAGCACAAAATGCTCTTTTGTAGGACTGGGGGCTTGGCACTGTACCTGCAATCTTTGGGAAATGTAATTTTTTTGGCACTCGGTCTTTTAGCTCTTTCATAAACCTCTTTTTATATCTATATTATTGCTGAGAAAACCAAACATATTTTTCTCTTCCAGCTTTACAGTGTACCTGAGAACCAAATAAATACACAGTCTGAGTCTCCTTAGATTCCTATCTTCAGGTTATTATTGTGTTCAGTGAGTTTGTGGTTTGATATACTGATAGTCAAATGAAAAGATTGCTGTCATTACTGGTAATTTACAGCTTCTGTGTTTGATCTGTGAAATGTATTTTCAAAGATTAAACATGGTCTGTTAGTTGTACAATTACCTGAAACTTTTTAGGCTGCAAATTCAAAAAAGAGAAGCTGCTATTTTGCTTTAAATTCCTGTATTTCCCTCCCAGCCTTGGTACTGTGAAATGGCACCTTCTGCCCTTGAAAGGGTGTAACTCCTAATTCAGATAGCTGGAGGCATTTTAGAAAGTAATCTTATAGCCCTGCTTTCTGTCTTTTATGAAAAGTAATAATTATCATATTTCTTGGATATGGGTCTCAGTCATCTCTCAAGCTGCATAATATGGACAGGAGCTCCACAGGCAACACTAAAAAAGATTTCATTAGCAGGCCATGATCTTCAGACTCTCCTTTTGCAGAGAGCTAAATTGACCATATGGTCTGCTTCACATGGACTAAGGCTTCCTTTGAAAATATACTGCATGCCTAATTTTTTGGTGAATTAATTAATAGATTTTTCATCCTACTATAACTGTAACAGTAACTGGTGTAATAATACAAAGGGTACACCAATGACTTATTCTGGCTATTTTTTTAATTTTTTTTTTTTTGGGGGGGGGGGTAATCCATTTCAGTAATTACAGTAGTAATATTTAGGAAAAAAAAAAAGGCAACGTTTTTAAAAACTTTTTTGGTTTTACATTGGGAGAATGTATCCTGATTCTCAGAAGTGTTTACAAACTCTTCTAGCCAAGAGAAAATTTTTAAAGGTTGGTTTGTTGATAGTTTAAATAGCAATACTGGGATTTGAGGGGTAGTGTGGCTGGTTTTTCTGTACAGATAAAGTAACCAACTAAATTCATATTATAAAAGTGGGAAAGGTATAGATAGTATGTTAATTCAACTGCGTTTCCTCAGCCCTATTCTGATACATACTATGATGTTGGGACAGGGTCTTTTTTTTTCTAATCCTAAATTTTCTATGTTTAAAGCATAGTCTTCCAGCTACTACTAATTCCAGGGAAGTTCTACCTGATGTACCAAAACAGCTGCATGGCAAGAGGCTATGAAGAAGAACTCACATGGTGTGGAGGGAGTCAGCTAATTTCCTCCCAGTGAACAAATGGCCCATGTGACCAGAAAAAATGTTATCCATTCTACTTCATGGAAGTGGTCATCATTGAAGAGTTAGAAACAATGAGCTGGCAAACGTGTTAAAAGTCTTTGTGCGAACACCAAACCATGTTTCACTTGAGCTAATGTTTTTAAGAACTCTTAAAATAATAAAAATAAAATTAGTGTGGGGACAGTACTTAAAACAAGAGACCCAACTCACTCAAGAGCACTGATTTGTGATGGAATAGGCAGGGATGGGGATGGAAAACATTGTTCAGATTCATGTTTAATCAGACAGAGTGCTTTTAATTAGCCAGAGAGGAAGATTGTGAATATTTCTATTTAAGTAAGTGTTACTGCTCAGAGAAATGCTTTCATCATCAGAAAATGATGGGCTCACTTGGCATAAATGAAGAACTCATTACTGGTGTCTTTTAACATATGATGTCTTTTAACATTGCATGTACTAAGTAATAACAGGGAAGATGAGGCACCTGATAACTCTCAGCTTTTTTCTTTCTTTCTCTTTCTGCCTTTTTTTAAAGCTTGGGTAATAATTGAAGTATAATTAGAGAATTTTCCTACGATCTGGATCTATTTAATTGATTTAAGCATGACTGTGCTGAAGATTCATTTCAGTTGTTGGTGTTTTTAAATCACATGAAGACATTTGTCTTACTCTCTTATTTTTTGAGCTGCTCATAAAAGCATATTAGAAATATAATCAACATAAGACTGAAGTACCAACGTGGTATTGACATCATTAAAAATTAAAGTTGTGGATATTACTGAATTATGTTTTGACTTTCAATGAAATGACATTCCACTTCTACAACAGTTCTGTTGCAAAATATTTTCTAAATCTGCAAAGAATATGCTGTTAATTCCACTAGAGACTCTTTTTTAAGTTCTCATCAGTGTCTGAGAAATAATAAACACTTTTATCTAGGATCAAACATGTAATATGAAAATTGAATTTTAGGAAAAGAAGGTCTTTTTCAAATGAAGGATGGGGCTGTCCTGACGATGTTAGTATTTGTATTGAAATCAGTATTCTGTCAAAGACTCGTAGAAGGAAAAACCGCTAGGAATACTGTAATTGTAATACTGTGGAATTCTTCATAGGAATATTTAGATTCCTACTAAATTCCTAGAATGTTTCCCTGGACAAAATATTTTGTATGGACTCAAAACATTTTCCTTTTTTCTAATTTATTCAGTTGGGATTTTGTTCTTGTTGTTGTTGCATTTTCCCTATTACTACATTACTTTAATTAATTACTGCAAGAAGATATTTTTCCCACATTGTGTGGGAGATACTGAGTTATCATGTATTTTCTTCTAAATAGAAAGTTGTATTACTAAAATGGCCATAAGTTCAGCAGGTACGATGTAGTGGTGACTGACTGATGCCAGTCTGTCCCATGGTAAATGCAATGGCACTTACCTCTGCTTTATTCCAGGCCAAATTGTCTTGAATAACTTTGCATTTCCAGTGTTTGCACATCTGTGGGAAGTAACTTGTTAGCGTTCTGTGTGTGTGAAGATGGTCTCCCCCAACCAAGGATATAGACAGATCCTATGGCCAGTGGTAATAAGACTGAGGAAGTGGTTTCATGATGGATTTAAGCCTATTTAAATCCCCGGGATCACTGAAGGAGGTTGTCCCTCCCTCTGCTTTATCCTTCAGCCGTTCATTGCTCCCTCTCTCCATGCCAGCACCAGGCTTGTCAATTCAGGGAGCTGCTTCAGCTGAAGAAAATCATTTTTCTTTTTTATTTCTTTTATTATTTTTTTTTGTCAGATTACTTTTCGGACCAGCTGCACAGCTGCCCAAGCACTGATGCCAGCACAAACAAGGGAGCTGGAGCACACAGCCACAGAGAGCGGGAAGGGTAGGACTACTGCTCTCAGTAGCAGTAAATAAGGTGAAGTTATTCATGAAACTTCAGACTGGGTATATGACAAAGTCTAAGTCAAGATTTCAGATTTACTTTTTCAAATCCTTGAATTTGTGGCTAATCCTAAGTGAACAGAATTGGGTGTGATTTGCTGTTTGTTATTTTTTCTTTTTTTTTTGACTGAAAATATTTTTTCTATAAACCAAGTAGTTTCACTGGAAAATACATACATATTGATTTATTTTGTTTCCCACAATGAATTAAGAGGATTTTTTTCTTCTGAAATTGTATTAACTTGGCATTTCAGTTTCTCATTGTAAAATATTTTCTCAGGATATTTTTTCTCCTTAGGAGAAAAAAAAAAAAAAAAAGAAAAAAAAGAAAGGAAAAAGGAGCGTCATATCCTCATTTTACAACTGGAGAAATGAGAACAAGTGAAATGAATTGACTTTGCTGCCCTGTGTGATTGCCCAGGAACTTGTGGCAGTCAGGAACTGAACCCAGATCTATTGAATTTCACTCCAGACCAGTATAAATACAGCCAGGGACTGCAAAGCCAGAACATGTCCTTTGAATGGGTTACCCCCAACGAAAGTATTATGAGTGAAACTTCAGAAGAAGTCCATCTTTTTCCCAAAATTGTCATGCAAGCCTTTTGCAGCAAGCCTCCCACAGTTCTCTCCATCACTTTAGTTCCAGCAGATGCGGATGTTCCTCCATTTGGAGATGACCACCAGAATTTGTTAGGCAGCAGCGTTCCTGGGCAACGAACACACTTCTGTTCAGCTTCCCTCACTTGGGAGAATTATGGTCTGTATTAGAAAAATCAATTAACAATTTGAGAGGAAATTTCAAATTTAGATGTTACCCACAGTGAGGAGAGCAAAATTAACTCATTTAATGTCAGGCCTTCCATTAATTACAGAATTAGCCTCCTGGCACTTGAAAATAATTTAATATGGGTATACATTTAAGGTCCAGAAAACTCTGTGACCTTTTGCTGGCTGTCATGCGGCCTTCGGCCTTTGAATTTGATCTTCTGGTTAGGATGTGAGCTGCAAGGCACAGTCTACTAGAGGCAAGAAGGACTGTCTGAGAGTATTGCAATTACAAAAGATTAAAAGGAAAATGCAGCAACTGGGGGGATTAAGAGAGTCACTCAGTCAGGGCTTATGTCTGTTCAGCCTAGCGGGAGAAAATAAAGAATTCTTTTCTTTACTGTAGAGTTGCCTCCCGTTTATTTCTTTCTTTCCTTTTTCTTTTTTCCTCTGGCTTCCCTGAGGATAAGGTAGACTTGAGTTTTATAAGCCTTCAGCTGTCATGGATGTGCAGCGTACACTGGGCAATGACTTCCTTCTATAGATAAAATGGTGTCGAAGTACGTTGGGTCACTCTGGTTGAAAGTTGTCCTGTGCGCAGGTGGCCTGTTGGAAAACCTATCCCTTGGTCTTGCCTTGTAAGTCATTAGTGAAGATACAGGAAATGAGTTAGTACAGGTATACCTAGAATTGTTTCTTTAACACATAAAAGTGAAATTGATATATATAAAGCCCCCACATTTGTGTGGGTAGAACAAATGTCCATAGTTACCTAGTAATACTGTTTTCCTTCATACCACTTGACTGGCCACAACTAAGCTCCAATTCTCCTCAATTACCCACTTGTCATTCCATTTGAGTCCATGGGCTGTGAGACTCAACACTAGAATTCATTTCACCTTTACAGTATAGGAATGGTTTGACATATAGCATCAGGGTATTATGCCTTTTAAACATAAATTGCTCTGGTCTATACCAAAGACTTTTAACTTTCTAAAATGTTGTAGCAGGGTTTTTTATCTTAAACTACCCACAGTCGGAGGATAAAAAAATATGGGTATTTCTGTGAAGCGTTATAAAGCTCCTGCAGAACTCAAAATTGATCAGGTGGCCTTCTGGGCAGGCTTTGTAATACATACTTCACCCACTGGACTGGAGTGAACTCAAAAAGTATTTCCTGTGTTGGACGCCACTGTTTCCGGAGTCTGACTTTGAAGATCAGAGTAAAACATATGCGTTTGGGTTAGTAATTAAGCAGTTATTAAAAAGCTTTCTTGAATCATGACCTAACAGACTAATTTTGGAACTGCTGGTCAACCACACCTTGGCCTCAAAGGTATTTGTGAGGTTTTCACATAAAAATGTCTAACATAGTTACTCAAAAACAGAGGCGTCTCAAATGGGAGATCAGTTTGATAGTTTGAGACTGAATTTTCTTCTTAACTACAGCGTGTATATTTGTCAACATTCTTGGAACATGTTTTGGAAATCTGAAATTTTTCCTTTTGCTGGTTACTGTTTTTTTGATAGCAGCCAGGAATTCTGTAATCTAAAACAGTGTCTTTAGTCTGTCATTGTGGTGGACTCCATTTTCTAGGAGGACGTTTTCCTCATCAGAATTTGATTCTAGCAATGGGGATACAGCAGTGTTGAGCAACTGTTACAGTTCAACTAGATTGGACTCACATAACGGTATTATATTTTTTACCCATCATTTTGCAAGGAAAATACATCAACATCTTATTTTGTTCTAATGCAGAAACTCTTTGAATTACATGATGCTTGGGTTTATTCCTGGAATTTTTAACGTGAAATTTATTTTTTTCAAAAGTAGTAGGATATGTAGACTGTTGAGATAAAGTATTTAACACAAGGAGGTTTCAGTCTGAAATCAATTGAAGATGCTTGTTATTTGGTCTGCCTTTTTTTTTATTTTTTTTGGCTTATTTTTCTGTCCAGTTAGGTCAGAAACTTGAAAATAACTTTCCTACTGCTTTTTTTCCTTTTGTGTTCCAGAAGCACTTATCCCCTTTCAGGTCCTCTCTCTAAAGGCATATAAATTTGCACAGCTTTCCTGTTTTCCTCTTGTTCTTCACATTGTCATCAGTTGTGACAGCCTGTTCTAGGAAGAGTAATGGTTGAGCTATACCCCCTCTGCTGGTAACCACATTTGTGCATTCAATTATGGAAAATGCAAAATTATATTTGTAAAGAATTTAGAAATGAATACAAAGTTACTTCCAGTTTTGTTGAAAGCAGGACTGTGACAAATGGTGAATGTTTTTAATCTCTAAAGGGAAATTCTTAATCCCAGAAAATGTTCCAAGCTTGAAACACTTTATCAGGAGCCTGTGCCACCAACTTGCATGTATTCAGCAGTAATAATCTTCTACCTGTTGCTAATCAGCCCTTGCAAGAGAAATTTTGCAACTGTTTTGTATCACTGTAATCCCTATGTTTCAAATGTGAGCCTGTAACACAAGAGGAAGAGCTGGAGAACTTCTGCGCACCAGAACTCTTTCCCCTTTCCCCTCTTGCATGCCTTTATGCTTCCCTTAGATCTAGGCAGAAAGCCCTAGGAATTGCTCACTGGTGCTGTAATCTGTGAAGCATAAGGTCTGAACATGTCTTCCTCACTGTGAGTTTGAATTTGAGTTCACACTTTCATAGAATGAGGAAATGAACCCATTTTAAGTGATTGAATGGTACTCATATTCAGTGTTTCACTTGTTTGTGCTTCTGTTATTAGACACCCAATAGACAGTGTATGAGCATGTTAGTTAGTATCAGCACAATGAAAAAAAAATCTGTTTCTAGAACTCGTATGTTAGAGGATGAGTTTCCAAATAGAATGAAAGAAGTTCAGAGTATGATGACTTTTGGCACAGCAATTATCAATAGTATGAAACTGGTAGGATTTAGAGAGTATTTCAATGTCAAGTTCTCAGATGTTTGCTTTTATACACATTGTCGGTTTGAAGGTAAAATCAGAAATCTTAGTTAAACACAATATGATTGGAATATATGTAAGATAATTCCACAAGAGGATAGTGGTCTAAAAGGAGAACATATCTAGAAGTCAAGTGTTTGTCAATGTTCTTTCACAGAGTTAAGACTATGAGAAACACATAGAAAAATCATGAAACTGCAAAGTCAGCATTAATCAGCTCTGACAACTGCATTCCCTGATTTGATATGGCTATGTGGATAAGTGACAAACTTACTATATTTCAAATGCAATATTTTTTGTGCTTTAAAGGTCAAATGTTAAAAGGTTAAATGTTAAATATATTGCATTCCTCATCAACATTGCATTTCATTTGCCAGCTGGAAATTTACTTTGACTTTGTATGTTAGAAAAGGGAAATAGCTGTGAGCTGTTTTTTGGCACAAAACCATAGTAAGGAACAACTTCAGTAAGAAAGAATCATGACCTGAGTCATTTCTTGCTCCAGAAAATTATTAAGTAAGGACAAGAAGATTGTATTTGTCAAGTCCTCTGTGTATGTGACAAATGCTGAACACATTAAGTCAGCAAATACACACTTGCAACAAATAGGTAATTCTAGCTGCTGATGCATAGGTTGTGTGCTTGTCAGCAAGCAGAAACCACTGAAGAGGTAATGAGAAATGTTAAATAAGAAACAGGTGCCTCTTCTCTTACAGCCTTCTCTTTTTGCTTAAAAGGGTAGCTGTCAAAGCATCTGCTTACTCTAGAGGTTGCACTAATGTAGTAGAGCCAATTGGCCATACTGATACTTATTTAAAGAAAGTCATCAGGATACAGAAAGCCAGCTGATCTCAAAATGATTCTGGGGTTACATCACTTCTGAAGATGTCACGTATACAAAAAGTACAAAATTGTTGTACTGATTCTAGAAACAATTCATGCAGGAAACTACTACTCCATAGCAACAGGTTTGATATATTTGCCTCAATGTCACTGGATGCGGATGTTGATCTGATACAGAACAACATGATTGTATTTCTCAAATGGCCAGGTAAATTAAGAGAGGTTTTAGTGTTAAAAACTTCAGACTGAAAAATATAAGAGGGTTTTCTTCCACATGCATGTCTTTAATAACGTTAACGTAATATGAAGAACAGTAAATTCTTTCTACTGTCTAGTCCAGTCACACAATCCATACACAGATCTTGCAAACACACAAACTTAGGTAAGAATGAATGAATTTGATACTGCAAAATCTTGTTTAGCCTAGTGAATAAACACCTTATTTCCAATTCACATACCTTCTGTCAGAAGTTAATTTTGATGACTGTCAAAATATAATGCCAGGACAAATTCACTCCTTCTATGTCTAGACATAACATTCTCTTTAGATGCTCCTATTACAAATTCTAGTGGTTATCTGGATAGCAAACCATTTGGGAAACTGACTGAAACCTCTAGGCCATAAACAAGTTTTGAAGAGATCATTTCTTCATAGCTTTTTAATGTGACTTTGCCAACATGTTTTGAGAAGTTCTGCCTCGTTATAATTTATCTCTTCTGTGTCCAGAGCCACAGAAGAGCCAGGATAGTAATGTTCAGTGGTCACCATATTCAGCTGTGTCAGGCAATTAGCCCAGAATCAACATCACACCACTGTGACACACCTATTGCTTAATTAATGCTTTTTCCTCTTGACTTTGAGAAATTCCATAGAAATTACCCTCAGGGTAGATGTATGTGATTCTGTAGGGTAGATGTGTCTGGGTCTGTGAGAAACAGATTAGATGGTGCCAAGTATATCATGAGCTGAATACATCAGTGCACAATCCATTTCTCGCACATTTATGAGGTCAGAAGAGTCTCCTTTACTTTCTGCAGACTGACAAAGTGCAGACCCAATGTATTTTCTGAGACATAGATAAGTGAGTTGACCGACTTTGAGCAGCTGTGTCTCTTTCCTCATCTTGTAATGCAACATTTTCATTTTCTAAATCTCAATAACGTTTAGAGATGCAGAAATTTTACCTACTTCATTCCCTTTTTTACTTTTTCATTCCCTTTCTTTCTGTTGTCTTGTCTGAAGACAGCAAGCCTATCATAAAGTTTTCTCTAAGGGGAAAATGTCTTCTGCATTGAATTTCAAGGAATTATTTTATTCTTTGTTTTGTGGTAGTGTATGTGTGCTATGTTTCATCATGTGATATACTGATAATGGTGGTCTTGTTGCCCATACAGAGTTTTGAATAACTATTTTTCACTTGTATTTAGACTTTTACACCTCTGTAATTTTACGCAATTCACTTTCATGATTTCCAAAGATTATTTCCACAGTCTTTTGTTTTTCTAATAATCTTAGTGAGCTAAATTTAATTCTTAAGTAAGCTAGTACCACTCCAGTGGAGTCAGTGAATTGCATCATGACAATGTTGGGCCCATTACTTTGATTTATGAGAGGGTTTTTACATACATATGTATTAGAAACTTTTTTTTTTCATTCTGCTGCAAGCAGCTCTAGCTGGTACGCATAAACTCTTGATAGTGTATATATTCTGATAAGAACACGCTGGGGAACATGCAGAGGAGTAGGTGTTCATTCTAGTGAAAATGAAATCTTGGAAATGTGTGTATGCCCATTGAACCTCATGTACTGTGATTGTCCTGTTATTTTTGAATATAGAGTGACAGCATATATGATAGGTACTGTTCAATTTAAATGGGAAGAACAGAGTATATAAAAGCCCTTTTTAAAGATAACTTCAGAGTTAAAACTTTCTTCGTTCGAGACCTTCCTGTTACCATAAACTGTGCACTAGAGCTAGCAATGAAACTCTCCTTATCAACACCCGGCAGTTTTCTGTGGGAGTGGACTTCATCACTTCAGGTTGTGTTTTCTCTGGAGCAGATTAAATTTGTGCAGAACTCCTTTAGGTGTCCCCTTGAAAGACAGCCTTATTGACATTTTGGTATCGTCTGTCTGGCCATTGTCTTACAAGCTACTGTGTAGACTACAAAAATCCTAAGTAACACCTCTTTTTTTGACTCAACCTCTTACCATACCTTCATGCAGGGAAAAAAATAAAATAAATAAAAAAATTAAGTGTAAACACTGTTTCTAAACAGTCAGGTATCTTATACTCTTCAAAATATTTTTTTTTCCGTAAATTTTTGTAGACTTACTTTTAATTTATATTTTATATTGTCATCTGTTCTGAAGAAAAGATGTTGATTTTAACTATATGGGGGTCTTACATTTACTTTCTGCTCTGATTGCATTGCTATAGACAAGTGTGATCTCCCTGATATAAAGGTAGTATTATTCTAAGCTCTGTTATTAAGGAAATGTATTCTGTGCATCAGTTTTCATATCTCTAATACAGGGACAAAAAATCACAGAGCTGCAGAATCCTCATATGAGAGATGTTATATTATTCATTAAGGGAAAATTGCCAATTAAAGCGTATTACAAATGGTTCCACTCTAAGTAGTGTTTATTCTACCCGTTGACAGAGATTTTGCTCACCCATCTTAGAATAAATAGATTCCTTATAACCAGTGAAAATGGGCAGAAGTATTCTGCTCATTAGAGGTACCACAGTCTGTTTTCTCATTTTCCTCTCCCTGCAGGATGTATTGCAATGAGGCTGAGCCTGTTTCTATAGCAAAAAGTCAATTACAACAGGCAGCCACTAGCATGCCAAAGTATTGTAGCAAAGCTGTTAGGTCCCTTCACCCCGTTCCCTCGAACGTGTTTCCCACGCAGTACAGCAGATGCAGATGTTCGACACGGGATGTCCTGTTTGTGAACTTCTGCTGAACAGATGAAAACCTGATCGTAGCATTCTTGCTGAACCGATAACAAGCCTTGTGCTCTCTGCCTGCTGTGGGTACTAATCTCATGTTCCATACCCACAAAAACTGACAATAAAACCCCCTGAAAATCCAACATGAGTCTCTTAGGACTTGTTCTGAAATATTCTACCCTTGGGTAATTGAGTTTATTCACTGCCCAACAGAATGGGATAGACCTTTCTTATTAGTATTGGTAGTGTACTGGCTGAAAAAATAATGTGATAAAATAATGTATTTCAGTTGCTGAAATCAGACTTCTCACTTAGCTGTCAAAAACCGCAAACTGCAGCTTGGAAGCGTACATCCTACAAAGCTCTCATCCTTAAGTAGCTTTCTGGGCAAAAAAAACATTCACATCCATATATATTTTTGGTTCTAGGTCCTAACATTTTGTAAGGTCTGAAGATAATTAATGACTCGTCTTTAGAGTATTGTGAATATTTTCATTGGCATCACCCACAAGCAAGTATTTGCAGCAACATGCTATTAGGTCTTACATACTGAAGAGCAATGACTGCAAGGTGTGGTACATGTGATTGTGGAGAGGCAGCTTTATAGCATTATTCCGTAACACTTGGAACCCAGGCCTTCTCCTCAGCAGTAGTTGGAAGCCCATGGGAAGGGACTGGGTAGTGCTCAGAACCATGCTCCTTTCTCTTTAGCATGTCTCTCTATACGTAATGCTATTGAATGAATGAGGAGCTGCTCTCTGACCATGGGTTGTTGAAGTGTTTGAAAATCTATTCAGCAAGGAAGGAAAAGGCTACATGCCGCTGCTCTCTGGTCAGGGGCTTCTGGTTCAGTTTCTGATGAGGTGAACTGACAAGAAATGTTTTAAAGAAACAAAGTCTTTTCTTTAAAATGATGAAGTAATTTTGGATTTATATTTGCATGTCTATTTTTTGGATGTTTATTCTTGGGCATTGATGTTTGCTAATGTAACAGAAACTCCCTGGAAAAATGATATTATTAGGCATGTAAATATATTTTCTAAAATTTGGAAGTAGTTTTAAACCCCAGAGTGATAAATTACTAGAGAATATTATAGTGAGTTTCACTACAGTTGCCTGAGCGTGCAGTAAGACTTACAAGGCCACTTCTACTCCTGATGTGATTATGGGGGTAATAAGTTAAAGTGTCAGCTGAAGCCCCAAACCACTTGAATTTTATTTGATTCATTAGTAGTATATTAAACTGAGAAATGTATTTTGGTATTGAAATGTACACTAGATAGCTATAACAAGTATGCCAATGCCATATGTAATGAATAACTATAATGTTTTATAGCCCACAAATGAAAAATACTTGTGGCTATTACAGGGAAACAGATGAAAAAAGATGAAAAAAAAGTCACCAATTTCTTAGACAAGAGATGCTTCAATACAAAACTTTTGATTAACATTGTTGGGAAATCCTAATTTGTCTAAATTGGTAATCACAAATTGAAATTGTATTTATGGTAGTGTTATCTATCTTGCACTAAATCTGCCCTGTCATTTTTTGGAAGTACATGAAATTTCAGGCATAAAATTATTTACACAATAAGATATATGGGCTTCTGAGTGCTACAAAGTTTTAGATAAATTCTCCAACAGTAGTAGCTGTTGATGTTGCTAATACTAGCTCATTTGCAAAAAAAAATAAAAAAAAATTAAGCCACTGCTACTTCCCACTGTTTATACTGTTTTGTTTACCACAAAAACCTCTGGACAATGGCAGACAGATTTTGAAATACATGCTGTGTCTAATTTGTATTTGTAAATATTATCATCCTGTATTTAAATGGAGTATTTGCGGTCACATCCAAAGAGGTGGCTGGCCACTCACATCTGTGAGCCCCGTTCAATCACACAATCATGTTTTTAAGGAACATAAATTTAGTTCACCTGTCAGTTTGACAGGATCTCAGTTTTCTGATTTTCATCAGAAACAGTATTTCTTTGCTCAGGACTCTTGAGGAAGAGGTGGCTGAGAAGTAGGGTGAGTTTCTGAAAGGGTATAGGATTTTTTGGCATTGTTTCTATTTGAGTAGTTTATTTACTGGTATTGCAGCAAGCCAGAGCACTGGATTGGCATAGATAAATTGACAAGTTTTAAAAAATACACACCAAAATAAATAAAAGAAAGTTTACCTTGAGGCCAGTCTTCTTACCTTCCTTTTAGTTTCTTTTTCTCATTTCTAGTGCTATTCAGTATAACTTTTTACCTCTCTGGAGAAAATATTCAAGCATTGCAATTTTTTTAATTGTAAAGATTTACATCCTAGAGTCCACAACAATCACTGCGATTGATGAACTGAAAACAAGTGTAAAAATCCAAATGAAAATAGGGATACTCTTTAAATAGAGAAAACTTACTTTCAGTAGTGCCTGTCCCTGGTGGATGCCCCTCTTGGAGAGGGCCCCCAGGCAGCTGCAGGTGGGGCTCTGGTGGTTTGGTGGGCTTTGGCATCACTGTGGAGCAAGTGTGGGAGCTCCTCCATGCCCTGGCAGTCTTCCTGTGCCTCTTCCTTCACCTCTTGAGATCATGGAAATACTAGAATTGTCCCTTAACAATGGCCAAAACTTTCTTGGAAAACACAATGAGAGAAAGTGTTTGATGAATGCAATGCATTTTTCACATCACAGTTATCCACTCCCACCTTTATTGCATTGGGACTGATCTGGCCCCAGATATTTTGAGAATCAGCTCTCTGAAGTGTTCCTAGGAACATGTGGAAGGGAAGCTGTTCAACCAGCAGCTTCACAGCTGTGTTTCTCTACCTTAGCTTCACCATCAAGAGCCCTCTTAAAACATACATTGTAATTGTGCTTATGAATTTCATATTTGAATATTAAATAAAGCAATGAAGAAGTTTAAAGCAACAGCTGCCCTTTGTGCTCCTAGCAGACCCCATAGGAATCACTGCAACATTTAACAGGCCCAGAATCCTGTGCTGGTTTTAAGCCTATTTTACCATTGTTGTAGTGGAGGGATGCAGAGCATCTGAGCGCCTTTGATGAAAGGATGACACACAGTGTAACAGAAGTGAGATGCTGCAAAGTCTGTGCAGGTTTCCTTCTGCCCCTGCTTATTAGTACATTGGATTTTCCACAGCTACATTAGTTCCAGTTGTCTTTGGTAGGAGGCTTTTTGCCTTTGAAGCTTTGTGGTTTTTGTTTTATAAACTGAGAATACAGTTTTAGAATATACTTTAGAATATACTTTACTGTGGTAAACTGAAAAAAAATTAAAGTAGGTCACCACAAATTTGAATATACAATTGCACATGCAAGATTCTTTTATGAGACACACTAAAATGGGAGATTTTAAAATTGAAAGCACAACTGCATGCACATCGTGTGTGCTTACAGGTGGCTCACCAGTGCTCTTGTTTGTGCATCTCAACACAGTGAAGTCAGTGGGAGTTTTGCTACTGCCATTACTGAAAGAGAGTCAACTCTTGATCTTGTGCTGGTGAGCCTTTGCTTTCCAGGCAAGTTGACTTTCACGTCTTCTCTGCCGTGTGGTTGAATACACCTAGTTTGGCCAACAGCAGTGCTTTAAAGGAACATATAAATCACATTGGTCTTTTTAGGAAAAAGGAGGAAGAAAGTAAGTCTGAAGTATCCCATGAGGGAAATGGTGCTTCAGGTATTAAAGACTGCTGAGTTGACTGTTTCTTTGTGTACATCGTTATCTTGAGGTAATTCAAGATCAGCTGCATGTGGAGCTTGTGGCATCTCTGTTACACAGCAGTGTCACTTGACACCAGTTAAAGTCTACAGGGAATTTCTCTGTTCTGACATTTTCCCGGTCATTTTTGCTACATTTCGTGAGAACATTTGTTAGCGTGGCTGAGTGGTGGGTGGCTGTCCTTAGAGCACAGCTCCAGCCTTGCATATGCTATACATTTGGCCTTAAATACAGCATGTATGTGTTTCAAGGGAACTGCGCTGACTTGATAGTGCTGCCTGGGGGAGAAAGAAATGCTTTCAGGCAAAGATTGTCATGGGCTTTGGAGTGATAGCTGAAAGTAGCTGGCCTTATTAAGTGAAGTTCCTGGAGGTGTTTACATGTCCATACAGCTGTAAAATAGCCTGTCTGCAGTCCTCTTGATTTTCCCTCCTTTCTCTCAGTTCTATGTTCTAAGTTGATTTATATATTGTTGTATGTGAGCTTCTGTCTAGAAGAAGATCAAGAGCAAGAACTAAGTCCCATTTGTGCTACTCATGTGGTTAGTTTGGTTGCTTTCAGTGTGTCTACTTGAACAAGTAAAATAAAAGCAGATTTAATTCCAAATCCTTTTACTGACTGGCAGGGAATTGTACTCGTTGACCATAATAATATATTAGCTGGGTAATACATGCTATCTATAAATGATACACATTTTTTAGTCATTAAGTCACATTATACAGTACCAAGTTTTGCCCTCAGCATAAGTAGTCTCTTGCAGCCACATCTGTCTCTTCACTATGCAGAGAACATGAAAGGAAAATTGTGTTTTACCCTATTATCTAAGAAATTGCAAAGCTAGGAAAAACAGATTACTATTAATAAACAAAATTTTCTTCAAAAGGCTATGCATACAGTTGTGAAGAAACAGCTGCTCTCCCTTCCAGAATATACAATTGGCAAGTATATTAATTTTAAAAAAGATTATTTTGAAGGCATCAAAAGCAGAAAAAGTGCAGAAACAGTGACGAGAATACATATGCACACTGTTGTGATTCAATACAATCTGACAGAGAAACACTTTTTCCCCTTAATACATAAAGTTGTATATTTAAATCTTTCTCAGACAGCTAGATTTCTGCTAAATTATTACAAACAGTGCAGGTGAACCACTGCTGATTTTGATCATAGCCGAGTTATTTAAACAGTCTTTAAATATTTAAAGGCTTTAAATGTCTCCACCGCAACTTCCCTCTGCATTAGAGGAAAAAAAAAAAAAGAAAAAAAAAAGACCTTTTTCTGTTTAAACTATTACAGTCAACGATTACAGTCAATGCAGTATTTGTGAAGAGTACCCGACTGACCATTGCAGGGATTAGTACAGACACATTTCCACATACCCTGAGAATAGCTGGCAAAGACAGGCAGCTGCACGGCACGTTTTCCCACAGCCTTCTCAGCGCCTCAACCACGAGGTTGTACGCACAGCCAAGGAGCGTTTCTTCTTCCATCCAGGCAGAGTTGCCAAAGAGGTTGCAATCAGCAATAATATGCTTAAGACATGAGACATTTGTCCACTAAGAGGTGGATTTGTTAAAAAATATATATATATATATATATATATATATATATATATATATATATATTCACAGACCACCAAAGAGCCTCCAAGTACTCACAGTTTGGACAAACGCCATCTAGGCCAGCATTGAACCAGAAACCACAAGATGAATGTTTCTGTAACTCATAGCCAGTTGCTCCAGTCATATTTGCCCTCTTGTGAATACCACAAAGAAGAGAAAACAACTTCTCTTTTTGTATAAATCCAACTCTTTGCTAGTGATTAATCCTTTTCCTTTATTTCCTCACATTATGCTCCAATCCATCCCACATGCTCTTCAATCCCCCACCATTAATAAAAATATGTACATACATATTTTTAAATACATATTTTTAATTTCACTTAAGTCTTTCTGAAAGTAGTAAGTTGGAGGGAGCCTGAGTGTAACAGACATTGTTCATAACATGATTACATGTGTCACTATTAATCATTTATAGAAATGCATCCATGTTATCATGAATCCAGAGTGCAGTAATTGGAATCATCTGCTGTTTGCTTTGAATATACACGAATTAAACAAGCATGATTAGGACAATAAAGATAAGCAATATGATAAAGACAAGTAATATAACTCTGGTGTTCACAGGTTAAGCTACATGTTTTTTTTCCTATTGTGAATTTCAGAATGACTAGCATCATTTTGTGTGGTCTAGCTCTGACTCAGACTGGTCGTTTGTCACTTACTGCAGTGAATGCACACCACCAATAATATTACAAGTGAATAAACAATGATGAGAGAAGGTATCACGGGCAGCTGAACCAGGGAGATGAGCTGGAACTGAAAACGGGAAAGAAAATAACAGTAACGTAATTTTTATCACGCAAAAAACATCTGCGTGAGTAAGGATTCCAAACTGTTGTTGCCAAGGAAATTATAATGGTAATTTCAACTATTGATGGTATTGCATCTTGATGTAGGGAACGTACAACATATTTATATATATAAATATAAATAAATAAATAAATAAATAAATATATATATAAAGGTTTATCTTGGTGAAGTTCAATTCTTCTGCGAGATTGGTTGTTAACAACTTGCAGGTTAGAGTGTTGCCCCTCTCCTGTACTAATTAGAAAAGTTGACTCTTCATTAGAGAAGGTATTGCTTCTAGAGTAGATCATGCAGGCTGATCCCTCAGAAAGCTTTTCTTATGGTGGAGGCTGTGGCACAACCAGCATTTCTGAGCTGCTGACAGTGCTAGCAAGTTTACTCCGTTACTCCAGCTCTGACTGTGAGAGGATTTCCAGTGACCTGAAAACACAAAGCTCAGTCCAGCGTAAGCCCCTTTGTAACATCAGCCTCAGAGACACCCCTAAAAGATTCTTGGAGATAATTATCCTGATTGTTAGAGAAATTAGAAATTCCTGTCTATTTTATTTTCTGTTTACCCTGTCATGGATAACTGTCCATGTCCAGAAAGGTCCCCCACCCCAGAAAAGGGGTACTTTAAAAAGCCCTGGCAATTTTCTAATGAAGCAGAACAAGCCACCTGACCAGCACCCAGTCTTACTTAAACACTCCTGAAAAACTCCCCATTTATTTGGACTGGTCAGTCAAGTGGTACAAATTCCTCAGTCCTCATGGAAACCACAGATAAAACTGCCTGTATATAGTGGCTTTTTTCTGCTAAATCAAAAAGTGGTCTGCAATGGGGGTGACCAGTCTCAGTGAAAAGTTGGGAAATTTTAAGTTTTTTTTTCACCTTGGTCCGGTGGCAGCTTTCCATATTTGAAATAAGAGAATAATTTCAAATGAAGAACAAATGTTGCAAAAACGTGTCAGTTTGCCAACAATTTCCAAGTATATTTTCTTCTGTTTACCAGAGATCTGGAGAAATAAGACAGCCTCTTAACTAAATTGACTAAATAAAAGGAATCTGCTTTTGAAGTATATGGATTTCAGAATCAAATTTCCTTTTTCTGTGCCTGTTGGCTTTATAGGCTTGTTTACTCAGGAGGAAATGACTTGTTTTATAATGTGTTTAACATCATGTTAGTTAATCTATGCCATAATATAGAGTTGTTTCCTTGTGTAAGCAAGCAATTCACATGTAAGCATGTGTGAATCTCTTGCCGAAATTAGGGGAGTCTGTATTCAAGCCTGTTCCTCTGTTTACAGGATGGGCGGAAGAGCTGTGCTGCTGGTCACAGGGCTGTATCAGATGCTTCAGATCTCTCTCTGTGAAAACGAACTTCTTTGATTTTTCCTCTCATTGTTTTCCCTTTTTAATATTTTGGGCCAGTTTATCTGTAGAAACTAAGCTTATCTGTAGAAACTAAGACTCTAAAACATAGAAACTAAGACTAAAACATAGAAAAAGGAAATACCAGAATTGGGCCACTTCAGAAAAAACTACACAATCACTTTTGTTGCATAAGGTTTCAAAATTTTCAGGCTCCTATTTAGACAACTGCCTGTAGATGGGATTATTAAAGATGACAGGCTTGAGCAAATCAAACCTCTTTATAGGCAATTTGATAAATTATTTCCAAGTAGGGGAAAGAAACAATGACTAGTGGTTATACAGAACCAGCTTTCTGAGGAACGGAGAGTATACAGTCATTGAAAAATATTTCTGCTTTGCTTGTAGTATTCGTAATCATCAGAAAGTGTGTGTGCATATATTAGAAATCTTTCTGTATAAATCTTTCTCAATTACTGAACTGGATGAGTATTGCAGAATATCTTTACACTGACATTACTTAAAATAAGACACTGTAGAGATCTTTTTTTGGATACAACTGAAAAAAATCATTATATAACCATGTTGAATTTCTCTGTCATTTGATGATGTCTAAAGAGGTTTTGCTTCAGTAGTTAAGTGTATGGCATCATAATTATTTTATTTACTTAATTTTATAATTTAATGGCCAATAATAACATGAAAAATTCAATATGCTAAACCAAGGGTAGTCAAATGTTGTCAAGTTTAAATAGATCAGAGGTAGCAGAAACAGAAAAATTCCTCAAAAGCATAGTTATACTCTGGTTCTATGTATTAAATTTTATGTATTATGTTAATTTTATGTATTAAAAAATATAAAATCATCTTTGGTCTGATGTTGGAAACCAAAATTAATGACCTAATTAGTCTGAATTTATTTACCACAAGTTTCTGCAAGTTATATCATTATATGGTACAGTTCTGGACATCACTAAATGCAGTCTCAGAAAGTCACTATAATCTTGTGTCCAGAATCCTGCATAGAGAAGGATGAATATTAGCTTGGTCACAATAAAGGGATTACAATTAAATATCTTCCTTATATATTAGGAATATCAGAAAAACCTATTAAAAATGCCTGAAAATCTTTTGCCATTCATACTTAAAATATAAGCTACTCATGAGAAAATCAAGAATACTGGACATGGAACAGTTAAACAGTTGGTGAAATTTAACACAAGATGTTCATAAAGTTAGTTCACCTTCTACAGTTTCAAAGCGGAAAATTGGAAAAAGAGTGAAAGTCTGTTTTTATTTCACTGGCATTTGATACTGTAACAGTAGGTAAGATAGATATGTTATGGGCAGGCAATAAAATATGCCTGATGTGCTGCTGCTTTGCAGTTCATTTTGTAAATATTATAAAACATAGTAATAGTCATTATATAGTTATTAGTTTTAACGTAACGCACAACTGAGGATGAGTGATGGAGGTGCGTTTTTTTCCCCCACCTCATCTACTTGCTGTTGACCCCCTCTATGTGTGGTGGAAACAGAGAGCCTTCTACCCATGGGGTGGGCTGGTATGCACTGCTGTATGTTAATGCACCTGCCTTGATCTGAATTCTCCCACCTCAGAAGCTGAAAACCCAAGTCTACTCTTGACGTAAGGTCTCCCAATCAGCTCAGCGGGGAAATCCCACAGTTCCTCATCAGAAAGTGAAAGAGACTTTAGTTGAAGTTCAGCCAATCCGTCTATCACTAGTACCTTGTGTGTGGTTGTTTTCTTCATTTTTCATCATTTCTGATGAAGAGCAGGAGTTTGGAATTATTTTTATATAACTGATCACTTATGAAATTGATTTCATATCCAAAGGCTTCAATATATTCCGTGCATGAATTACAAGTCTTTCTTGTCTCTTTGAGCTGGGCTGCCTTAGCCCTGTCTCTCTCTCTCCGCTGTGCTCCCTCTAAGGTTTCCACAGAAACTAAAAAGGCAGTGCTGTTTTAAAGAATGCTTTCTTCTCCACTGCACCTCTTAAATCTTCTGGCTGCTGTGGGGTTTCTGTGCTATATGTCCACACTCAGTCACCTCATCCTTTTAAATTAGACTTAGAATTTCAAAATATAATGCCTGATGGTGCCACCCCACTGTTTTGTGTCATGTTTGCTGTTTGACTTGGAAAAGATAGAATGCTAAATTACAGCTGGTGTGAGCAAGGGGAAATGTTGTGAAATTAAAAACTAGTTACATTTTGGAAAATAAATTATTGTACCAGGAAAGAAAAAAAAATTCTCAGGGAAAAGCAAATTGGGAATTACGAGGAAATAATGTCATTTCTCAAGTTGCAAGGTTGGAGGTCATGCTAAAAGGTCCCAGGAATATCTATTCATTTATTTGTAGTGTTTTTCATTCCTAGTTACTTGTATTTTCCTCTTTTCCTAAAATGTGGCTACAAACTATGCTTGATAGAATTTACTGTAGAGACAAATCAGCCTGATAAATATTTTATTTAAACTATGCAGGTCATTTCTACTGTTATAAAGGAGTTGAAACTGGAGTTAATGGTATTACTTTTTTTTTTAAAAAAAAAAAAAAAAAAGGAAAAGAAAACATGGCAAAAGGGAATCAAGCCTATAGATATGTAATAGGAGGCAAATCATTGTTTCCGGCGCTGAACAAGGAAAGCCTTCTGTGAAGGGTTTTATGTAATTTTGTTCAGCTGAACAAAGTGGAGAATACTTAACAAAATTGCCATTTTTAAAATCTCATTGTGAATACTCAGCATGCTGTGATCATACACTGTGTAATGGTGTTTGCAATGAATAAATTGCTGTAGATACTATAATATAAATAACTGTTTTGTGCATTAAGAAGCAGTTCTCTTCATGATGGTTTCTGTCTCAGAAATGCTCTGAAGACAGGACTTTAGAGAATAAAAGCATCAAAGTACTCTCTGAATAATACCAGTCTACTAAAGTGCTGGGATACCTTTAATACTTTTTAGTGTTATTACTTAGAAGAGAATAATAAAATCTACTAACTAAGTGACATTCGCTTTGTTCTTAATCTATTTGTTGTTTTTACTGTGGCCAAAACTCATGAATTTTAAACACAACACAGCTTCGGCAGGAGGGAACCTGTGTTTCGGGTTCCCTTAATAATTTTTAATGGCTCCAGTGACAGGCAGGCAGAGAACTTTAATCACAAGAAAAAAAAAAAAAAGAATTTGCCTCATACAGACTTTTGGCATGCTGAGCTGGTGTGCTGCAGGTTTGTTGCAAGGAAGAAAGTGGTTGGAAGCCCCAAAGCTAAATAGAGTATCACTTTTGGTGATAAATGTACCCCCTAAGAAACATCTTGCTAAAACTAAGAGGAGACTAACAGTGAAACAATGCCGTACTGTATGGAACACAATTGCTCTCAGTAAGTATACGAAACAATCTAGCGTTACCCAGTAATACGTTGCTGTGCCTTTGACAGCTCATTGGGATCGGTAGTCCTCGGTGTTCTTCCAGTCACATTTACCACGAACACATCGGTTCCAAAGTGCAGATGAAAATGGTAACTGACTTCAATAAAAAGCATTTGATAAAAGCAGGATATAACCACTTTGAAGGGATTGTAGCATGAGTTAGAAAAATGTCTTAATATCCTTCTTCTATTACTGCTTGCCTCAAAGTACTTTTTTTTTTTTTTTAAGTTTCTTATGGAAAAATGATCTCAATCACAAAACTGGAAGAATATGAAGAAAGTCTTATCCAAATTCTTCAGCTGAATTCTCCCACTGTAATGGAAGCTAAGTGGTATAGGGGATTGGTCTGAATCTCTTCCTGCCAAAGACTTTCTGAGTGACAGGTGGCCCAGTTGCTTCACCCTCAGTTTCCATTATAAATAATTAAGTCTAATGAAAGATACATACCCCAAAATGGTGCTTACCTCATCTAATTATACTGATATTCCAACATACATAAATTCCCGGTAGTACAGCAGGATGACCAAATATGATGGATCTAGCATAGACCCAAGTTTGAGTGTTAGATGATGGAAAGCCAAGCTTTTTCTCTGCAGTAGGGTCTAGTTAAAGGAAAGTGAACATGCCTTTAAAAATATTTTTTTCTTAGAGTAATTCAGGCCTCAAATTTAGTGCTGAAAAATCTCTAGCTTTGGTCTAGATTAAATCTAGTAAGAACCATGAGTACCTCCCAGTATTTTGATAATAGCAGGTTTTGCACTGGATAGATGAACTAAATGAGATAAACAAAGTAAGATGAAGATAAATTTAAAAAAACAATAATAAATAAAAATAAAAAAGGTTTTAGGAGTTTCCAGAGGAAATAGAAGAGGTTACATGTTTTAAAGGTACAAATCTGGGGAAGGTTTGTTTCTTGAAGATAGTTTAAGTCTTCGATATTATAGCCAAAGAACAGCACTTCTTTCTGATTCTGAAGGGGTTTATTTCTTTAATTGTTCTTTGATTTTACTGCGAGGAGACTAGGCTGCTAATTTTATTCATAGCAGAGATGTTATTAACCATACAACTGTGCCCATTGCCACAGGCAGTCTCAGTGCTCACTGCTATCTCTTTGTTTTTGTTTTGTAGAAATGTATTCCTTTGGCTGCTGTGGCAACTGTTTATTACATACATTTATAAAAGTACCTACTGATATCACTGGAGCATCTGGGTAGGCAGCTGTGACTCCCTTTCCCTTCCCTACCCCACTGTTGCTGCAGCACCCGTTCTGCTTGCTCTTCATTTTATACGTCTCAGAAGATGGGCAACAGAGAAGTAAAGAAACAAAATCAGTAACTGCTGTACTGTAATAAAATCCCCCTGCACTGTTTTCCACCCCCTCCTCCTTTCTGGAGAAAGACAAAAAATAGCAGGATGTGTTGATGGCTGTTGATGAGAGAAAAAGAAAGGGAGTGTTTATGGGGAGGTGGATCTGCATGAACCTGAAAGGAGGAAGCATCCTCCATGAAGAAGGAGCAGTGAATTCTTACCATGCAGAGAGAGAAGCAGGGAAATGGACCAAGTGGCTTCCAAAATACCAAAAAGAGAGAAATGGGAGGAGGGCAAATGACCAGACGTCTACATCTGTTCCAATGCCAAAGATGCAGCAGTGGGAAATCAGGGCTGAGAACCACAGTTGCCTGTAGGAGCATGATGCTGATGCTTCTCAGTGGTACTATTTTTGTGTTTTGTTGAACAGGGCTGGGCTAGTTGTGCAGGTCACCTGGTAATGGTAGCTTCAGCAGGCCTCCTACTGATTTAATTCTTCCCATCAGAGGTCTTCCAGCAACCACTTGGCCAGCACAGCCCCACTGCTGGTTGCTTGGCAGTCCCCAGGCACAGGGATAGCCCTGCACTGTGGTGCAGACCCAAGCAACACTTCTGCTTAGCACCACATTCAAAAAGGAGAACAGAGGTTTATTTTAATGAGCCTTCATCTAATTTCTCAAGAGATGTATCTCGCTGAAAGCTGAATCTGCAGTCTTCTATTTTGTCACATCCATCCTCTTCTCTCACCTGCTGCACTCTTAAATTATTTTGCCAATCTCCCCATCGTTTTGTATCCACTTTGCCCTCAGGGCAAGTGGCTTCTCAGAAGCATTCACTGAGAGCAGCTAGAGGCAGGATCAGCTCCAGCATAACTTCAGATGTGCAAGAAACAGGATTGCAAAAAATTATGTTATATGTCTTATAAGTGAAGGTTATTGTGCTGAGCTTCCCTCCTCAGAGGAAAATCTCTTAAATAGTAAAGTCAAGGCTCCATGTAGTAATAGGAAAGCAAGAAAAGTATCCAGGGTGTGACCCTCTTCTTTCTGCTACTGTATGTTACCAAAGAGAATTGAGAGGGTCTGTGTCTGCCATGGACTTAACCTCGTGCATGGGAACTCCAGTTCTGAGGTGTGTTTTTGTGTTCTGGTGCAGTTCAGACAGATAATACCATACTAAAAGTGAATTGCCATAAGGAATATCACAGAAAGTGAGTTACCATGGGCAAAGTTAGCATAGCAGCCTGGCCCTGCTTTATTCCACCCTGTTATGAAGGATGAGGATAAAAATGGATTTAATTCAGTCCAGAAGAACCTTTCCAGTTCTTTGAGTCCCGAGGAACGGGAAGGCTTCCCAACCATCCAGCTTTCCTGTTTTATTTGGCTGTATTGCCTCCCTCCACACACCATTCGTGTGTTGGAACTAGGAGGTAACTGAAGTTAGAATTTCTTTTCTTCCTTCTTTGTTTTGTGCTACAGGCTTGCCTTTCTCTTGTGCTAAAGGGTATGGTTACACTGTAAAAGAAGTGGATTCCAGCAAGATTAGAGACCAAGAGTAGAAAGGAAGACATTAAACTTATTTTCCTTATGGTCCTTATTTTCCATGTCACCAGAAACACAGCATTGAGGTTACGCTACCTCAGTTATAGATGCCGGGAAAGCATGCAATCCCTCATCAAGAAACATAAGTTAGATTAGGAAATAATAACATTATTTTGACTAACTTATTCCACATGATTACTTGATAAACATGTGGGGTACCATTATTTCTTTGACCTTCTGTATTTTCACTGTTTTGATTTATACTCTGGAAATGGAGTAAATTTATACACAAATCAACTCTGATAAAACTAAAAATCAACTGTACTTTCATAACTTCTCCAGATAGGTTTTCATCTGGTATGTCTCATAGATGCTGTTGTTTACATACAGCTCACCAGCATAATTTTAAATTGAATATTTTAGTATGTTCTAAATGCAGTGAAAGCCTTCTTTCTTTTTCTTTTTCTTTTTTTTTTCTTTTTTTTTTTT
The DNA here is from genome assembly GCF_047663525.1 of Anas platyrhynchos. Taxonomy (NCBI): domain Eukaryota; kingdom Metazoa; phylum Chordata; class Aves; order Anseriformes; family Anatidae; genus Anas; species Anas platyrhynchos. The sequence continues at coordinate 119,909,792 of NC_092588.1, read as the reverse complement.
TATGCATTGTGCTGGACAAGCAGTTTTTAGCAGCACTACTTTCAAGTGACTGCCTGCCTGAAACATGTTGAGGGAATGGAAAATACTCAGTGCATTAAGCGTATTTAAAGCAAAATGAATTCAGTTATAGTAGCATTTAAAGTATTTTGCAGCTAAGTGCAACTGATGTGCATACATTTCACTTGCAAGTATGTATGTAGGAAGCAGAGGCAGAACTGAAGTATACCAGGAGAGGCAGAGGGCGAAGTACAGAGCAGACCATTTTACATGTATTGACTTAATTCGCCTAAATTTCACACACCAGTACTGCTGTCCTTCTGAAAGAGGCTCCACATCCAGCCTCCCCCAGCTCCTCCAGCAAGCAGAGGCCTCCCCAGCAGGTGGAAGAGGCATTGTTCTGTGGGATGTTTCATCAGCTATGGGGGAGTAAAGGCAGCAAAGAGCTGTCTCTTGATGAGCATTGATAACTGGAAGTCTCCAGGGCCTTCCTGCCCTGCTGTACCCCCTCTGATTCCACCTGGGAGGTGACACGAGCAGTGCTGGGAGTGCCATCCAGCATGCCACAGTATCCGTATTGCCAGACTCAATGCTTGCTTTGCTCTGCAGTCACCAGGGCTTCAGAAACAGAGCTTGAACTGGGAGGCTGAACTGCTGATCGGACAGCAGCTCTGTCCTTAACCTAACTTAATCCTTACAATTCAGCCACCTCCACCTGGAGCTGCCACAGCCACCACTATTTGTCCCCTGATGCTGACCAATTTAGCACCAGATTACCAGCAAGGAGGATGTATGTGCTCTGGCTCGGGTCAGTTCAGTTCAAATAGAGTTAGCCTGCCCTTTTCCGAGCAGGTGCACATCTGAATCAGTCCTTCCAAAGATGACAGGACTTCAGGCAATGAGACGTTTAGTTTGCTTTCTTTGAGCTCCGTGGTTTGGTTGCCAGTAACATTAATAGAGCTGGAATATAAATCACAGTGAATGTAAACCATTTGGGCTGCAGCATGCCGGGCAGATATCCATGCAGAGAGAAGGGCAATTAAATCCTCTTGCATTATAAACCTTACAGAATCAGGCTCTGGCTGAGGTCTTGCACATATGGGAATTTTCTCTTGTGAAGCCTGATGAGTTGTCGTTCTTGTTGCCAATAATGTGGATAAATAAAAGGCTTAACAATTAGGAGAGAAAGGAAACAGAGATAATACACCTGTCAAACTTTTTGTATTATTAATGTGCAAGTGAAAAAAACGTTATGCTTGTGCATGCTGTTGCCCTCAATACCAGCTGTTGACTGTGCACATGAATCAGTATTTTACATGGGCTGAACAGACCTGCTGCCAGCAAGCACTCCAACAGGCAACATCGATAACAGCAGTCTACCCACACTCCATACAATTCCAGCTATTCTTCAAATTAATAATAATACTTAATAAAGCTTCATCTCTCATTTGCAAAGAAAACCTTCAATTAATGTTAATCAGCATCCTCAGAATGTGATCAGGCTGGGCTTGTAGCTGGACGTGCCGAAACAGTTCAACTGGCAGATGGAGCATTTTCCAACTATTTTAATTAATGACTGCTCATTTCAAATGTTAATGCAATTAAATAAATAGGCAAAACAAATAAAAATAATGTACATTATGAAAATGCTACTACCAGAGGCAGTTTTGATCAAAAAAGTGAGCTTTGCTCAAACCCAAGAAGGACCCAAGCATACCCTGCTGGCTAAATAAGCTCTAATAAAGACAGGACTTGCTTTTGTTACTTGCTTTTTCCAACCATTTGTCTGGGATTGACATTTATATCACTTCCATTTTAACCTGCTGGCATCAACTGAGTCATTGCTTCTCCGAGTATTAGAGCATTTTTCTGCAGAAAATGGGAAAGGATTTCCTTCACATGATGTAGGCTTTTTTTTCGTGTAAGATTTAGACTGCCTCTGCTTCTTGCCTTTTGTATTTGAACTAATTGCCTTATTTTTATTTTTTTTTAAGGGCTTTACTTTCTGTGAACCTTGTATACCATAGCACTGATGTAGTCCCACATTTGTTCGGGCTTATAAAGAGTTCAATTAGCCCCTTAATGCCTAGTTCAGTCACAATTAAACCTTCCCTGTTGACTTGGGATTGGTCTTTCTAAAGGCAGTGGAGGTGTTTTTAATTATTCATTCTCTGGTTTGTTTCTTACAGCAGTCTCAGCTGTGCTTTATTATTCAAAGGTTAATGCAAACTGAGAACTGGGTAAATTAAATTTGTTTGGCAGCTAACAACCTGATGTATTACAGATACTGTGAAAGATGGATGGATGGATGGATGGATGGATGGATGGATGGATGGATGGATGGATGGATGGATGGATGGATGGATGGATGGATGGATGGATGGATGGATGGATGGATGGATGGCAAGACTTTTGCTATTGTGACACTTGAAAAGCCAGATTCTGTCTTTAAAAACAATTGCTAGTTTTGTTTCTATGGCTGGTCGATAATGGATGTTCCATAATATTATATTCTCTATAACCCATTTTTGTTAAGAAAGCATGTAGTTTAGAAAGCCAAGAAGCATTAACAGCTATTACAGAAAATTGATGTAGGTACCATGACTAATGAACTACGCCACACAGTACTAAGTCACTGCGTTGTATGCAGGGAATCATGCAGTCAGAAGTTTTAATGAAGGGAGCCCAAGGAATTTCAGGTGAAAGAGGGTTTTATTAACTTTCAGTGAACAAAATGAATAGTTGAGCAGTGAACATGACATGATGTCGTATAATAATTGTATGCCTTGGGTACATTGTGAGGCATGGAGCATAGCCAAGAGCTTTCATCTGTTCTACACATAGGGTTATTTCACAAACCCCTACATACTGTGGAAATCTTTATTGCAGACATAACGAGAATAGTTTCACAAGAAATGCCCTAAGACAATACCACGTCATTTATTTGAAAAATCTACCAACACTGCATTCCTGTGGAAAATATTAATCAGATATCCAGAAGTCACTATCCCAATTGGTCCTAATTAAAATTCAGGTCCTGTATCAGTGACTTGTACAAGCAGGCTGTGAACCAAAAAGAAGTCTTCGTATTTCTTAAGAGGCCACAGCCACCCTGCGTAAAATATGTCTTTCTGTGGACAAGCATTATGCTGCATGAAAGGAGGCTACACTGCCTTTTGGAATAGTAATGCCCAAAAATTTTAGTAGTTTTTAATTTGTTGTTTCCAGGCATTGAGTGTGTAGGTAAGAGACTTGTTCTGTGTATAGGGTTATGTTTTGTACATTTTAAATATTGTTTCAGTACTGTTTTTAAATGAGGACTTTGAATTGACATAATCCAACGCATGAACCTGCTTCCTGTTATGATTTTTAAGATAGCATAACAGTTGCAGACTAAAGCAGCCTTCTGTACTAGTGACTGGAGGAGTCCTTAGGATAGTAACTTAGAAAGTGAAGCTGCAAGGTCATTTGTACCATGCTGTCTTTAGTACAGTGTGTGCTGTATAATAATGTGTGTAATTACACTGCTACTGACTGATGAGGTAGGTGGATGTGGAGGTAGGTGAAAATAGGATGGCTTGTGAGGCAAGACAGTGACAAGACATCTCAGCAAAGTCTCTGTATCCTTGTACTGTAAATACTTCACTTTTGCCCACTAAAATATTTGAGATAAGATGGTCAGGAATTTTCTGTGCTTATTTGAATAATTTATAATGTGATTTTAATACTTCTTCCTAGCTGAATATATCATTTCACTGACAGAGCTTAGGAGGCCAGTGACATGTTATGCAGGACTAACTTAATAAATGTGATACACAATTTTAACTTACAGCATTGTTGTAAAACCAGTGGTACTGCTAGCAGAGTGTTACTGATGCAGCATTTTCTTAACTGTATGTGGTCATCATGTTTTTTTTTTTATTTGTTTGTTTTCTATTTTAGTGCTGGACCCAAAGGAGACAACATTTATGAATGGAGGTCAACTATACTGGGGCCTCCAGGGTCAGTATATGAAGGTGGCGTTTTCTTCCTTGACATTACGTTTTCACCGGACTATCCTTTTAAACCACCTAAGGTTAGTAGGAGGATATTAAAAGTCTAGTATGAGTCCTTTCCTTGTGATATTTTTTTAATGCGTATGTTGGTATAACGTTGTAGGATGAACACAAAATTTTCAAGGCAATAATGAATATTTAAACTGGGTATTTTGATGGAACAAATTTAAATAACTGCTTAAAATTTGCTTGCATGTCTCCAGTATAGCTGGATAAATATGGATTTATTTAGCAAATGGTTGCATAATTTCCAGCAGTTATTTGTTTGATTTGGATTTGTTTCTAATATGAAAGCATTTATATTTGAGTTGCACCCTTTGTAAGCAGCTGAAGGTACTTAATCTTTCCAGTTGACCCATATCATTCACCAGGGGTCTATGGCAGTCTGACAAAATATGCACCTTTCGTGCTACTCCATATAAATTACTTCTCCAGATGCAAACTACACTACTCTTCATGAAGTTATAATTAATTGCTTTCCAGCATTTTTTTGGAAGACTGTAGAAATATGGCAACAAAGACAAGAAATTGGAAAGAAAGACAATGACTTACAGAATTCCTTGCAGATTTGTTTTCTAATGCTGTCAGTGATGACACTAGCCACAAATGTAGAACTGTTCCAATAACATCAAGCTGGCAGATCATTACCATGATAGAGTAGGCTCAGAATGTCATACAGGAAATACCTAGTGGTTTTGAAGACCAGAGAAACAGAAGTGGGATGAAATGCGCTTGTGCAAAATGTCATTGATAACCAGTAGGAATAATTGCTGAGAGATGGTGTCAAAATGGGGTTTTATTGGTTGATCACAGGATTATTACAAACCACCAGCCTAATACATCTGTGAAAAAGGCAAATACACTTGTAAGATGCACCATCTGGCATTTCCTGCAGAGATAAGGAATTGCTGGCGTCATACTCAAGACATTTGTAAGACCTTATCTGGAAGACTGAGTACAATTCTTGATACCCATGCGCACTAACATGAATAGAAACTGGAAAATTTACCCAGCAGGGCTATTAATAGAATCAAATAAATTGATGGGCCTGTCTATTATGAAACAAAGTGAAGAGAGGTTAATTTTTCACCTTCCAAGTTAGAAGAGGGAAGTTTTGGAATAGGTCCTCAAGAGGACTTAGGGGAGCAGAAATATTTCCCTTTTTTTTTGACATGTTTGTGTAAAGGTTGATGCACTGTGTTTGCCTATAATAGAGTAGTTGATTCTTACTTGATTATTGTGAGTACACTATTGAGAGAGGAGCATTTATAAACAAAATTTTGATGCTGCAACAGTAATGTTTATAGTAGTTAACATTATTATCAGGGGAAAGTTTTAAAAAAGAATGAGAGAGGTGAGTTCAATGTACTTGTCATTCTGTAAACTGCACTTTCCCAACCAGTGACATAAAGATGGGACAAAACCACATTTTAGGTAGCAGATGCGGATGGCCAATTTGTTTCCTTCTAGCGTTCCAGTTTAGGGAAGCTTTGAGGTCACAGATGAATATTGCAGGGGTTGTATACCCTGCTGACCACAAATTTTCTGATTTAGATAATTATGATATTCAGTGAAGAAAGAATTGAATCTTTATAAATCCAAGCTTCTCATTCAGTCAGTTAAAGCACTGGCACAAAGGTCGGGCAATGCTCTGTTCTTGCTTTCCCCGCCCAGGCCGTTCTGGCCTTCGCTATATGAGGTCTACCTTGATAGGCTTCTCTGTTTGCTTCATTGCTGCTTAGCCTGTGTGCAGTAGCTGTAATGCAAGAGTTACATTCAGTCCCCTAGCCAATTAAAAGGAGAATTATTTAGTGGGTATTGGCATATTCACTGGATGGATTTCTTGAGTATAAAATAGAGCACGTAGGGGTATTTCTCCTTCCCTTTGTTGAGTCTGTTGAATTTTAGTCAATTTATTCAACAACATCCTTTTAAAATAGAAGGTGACAGTCCAGTTTGCTGTTTCATCAGTAGATAAAGACTTTTTCAGTCCACCCTCAGTTGTGTTTGGCAACTGTATTATTTTGAGACATGAGTAATGCAGCTGTGCATTGCTTATTAATGAAATACCAAGCAAAGAGGTGGTTCTTATCCTGCTTTGTAAAACATTTTTGTCTGCCTTTATCTTGATGCCAATTGTCATTCTAAGAAATGTGTGCATATAAATCATATGAAAATGTACTGCTTGATAAAGGACGAGAGAGCTGATGATACCATATTGTATTACTAAAAGGGCAGTATTTATGATGAGGGAAATTGTTATCTGTAAGAAAGTAATGAGTACATGTGCACAGGGGACTAGTGTCAGATAGAACTAATATTTCACTAGCATTATTTTGTACGCATAGATTCTTATTCTTTTCACTTGAGCCACTGTCATAAATAACCCCTGTTTTCAGTCCTGCTTTAGGAGCTCTTAAGCTGTTGCTACTTCATTACACATCTTTCCCAGATTCTGTGAAATTGATTCACAGGTTAAATAGTCTGGGAAGTCCCTTGAATAAAGCAGTGTGGGAAGACAAGTGCTGGCCATACGGTAGCTGCTGCTAGTCAATATTGTTGGGAAACAGTACTTAAATATTTACTCCAAACACTTATTTCTGGCAAAAGAAAGGTATTGAGTTTGTAGAACATAACATATGGCATCACGGTACAGTGCTAGTTGTGTCACCAGGTGCTGGCAACTCTTCTACTTTACCATGAGATTTGTGATATTTGGGGCTGTTCTTAAAATCATGGTTCTTAGAGTTATGGGAGTGGATAATCACAGATTTATTTTTTTCTAAGTATATCTACTCCTCATGGCTCTATCAACTTAAAAAAAAAAAAAAAAGAGAGAGAGAGAGAGAGAGAGAGATAAAATACAAAACTGTGGAATGTACTGGGAAAGTCATAAAGTATATCCCGGACTTGGCAAGGTTACCTCCATGTCAGTCCACAGCAGAAAGGATCTAATTCACGTTTCTTGCTATGATTGAATTCATACATTCCTCCTGAGATTTCTGTGGGCCACATTCATCCCTTTTTTACTATGAAGAAAGGAAGCATTTAAATGAGTACTGTCAAAATTGATCTTCTAAAAATGTGACCACAAAAGACCTGGGAAGAAACAGAAACTGTATTTCCCAGATGCGATTACTTGACCCAGCTTGAGGTTCCAAAGGCAAATGCCCATGTCACATAACATAGTTACTGTTAAAGGACCTAATACAAAGTGTATTAAAATCTTCAGAAAGATTTCCACAATCCCTTTTCCTTATCTATTCTGAGACATTGCACAATCTTTTATCATGCACGTGTATGTTGCAATGGGAAGCAAAAAATAAATTTTAAATTAGGAAAAATATATTGAAATTATATTCTGGATACATATCTCTGTTTTTTTTTATTATTATAATTTTAATAAAATGTGGTGTAGCCATTTTTTGTTTCATATTATACAAAGTTTTAAATATTTTCTAAAAGATCCAAATTCTTTCTATAAACCCTGTTGATGCTTATTCTAATCATTGGGCACCCTGCTGTGTATTGGAAAACATGAATTAAAATTAAAAAACTGAGAGCACATTTGCACATGAAGAAAAGATGTTTGAACCTATTTGTTGATCGTGGGGGTGATTAGTAAATGTATAAAGTAATTTTCATTTGTTCTTCTAGATAGTTAACCTGCTTTCTTCAATTTTTACACCTTTATCTGTATTCTTCATGTCCTCTGATTGCACTCTGTGCCTCATTTTATGTTTTTGTATACCCAAACATCAGGCAATCAGGCTTCCCTTCAGACTTTCCCCTACAGGTCATCAGTTTTGTTTTTGTCTGTCTTTGTACTGACACCTGTCAGTGTCTCTAAAGCTGAGCCATAAGCGTAATATCAAAGTAAGTTATTTTTCAACAAAGTAAGAGATATCATGTGATAGGTCAGATTATAATTTGCTCTCAAAATATTCCCTTTTTCCCCTTTGAAGTCAGTCTATTTCAGTCTTTCAGCTTGGTCTCATGCCTTGAAACCAGACTCCAAGCTTTCTGAGCCAAAGTGCAGTGACCCTTTCAGCTCTGCTTGCCTTTAAGACCCATGGCGTTTTGCTTCACTCACAAGAGCAGAACTCTGGTGTGGAGGAGAGAGTCCTTTTTCCAAAAGGAGCTTCTCTGTGTGGGCCAGATGCAGCTTGACCAGGGGTGACGGAGGCTGTCCCAGCCCAACTCCAGTTGCTCTGTGTAACCAGAGAACAAGATTTTTAGAACAGCTCATCTGAGAAACGACAAATTAGCTTTGGCTTTCTGGGAGGCTCTACTCAATTAAAAATCCTTGCTGGCCTCCACTGTGAGGAGGCTGCTGTAACGCTGTGCAAATGAGCTGAGCACCCCCTCAGCTGAGTCAGCAGGAAAACGGGCAGGCTGCAAAATCGCCCCTTCCTTTGCAGCGGTCCCCCAAGCCTCACACTAGTTTATGAAATGAGGCAAGAGGAAGGCGTGGAACAAGCAAAGCAAGCCATAGACAGGCACCTGATCTCACCTTCTACTAAAGGCCAGGTGCCGGTGAGACTTCATTCTTGGTCACTTCGAGGCTTCACTTCAGCCACAAAACACAGCATCTGTCTTGTAGTGAAGCAGGCTTAGAATAAAGAAAGTTGTGGCCTGTTCAGAGCAGCCACTTACAGAAATGAATACAAATACTTAGATGGCCTGCCAAGGAAGTAACATTGCATTTCTCCAATGCCTTAATGACCCCCCAGCCCTTTGTAGAAATACCTTTGAGGTTTCTTTTTCCTGCTAACTACCTCCCTTTCATCTGTAATGAATTCAGACTGTTCCTCCCCTTGGCTTTTACAGGGGAAAGCTCTCTTGTTCTGCTGCTTTCTGTGGGGTATTGGATGGGATATATAGCTATACACAGAAAGGTGGGTGTGTATGTTTAGGTGTATATGTATATATATATACATACACACATACATATATCTGTATGTGTATGTATACATATATATGAGTAGGAGGTGTCACATCCTTCAGTCAGCCTGGAGAATCTCAGTTTAATTTCTCTCCTTGGTCCATATACAAAATCAGTGAATTGCCAAAGTATACAAATTTTTTGACCTGAGGGCCTCTAAAGTTTAGCCATTGTGACAAATTGACACTACAACATTATACCAGCTATAATTGTTGAAGGAAGGGCAGTAATTTCATTATCCTGCACACTGTCCCACCAGACCAGGAAGTCTTGGTGCAGTCTTTCATACAGGTGTTTGCAGAAAACTGAGTGCTCTTCAAGAGCACACTCCCTCCAGGAGTTGTCACTACAGTGGTGTCTGCATTTTCATCAAGAATAATCTTTATTAATAACTTCTACTCAGATACTTGACTGTGTTCAGTCTATTACAGTGTCAATTCAATTTAGCTGTAGCTGATACAATATGGATATATCTATCATTATCCTAGTACTCTGCTAGCTTTATTTTTTAATTTGAGTGATTTATAAAATCTCTTAATCCCAACTCTACAATTAATCTTGCTAGGGACTTTAATCTCAGCTTGCTGAAAAATGGTCCACAGGACTTGAAAGCTGCAATATGCTAAATCACCTCTAAATCAAAATTAAAATAACAGAATACTCCATTTCCTCCCTGTACATCGCGTATGTCTATCAAGTGACTGAAAAATTGTTCTCGGCATTTGAAAGCTTAGCTGTCTTAAATCAACTGTGAGACTGTAAGGAGAGTCTTTTTCCTTTGTAAATATAACGTGCAGAGTCTATAGAATCTGGACTTAATGACAATATTGAACATCTCTTCAGTTTTTTTTTCTTTGTAATTGTCATAACACTAAGCTCTATGCACTAAATATCATTACATGGAATCCTTTTCCTTTGGTACAATCTTTGTAGGCAGAGCTTCAGTCCACCTTCTTTTGCCCTCCCTGTGGCTGTTGCCATGACATGACCGGCCTTCAGACACGATGGTCTCCTGTCATCCTGTCATTGCTATCCCTGTCATCCATCTGCCTCATCACCACCCTTCTGGAAGCTCTGCATTCAGAGGCTGTGTGTCTGCAGGCAGTGCTGCACCAATGGGGCAGCACACACCACTGGGCCAAGGGTGCATCAGACCCAGGTGGCTCCCTCAGAAACTTCAGAGCCTCTCAAAATGACAGCAGCACAGAGACGTGGAGAATGGAAATGCAGGCAGGAATACATAAGGCAGAGGAAAGGATCCATAACTATATTTTATTGCCAATAAATGCAAAGGTCACATTTGATAGAACAATATCCTGTAAACCTCTGAGATTTCCTTTGCATTTAGTTACCTGAGAGTTCTTCTACTAAATGCCAAGTTGAATTGCCATTTCTTCTAATGAATAGCCCTCTTTTTCACTCTGTTTTAATATACTAATTTGTATCAATAGTTTTTATTTTTTTTAGTCTTGATGAAAATGGCTCTATCCAGCTAAACTCTTCCTGCTTCTCCCCTTCCCCCCCAAAAAAAGCTTAGAAGGTTCATAATTTCTTCCTGTTTCCTATAAATACGCAGCACATTAAGCTCCCCATGAGGACCTGTAGAGTCATCTTGTGGGGGCTCTCTTCTGCCTTACAGTGATGGTTTGCATACCACCTGTCAGGTTCACTTTCAGAAGGGGACATGATGGCTATCGGATGCTTGGGAAACTAGATATTTCTCTTATATCACATGCGTGTTCACTCCTGCATAAAAATCTACTCATAATCTAAAAATGCATCATACATCAATGTTCGTTCTCATCTTCTTTTATGCACACAGATATATACATATACAGATTTGAGAGCCAGAATTTTATTATTATGATATCAATATGGAATAAGAAGAAACTAGTAAATGTTCAAAACCAAGTCAGCTACTGTTTTGAGGGGAAAGAGCACTTTGGGGACTCAGAGGAAGTGGATGTGGGATGATTCAGCCCACATGGTTTATTCTGTGAAAGGGAGGATTTGTTTTGTAAAAGTTAAATGGGCTGTAATTCCATAAAATTTTGCTTTCTCTAAATGGACTTCATTACTGACTTTCCATACACAGTTACTAAACATAATAAAGATTATGCTGGCTATAATTAAAAACCGTTTAAAAAAACACATACTGACATTGTTAGGCAAAGCTTTTGACATATTTGCATCATAAAATAGTTTCTATTCTGAACCTCCCTTACCTGGACAGCTTTCCATTTCTTTTATTCTCTCCTGCTACTGTTTTATTTTCAGAAAACTGTACAATTTAAGTTAATTTTTTACTTGCCCTCTCAGATACATCAAAGATTAGTTAAATTCCTCTTTACTTTTTCTGCTGTTAGATCTGTGTGCAAACTGGCTACATTCCAGTAAAAAGTACACATTTAGTGTTGCTGTGTTTATTCAAATGTATATTTTTTTTCCTGCAACAGTCAATTCAGTGAGACAGTGTGAGTAGTTACTCAGCTTCATAATTACCGTGGATATAATGAATAATTACTCACATTGCATACCGTTTCATTTTCAGCAGTGTTAAAGGTTAACTCATATGAATGCTATTACATGCCTTTTAAATCATGATCACTTCTGGCTAGTTATGTCTCACGTGGTGCATTTTGTTACAGAAACCACAGAGTAGTTTGCATATCAGACTCTTCTGTAGGTCAAACAAAAGTAACTGTAAGTTATTATTTCCTGCTAATGTAGATGACATATATTTTCCTTTGAAGTAAGAAACTGTAGCTATTACCAACTGAAGGTTTGTAGGAACTGCCTGAAGTGGCATATATTGGCATATATTTAAACCGTGCTCTTTAACAGTGATCATCATGTGCTCTGTCATTTATTATGCACTTTATGTGATAATCCATTAAGTATTTCAACAATTGCTCAGGTACATGCTACAAATCTGTAGTTGCAAAACAAAGATGGATCATCTTGTTGTAGAAATTCAGCCTCAGCACTGGATATAGCTAAAATGAAGTGCACTCCGTAAGAAATTTAGGGATGATAATTAACATAAAGGTTAACATGGACATTGTGTCACTCACAGGTATAGATAATATTCACTTAGATTGTTTTACAGTATTGCTCTAATATTACTAAAGAGCGAAGGCCTGGTCTTGTTTTTATTATTCTTTCTATTTGAGGAGACAAATCTATTGCTCATAAAGTCTGAAAAACTGAGATGGGAACTACTTGCTCCCTCCTGAGCTCCATGAACATCATCATAAAGGGCATCATATTTTTTAATATATATATAACCTTTTATGTATGCAGTACAACTTCTTCCACTTCAGGTAGTGCCACTGTAGTTTTATTAAAACAGAACTCCTGGGGAATATTAGAGAAAGACAGAAGTTTCATCTCAGGAATGACTGCAGGATTGTGCCCTTGTAAGAAATGAAAGAGCTTGAAAGGAAATTTTGCAAAACTGCAGGAATGAGAGCCCTGGGATCTCAATCCTGCTTCCAGTGTTGGCTGAGCAAAATTTTGTTTATTCTCCTGTAGACTCTGAATCTTTCATCTCTCCCTGCACAACTGCCCAGCTTCAGTAGGAGCAATGAAGAAAAGGGGATGGGGGCTTGAACCCAAACAAGATGAAGAATGCAGTTCCTCAGTACATGCTATTACCCTCTTGCATGTTAGTGTGCAAAACCAGAGTCATTTCTTCTTCTAGACATATTTTTTAAGAATTATGACTGAATTCAGTGGAGTCTGAAAGTGCATGGGTTGTGTTTGTAGGACCAGCCCTTTCAGATCTAAAGCAGTGCCTTTACATGCCTGTCTCTCACTGAAGTTTAAGCCACTCACCCACACGACTGCCAATGACACAGTGGCTTCTTGGGTTTACACCTAACATATGACTGTTACATGCAAAACAGAGATAGTGAGTGATTTTAAGACTAAACCTTGCTGCAAAACTGGTGTTCAAAATCACCCTGACATACAGGAGTGATTTGTCTTGTCTCCAATCAGTTGCCTCCAGTCTCTCAACTGAAATCATTTTACTTTGCCCTTCCTCAGTTTTGTAAACAGTCTTTTTTTTTCTGCCCTAAAACTTACTCAATGAAAAGCTTTAAATGTACTTCTTTTCTCTGTAATCATTTTCTCTCCCCCTTTTAAATACATAACCTCATTTTCTTCTTAGAGACTATATAAAGTTGTTTGTTTTTTTTTTTTTTTTAATTTGTTTAATTCTGTTTTACAATACTCAGAAGGGTTTAGCATTCAGCAGTAGGTAAATAGATGAGTTTGTTATTATTTATTTACAAATATGAATATAAATTCTTTATCATTACCTTTCAAAAGCTTCTTTATAATACTTCTACAGTTTTCAGAAAATAGTCCTATTTTTCCATATTTTTCCTGCAATTCACATTTCTCTGACCTGCACTTTTATTCAACAAAACTGAGATATTCTCTGAAAACTGCAGAATCAAAGAGAGTAAATCCATAGAGGGCACTTATCTTTCAAGAAAAAAAAAATAGATAAATTACTCCTCTACCATTCAATTGTCTGAGGATAACTCCTACCATACACCCACACACTCCCTTGAGCTTCTGAATGGGATTGTTTAGGTGTTTTCATTAGGGGATAAATGGAATTAGAGTGCATCATTTATAGGAACCATTTAAGTGGCATCAAAGGTTAAAATATGACCATATTAAAGAAAACAGTGTTCCCCTGGAACAGTGTTATCACTTGACTTCTCTCTACATACATAACAGAGATGACCCTGCATAACTTTAAAATGTGCATATGGCAAACACAGCGTCCATGTCAGCATTTCCCACATTAGATGCAATTTGAGGCAATACCTGGATGAGGAAAGCAATATGTCATCCCAGCTGTCCTGCGTGTTATTTAGATTTCTCTGGCATATGAAAATAGTATGGGGCTTCTCACCTTGTCCCTTTTAACAATAGCTCCTAAGCTTATTACAATTTCACTATGAAATTGAACAGATCTGGGGGATGTGTAATTATCCCCAGGCCAGAGGTTTCAAGGTAAATGAAGGTAATTGTTTTCCTCTGAGCTGCCCCAGTTGCTGAGGAGTCAGAGTGGGGAGCCACCTGCTTCCTCACATGCCAACTCCATCAAAACCACCAACTCTCCGCAAAATGGGGAGAGGGCGGGCATTTCCCAGTTTGCCACAGGATATCAGTGGGCCAGTCCTAGCTCTACCACTTGTGTTTATCTTTTCTGTGTTTGTCTCTTCACCCTGACTGAGGAGGCCTGGGTGGCGCGTGCCACTGCCAGCCATTGCAAGCTCTGCAGCATCTAGGGGCAACGTCACCTCCCACTACCCATCCACAGTTCCCGGTGTGTCATTCATGCAGCTTGTTCTGAAATTCTGAAAACTTCAATTTTTTTTTTGTGGTTAAAATGTCTCAGAGTATTTGTACAGACATTGTCAAGTGTGCTGGCATGTTTGGCAAGTGGGTGACATACCTGTCAATGATAAGAAGTGATCCTTATCTTGTGACTGGGTGCCCTCCTCAAAGTCATGGTTTAAGATATACTCGTAGTGAAAAAACCTACAGTTCAGTTCTAAGTATTTGCAAAAAATAGCCTTGCAACTACAAACAGATGTAATCCCACCTACATTTATCCACTAATAGCCTAAGATGACAATGGAGTGTTGAACAGTTTATATAAGACATGAACTACCTCCATTCATTCCAGTGGCTCTCCAAGTCCTGCCAAATTCCCAGTGTCCCTTCTTGGATGCTTCAAAGGGAATATGTGGCAATATGTCTGTCCTCTAAGCTGACAACAAAAGTTACACATTAAGATACAGGCTCACATTGATGTCATTAAGTAGGCTACAAGCTTAGACTGACCCCCGTATTAAAATAAATTGGAAGGTATAATTTAATCCATGCAAACTTTACTCAGATATTGCTGAATAAAGTCCTCAAATTTTTATTCATGGAAGCTTAGGAAAGTATGTTTTTTCAGGAAAAATAATTAAGCAAAAATTTTATTCCAACTATAGACTAAGAAGTAAGAACATGATACTTACAATTAAGCCAATGCTGAAGTGTTTGCCTGAGTCTTGGGACAGCCTGCTGTGAAATATTCCCTGATTCAGTGTTATATCAGGTATTAATAGTGCCTTAATCTGTCTGGGGACCTAATGAACACTGACCTACTATTTACAGGATGCTCCTCCACACCAGCTCCTTTTGTGGACACTTTTAACACAGTGTAAGGCAGTTTGCCACTTGGTGGATTTGTAACCTTCCTTATTCACAGTTATTTCTGTTTTTGAAGATGAACATTTAATTTTATCACTGAACACTGCTTTCTTGATCTGACAGAAGACTTTTCACTCCAAATGCTGAATGTGCTTGGAGTTCTTATGGGAGAAAAAAAAAAAAAAAAGATTGTCTGGCTATAGTGTTTGGATGAATTGAGCCCATTGTGCCAGAAATATTTAAAATTCTCATAAAGGTATTGGAAGTGAAGCACTTAGGCTGGAAAAGAATAAGTGAAACCATGACATTAGGGGAAAAAAAGAAAGAAGTTATGAATATGTAGAGTACAGAGCGGCAAACTATTCAGTTTGCCTATCAGTTGGCAATACCTTTAGACATAGCTGCATGTAAAACCTGGTAAGCTTTCTTTGTTGGGATCTTTGTCACATAACTCACTGGTCCATGACACTGCACTCCAGGAATGCTTTCCCAGATTTATGTGGAAAAATACTTACAAGAATAAGTATTTCTTCTTGAATGTAGCACTGTAATATCAGAATTCTACTACCTTTTCTTTCCATTATTTTGTCAAAGCATCTTGACTTAATCAAAAGGGACAGAATTGCTCCATGTTAGATAGTGCTTTTTTTCTTAATAGAGGTAGAATAGGCACCATGTTATTTCACTTGTGTCCTCTGTTCTGCCTCTTGGTGAGTGCCCCAATCTTAGTCCTGAAATCACTGGGAATTCTGGTATTGAATTAAGCCAGAACAGGGACAGGCCTGCCATCAGCTTCCAGTTCTATTCAGACGCAGGTTTGTCTGCATGGTAGAGTAGTGATAGGTTCATAAGTACTCCCAGTTAATAGCACTAGTGAATTCTGGTGAAGAATACAGGTTTCTGAGATTAGAGGTGTGCTTTGCCTGGTATTGTCTCATTCTCCCTCTTGCCTGTCTATTGGCTGATGAGGTAGACCACCAAAATGATACATCTTAATTTTAGATGTTATGAACATGTCATTAAACCTATCTAGTTTAACTTGTCATTTGTGTAGAAATGAGGGAGAAATTAATTTTTGATGGAGATCCCAAGGGAATGGTTGTATTGTCCCTTCCTATCAAGTAGCCTCAGTACTTATTCTGAACTACACAGAGGACTTTAATAGCTGAAATTGTTTTAAAATAAAAAGTCTGTATGCAGAAGCACATCATTCTAGACTAAAAGAAATTATCTCCTCCTCAATGCGATAGATACAGGATACCTGGGAGGGAATACAAAATAGGTACTGTGTTGTTTTCACCCTGATGGGCAATTAACTCTACCACAACCACTCCTCCTCAGAGGAAGAGGGGGAGAAAATATGATGGAAAGGGCTCAAGGGTTGAGATAAAGACAAGGAGACTACTCACCTGCTATAGGCACAGGCAAAACAGACTCAGCATAGGAAGATTAATATAATTTATTGCCTATTTCTAACAGACTAGATCAGTGAGAAACTAAAAGCAAGATAAAAACACCTTCCCCCATCCACCCTCTTCTATGTCTTCCCCCCAAGCAGCACAGGGGAACAGGGAGTGGGGACTGCTTGAGGGGAGCCTTCTCTTTCTTCCTTCAGTCTGCTCTCCCATGGGCGATGCCCAGCCAGCATTGCTCATGGCTTGGCTCTGGCCAGCAGCGGGTCCCCTTTGGAGCTGGCTGGGGCTCTGATCTGACATCAGAGCCGCTGGACTCTGCTCACAGAGGCTACCCCTGCATCCCCCCGCTAAAAATAAAACACACACACAAACACAGAGGTATTTGTAAGCAATTATACCAATTCAACTGTGACTTAAATTTGGAAATGAAGAATAGGCTTTTTGTTCCCATGCAAGAATAATGAGATCAGTGGGACCAAGGCAAGAGGAAGCTAGTGAAACTTGGAAACTTGTCCCATTCTTACATTGCAGAAAGCGGTTCCATTGCTGGCCACAATTGGAAAAGACAGACTTTTATTTTGTAAGGAATATCCCTATTTTGCTCAATCTTTAACTGGCAGAATAGTGTAAGTTCAACCAGGAAAGCAAAATGGTCTTTTGTGTATTTTTTTTATTTTTTTTTATTGCTTAATAATCATGTAATTATTGGCTTGTACACTTAGACACACTATATTTTCTAGGTAACGTTTCGGACAAGGATCTATCACTGTAACATTAACAGCCAAGGCGTCATCTGCCTGGACATTTTAAAAGACAACTGGAGTCCAGCATTAACCATTTCTAAAGTTCTCCTCTCCATCTGCTCCCTCCTCACAGACTGCAACCCAGGTAAGACAAATTAACTTTCACATTTGTCTTCAGTCATGATTCGTATTCTGTCAACTACTGGGATATGGTTGGTGCGCTGTTGTATTGCTATGTACTAAAAAAAGAGACAAAAAAATAAGTATTAAATTCATTTAAATTGAGGCATAGTAAAGAAAGAAAACGCAGTTTTAGGATCTCGTGCATTTTTAGTAGTTGAAAATAAAAATCTGTTAATTCTGAAGTTTAATCAGTGGAAAATACCTTATAGTAGGCACTAATTTGGATATTACAAGCAGGATATTAGTACCAAGAAATATTAATGTGTTAATAAATATTGAAAAGGAAAGCTTTCATTTAAATATGCTGATAACATGTTCTCTGAAAAGAATATTAATAGTACTGACGATGATAGATGTCTAACACAGACTCTACAAATAATGAAAATTAATTTAAATGAAGTTTATTCAATATCCTGGACAGCCAGTATGAGTATTCAAAGCAAGCTGTCATTCATATTAAGTAGCATAGCACTTAACCTCTTCCCTCAGCTCTTTTAGATTTGTTTTCTGCAGTTGACCAATAGATCTGTAATTTGCACTTTCTCTTACCCTGTTTGCCAATGAATGGTTCTGACTGTAGCCATGGAAAATTGTAATATATAGAAATTACTAAAGAATCATTTAAAGAAAAACTAAGCAATCTGTTTGCATATCTTGAGTGTTCTTGTGGTTTTGGTTTGGTTTGGTTTTTATTATAGACTTAGTTTTGTTTTATTATTATTAATTTGCCATCTAGGTTTTAAAACTTTAGGTTTCCTGTTTCTAAACTTTTCTCCCCAACCAAAAGGCTAAAAAAAAAAAATGCTTTTCAAAGGCCAGAATGTGAGATTCCTGTGCAGTCAGGTGCCAAGTCAAAGGCTGTAACAGGAGACTGAGTTATTTCAAAGCTCCAGATAAGGTGAAAGTGGACTTTCAGTTGCAATTGGCTGCGCTTTTTTTTCATGTGGGTTTGTTACTGCTTGTAGCATTAGAAACTGCTGCGTTCCCCCAGCTGAGAGCTGGAGCTGTAGAGGATCCCTGCAGTCTCATTCCAAGCACGTTCATTTCAGGAGTGCTGGGTGCTCTCTGTTTACCTCTCGGGAAGATTGACTTCTTGCAGTGCCACTCCAACCGATGCAGAGGTGCCTGTACAAAAGCAGGTGGATTGGTGACATAAGCTTAAAGAAAAGCAAATGGATGTTTGCTCAGCTGTGTTAGGGTCCAGGTAAAGAGCTTCAGAGACACCGCTGTAAAATCAGTAGCTGTCTATCAGCAAATACGTCCATTTCAGGATTTAACAGCAGACCTGTGTCGGGGAGTGAGGAACTGGAAGTAGATGTGCACTCAGTTGTGCTTGCCTTTCTTTATAGGCAGGCATACAGGCAGCATACATACCATTTCAAGCAATGATTTGAAGTTGGGAAATTTACTATCTCTGCCCTCTCAGTCTTTTTCCTCTCCTTAGACTAGTTTACAGATGTTGTTGGCACAACAGTGAGCAAGTAGGTCAGAGGAACACTGAAAACTGTTACCCATATGATACTATCATATGCAACATGTACTAAAAATGGGAAGTTACTCTTCAGTTTCTTTCAGTTAGTAGCTATAAGCAGTCATGACTGTAGTAAGTCAAACAATTTTATGACATTTCATTTTCAATTTAAACATTCTCTTTAAATGCAAAGTGGTTGTGGATTTTGTTACTGTGCCCTGTTAAAATTTTGCTATGTTTTTTGAGGAATGACTGTAATTTCTTTACTTGTATTGTGAGTTCCCCTCATATGAGGAGCTGATGGTGGTAGCTGTGAACTGCTGAGTCATTTTTGCCTTCCTTTGAGATGACTTGCCCTGTGTTAGATGTTGTTTTTATTAAAAAGTGAACTTTGAATTTTAGTGATCTACAACACAAGGCTTCTTACCTTTCAGTGTATTGCCTAACATGCTAAAGCCTGTTCTGGTTGTACTGCTTGTCCCGTTCATTTCAGATGAAATTTTATCATTAACAAATCATTGGAATAGATGTTCCTTGCCATCCAGATTGAATATGATTGATAGATAGATAGATAGATAGATAGAGAGAGAGAGAGAGAGAGAGAGAGAGAGAAAGATAGGGATATGTATCTATATATATCACTGAGATATATATCATATACTTATATGTATTATTTTATATATATATGTGTGTGTGTGTGTGTATGTATGCATTTTGCTCTCTGTCAGCTGGAAGTAATTTTCTAATCCCCGAGTCATCTCTTCATCAAACTAGTTGGCTCCTTTTTAAAGGCAGCAACCCAACAGGGATCTCGATTTGATAAGCAACTTTGAACTCTTTGTTCACTATTCATCAGACAGAAGTAGATCAGGTCAAATGGAAAGGCAACACTGAATCTCCCACAAACATAAACACTTGGGATGGGTGAGTTTTCCACCCCCAGCCCCTCTGAAGGGAAGAATCAAGTATCAGTTACCCCCAGCCTTACATTTATGCAAATCTTCATTAGAACAACAAATAGCAGTAAGAATGGCAGCTAATTAACCCTCAGTCATACACAGTGATTAAACTGAGCCAGAGCACAGCTGCAGCTTCGTTGGCAAGCACTGCTATTCTTCTCCAGCAGGCTGAGCAAATGAAAAGAGGTATTTGCTCCTGCCGCTTCTGTCATTCACACAGCCATCTACAAAAGACACGGAGAGAGTCTCTTTCCTCCCTGGTTATACATCACCACCCTTTGTTCCATATCACTCAAAGCAGGAGCTAGTTTGTCCATTTTAAACAACTCATACAATCCTTTACTCATAAGCTGTCTCAGACCCTTCAGTCCTGATTGTTATTAATTGTCTCTATTTTGCTTGGCAGCATCAGACGGTAAACTGTGTTAATGAAATGTCTGAATTTTGTAACAGCTGGCTGACTTTTTTTTGCGGGGGGAAAGGGTGCCGTAGTATTTGTGTGTAAGTGAACATGTGTGAATTATCTGTCAGCGCAGGAGAGCCAACTGGAATGGTATCAGAGAGATGGGAGAAATGATGGGATGCACTAGCATTCAGTCTGGGGATTACTGCTTCTCTTTAAGGTGGTACTCTGGGACACAGCACATATCTCTTCTTCAAAGCAGGGCCCCAGTCCTGTAAACATTTTGGCATGTGCATGAGCAACCCTACAAAACCTGGTAGATGCATTCATCTACATAAAACTGTGTGTGTGAGTAAGTGCTCGTAGGCTGTGTGCTCGAGTGATGAATGTATTTACTTCCAGTGTTAGCTGCTAGGGCTTGCCTACATGTTAGTTATTCCAAAGTAACTCCATGTGTGGACACTCCCTCTTTTGAAAATATATTGTGAGGAAAAACTGTCTTACATGGAGTAAAAGTCAACTGTACATTAAGTATGGGAAATGTAGCCCTGGGAGTATAAATTCCCATACTACCTTAATCCAAAATAGCTTTCAAGTGTGGATGGCCCCTGAGGTTTTGTATTTTTACAGAGATTGAAAGAAATTAATTATTTTTATATTTAGACAGCTGATGATGATGAGCTGGGTTAAAATGTTTACTGCTCTCTGTTGGTCATTCCCATCTCAACCCTGCCAAAGGTTCTCAAGTCTTATGGAAAATTCTCATTTGCTTCAGAAGAAATGAACTGAAACACTGACGAGACTGCCCTGGAACTTTTTCCTTCACATGGCCTCCTTTTTCACACATGCAAAATCTGAACTTTGCTTTCGTGGTTGTCCCTGATGTCTGAACAGTCTAACGTCAAGCCATGTCTGCTTAATAACACATAGCTAAGCCTTGATTAGGACATTAAAGCAAAACCTGCTAAATCTCCCTCACTTTTTTTATCATTGTTTACCTGTAGTTAAGTACCATTTTTTCCACACAACAGTTCTACAGACAGTAAGATCTCTATCCCTTGATTGCTCCACTGGCATTCCCTACCAGGAAAACTGGACCTGATGCCTTGGTCTTCTTGCTGCTGCCCCTGGTCCCTGAGGGACAGACTGTGCCCCATGATCTCATTTGGGCACTGACGGGCACCACCTTCCAGATGGGAATTTGTGCGGTGCTGCAGGACGGAGGGTGGGAAGGGATGGCCTGAGGCTGTATGCAGCCATGGCGTTTTTTTTCCCCAAAGTGTGTCTGGTTCCACTGAACACTTGGCTGGCTACTGAAGCACAACTAACTACTGAGAGGCTGTATGAGCTTCACTTTCTTCACTCTTTAGAAACCTCTGCCAAATTTCTAGCCTAAACCGATGCATGGGAATTTTATACTAACTTGTTTTTCAGCAACTTTTATCCTATAGCTTAAATTACTATTTTCTCTTGCTGTTTTTCATTCATGGTGTATTAATGAAGATCCACCCTCTTTCCTCTTGTCTTTATTTGCTGCACACTAACCAGGCCTGTGTATATTCACTTCCACCCATAAGACAACCTTTCCATTCCCCTTATCACCCTTGTTGCCCTCTTCTGCCCCTGCATCAGGCTGAAGTCATCCTTCCTGAACATGGCTGATTTGTGGGGAGTTCATCAGTGCATGAGGCACGGCTAGACAGGCTAACCTGCTGGTGGTCACCACCATCCGGACTGAAAAATTTACTGATCCCAGTTGGACGTTCCTGTCTCACTCGCAGCCCTGCCAAAGGCTGATTCTTCCTTAGCCCTGTCATTTACACCATTTGTCTGCTTTCTAACCCAATTCAATTAAGTGATTCAGAAAGGGGAAGGGGAAGGGGAAGGGGAAGGGGAAGGGGAAGGGGAAGGGGAAGGGGAAGGGGAAGGGGAAGGGGAAGGGGAAGGGGAAGGGGAAGGGGAAGGGGAAGGGGAAGGGGAAGGGGAAGGGGAAGGGGAAGGGGAAAGGAAGGGGAAAGGGGAGAGGGAGAGGGAGGGGAAGGGGAAGGGGAAGGGGAAAGGGGAGAGGAAAAAAGGAAGGGAGGGAGGGAGGGAGGGAGGGAGGGAGGAAGGAAGGAAGGAAGGAAGGAAGGAAGGGAGGAAGGAAAATAAAGCTTTTATAAGAATACTGCATTGACCTCTGGCAAAGAAAATGAGCAAACAAGTGACAGCAGTAACTGCTTAACCTGGATCAACACTAGCCAGGTTAGTTGTTGTGACTCTGCTTTTAGATCCTGCAGTGGCATATTATATTAGCAGTGTAAAGCTGCTTATCTCTTGTTATCCTTTAAGCACCACAGAAAGTGTGAAGCAGTTTGTTCAGTCATATATTTAAAGTTTGCTGTGAACATAGTTTCAGATGGAAACATGTGCGTGTCCTTAGCAGTGAGAGCATGCATAAAAGTAAATGAGCTGGATGGATATCACTGCATTACTTTGATGTGAGTCCCATCAATTTTTATAGGAGTTCAGTTGCTCAGCATATCTGAAAAGTAGACTGTTTATGTTAAAAAACTTTGTGATGCATGTGTGGCACTCAAATAAAATACCTCAGTTAGAAGTATGCATGCTGGTTTTTACAAGTACTGCCATGAATCATGACTTTACTAGGTGGTTTCATACTTTGTTAACCCACACTAAGTAACATGGCTGTGCATTTTAATGACTTGCATTTATCTAGGTACAGATAAACAAAGTCAAATGACATCCTAAGGTTATAGGGATTTTAGTCATCTCACTAAGGGACATGAGACATGCTTTCAAGCTTTCTTTATATTAGTCATCCTCATGGTTTGCCTTTATCTTTCCCAGAAACTTCATTTTTTTCACCACAGAGTTGATATAGTTGGCAGTTACTGATAACATATTATCATTGCTCTTCTGTTGCTATTACAAGTTATTCGCATGGTTTGGCGTGATTTAGGTTTGCCTAAGTGTTTTCTGCCAAAAAAAATACTGGTACCCTTACCTCCACCTGCATGAAGGTGCTGGAATTAAGAGATGGGATACAGTTATTACAATATTTTTTCTTCATATTTTTATTCATTGTTGCTTTCTTAAAGGTTTGCAAGTCTCTATGCTCTTACTGCTGGGAGTATAAAATCCCAGCTCTGTCATCCTTTGCAGAAAAGGATTCAATAGTGTAATTTAATGTATATCTTTGATCCTCAATGGGATCAGAAACAGCACTTTGGAAAGTGACTTTTCAACATAAGCAATAAAAGCCCTAAAAGCCTGAGTGGTATTTGCCCTGCTACAAAGCTGCTGGAATTGCTGCTGTCTCCAGGAGCTTTGCAAAACCCTAGTAGGTGGGGAGAGTTAAGTCAGACGAGGTGTAAAGGGAAGACTCGTTTTAGCGTACTGTCCTGATTTCCCAGCCATTCCTCCCTCTCAGCCAGCAGCGTGCTCTTTGAGAAGGAGCCTGGCGTCGTGCTGCGGTGCCACGGCACCATCCCTTGGCAGGCTTACCATCAGCAGCCGCCCCAGAGCTCACTGCTGGGAGGGCTCTAGCCATGATACATGGCTGCGTGCCTAGCACCGGGCCCGGTGCCTGCAGACAAAGTTGCTTCTAGGTAGTTCTGGGAGCCTACGTTCTGAATTTGTGGTAGGGTTTGGGAAAACCAAGCCTCACCTAAGTGATTGTAACAATTCCTTCCTCACTACCTAGTAGTATATGGGGGTGTGTTGGCACTGGCCCATGTGGATCAGCTGGTTGAGGAGGTCCGTCACTGCCACCCGCAGCACCCGTGAACTGGGCCTTGTCCCACCTTCAGCACGGAGAAGTGGGTTCATGTGAACCCTCTCAGGAAAACCCATCCGCTGAGACGTTGGGCTCAGCTGCCAGCCTTCGACTTGATGCCCCTGGACATGTTCCCTTCTGATGCTGCTTTAGGGTGATCACCCCTGGTACAGGGGCAGTAACATCCAAAACCACTGTGGCCACTTATAAAGTGAGCATCTGTCAGTGCTTTAGATTCCACAAGAACACAGGAACAGCTGTTTTCTCAGCTGATAAGCTCCAGCCATACCACCATGCATTTTAACAGGCTAATAGGTATCCACTGTATCAATAAAAAGATCTATTTCCAGAATTACTGAGAGACCTGAAAGCACTAGCCTGTCCAAAAAAAGAAGAAAAAAAAAAGGTTTAAAAATAAATCTAAGGCAGCTTAATAAAGGAAAATGTAACATAGCTGTAAAAACAAAATCTGTTCCATGCTGGAGTGTTTGGCTCCAAGTGAGGATTTGGCTGACTTGTGGTCGCAACTCTGCTGTTTGGCTTCCATGTCCTAACTCTAAAATAGCTACCCAGCCCCGGGTAATGAGGAACAGGTCCATGCCCCTCGGCAGGCCAGAGTTGTCTGTTCTTTCTTCTCTTCTTCTATACATTTAGACCTAAGAGGAAGCACACATGATATTTGTCCTCATCTGGTGCTTCTCCATCGCAGAGGCTGCTTTCTGTCAGTGCCGGTTCATGTCAGATGTTCCTTCTACAATTTTTTAGGCTTTCCAATTATCATTCCTTCTTTTCCCCTCACCCCAAGTTGTGAAGTGAGTTTAGAAACTCTGCATGACAGCAAGTTTAAGGGATGAGCCACTTCTCATTTTCCTCATTCCTGTAATATTTTCCCTTAAAGGCATAATCTGCACATTTTGCTACTATCAAAAATCTTTACTTCAGAATCAAATCTGATTTTTTCCTCCTTCCCGTTTAGCAGCTTAACAGCTGTGTTCAGGTAATTAAAAGGATTTCTAGTCTTCCCTGTACCCAAATATATTTTCCACTTCTTTGTAATGGAAAGTCATTTTCTTTTAGAATATTTTTGTCAAGACATACAGAAAACAGGAAAATCATAAATACTCCTTCTGCAATAATCCAAAACATGTTTGAGTACATCAGTCAAGTGTGATGAATATTCTGAATAATGAATGAAATTCTTAGAAATTGGCAAAATAATATTTAATTTGGTCAATTTTATTAGGCTGGCTAACCACTGGTGCTTTGATTCTTCTCTGGCACCCACAGGCTACCAGTTGCACTGTCATAGTACAGTACTATCAGATTTACAACAAAATAACCTCGTTTTTCCATATATCCCGTTTGTAAGCAGCAGAGGGTTGTGTAAACAATGAAATTGCTCTGTTGTCTGAGATTATTTATATTCTTCAGCTTGGAGCTATTTTTCCCTTTTCTTCAGAGTTTGTATACTGTCAGGAAATGGGATGGTTTCTCGGCTGTTTCAGCACAATGGAAAATGATCTTTTTGTATCTTGAGCAGCACAAAATCTATGCCTTGTCACTCAAACATGGCAACAAATAAGAGATGGCAAACAAAAGTTAGAACAGTTAGGAATCACCTCATGGAGTAATGTTATTATGTGATTCTAAGTTGCGATGTAACCTTTCTGTCCTTTTTAAAATCTCTACCTTGGGATGTCTCCAAATGGATTTAGCTCACTCCTGAGGCTTTTCCTTAACAAACACAAAGGTCAAGTGTGGTCTCTGCTATATTGGCACTACTGGATTATAAGCAGAGTGGATGGGTACACATGGCTGACTTTCACGTAAAGGCCACCCTAGTAAGTTGTCCTAACATAGCATGAAAAGAAAATGAAACACAAAAGTGATCATTTTAGTTCTGCTCTCTGTGACTGCAGAATGACAACGTCCAAGTCAGGATTGCCTTGGGAAAAATGCATCAGCATCTATTTCATTCATATGAGCAAAGCTCATGGCTCTTTCTGGCTCTTTTTGCCAGTAAGTACCTATTTGTCTTCAAATACTTCAAATTCCCATGCCATTTCTATTGAACCTGCTGAATATCTATTGAAGTAATTTGTCCATGTGTGGACTGATTGTATCATATGTCCTGGAGCTGGTATTTACAAATTCTAGTCTATCATTGCTTTCTCTTTCCATACCTTTTAAAAGATATTGTGCTGTGCTGTCTCTACCATACTATAGTATATATACTACATGTATGTACACTGCACTAATTGCTGTTCTATGGTTATATTCACATACAGTTTCTTACCTTATGAGCTGGACACACAGCACCAATATGTTGGAGAAATTTAGGCACCTAAAGATGCAGGCACACAAGCAGCAGTTTTTTCAGTACTCCCAGGGGAGATATTGGTATCTTAAGTGCCTCTAGGGACTCTGTACAGTCAGGAAACTACAGACTTGTTGCACATCTGGTCTTTATGTATTTGCAGACATGCACACCTGTATGTTTTAAACTCTGTGGACGTAACATATGAAAGTGAAATTAAACATACATAAATGCAAGCAATGCAGCAGCACATTATGAAAATTATGCATAGATAAGCATTAAAAGAGAATTAATTTGCTTGGCCATAAAGAGGTGATAAAAATGTTATGAGATTTTGTTCCTATCAATGGACCAAGTCCCCACAACATGAACCCATGACTGTGGGGATTATTATAACAGCAGGAAAAACATTTGTGAACTGTCATCCTTTTAGTATTTCTCAGGAAAATATGTCTTGGAATATCTCCTAATTATGCATGCAGAGGGAGGAGGCTTGGATCAGGATTGCTGTTTATGTTGGCCTAAATCTTTGCTCTTTTCAGTTACGTACTGACAACACCTTATGGGTAGAAGAGCGTTGTTCAGGGGCATAGAGGCATTTCATGTGTTGAGATTTATACTGTTCAAAACTCACAAGACATCATTAAAAAGATTAGCACTACTACAGAAATAAGGTTGTTTAGAAATATTTAGTTTAAACATGCACTTTCAGAAGTCTGCAATCTGTTTAAGTATATTTTTCTCTGCAATGTGACTGGAGTTAACTGCATAAGAATATTGGTGGTTTTATGTACTATAGAATGTAAATGGCAGAGCTTAGTTTTTAAAAATAAAATGTGCAATCTGGATTTTGTGATGTCTAAAGTCATTAGCTATAGCTCCAAATACCTGTCACACATGCTCTTAGCCTATCCTTTTTTTAATCTGGTGTATCTGTAACTCTACAAAGAATGATGGTTAAAAGGAGGAGTATAGCCATTCTCGAGCAGAAAAACAGTCATGTGCCATTCAGTGGGTATGTTGCCTGCAACTGCTCATTGCTCAGTGGTTCACTGAAAAGTGTAAAATTCCCTCAAAGCACTTCACTCATACATAATATTTGAGAGGAAATTCCCTCCTAACTTCAGCTAATGATCAGATTATGTGATGTAGCATGAGCAGTAAAAGCCTTAGCAGTGGTAACTTAGGTGGTGCCATGACTAGTATGCTTCCTAATCCTTTCTTAATTTTTCTAAATTTCCTCCTAGTATTCCTACACTGTACTCTTGTATTTGTTCAACTATTTCATGTATGAAACATCTACTTCCTTTTAACTTTCTCTAAATGTGTTGATTTGTTTTTTGTTTGTGTTCTTTTCTCACTATGGAAAAGATCAGCAAGACCATTTCTTTTTAATAATCTCTTTATAAAAGTACCTGTCACATTTTTTCTTTAGTCTTTTTTTTTTTTCCTAAGCAAAATAAGCTTAGATTTAATCATTCCTTAAATGTGAAAGGTCTGACAATGCTGCTAATTATTTCTTGTCCTTTTCAATAAATTTCCTACTCCTATTGTGTTTTGTTTTGTTTTTTTTTTCTACTTAAAGCAATGTGAGAAAAATTGAACTTCAGATATAATAATGCCCAGCCATCAATGGTATTTGATTAAATCAGAGATTGAATAAAATCCAGAATAAATAAAGAGGCTTGTACATCTGTATCAATAAATAAATGTAAATGGACTTTAGCCATCATTAAATTAAAAGTACTTGTAAAAATGTATGAGTGGTAAATGCTAAAAATACAGAAGTTTACAATATATTTTCCTGCCAATAAACATATGTAACTTAAAATAATGCCAATGGAGATTTCTTATGGTATTACCTTAGAGAGAAGACAGGTCATTTAATGCATACCCATAGTAAATCTTTGTGCAAACCAAGACCAAAAGAAGTCATCAATGTTAATTTTTTTTACCAGGTAAAGGGTTTAGATAAAGCAGTTACTTCATATATATAAAATATAAAGTCCTCATTATGTGTATTTTCTTTGTTTCATGCAGATTTTGTCTAGCCAATGCAGACATATTCCCAATTACACTGGCTTAGACAATTCTATTTCCACTCATGAAAATTATTCTTGTTTCCTTAATGGATATATTTTCTCACTAATAGAACTGTATATATATAAGGGAAAAATAATTAAAACTAGAAAGTAAATAATGTGAGACATCATATTTTATCTGTATCCCTACGCTTAACTCTCTAATCTCATAATAATTTTATCTAATATTCATTATTTCAGTTAGTACAAATAGATGAAATCTCAGCTGGAACAAATTGGCATCACTTCTGCTCAATATCTTACCCCAGATATTTCATATAGACTTCGTTCAATTTTATTGTGTTGGTTTTTGTTTGTGTTTTGTTTGTTTTCTTGTTTGTTTTCCCGATGTACCTTTTCTTACATGAAGGCAAGGGCAGAATTTTAAATGTATTACCGTATATTTCTAACTGCCTATGAGCCACCTTCAGGACACTAATTAGCACAACTATTTTAAGGCTACTTCATCCTGTTCTTAAGATACAGTTATTCTTGTTTCACCATAGAAATCACACCATTGCATATTTTCTAAGTTACTGAAAAGAAGCTTGTTAAATTTGGCTCTTTAGCAGATTCACAAGAATGTAGAGTCAGTCCTGACTAAACTAAAACAATATTTATAATCCTGGGTGTAAATAAGCTAGCTATTAAATCATTTAGTCTCTCACTTCCTTGAGTAGGATTTCAGAAATTAGCATTCCTGAGTTGTTCAGATTCTACCTTTAAAGATGATTTACACTACTACAAGATATGTCTTTTTGTATTTTGCATGGCTAATTTTCTACATTATTCATCAGGGGAGGAGAAAACAGTTTTTTGTGGGTTTTTTTTCACAGTTTTGCAGATCCATCAAAGGCAAGAAATAAGTCAAATTATATGCAGTGTGTATTTCGGAATCCCTATTTTCATAGCATATTAAGTTCAGGTGCATTAATCGGAGTAGGCGACAGTTACTTAAATAGCAAACCTAAAGATGGGCTGTAATGTAAGATTTTGTGTTCATATGGGACACAGAAATAGAACTTTGATTAATAAATTGTTTGTAGAATGTTCCATCAGCACAAGGTGTAGAAAAAAAAAGGCCCTTCTATGGATCGGAGCATTTTGCAACTTTAAGATGAATTAGATTTTGGAGAATTCTCAAGGGCTGAAATCCTCATCACATGGTTTTTATAATGCGGATTAGATAAAGTGGCATAGAACTAGAAATAACTTTAAAACACAATATTAAACTAGCAGAAGGAATGCCCTCATGACCTTCCATGTCCTTTTTATCTCTACCTTGTACATTTTTTCCTACAGATCAGTCTTAGCACTTTATAGGCCAATGCCTGAAATCCCTCGACAAATTGACTATCATTTAGCCAGGCATGACAATGGAGTCAGTATGATCCCTCACACAGGAAAGATAGGATATCCAGTGAAAGTTATTTTACCTGTTACTAAATATAAAATTATCACTGTAAATGTCATAAATTCCATCTTCATTCAGGGTTGCCATGTAACTTCATTGCAACTAATCCGGGAGCCAAATCTGCCTGCATGATGAATGCTAATTATTTTGTTTAACCTGCTTTTCCTTCTAGTCCTATTAGAACTTGTTCTTAATTAAGCTTAATTATATTCATGTTCAGAAGTTAATTTAGAATTGGATAGTCCATTTGGTTACTAAAATGAGGTTATTTTCACACTCACCTGCTGATTCCTCATTGCCAGAGCTGGCACCACCCTGCTCCTGTTCTGCAGTACTCCATGTCACCTGAGTACTCAGTATCTCCAGAAGTACTGCTATAACTAGCCTGTGTAAATATTCAGGTTGGTACCCCACTTTTCATGCTTTATTGAGCCACTATGCACTAATACAAGCATCTTCCTTGGATGCATCTTTTGGTAGGACATTGTTGCTCTATATTCTGCAGCACCCACGGGATCAAAGTTCACCACTCTGGACTGTCAGAAACCTGTCAAGTGTCACATGTCACTGACTCCACAGACCCCTGTCTCATACTCTGCTGAAAAGGCACCTGTATTTTATATATTCACAGCACAATAACATTTGGAATGCCTCCTCTAGGATAGCGTGAACCACAGATACAGATGGCAAGCATGAGGTACAGTCTCAACATGCCATCAAGCAACCTGGCTCAAATGACCTGTGCCTGCAGTCCTTAAAAGCCCTAAGAAGTCTGCTCCATTAAAAACCCATCTGGGCCATGGCTACAAAACCTCTGAACATAGAATCATTTAGGTTGGAGAAGACCTATAAGTCCAACCATTAACCCAACACAGCCAAGTCTACCACTAAACCATGTCCCTAAGCACCACATGGTCATTTCCAGGCATTTTCCTGCCACTGCCTCGGGGTGCAACCTCCTTCCACATGTTCCCTGGGAAGAAGGAAAAAATAGGCAGCTTAAATAGTTCAGTTTAAATAGTTAAAAGAAGAGGCCAGACTATTTTTGAGTTACTGGAAAACAGTAAGAGGTGTACTAATGCAAGGCACACCAAAGTTCCTATTCCTGTTCCAAGGGATGTTCAACTTCCCAAGGGATTTCAGGCCATGGACTATGGAAAGAGAGTCCTATTGGTATTAATAGGACTAAAATTCTTCACCAACCCTCCTCTTTGTAAGTAAAAGCCTCTTGTATTCCTTTGACATTCTGTATGGGATTCCTAATAACAGTTTTGGATTTAAATGAGTTGAATTAATAACAAGATTTAAAAGGACGAGAAAGAGAAAATCAGATTAAACCAAAATAAGCAGCATTCATAATGTGTGCAGGCTTTTCTAGTTACTCCCTGGATTAATTGCAGTAAAGGAACAAAGGGATAGATTCAAGAGCAGGATTCAGATGACTTCTGTGTCTGACCTAAAATGACCCCGATGTGTCAGAGTTGAAGATTTTGGTATTGCTCACATTCAAACCCTTCTCCTAAAAGTGAAGATACCTTTGGGACTCATTTTCCTCTCAGCATCAAAATTCAACCAAAAGACCAGACAATGCAGTACCTATACAGTAATATTTGCACCTCTCCCTGTCCCCTGAAAATCCACACAGTAGATGGATCCTGTTGGACCAACTGGTTTCTTGCAGGCACCAGAAATCTACATTTGGTGCCTGTAGTTATGGGATGTCTGACAGTATACAAAGCAGGTCACCGCTTTCCTCTGAGATGGTAATTAGTGGGAAGTGAGAAGAGATAAATCCAGAAAAAAAATGTTATTTTTTCTTTAAAAGAAATAAATTTTAAACACACTGGTATTCATATGGAATACCTCTCTCTCCTTCAGTAAATCTTGAGACAAAAATAAACGTCCAAAGACTGGTTTTGTTTTGTTTTGTTTTGTTTTGTTTTGTTTTGTTTTGTTTCTGAATATATAGTCATCAGCCTATGGATATGTGCCAGTTACAGTATGGATCTTAGCATTTTGGTTGTTTGACAGCATTTTGAGTAATTTCCTTATTATCTACTCAGTGATCTTCCATGAAGTGAATGCATATTGTTATAATGTATTTGCTGAATTTTTATCAAGCCATGTGCCATGTAATGTCTTCCATATCAGGTTCTTAGTTGCTAAAACTTTTTTAGTAATTTTTTTTACTAATGACAATGACTGTTTCTCAATCAAATTCATTGTTGTGAACAGATACTTCACTAGTGTATCCATGCTTTTAATTTTGAAATGCATCCAAGCATCAAAGTAAAGGGTGTTATTTCAGAACTTTAATTGTTCCAGCATGATAGCACTTCTAATAGGTGCATGTTCTTCCTTAATTAAAGACAACTCTTCAAGATCGGTACACTGTGCTTCGTTGATCCATGATTGCCTCAGCTAACTCCCAGCCAGTCCCTGAAGTTTATAGAAACCCTGCTAAAAACTGCAGACAGAAAAAAAAAAAAATGACAAGAATGATTTCCCTTGGCAAGATACAGAGATGAATCACTGCCAGAGCTTTCCTTTAAGAGCCATGTTAATAAAATTGGGCCAGATAATACTCCTTATTTCTGAAACATCTTTTTGTGAGGCAGCCTCATATTTCACACAGATCTGTGGTAGGTAGCCTGACAGCAATCAAATGCAAGTCTAGAGAGAGGGATGAATTTCTCCTTCCATATATCCAAAATGTTTTAGTAAATGGATGTTTTCTAAACTGGATTTGCAGAACTATTTTATTTTTGAAGATAGGTAACATTTTCCTCCAGATATCAGTTTGGACATTGGAAACAACTCATATATGCCTTAATATTTGTGTAACAACTCCTCCAGTCGCTATATGAACTAACAGAAGTCAGATGTGTTTCTGACAATTCCACAGAGCTCAAAATTTAGAATCAAGTCATGGTGTACAGTCTCTTTATGACATGTCTATGCAGACACATTTACCACAGTAGCCAGATAGCTTGCAAGTGTGTGTGTATATATATATACATACATACATATATATATATATATATATATATATATATATATATCATATATATCATATATATTCTCAGAATATCCTGTGTGATGGAGAAGCATTAGCTCACTTTTACAGATGGGAAATTAAGGCACCACTGTATGACCACTTAACTTTCTTAGGGTCATCATGACTACTTGCAAACCATGAAGACCTTGAGGCACTCCAGAATTTCACTCCTTGCAAGCAGTGTGACATGACTGCTTCCCTGCTTACCTGCCCAGACACGTACCCTGGCTGTACAACAGAAAGAGACCTCAGGATCTTCCATTCTTTATCATATTCTCTTTCTCCTCCTGCACCTACCCTGGTCTCTCCCAGGAAAAAAGGTTTTATGTGTATAGCTACAGAGGTAGCCAAGAACTAGATGATTGGGTGACCAGGCCTATGGGATGTACTAGTGAATACAACTTTATAGGAAGCCTTATGAAAGATCATAAGTCTCCTTTATCCCTGTGTTAGCACAGTGACCACTAGGCTAGCTTTCCTATCTAGGGAAAAAGCCGTTTTTGAAAACTTAGGCTTTAAAGTTATACAGTCTCCAAGCTATTTTATATAGCACGGTTTTCACTTAGTTCCCTAACTGCGGAGGTGATGAGTGTAAATGTTCAGATCTGCTGAGACCGTGTCTCGGGTCCTTCAACATCTGCCCTGTATTTCCTTATTTCCCATGTTAGTCCTGGAAAGACAGTCCTGGGTTTTGTCTGAAACTGAGAAGTGACATAACAAAGTCAGTCTTTGTTTCTTCTGACACCAATACGTTACATCACCTTGTATCTAAGAAGAGTATGTCAAAGGATATCTTACTGAATCTCTCATTATTTTTCTTTTGTGGGAAGAACCCTTGAAGGACTGTTACGGTTTAACCTGGCAGGCACCACATAGCCGTTCAATCACTCCCCCCACCCCAAAGTGGGATGGGGGAGAGAATCAGAAAAATTAAATTAAGAAAAGATAAAAACTCATGGATTGAGGTAAAGACAGTTTAATAGGACAATAATGGAAGAGATGATTATGATGATAATAACAATAACAATTATGATTATAATTATAATATACAAAGCAAGTGATGTGCAATGCAATTGTTCACCACCTGATGACTGATGCCCAGCTAGATCCTGAGCAGCAGCTTCTCCCCTGCCCCCCAGCCAATTCCTCCCCACTTTTACTGTTCAGCACAATGCCACATGGTGTGGGACACCCCTTTGGCCAGTTTGGGTCAGCTGTCCTGGCTGTGTCTCCTCCCAGCTCCTTGGGCATCCCCAGCAGAAAAGTCCTTGGCTCTGTGTAAGCACACGGTCATATGGTTGTCCACTTCACCAAAGCCACGTCAGCCATAGTAGAGAGCCTAATGAGGTACATGAGCTCTAAAGCAATTCCAGCAGGCGTATTTTGATGTTTTAGCACACTGACGTAGCCTATATATATCAGAAGTATTCTGTTGAGTGTTGAGCTGTGGCCAGCCAAATCTGCACAACTAGTTCCTGAAACAAGAAGCAGAGTTTGTTACAGTCCGTATCATATGATTTCTGCTCTAAGCTGTAATTGCTAAAATGGATAATAACTTCACTGACTTTCTAGAATTTGTTCCTTTCTCCTCTAAGGACCACTTTTTTTTTCGTTACTGAAACAATCCATTTTATTTGTTTTGCTTTTTATAGTGTTTATTGATCACTTCATCTTTCTTCAGCACAATTTTCAAAGAGCCTCATAGATGGATAAATACATTATCTTTGGATAGTTGGAACTGTGATTTTATGAAGGCCAGGAATAAATTGTGTTTCTGCTTGTAGGGTGTGTAAAGCAATCCAGAGCCCCGCTACTGCTCTTTGTTCTGGCTTGAATCATTCTGTTGTTCCAGTTCGTAAGCGCGTGTTGATCAGACTTCCAACTGCGAGGCTAGTTTTATTGCTGCACAAACAGGGATTAGTGCCACGCTGTACTCGTTTTCACTCGTGCCCTGATTTTTGAGCACTGTTTTCGAAGGTGAAAGGTTAGTGGAGTAATTCAGTGTGCCACTTCACCTGCCTTTGCCTCCAAAGAATTACTTAGCCTGTGCATTATTATTAATGATAGCAAGAGAGAGAGCAGCACTGCCACTATAAGATCACCGAAGGATCCTATGATGCATTTCACATACCTCATTTTCCACATCAAGATACACAGTATCCTTGACATGGTCTTCTAGGAGTTCATTAAGTTTAAAA
The DNA here is from genome assembly GCF_047663525.1 of Anas platyrhynchos. Classification (NCBI taxonomy): domain Eukaryota; kingdom Metazoa; phylum Chordata; class Aves; order Anseriformes; family Anatidae; genus Anas; species Anas platyrhynchos. Next base: position 119,874,547 of record NC_092588.1, on the reverse strand, counting down.
TAGGTGACATGTGGCAAACTGTGGAAACTTCCTAAGGCAAAGTGACACTATAAATAAAATTACTCACAAACAATTCATCTTTTCTTAATCCCTTCCTCTTGGAGTATTAAATTGTTCGATGACATATTTGGTGCAGCATGTCTCGCATTGCTTTTGACTTCAGTTTTCACTGGCTGGTCTTCCTATAAGACTAGCCAGGATGTCACTGAAAACAACATGAGAATATAAATAGATACAAAATTTAATTTTTAAAATTAAGTTTAAAGATATTTTTGGTGTGTATACAGCTGCCAGCATTTGCTGTTAAGAAAACTGGTGTTACAGGGAATTATTAGTTTCTGCTTTTTTCCCCAATCTTTTTTTTTTTTTCTTTTTTAGTTTGGCTTTTGGGACCTATTTCTTAAACATTGGTACAATATTAAAAACCACAAAAATTGGATTCAGAAAACTTGGTTTTCACTGCAAGCCAATGTGGGAATATATACTGTCCTGCACTGCTATTTGCACTGAAATCACCAAACAAAATGTAGTTATTAAAAATATTAAATTTAATTTGTTGGGGGTTGATTTCTGGGTAACCAATCCTGCCTATGCTGCTGTATAAAGATGATTCCAAGGCAGCTGTACAGTAGGTGACATATGGAGCACCTGCACTTTTCCTTAGAAGAGTTTGAAAAAGCAAGCACTCCCAATTTTTTTAATTCAAAAAGCAGTACAGCAGAATACATGGAAAGAGCCCTAAAAAATCAATCAGTATTCCAAAAATCAAAATCACTTCTAAACGTGTAACTGAAGTCCAATGAGATAAAAATAATAATAAAAAATAATAATAATAAAAAAAGCTTTTTTTCTTTTTTTTTTTTTTACACAACTGGTTCAAAGAAAGGAAAGCAGATTTAACTTTTGGTGACTGATGTTTCAGTACGTACAAGTAGTTCCATAGAGCCTCTCAATGGGATGCCTCTCATAGCTATGAGAAAGGAGTAGTATATGGCTCGAGAGACAGAATAAGACCTTTCAAGTTGCATCTAACCTTTGGAAATTCTTCCAGTTTAATTCTGCTTCATCAGCTGGAGGCCAACTCTTCAAAATTCCCCCCCGATACAGAGCTGAATCTAAACCTGAACCAAAAAAAATAAATATATATATATATATTTCAAATATTTGGCTAAAGAAATTACAAGATTTTTATAGGACTGTGGTTTTTAGTTTTTAAGGTGATCCAGAAATCTTTCTGAGAACTCATTTCTGATGGTGTAATAACTGGCTCCATCAGCTGTTCTCTATTAAAACTGTAAAATGCTGCAATAGAAATATTATTCTATTTTATAAATGCTCATAAATATATATATATAATGCATACAAACACCCATAATATGCATTTTAAGTCTAAATGTGTGTCTCGTTAACCGTGTTGGCACTACCAATTGGAATTTCATTGCATATCATGTGGCTGATGGAGAAGGCACATTGAAATCAAGCTGTTAAATACACTATCTCCGTTTTTTATTTCACTAGAGTATGTTTGCTGTATTTTTAAAAGAGCATTGGAAAGCCCAGGAGATGAATTCTGCTCTGAAATTGCTATTTGCTGACATAGAAATAGCTGTAAAAATACAAGCAGAGAAAAATACAGTGTAGCAATATATTTTCATTTATTTGGGGGAAAAGTAGTTTTAAAGAAGAATTATAGTCTGTCTTCCAAATGATAAAGCAGTGTAACTAGCATTAAGCACAGCTGAAATTTTGTAATGACCAAACCTCAGCTCATCCAAATCCCCAATAGCATTAACTCCCCAGAATTGGGCTGTAAATTTGATTAGCCGTACAACAGATATGAGATACAAATGTTCTTCCTTATACAGTCATATTAAGTGGCTGCAAAAGAAGATGACAAGTCATTGCAGGGCAGCACATCCAACCACTGAAGCAAGACAGGAATTCATCTACCCCAGCTCTTCTCCCCATCACGTGCAGCACACGATTGCTCTTTGTTGTCCCAGGTTCCCAAATATCCAGCGCTCTGCTGGTGTGTCCGTGTTTGGCCACAGAACAGAGGGGAAGCTGTGTGTGGAAGGTGTTACACCATGGCCACATGAGCTCTCAAGCCAGGCATGGTGATCTGAGAGGTCCCAAAGTACGAGCGTCCTGCCAGGCTCACGGTTGCCCATGGTTTGAATGGGTTCATTGCCCATGTTTCCAAGAGTGACATTGCCTGAGATTGTATGTGTGACAGTGTTCTCCATAACAGTTTTTGTTCTGTTTTTGCCTTAATTTATAGCATTTGGAATATGGCTTAATTGTGCTGTTCTTATTAGTAATTTATTGTGGCTTTATTGTCATTTATTTCACTAGGTCCTTCTGATAACACATTTCTTTATATTCTGAACCCCTGGTTTTCACTGACATTTAGACAAAGCCCCACTGGGAGTAGATTTCTGAAATGAACCCTGATTCACTGATGAATCACACTACTTCTTAAAAAAAAAAAAAAAAAAGTGGTTTACTAGTTATGCAAACAAATTTCTAACATTGAGAATAAAACCACAGATATATACAAATGGAAAATAAGAAACAGGTTTACAGTAATGAGAAATGGAAACATGGGAAAAGTAATTCTGAGTTTTGAGATCCAGTATTCCTTTTCATCTTTCAGTTGGATAGTTTATGCAGCAGTTGTTTTATAACTACATCTTTGGCCCTACTAATTATGATTTCATAATGCTCCTTGTGCTATGTAGCCCAGCTGAGAACCAGCCATTAGCCAGTTTGTAGAGAGGGCAAATGGGTACTATCCTTTCTTCCTCTCCTTCGGTCTTTTGTAGGACTTGAACACTATGGGCATAGGCTGTGCGTGGTGAGGATGAAATCTTCAATATTATTTTAATTAAGCTGCTTTTGTTTATCTGATAAATTTCATTTTATGGCCTGTTGCCATGAACTACGTAGAGATGGTAACTCATGACTCACTAAGTGGTGAGAGATGTCTCTTTGGGTCTGCTGCCCAGCTGCCTCCTCCAGCAGGGACAATGTGGCTTGGGCCTAACGGTGCCAATCTTCATGCAGGTGCAAAACGAGACCATTTGCGTGTCTGGAGTTCACACACCATCCATATGTCCACCAGCACAAATGCAGTCTGTATCAACTTGGCCAGTGTGCCACTAGTTGGGTGACTGATCTAAAGTGAAAAGTTTCCTCCTCACCAGTTGTCTTGGCTTCCCAAACAAAGCCATTGTGCCTCCTGATGGTTATATGGCTTCATAGGAACTGCTAAAATAAGCTGACTCTTCCAACACCTGTTAAAGAGTCCTTATTAAAGTCCTCACAAGTAATGACAACACAACTCAAGACCCTCTGGCAGAGATGTGACTTAGGAGCCTCTCTGGCAAGAAGTATTTGTCTGTTCTTTCAGCTTGGGATCTCAAACTAGCGAGTGAATTTGCCAGACTGTGGTTTTGTTCTTTTATTCAACGTTGTTGTAAGCAATAAAATGTATAGACAAGCTGCCAAATTGCAAAGAACAATGTTATTTCTGTTATTACTGAGAGCAACTTCTAGCAGCGTCCAGTCCACAGCTGGCTGTGGGTGCTGCTGGTCCTGCTCATGGTAGGGCAGGCAAGTACTGCTCCTTGCATCAGCACTCCTGCTTCACACAGGCAGGTGCTAGTGGTGGAGGCCCTGACTCAAGGCATACACCCCAAGATGATGGTTGATTCACAGACCACTCTCTTGGTGGGAATTTACACACCTCCAGCAAAAGCTAGATAGACCTCAAACATCTTGCAGATAGTCACCTGTCACCTCCACTCCTTCCCCAAATACAAAACAAAACACACAAAGACAAAGGCTTACAGCTAAATATTTCTTTGTCTTCACAGCCAGCATCATCACCAAAACATGAATTTAGACAGTATTTTAAAGTACTGCACACAGTTACTGTTTTAGCAAAAAAATCATTTTTCCTCGGGCTGCTTCATTCCCTTCCTTCTTCCCCTCACACACATGTGGTAGGGAACCACCATCTTCACTTCAGCAATATGGAGGACATCATCAACACACGGATCTGGGAATTCTTTCCACAGGAGACACAACCCATTGTGTCTCACATTACTGGGCTTCAACTGATTTCCCCACTTCTATGACAAGAACAGCTCTTGCTGATTCAGCCACCACAACAGAAAGTAGCCACCCTCCCATGCCAGGAGGAGGTAAGAGAAGGAGCCTGTACTTCCCAAATCCTTCTGAAGATATATGTTATTGATATAGTACTTGCTGTGTTCCAGATGACTACACCATGACATCCTTGCAGGCAGTCAACATCAGCTGCTCCAGAGGCCAAAACATACTTCACCTTTCCCAACAGCATCAAAAGCAACAAATTCATTAAATTTTGCTCCAAGGATTCCTTTTGAGTTCCACCCTTAGTCTCCTTTTTTCTCTAGTTGTGAGGAAGTGTTTCTTCATGCAGGAGGGTGTGGGAGGTTGGTGCAGTGCTGTCAGACTCATCCCTGAGCTTTACAGCCACTGTGATAAGGTTTCCCTCAGGCTATTCCCTAATTTTTTGCCAAGAGAAGTTTTGCCCTTTCCCATTACCCAAGTTGTTCATTTACAGTTCTTCTCAAACTTATTTCCAGCCGTGAACATCTTTGCACTCCTTAAACACCAGTAGAGTGTCAGCCTCCCATCTGCACAGACCAAAATCCTTCCAGTAACCCCCCATACAGTTCTTCTCCTTGTCTGAAGAGCTAAAGGTTATATACTTTCTATTCTGAAACTTTTTAAATGGATCTTAGCTCAGCTATACCTCTTTGACACTCATATGTGTAAAAATAGCAAAGTCCAGGCCTCGATGACCTCCTCTGGATATATTAAGATACTGAAGTTAAGCATATGCAGTAAGTGCTTGCAGGACTGAGACTACAGGGACTTAGCATGCCGTAGCTGCGGTGGTAACTTGCCTTACTAATTTAGAAGGTGCAAATTTAGGATTCAAACCACAGGCTCTTCCTGAAAGTGCAGGGTACATATTCAAAGCAAAAGATTTTTTTTTTCATTAGATATTATCCACTAATATTCAGTACTGTTGGCAGTAAGCCAATCAATTGATTTTTGGCTAAAGCAATGTATTTATCCTATCATAAACACTGGTTTAAAGCAATGTATTTATCCTATCAATGTATTTATCATAAGCAAACAAAATAGCCCAGATTTACTCTGCTTTGCAGACAGCCTGACATCTCGCTCTGGGAATCTCAGTGGTTAATAATGCTGCACAAACACAAGACTCAGATTATGACTGTACCAGGGAAGCTGATAGTCATATTGTTCAATGGCACCATCTTCAGTCAACTATAGAGCTGATTATTAACTACCTCTAATAAGAAATCGTATGCATCTTGCCTAAGTCAGGGAAAAAATTGTATCAGTGCTATTGAACTTGCATGGTGTGGTGATACAGTCTCAGGAAATGTACTGTTGCAGGAGAACTCTCAAGAGTATGGGTCCCCCAAAAAAGAAAAATCTCCATGCATTTCATCTACATTAAACTGAGAAGAAAAAAAAAAACGTTGCCTGAGAAAAATGTTGATTGCACGCTGTCTCTTCTCGGAAAGTTTTTTCTTGGTTTGTTTTTCTTAGAGGGCTAGCTGGTTTTATTTAATTGTTTGGGAAGTAATTTGTAGATCTAGATTAATGTAAAATGACTTTTTCTGTTTATTTCTTGTTTTTTGAAATACTTAAGTAGCCAAAGAAGACTGAATCATACAGCGTGCTGGCCATATGAGCACTCAGAATGATCTCACAAATTAAGTGCCAGTTCCCAAAGTTTGGAATTAACTTTTGCTGCTTTGAAGATAGTACTCATTGCCTCATGCATTGCCCATGGAAGTTTAATACAATAACTAAAGAACTTTAGTATGTTTATTCTTATCACCTGAAATTCTTCTTGCCACTTTTAGCTCAAACTGAAATTATTGGAACATTTGTTCATGAGGCAGAATTTTAGAGAATGGTTCTAGTCATATGTCTACCAAAAATTAATAAATAATTGCCCAGCCAGCTCTTCCCCTTCCTCTTGTTCTTTTCCTCCTGTATGCGTGCATGTTTTCAGAATGAGAATAATATATATAGGCACATTGTTCTTAGAGTTAAAGCCAAGAGAACAGAATAAATCTGAACCTGAGAATAGCTTTTTCATCCTTCCCAGGCTGACAAGCATTTAATGGTTTGTGTTTCCTTTTCAGCTGACCCCCTGGTTGGAAGTATTGCCACTCAGTATATGACTAACAGAGCAGAGCATGACAGAATGGCCAGACAGTGGACCAAGCGATATGCCACATAGGAACCTCCTCTAGGATTTGCTGGACCTGTGCAAGCACATTCACTAAGTGCATCAATAGCCCTTCCCTTCATTCTTATTTTTTATTAAATTTTGAACCATTTTGTGACAAAAGGTTGTCCTTACTTTCTTTTTGTTTTTTATTTTTATTTTTATTTGTTTGGGGGTTTTTTGTTCTGTTAACTTGAAAGTTGTTTCCCTCAAATGTAGACAGGGAATTTTGGTTATCAGTGCAAAGAATGTTGGATCTGTAATAGTATAGAGCTTTGTCACAAAGCTTTGTATTGTGTGTTTTTTTTTTCTTTCATGTGGTTTTTGGGAAAACAAACAAATTCAGAATTATATCTCGTTTCTACTTAAATGTAGTGTTTAGGGTTATTTTTTTGTACTGAAGTCTTTAATGGTGGGTGCATGCTACTGGGAACAAGTTTTGTATAAAAGCTTAAAATCAAGAATCACTGTGCATTACTAAGACTGTGTTTATCACTAGCCTTCCGTTTCCCACACAAAAGGCTATTGCGTTGAACAAATTAATATGTATTTTGATTTACTTAAAAGAAAAGTGCTTGTAAATTTCTTAGGGACCTGCCACTTTTGACTGTGGATCAGTTGATGTACACTTGTATTATTAAAGCACTCAATAAAACACTGTGGCTGATAAATGCACTTTTTGCAAGACGGTGCTTTTGCGTTTGTGCTGTATAGGCTGCCTAGTCCTCACATAATACAACTACAGGTTAAGCAGCTATTTTTAGGCCTAGATTATTCATTTGTTCTTAACAATACACTTCTTAACTTAGAATTCTTCGTTGTGTAGATCTTTCATATACAAACATCTTCCAAATTTTAAGGCCATTCTTTCACATGCTGGTGCTCAGCTCAGCTATTCTGAAGCCTCTTGCTGAATCTTTTGTACTGTAGCTTCACTATATCCATCTTGTTACTTTTAAAATGGTTGGCTATAAAAATAGCCTTGCAATGAAAGCAGAATATTGATGACGATTTTATACAGCAGGCCTCATTTTGCCTTTCTCCAGGCTGTTTAATTGTAAAAGCAACTGTTATTTAAAAAAAATAAATGAAGGTTTTCGATGGGAAAATTGAGCCCATTGCACCAATCATTCCCAGCACATTCAATGGCAAGGGTATTTCTATTCAGATTTGACCTTCAAGCTAATTTTAGATATGCAGCCATAGAAGGAAAACTTCTTCTTGGCTAAGGAAATGTGTGGGTGTTGTGATTTAGAAAATATATACTGTGATGCTGATATCTAAATGTTCTTTGTGTTGCAATGGCATCCTGGAAAATCCCTGTCTCATATAATTAAATGTTACAGATGCCATATAAAGTGCTTTGCTGCCCTCTCCCTCTCTCTCTTCCTCATACATTTAAGGAAGAACTTACCTTAAGGACGATACGTTTCAGTAGGAACACCATAAACGTGCATGGAAACCCAGTCCCATTGCATGCCAACCCAACTTTGACTGTCCTGAAAACTAAAGAAGTCAAGGTGACAGCACAGTTCCCCTACACCAACCACCATGCGGCTCAGCACAGCCAGGCTGTTCTGCTTTACCCTCAGCCATTTGCTACTAGTTGAACAGCTGTGCATCTTGAATCTGCGGGTGAGTTATCCTCTGTATGAATAGAAGCTGAATTTTATTGTAGGTAGTGTATTATAACTGCTGCCCCAAGAACAACAGGGATCTTGAAGAAATAATCAGTCTGTTTTGATCAAAGCAAATGGAGAGTCTTCTGGTGTCTGCAGAAGGCAACTGCTTACAAGTCCAGCCAGGCCAACAGATCCCAGATGCAGACGTGAAAGAGTAATAACAATTTAAAAACAAAACAAAAGCCAGAAGACAGACTTCTCTGATCTAGAACACCTTCTCAGGACAATTGCTGTATGTGCTTTCCTTGGAAGTTGCTTTCACCATCCAACTTACCACGAAGTGCCTCCAGGTCTGAAGGGAATCTTCCTGCTGTAAAAATACAACAAAGGAGCCAAAAGATTAAAAGGACAACTGCATCTTGCTCAGTAGAGTAACAGCATTACTTCTCCTGTTATCCCATCTGCTAAAGATATTCGTGCCGTGAAAGACCTGTATCCCCTGAGACAGCAATTAATGGCCAATTTCAGGTTTCTTATGAATTACTTTAAGCGTCTGCTGCTCTGCGGGCTTTATTTACACCCAGCTGAATAGAATGCAGTAATTTCCAAGGTACATTTTAAACACGTTTCACAAAGAAATGTTCCTACTATCATCTTTTTTTTTTTGCCAAAAGGTAAAGAAGACATTATAAACAGAAGAGCCTATTGTAACTTTAATGAAGATGTAACTGAAAGACCGCTGAGGTACTTTGGAAGGGGAATCACAGAATGCTTAATAAATGTCTGTTCTCAGTCTGTCAGCTCCAGCTCACCTTCCTTACTGATCAAAAGCTGCACAATTCAAGTTTGCAGGTAAGTTGCCCTCTGCGTGAAGCTGAACAGTGTCTTTGTCATAGATAACATAAAACTACTGCCTTAAGAACTGTGGGGATCTCAAAGAAATAATCAGAAAGGATCAACCCACGTTGATTAAAGCAGATGCAGAGTCTTCTGGCGTCTGCAGGAGCCAAATGTTTGCAAGTCTGGCCATAAAACATTCTCCTCTATTTGCAAATCTGCTCTATTTGCCTCCCAAGTAATTCTTTTTCTTCATCTGCTAAACCTGGGGAATATGCAGCATTATTTGAAACCTGCTGTTGTCGCTGAGGAGAAATGAGCCATCCCCAGCAGAATTCAGTCTGCCACCAGAGCCTCAATGAAAAAAAAAATAGATTGGCATAGAGTCTTTTTCATCTATTTTCTTTTTACCTCTATAAAATATTGCATATTATTCTGTCCTGCCTTTGTTTTCAGATGCTCTGCAAATTTAGCTGATTCCTGCTTCCTCTTTTATGCCATATCATCTTCTTTCTAACTTCTTTAGATGAAGTCCACATGCTGCCCTCTTGTAACTGGGTATGAAGATCATTCAGATGACTCATACAAAGTAAAACATAGTCAATAGCATACAGTTGTCTAAAACTGTCCTTTAAAGGCATCTTACAGCTTTTCTGACTTCGGCTGCAATATCCGGTAAAGCAGCATTGATTTTCCTGTAAGCCCTGCTAAATGTCACTGTCCCACACCCTTTGAGTTCAACTCAGATGAAGCAGAAGCCAAGGACCTCTCCAAACTGTAAGTCTTCATTCACTAATTACTGAGGTGGCTTTCACATCCCTGTGTCCAACTGACCGGCTGATTTCCCTTTCCAGAACATAACAGAATAACATAGTTTAAATGAAGGTACCCCAAAACATCCTGTATTTACCGAGACAGCATTTGCAGAGGCTGCTCCAGGAGTGAGTTTTAGCAGCTCATAACATTTTGATTGCATGCATTGTGGGTGATTGCATCCAAATGGTTACAATCCACTAAAAACAGCTGCTGTGCCTTGCGTAAAGCAGGAATAATTCCTGTTCAAAGATCTTGCTTCAGGTTTTCATGCTGTGAGCTGCAGGTAGGCTTCCTACCAATGCTCCTCCCAGAACGGGGAGTGCCGTGGGCCCAGCGCGTGCTCTGGGTGCAGTGCATGCTCCCCGTTGTTATTTCAGCCTGCTGTTACAGCACGCAACCCTCTCACTGGCTGTCTTATCTCTGTCATTAATCCCTCTGACTCGCTCCTCTTTCTCATGCACCCTCTCCTCTCTGGCTGCTTTCTTCTGCTTGACTGATTCATTACTCTCAGCTGAAAGGCCACCCAAGATACTGATCCCAGTTCAACAGTTCTTTCTGAAGTTGCCTGAGCACTGAGATTTCCTTCTCCCCCAAAGACTGTGCCCAGGATGTGCCCCAGACCCCCCTCTGCTCCCCCTTGCCTAAGGCAGTGCCTCCTGCAGCAGTAAAAGCAAACACAGCTCCACTGGAGGATGGAGATGCCCTGTGATGGTTCAGACTGTGCAGCAGCTTCCAGCTCCTCCAGCCCCAGCATTGTACTGGGGTCCCCTTTCTCCTTTCCAGTTCTCAGAAATTTCTCCCTGAAGTTGGACACCTTCCCCCAGGTCCAATGCACTTTCCCGTGTTTTGAGTTGGGTGCCTTGGCCCACTCCATTAAAACAAGGACTCAGAGTAAAAATTCTGGCACCTCCCAAATCCAATTGGCCAGCCTAGGCAGCCGTGGTTCCTGCGGGGCCAGCTCTACCTGCTGGTTTTCTATCCCAGGTTGCTCTTTCTCCTCACCTCCTTCTCATTTCCTTTCATTTCTACTCCTATCCTTTTGTCCACAACTGTACTAAATCTTGAAGCATCCTTCTCTACCCTCCGTCATGTCTCTGTTCTTGCCCCAGTGCTAACGAGACCATGTCACGTAACACTGGGCCTTCCAGAGCTGCTTGAAATCCCCAGATTTTTGAGTCTTAGAAGCAAGAAAAAGCTTTGTATGAATTAAGTGCTTCCTCATTGTGCCACGCCTGGCACTGGCTATAAACTAAATCACTTCTCCCACACATGTCATTAGCAGTAATGAAATCCGTGCTGCCCTGCCTTCTTAGCATGACATCCAAATGCAAATGCATTTCCTCAGCTCAAATGATCTGCAGAGCCAGCGCAAGGCTGCCTGGGATGCCTTCAGCAGCCTCTCTCAGGTCACAACTGGTATATATTTGGGGACTACCAGTTACCAGGAAGAGTTTTATGACACCTTTAAATCCATCATTCTGCTCCCTAATTCCATCATGAACTTTAATAGGGAGCTGCAGCACTTCAGGATGATGAAAAGGGCAAAGCAAAGCATCCCTTTCATGTCTACTTTGATTGTCAAAGAAGGTGATCATGGGCTAATAGAAGGCTGAAATAAAGACAAGGCTACTAAGCCATCCTAATCCCTTGCCAGTCCTAAATTAGGAAAAAAATGGTTTAGTAAAAGCTCTATTTTGTTCTACAGGTTTTGGAGAACCAAATTAAACCAAAAAAAAAAAAAAAAAAAAAGAAACACCACTGAACCACTGACACAGTTGTCCCAGTAGTCAGCAAGGTCAGCAAGATCATGCATTTCTGGATAGGCTTTCCATGGATGTGCTTAAACCAGGAAGAGCTTCCCCACAGCTCCATCTCCTTTGCCTCTGTCCAGCTGCACACAGGGTCCCCCCCTCGGTAGTCCCTTGGGAAACAAGGGCTGAAAACACGCACCTCAGGTCACTCCTTATTGTCACCACTCCTCAAATACACTCTCTCACAACAGGCATTTGTTGCTGCAGAATCAGTGCTAGGGTCCCCTTTTGTGTCGCTCAGGACCTTGGGGTCAAGAAAAACAAAGGGTCACACTTCAGCTTCTGTGAAATGCCTCTTTTCTTTGCAGTTGACTCATACCCTTTGTAAGCCCTTGAATGGAGTCTCTTAGCTTGAATGGAGCTCCTACCACACAGATTTCAATACAGCCCCCCTCCTTTCTCTGCTTGTCATAAACGGGCACAGAAAGTGCCTTGGCCCACTGCACTTTGGAAACACCTTGCCTGTAGCAAGCCATAACTGTGCTCTTAACGCATCTCCAAACTGTTCCCATTTGCATTTCATAGACATATCCCAATTATAAGAGCCTTTTTCTAGCATGCACTCCCCAGCACCAATGACCTACAAAAATATCCCTTCCTTCTTCCTTTGGACCATACGCAAGCTGCTTGCGCTCTACATCAGTCATCCCTGCTTCTCTTCTGCCGTTCCCCAGCTCCTAAATCTTCTTCACTTGAGCTTCAGCAACACAAACCCCTTGCTAAGGCTACCAATACACCAAACACTGAAGTCCCCTCTGCTTCAGGCTCCTCGCATCCCATCACTGTCTCACTACGGCGTGCAGACATCTCACTGAGGAAGGGAAAGCTGAAGCCAACACATGAGTTTGCTGCCATCCACACAAAAAGAGGAAAGAAAACCTACTTTAAGCTCAATGGTGTGAAATAGCAGGCAGTGCTCTTGCTGCTCAGTGGTTGCACAGAGGCACAAATGCTGCCTCCAGATATCCTGTCTTCCGAGCTCACAGCAGCTATGTCCATTGCACTTGTCAGAGGAGTTTTGTAAGTAGTAGCAAAATGGATTGTATTAAATGTCCTACATGTTGCTTATCTAATAAATACAATGAAACTTTCAAAAAAAAAAAAATAGATCTGTGTGCAGTGGGAACTTCATCATCTTTTATGCAGGAATATAATTGTGTGAATTAAAAAGTCTCTACTGCTTCCTGTTCTGCTTTATTATTTATTGTCCATCCACTACCTCTTGTTGCAGTGATAGAAGAAAATCTTCCTGAAATCTACTTAGAATTTAAATCCTTACTGCAAAGCAGCAAAGAATAATCAAAACACGCTCTGTCATATCAAAGTAATCTAATCAGAGAAGCTCATGGAATTATTTATATACATACATTCTTATGATAATTCAATAATTGATACGCTTAAAGAAATAATCTCATTTTCTTCTATTTCAGAATATGCATCATGAAATGCTATATTTCATTACTGTGTAAACTTGCTGTTTTATCTATTTAAAATAAATACAGATTTGAATAACTTCAATCAAAAGTTGTCTAGTGGAAGAAGACATTGCTACTTTTGCAGTGTAGTACTATGTGGACTTACTTGTCTTAAAAAATATAATTCTATTTCTAGTGCTTTCCTCTCAATTTGTATAATAGATTGGGAAAGTCTGCAAGCAAAAAATGACAGCTGGCACTTGAGTCCTGCTAATGTCCTGGCTATTGCTGCTAGGTGTAATAACTACATTTTATTTTTCAGATAGTGGCACTGAGACTCTAGAGGCAGAGAACATGGGATGCACTCAAAGCCCAAGAGGAAATTAAAAGTAAAATAATTACAGAAATACACACTGTGCTCATGTGCTACCCATATCCTCCAGTCATCTGTACATCCTGCAGGATCCCCCCCCCCCTCCCTTAAGGCAAGACAAACCCTTCTAGCTGCAGGATACTGAACTGTTTTAGCAAAACGTATCACAATTTGCTTCTTCCAGGTCTGATAGCTTCACATGGCTCTTGCTCGTGTACCAGGCCCATGGCTGGGACCAGAAACGTGTCGCCCCAATCCCCCTGTGCCCTGCCAGAAACCTCAGCTCCTGGGGCTGCAGGGATCAGCCCTGCTCACCTTCCTCCTGCCAAACAGCACTGCAGCTGGGACCCTGGGTTTCAGAGCTACCAGGTGGCCCTGTGACCAAAAAGAAACCTGGAGTAGTCCACTACATGCTGATGGCTAATGAAGATTTTCCTACCCTGGCAAATATAAAATGCCTGGCCAGGAATAAATTGTCCTGGTCTTGACGTTTTTATACGCAGTCACTTTGGCTGAGTGTCTGGAAAATTACTGAAGTCTCTGGCATGTTCAAATTCAACATAACAGAATCAAAAGGATTTTTCCAGAATTTTGAGACCACGCATAAAGACAAAATTGCCAGTATGTAATGCTCTCCCATAAGGTCCTCTCCTTTCACACAAGGACAAGTCAATCCCCACTCTGTCCTAGCAGCAGCACGTAACACACTGTTAAGAAACTGTTGCTGGTTGGTTTGGGTGTGAAGGTTGTTTTGTTTTGTTTTGTTTTGTTTTGTTTTGTTTTGTTTTAGTCTTTTTCATTAAAAAGTAGCATACACTACCTTTGTGCATGCATCCTCTCCTTTTCTTTTCCCACCTGCTCCGCCTCCCCCCACACTGGCAAAGAAAGGACCATTGGGATGAGCCTGGGCATCTGTGCTACATGCACCTGGATCTAGATGTGACTTCTTGGAGAATGAGGAAGTTTCTTCTCTCCAGATCCTGCCAAAAATGTGTAACCACTGCAGCTGTGAGATGTGACTTAAAATTCTGTTCTCAGACAGCCTGGTGCTTCCTCAGTCATCCTGAGAGCATAAATAAATATGTCTATATATGTGATACATGTGTATTGATGCATGTTGTATACATACATACGTGTGCCCACTTAGAACACACACTGGTGCCTCTTGGACTTACCAGGGGTTCAGCCCCAAGAGCACCCAACAGTGTGATGGTAGGTACAAGGAGGGGGCCAGCACTGCAGGAAGTAAAACAAAGAAAATAACATTAACAGGAACTGATGAGGAGGTATACAGTAATAGAACTTTTAAAAGGGAAAGGGGGGGGAAAGGGGGAGGAATTAGGATCAAAATGTCACCCAACAGTAGTAAAGAAATGTCCCAAAGTACAGCACCCCTGTCCAGGCAAAAGTAACAACCCGCTTCCACGGGACACAAGGTCCATTGCCCTGAAATTTATGGATTCACCTTGATCCATAGAGATACTCAACCTAATTAGAATTATTACAATTTTTACAAATATTAAAAATCTGCTAAAGCAAAATCATTCCCCATACTGAACTACTGAGCACTATTACTTGTCTTTTAAAGGCCTGTTCATCCAAATGAGCATTCCCCCCTCCCAGAAAGCAGCAAAGCCTACCATGAGGCTGTGGACCAAAGCAGGTTTGTGTTCAGAGGATTGCTCTCCTTCTGGCTCCTGTTGCCTTTGTAACAGTCTGACCATTGGGTGAGACTGGCATTTTCACCCTTATGTAGAGAAAGGGAAAAAAGTAATAATATCGAGATCTTTATTAAATCATTTTGAGAATGTAAAATATATTCAATTCAATAATTCTCCGGGGAAGTAGTAAGGTGATAGTGCCTGGTTGAGATGTCTTCCCCTACACCCTAGGGCAGCTCCCATGCTGCTCCACCACCTGAGCAGGAGGGACAGACCACAGGATCCAGGCAGAGGTCTCAGTCAACCTGCCCTGTGGTTACAGTTGTGTACCATGAGCTTACACATATCTCACAAATCAGTGCAACCACTCGCCATCCACCAAGCTGAGTGCACGGAGACATCTCTTCACAATCAAGACCTTTTATATGGTAGGTAGCTTTGTCTGGGAGGAAGAAATCAGCATTATTTGCTATCAAATCTAATGTAAAATTCACAGATTTTATTAAAAAAAAAAAAAAAAGTTAAATGTCTGTTTATCTGTGTCACTAGTCCTCCCAATATTTATGCATGGAAATGTATTTCATTTGTGTATATGAGATCTCTCTAATGTATCTGCTACAGTTGGTCAAATAACTTTCCTCTAGGATATTGTTTTTCCTTCATACTTATTTGTTTTTAAAGTACTTTACTTGTTAAAGTGCCTGCCCTCAGTAGGGGTCTGCTTTAATTTCACAGAAGTACTTACAAACAGTCCTCCACGGATTTGCCACTCAAATGCCGCAGCACTGAAAAATCTAAATATAAAACACAGCATAAACCTAAATGTAATTGCCTTACAGGAATTGATGTTTATTGTCTCAGCTGACAGAAAAAGAAAAGAAAAAAAAAAAAAAAAAAAAAAAAGAAAGAAGCCAAAAGCACACAGAAAAGTAAATTGAATGAAGTGCCAGTAAGCTGAGGTGCCATTAGCAGCACAAGGAATGAAAGGCTGCTGTTCGCCACGTGCTGTGTTCGGCTGGGCCATGGCAAGTCCCATCTGGCCACCGAGGTGACACATGTCCTGTGGCGATGCCACCACAGCCTTTGGTGTGGGGTGATGCCCCCTGTGCTGGCCGCTGACCGGGAGCCAAGGAGGCCGGGTGCTGGAGCTGCAGCTGGAGCCAGGGCGAGCAGGCCTCTTACGTTAGGTTGTGGAAGGCTGCCTAATAGCACGGTGCCTTTCTGTTTATTGGATTTTGGCTGTAGGCAGCTCTTTTTTTATTTTTAGACTCGCTCTCTGAACTTGATGCATGCTGCTTCTTCGTGATTTGGCTCCAATAAACCCAGCGTATTCTAGGCCCTGCGTGTCACCTGCGAACATCAAGCCGAGTTAGAGGGACGCCCTCTGCCAGGCTCGAGCCCACCAGCCTTCCCCACATCCCTGCTCCCTCTGCCTCTGACCTTCCCCACCCAGCTCTGCCAGCAGTTGGGTTTACTGCTCCCTCTTGGCCTCGTCTGCCCCTCATGTGGTGGAGGGAAAAAATATAAAAGAGAAAGGGTTATAAATCCTTCAGTGTACGAAACTTTTTGCGAAGTGAAAAGCTGTTTTGTTCCAGCAACCGAAGCCTTGGGAGGTGCCCCAGTGCTCAGATGACAGTTGATAAAGCTGTAGGATGTATTTTCTGTTTCAGGTGAAAGCTGACAGTAAATGGGAGGGATTTATGTGCAGCTAAAAGGACAGAAAGTGTGAGAGACCTCTAAAGCACCGGGGCTCTTAAATGCGAATTAGAAGGGAGATTGCCATCTTGAGACAATGATGGCCTTGAATCAGCTTCTGTTCTGGTGTAAAGTACCCTGGTTAGGGTGACCACCTTAATGGACTCAATGCAGGGACCTTCCTATAACAACCGTGTATTTCTGCTCTCTTCCCTATAGGTAATACTTAACTCTCTTTCTGGGTTCCAAAAAATAAAGTTGCTTACACAGCCATGGCATCCATCCCAGCTCTGGAGGGAGGGATATACATTCTTAATGTTAAATATACATACATATATATATATATATATATATATATATATATATATATATTATTTTTTTACAAGAGTGAAAAAAGGTGAAATGCTTTAGATAAAACCAGAAGGTGTTTTCTCCATGAACTTGTGGCATCCAGTGAGAGCTTCCAGGCCAAGCAGCAAAACTCGAGGAAGCAAAGCAAATAACATTGTAGTATTAAAACAAAGCATGTCACGCAGCTTGAATAGGTGATGTTACCTACCCAGCCTGTTTGCAACACTGAAATGCCTGTATGTGATAGCTCTACCTTGGAGGAACTGATTCATTACCATTCTTTCTCTCTCCAAATGCTGTTTCCACAATGAATCAGGTATTGCTCAAAACTATACTGCATTAAGATCTGCTGAGAATTAGCTGAAGTTGGTTAAAAGAGCGAGCTTGGAGAGTGTAACTTTACTCATGATAAAGTCCAAGCTAGTTTTGCTATTTGTTTGAGACATAAGCTGGGGAGAGAGAGAGCTGATCTTTAAAAATCTAATGGTTTTCAGCATAACCCCAGCTAGTTCAGATCTCACTTGGCCTTTCAGTGGCCGACCGCTGAGTTTTACTACTAAATGAATTGGTGGGGAGAACTGGAAAGTGTCCCTGATGCTAAGCAGTAAGCCTCGTCATCCTCTGGGCTATTCAGTGATAGGTTCTTAGTGAAAATCAAGATGAAGTTCCTGGGAGGCTGAGGCTATCAGCTGTCCACGTCTTCCAAAACACACCCTTGGCCCAGAACAACTGGCTCAGTGGGAGATCTATTACAGCCAAGAATTAAACTTCAGTTTCCAGTCCCTTACACATGACATTGATTTTCCTATCAAAAGGCTTACTTCTGTCTATTCAGTATGGGCTCCTAGCTTACTCAATGATAAGCAACAATTTTCTCCCAGTTTAATTAAAACACTTTTGTCTGCTAGGGTGCCAATGAACCTACCTTAATTGTATTGCCAGTCACAGCTCATTAGCCCTGTAGGTACAGTGGTCAGGCTGAATTTCTAAACAAGAAAAAAACTGATGAGAACAAGTCTTGAAGATGTTTCATCAGGTTATAAAGTGCATGAGAATGAAGAGAAAAATAATAATAATGCAAAGATAATGCAACCTGAAAAAGGAAAAGATCAGCAATTCTTGCCCCAGCCTCCAATCTCTTGCAGAAGGGAGCTTGACTCTGACTTGGGATCAGCCTTGCAGGAATCCTTTCTCGTCTCTCTCCTCTCTCTCTCATCTTGCTCCAGCACTGCTGAGCAGCCCTGCTCTGGCCTGTTTATGCTGGTTCTCTCTCCTTTTTCCATGCCACTTTGTGCAATACTCTGGTTTGGGGCATGCAAGAACTCCTTTTGGTCTTTTAGCTGTTCCACAAGATTACTTGTCTTTTGTTCTGTGTCATGCAACAAACCCATTGGTTTAGTGTCTCCTTGATAAGCAATTTGCTTTTCCACACATTTCTGGAATATTTCACATAATTGATTTGTCTGAAGATGACTTACCAGGGCCCTGCTAAGTTTGCTTGTTCTGGCGGAGCACACCACTTCCTTTGCTCATTTCCTCTCCTTTTACCACATTGTCACAGGTTGTAATATATGATAATGCACATGAGGCATCATTGCTATTTATAGGTACAGACAGCTACATGTGAGGTGTAGAAGGTACAGTGCTACATAATGTATGCAGAAAAATTCTTTACAGATGAACACTTATCCTCATATTTAAAAGTCTTTCTATGTCATCAAGCACTGGCACGTCAACCCTGAGTGAAGAGCATCCTGTCGGAAGTGTCAGTTATCTTCATGCTGTGTGGTTTTTCTTTTTTTTTCTTTTTTTTTTTTCTTTTTTTTTTCTTTTTTTTTTACTTTTTTGTATTAGGTTCTGGCTACTTTGAAATTCCTTTAAACTGACCTTCTTGAAAGATCTGACTTAATCCTTGGCCTCCTCATCCTACAGCAGGGCTAGCAGAACTGCCCCGTAGGACGCCGCTGTGTAACCAGGGCTGCTGGATCCTGTGCAGAGGAGCGCGGCTGCTCAGCCCTCGCTGCAGCGGGTGGCTTGCTCTCTTCAGTGCAAAGCTTTGTCTCCAGTTCTGTAGCCCCAGCCTGGGGGTAACAGGGACTCAAATGCATACAGAAGCCTGAGGGTAGTGCTTGACAACAGCACTTAGCTGATCTAATGGCTCCCTGGTGTTGAAAGGGAGCAGTCCTCACCGCCAGCCATGCATTGCCGTGCTGGTAAAGGCTCTTGCTGAGCTGCTTCAGTTTCCTGACCTTGCAGAAACCAAGCCTCTGTGTGTGCGTGTGGAGGGAGGAGGGTCAGGCTAGGCTTTGGATAATTCAGCAAGGGCTGGGATTAAGTGGCTTAGCTGGAGGTAGAGGCAGCGAGACCACAGCAACGAGCTGCCAGCTTTCTGAACGCAGCTCTGAAGAGCATGTCCTCACCATCCCACCCTGCCGCAACCCTGCCGTTCCACTCCTGCCTTCACACCAGCTCCGGCGTGCATCTGACCTCATGACGAGTCACATCAGTGTGCTAAATTCGTAGAGGAGGGACTGATTTTTTTGGGTGTCAAGGGTGTGCGTCTGGCTTGCGTTCCCAAATGGCTCAGAGCAGGGCGAGACAAGCACGAGAGCTGGCGCAAAGAGGGAGACGGGGAATGTGCATCCAGGGCTGGGAAGGCGGGTGGGATTGCAGCAGACAGCAATTAAATTGGTTTAAGCTGTTGTTTTGTGGCAGCCTGAGCCAATTTTAGGGGCGGCTTAAGCACAAGTGTAAGGATACAGTTAAGAGCTCTCCCAAATGAAAGCATTTTCCTCGGCAAGTCTAAATAGGAGCATTGTGTGGCTGTTTTTCTTGATTTTACAAATACTCACATGGAGAATTTTTTAATGTCGCATGTATTTATAGCCAAGGAGGCAGCTCCTTAAGAACTGCATCCCCATATCTGCTGATCACTGCAATGGCTGTGGGAGCAGTGGCTCTTGTCAAGAGAGGTTTCTGCTGAAGACCTCCCGTTGCCTCCTGTTTGGAGCAGGACATTGCCAGAATGGAGTCTTCTGGAGAACAGAAGCAGAATTTTCTCTGACAAATGTGTATCAGCAATATTTTTTGGCACTAGCCTTTCTCTGTTTGTTGCTTAGTACGTTCCCCCTTGCCCTAGAAAGGAGGATTTGCTCCCTAACTGTACCACCAGCCCTCTGCAGAGCCTGGGGCAGGTCGCCTGTGATAGTGGCCCTGGGCTGCGTGTACCAGCTGATGCTCAAAACACAGCACCCTTCTGCAGCTCTGCCTTGGCCCTTGGAGCCTGCCTGGCTGCTGTAATCTCTGAAGCCCAGCATCAGGGTCCCCTCTTATCTCTCTTGCCAGTGTGAGTTGATCTCTGGACGGATCTGCACATGAATGGCCACAGATGGGAAAAGTGGGTAGGGACACAGGCTTCCTTTGTGCCTGTCACTACCAGAAGTGCCATTAAGGAGCATGCCAAGGCCTTAATGAAGCAGTGCCGGGTACTTTTTCCCTGTTGATGGAGCAAGCCAAAGAGGATGGGAGCGTGATGCCTTATGCTGTTTCAGCCAGGGTCTCCATCCAAATGGCAGCTGTTCTGTTCTTACACAGTGGTCCAAAAACAGTGGAAATGGCCTCAGCAGCCTGTCAGGTCATTTCATCTAGGAATCTTTTGGCCCACAAAAGCTGCTAAACATAATTATGGTGTCCCCAAACCAAACATTAATAAAGGAACTGTCAGTATCTGAGGCACTTCATTTAGGGGCTCATTGAAAAAACAAAATCCAAAAATGTCGGTGGGAATGCTTTGTTGCTTTTAGCATGCTTTGCATCAGCCCATGGGGGCCCAGGTGTTGCCATGTGTCGTGCAAAGTCTGTGCATGGTTTCAGAGCTGCATACAGCAGCAACGCACAGGGAAACCTGGAGTATTTGGGTCTCTAACTACAGCTGGCGGAAAGCAGCGTTGCAGGAATGAAAGCAATCCTTTCCCTGATCATTCGCAAATATATGCCATCCATGTCTCCTCTTGGTACACTGTAGCTGATCACATCAAGCTGTAATGAGGGGCTGCGGGGACAGCGAAGCAACCCGTGCAGTTGCATGAGATCTCACCCTACAGCTCATTATATCGAGGTTGTGCAGAGTGTGCTGTGTTGGCACCACGGGGATACTCAGGTCTGGATTCACTCTTCACCCCGTTTTCTCTATGGCAGCTGCAGATAGGCTATTGATCTTTCTTCTCATTAATCAGAGTAATTTTGAAGAAAGAAAAAAAAGGGGGGGGGTCTCATTTCCTATCCATTCTTCCCCTTAGTTCTTTAATTTACAAACAGCTTTATTTTGAGCTTTTCCTGTTTCCTGCCTCCTTTATGAGGCACCATTCAAAGACTGCTGCTTATTTGGTAGTGCTCTGTGACTCACAAAGTGACGGGAGTTCTGCTTTGCAAAGCGTTAAGACAGGAGTAAAAGAGGAGAGAGGAGGGTCCTGCTTTTGAACGGGACTTGCTGTGCTGAAACTTGACCAAACTGCTGGTAAATGGATTCAGTTGTTTGGGGTGGGGTGGGAAACATGCAATGTTTCAGTCATCTTTGGGGTTTCCACGTTTAAATGCAAATAAATGTGTTTAGCTGGGGAATATATACTTCTCCTTTTACGTTCACATCCTCACTGTTCAGCAATAAAATGCTATTATCCTCACTTCATTTCTTATCCTTGGTAAAGGAGAGAAGGCAAGAAAGGCACAGGACTAGCAGAACCCAGGCCCAAGGCGAGAGGTTTATGATCCTGCCAGAGCAGATGGAAGCTTTGTGTCTAAGCAAACTGCAGCAAATCTGCGTGCTGAGTGGAGAATTTTCTACTTTGCCAGAAAAAAGAAAAAAAAAAAAAAAAAGCGAAACAGAGAGGCCTGCCTTCTACTTTGCATTTCATGGACTGAATCAAAGACACGTGGAAGAATCCCCATCTTCTTTGGATCCAGGATTTGTACTTAATTTCATACTGATAGGAATCACATCCAGTTATTCAGCTAGATGGTTTGGGCTCCCAGTGACCTTGCAAAGAACCTCACAGGTTGCACAGGTGGAGGAACTGAAGCACAGAATGGGCTGTGGGTATGAGAAAGCCACTGAGCAGCTTGGAATCGCAAGCACCGAGGGGCTTTGGGGGGGGCTGTGGAAACCTAATGTTTAAATAACTGTTTAAACTGGTTGAAATAACAGTTAAACATGAAAAGATTAAAGCTCCTTTTGTTTTTCAACACCCCTAGAGCTGATGGCTGAGCAGGTGTGCTGTGGCTTATGTACTGAGACTGTGGCTCTGAGTATAGGCTTGCATTTCAAGCCCACCACCCAAGGATGGAGACTTCCCGCTGGATTGGTATTATTTTGGCTTGTTTCATTTTTTTCCTTGAGCTCTCTCTCTTCTTTTCCCCCCTCCCCCTTTTAAAGAACTTTTCTGAAATTAAAATAATTGCTTCCTCTTTATGCAAATCAAGCGAGAGACTGGAATGGATTGCTGCTTTTCATGCTGTAGTAGGCTAGGTGTGTGCAAGGACCAGTTAGTGAACTCCGTAATGTGATACAATGCTGTGGGCTTTTTTTATATGTATAATACAAAATACAAAGAGAAGAGCGACTATACCTGTTTCAGGTTTGTTTGGAGTCTTCCCTGAGTTGTTTCTGTATTAAGCAGTGAGTCACAAGGTGCAACATGTGCGTTGTGACTCCTGATGGGCAAAACATTTATCTTATCACCACATGCTTTCAGTGACATTCCCAGTATTTCTAAAATAACCAGTATGCATTAAACACAGAGCACAAAGCAGAAGGGGAGCGTGTTATTTATGAGGAAGTTGTCAAGCCATTTGCTGCTGTAATATTGATGAGGCTCCTTGGGCAGGTCACGTTAGGACAGCACAATAGGAAATGAAAACTTTCTTATGGCTGTGAAGTCAGCGCTTGGGGAATGTGATTTTTAAATTGCTCAGCACCTATCCAGAGGAAACCAAAAGGATGCTGCCAGGAAGCAGGTGTTGCATCTAGCTCTCAAACTATGTAGCACATTTGTAAGGCACTGCTGAGGTCACAGGTGCTATTAGGAGGTGGTGGGTAGCTGTGTGCTTTTGATTCCCTTTATCAAAAGGGATTTGGGTTTATTGCAGAAGTTCTGACAGCTCAGCGGTGCTCACTGCCTTATTGTGCCTACTGCAAAAGGTCAGCGGGTTCTGGCTCAGGCAAATGCTTTTCTGCCAGAGTCCTCCTGACAATAAACTATAAATGTTTTGTCTGTCATAAGGTGAAGGTAGCTTGGTATTGCACAGCTTTCCTGTGCTACCGGAAATCTTTTTGTTTATATAGACTCTTCTGTCTCCCGGACTTATCAGCCTGGCAGCAATCATAAAAAAACTCCATGGGTTAAGGACTTTCTCCTGATGTTTTTAGAGAAATTCTAAATATAGTGGTTCTCTCACTGAGGAGTTACAGTTTGTTATTCTGAACTCATGAGGAAAAAGTGGCCGGGGAATTAAAACTGAAATCTCTCTCTACCATGAAAAGCAAAGGGAGTTCCCCCAGGGTAATCTCATGGGACTGTGCCTGGGGCACTGCAGAGGTTTTCGTCACACCCAGCTCCTCTGGCTGACCAACTTCGGCACTGATTTCTGTCTGGAAGGCACCAGGGAGGGGAAAATCTATTCCAAGAGCCTGAGCCTATCTATACATACAAAAACGAAGACAGACTGTAAATATGGGGTCTGTTAACTGAACTAGCACCGGATAACTAGTTTTGTTAGACACTGTCACCAGACTGTCTAGTAGCTCTAGCATCTAATAAATGGGTATTTGCATGGTGTGGGAGTGAGAAATTCCAGCTATTAATATCCTGGAGCCTGTTTTCCCAGTGCAAACACACTTATACCGTGTTGTTCATAAGGTGGTCTCCAAGAGGCTTGGGGAGAGAGTGGAAAGGGTACAGAGTTGCCACCTGAGGGGTGAAATCCTGGAACCAGAGGACCGTAGGAATGATTTCATTGTGCAACAGGCTTGGGCTGTTAGTAGGTGAAATTGTGCTAGTGTAAGTGCTCTGCTAGCCAAGTGCATGAGATCCATGATACCATGAAGACATGGGCAGATCCAGGCACTGACCTTGGAGGTGGGGAAGAGCTAAAGAACAAAGTTATACTGGAACCTGTTTGTAGAGTAATACGGGAGACTCCTCTGCATAACTGTTTTGGAGGTAAGCATATAATGACAGGGACTCTGAAGGTTATCCAGGAGTTTAGTCTGTAACTGAGGTGTGAAGTGAGGAATGAGGATGTACAGTGTTAAAGCAGACCTGAGGTTGCTGTTTGGTTTCCATGCCTACAGGGCCCTGTACTCAAAACAAAGGGAGGGGGCCAAGCACCACAAGATCTCTTGCAGATTTAAAACGCTTAAGAATAACAGCTAGAGAAATAAAGGCCATTCATCTGCCTTTAAACACAATCAGCACCTCTGCTTTTTGACCTGAGAGCTCCAGATATGTCCAAGTTCTGCTGAACCAAGGAAACAAGTTTTTTGGGAGGAAAAGCAAGCCTGATCTTCCTGTGATGAGAGATGATGACTGAAGACAGAAGGTTTGGAAACAGCAACTAGAGCTCACAGGCATTTCAGTCCAGGAGTCAAAGATGTAAATCCTTTTTTGTTCTTCCTCCCATCTGCCCTATACTGACTACCCTGACCAATGATCTGGGAGGGGAGAGTGGGATTAATGCTTTCTGCTTAGTTCCAGCCCTGTGAACTTTACATCCTTTGCCACAGACCAATAGACCATCAAGAGGAGGATTCCCTGTCCTCACTCCCAAGAATTTCCTCAGTCTGCGCATTTCGAGGAGGCATGTGTTTGACTTTTTTCTGAGTTAGGGAAGAGTTGAGCCCATCTCCATCTCTTCAATCAGTGCCTGAAATGGAAGGCCACCACCTGAAAGGCTGCAAGAGTGTTTCTGTGCTCTTCAGGAGGTGGCTTGGAGCTGTCAGAGGTCAGACAAGCAGACATGAG
Source organism: Anas platyrhynchos (assembly GCF_047663525.1). Classification (NCBI taxonomy): domain Eukaryota; kingdom Metazoa; phylum Chordata; class Aves; order Anseriformes; family Anatidae; genus Anas; species Anas platyrhynchos. The sequence goes on along the minus strand of NC_092588.1, from coordinate 119,849,620 downwards.
CCTTCCTGCAGCCCTCTTCCACAGCTGAAGTTGGGGCATGGGAACCAGTTTGGTGATCACCTCTGTTGTTCATATTTTCTACGGGATCACTTTGACAGCTCTACACTGTACTGCCGGGAGGCCTGGGCTTCCTGGGGGGTGTTTTGGATCACATTTTAGCAACCTGGCCTCGTGTTGTACCTGTGTAGGCTATTACTGGAAGAGGTAAACCAGCTCTTCTCTCTCTGCCTCAGCCATGGATTGCAGTTTACCTCTTTATGCCTCAAATCTAGCTCTTGTACAACTATAGGCAAACCACCACTGCTTGCTAACCTGATATCAAGGGGTTTCTGAGGCACGTGTGAAAAGGGCAGCTTTCTGAGAAACTGGGCAGATTTGAAACTGAGCAGTGCTTGCTGCAGGATCACAAAATCCATACTGAAGTGCTGGCGATGTGTCTCAGCAGGCAAACAGGGTCAGAGAGGAGTTTGGGATGGGCCCTTCTGGCAGTGGCCTACAGGTGTACTGGATTAGGAAAGGCAGCAAGCCCCAGCCCCAACAGTGCTCTTTACCCCCCAGCTTCAGTCAACTCCAAAGGTTGAGAGTAGAAAGCTGTACCTAGAAGCACCAGCCGATCACAGGCTTGTAGTTCCTGACCCCATAAAGTGCAAATTATCCAATGTGTGAGGGAAAGTGCCTTCAATTCATCTTGCAGGCAGTGAATTATTTTCAAAATCTGGCCCTGATAAACTGGAGGGTTTTTTGCTGCATCTTAAGTGCAGAAATTCAAAGAACTGGATGTTGGTAAGTATATTTTATATATTTCCAACAATTCTGTCTGTGTGCTCTAGGAGAACAATTATGCTCTTCTGTCTACTTACATTGCATTTCTCTTTCTGTCTGTTTCTAGTTCAGACAATTATATATATATATATATAGTACCCTTTATAAATATATATATTATTTTTTTTTACGCTTAACACTTTTCTCAAAAGGTAGAAAATAAAGTGCTCCAGTCCTTCACAAATGCTTTGTTTCTGCCCTCCTCCCCCCAGCTCATTCGGTTGCAAGCGGAATGGCACATGTTGTCAGATACCCAGCAAAAGGAGAAGTACATAACCCAGAACCTAATAAAACAACAAATCTAGTGTGCCCTCCTGGTCTGCAATCCTTCAACAGGCTCCCTTCATTAAACATAAAGCCATGTGTTTCCTACTGCAGATCACATCCCTGGTGCCACGGTGTGGTATGTGTTGCTCTCACTGTATTTCTTTTTTTTTTTTTTTAATTTACAGCAACACAGTTTTTATTCTTACAAGGATTCTTGAAAAAGTACCAAATATATATATATATGGGCAATACTGCTGCCTCAGAGAGCTGTGAACTACCTAAAACTGCTCTGAGCAGCAGTGCTTGCAACTAACCTCAACTACTCAGCTTTATTCCTGGAACTGTCTGCAACAGCCCAAATATACCTTATTTCTTCAGGCATTTTGGGTGTCCAGGTGAGAATCCCAATTAAGCAAGCTGGCTCCAGTTGTTGTGTCTTTACACTGAGATAGCCGTAAGCAGAATTTATCCATGGGCTTCCTGCCCTCTGTTGCTACTTGTGCTACATTTCCATGGCACGCGTGGTGATGAAGCACCCAGGAGGACTGACAAGTGGTGGAGATCTGCTTGTGTGCTGCCACCTCCCCTGGGCTTTGGCATGCCGATTGCACTACTGGTTGGAAGCAAAGGCTAACAAGGTTTGTGGCCACAAGCCTCTAGCTGGTGTTCGGGCTGCTTTGGCTAACTGACAGCGCTGGTGAGCAGAGGGCACAGACGGAGTTCCTTTATATTTGATTAAAGAATGAATTGTTGTGAGCAGAGAGAGAAAACTGAGCTTTCTTGTAGAACAGGTTTGCACTTTGCCATGTGGGTATTTTTAACAATAAAAACAGTTCTTTAGAAATGACTGTGGTGGATTGTACCTATTAAAATTGCTTTTTTTATTATTATTTTGTTTTAAGGTGAAAACACCATATAAAGCCACACATGTAATTCAGGAGGTAAAATACATTGCACTTCATCAGGAGTGTTGCTTTTCATTTACAGGCACATGAGAATGGTTTTCCACTACCTGAACTGTCTCCAGTTTTCTTCACACAGCTCTCCTAATCATATCTCAGTGGGCCAAAATTTCTGCTAGATTAAATAATAACAGTTGGATGAACTCAAACGGTGTCTTGGTCTTTTACGCAAATGGATCTCTTACCCTGCTGCTGTAAAAAATATCTGCAGTGTTTATTAATCTATTAAATTTTTGAGTAAAAAAAAAAAAAAAAGCCATAAACTAAAAGGGTTGCTAATTAACCACAGAGCTGAAAAGTTAAAACTATTACTGCAGACCCATTCTCAGTTACACTGACATGAGTGTGAAGTAATTTTACTGAAGCCAGTGCTGTTCCCAGAGACTTTCACCACTTTATCTGCAATCAGAATCCTGCTCAGTGTATCTGAATGTCTTTTGTCTCAGCTTAGTTTCAGCCCAGTGACGCATCTCCACCTTGCAACCACCCCATTGGCTTTCATGAATGTCTTTTTTTGTTGAGAGCACTGCCATTTTGGTTTCCATTTAAAAAGAATTAAAAGATCCAATTATGCAAATTAAATTTAAAAGCTTTATCACCTCTCTTCTGGGAGAAAGTTTATTGCACAAAGGTTGCAACTGGCTTAAAGCAAGGCTTCTGGGGCTTTGAAATGCATCTCAGTGCGACACCTGCCTCTGCCCAATGGTAGAGCCCATAGGGACAGAGGAAGGAAGAGGGATGGATTAGGGTGCCACCCAGGAGCCCCAGGAGACTCAATCAGGTGGGTTAAGCTTTGTAGTTTGGCTGCAAGGCTTGGAGGTTGAATCTCTGACCTATTATTTAATGCAGGGCACTGAGAAGAGGCAATTACTTTGGAACAGGGTGGAGTCTAGCTCAGGAAAAGCATGTTCAATCACAAGCTTATATTATTTAGGCTTTAGAAATTATCCACTGCAAATATTAGGCCAAGACAGGGAAGAACAGGGACACGCTAAAATAATATTTGCAAGTAATGTGTGCTGTCTGTGATGAGCAGGGCTAACTGCCCTCCCTCTATTTCCATCTGACATGGGGAAACGCTCTCATAGTGATGCAAGGCTCAGGAAGTGGCTGGGTGAAAACTCAGCAGCTGTGAAAGCAGCTCCCATCCTTCCTCGTGCCTCCCTTCCCCATATCCAGCCTGTTCCTAACGTTAGGTGAAAGCTGCTAAAGTAGCAGAAGAGCTGCTCCTCGCTCGTTCTAGCAAGCTGTGGAAAGCCATGGGTCACAGGGAGGAAAGGAATATTGAAATTAAACATCTATATCATGGCAGCTACAGAATATCTTCAAGCTGCTGCTGAAGTAAAGAAACCAGAGGTGAACAAGTCAGGCTGCAGGGTGCACCTGGGAACCCAGAGGAGTCAGCCTGGACCTCTTTGTGCTGAGCACACAGATGGGAAGATGCAGCAAAACTCAGTGGGAATAAAACTTCTGGGAGTTCAGGTGTCTTCTATACCTAGCCTGGGAGACAATGATGTTTCTGTGGTGCCAGGAGCAGCAGGGCTTCATGCAAAGTCTGCTTACAGTATCTACAGAAAGCCTTCACTGTACTTTGTCTCACTGTGATCTCACCAGTCATAAAAGAGCTTGTTTTCTCATGTGTCATTTGGTGTCCCCATCGCACACTTACTGGAAACTACTCGTTGGCTTTTGGACACGAGCTGTACACCAGACTGGGCGGCTCAGGGCAATGGGTGAAGAACTAACATGTTGCAAGAAGGTGATTGTGGCTGCTGTGCTGATGGTCATACTGATACCCACACGTTAACAAGGCGATGGTCAGCAGGCGCTAAGGGAAGATAAGCTTGCAAAGAGGACTGGAAAAATGACTTGCAGGCTTGCTCAGTTCGCAGAAATCTTCCCTTGTAGCTATATATATTAAAAGGTGAAAAAAACAGCAGACTTTGGCAAATGCACTCACGTTTAGAACACTGCACTGGAAATGTTTCTCAAAAATGGGGTGGCTCTTACCCTTCCCTCTCTGGATGTTGATGAGGTAAACCTGATGAGCTGCCCTGACTATTTCATACAGATGTGAGAAGACATAGAGGTCACCACATCACTGTGTGTGTCTGAAGTAAACTGAGGATTTTGGAATGGGAAGCCTGTCCCACTGAGGTTTTTCCTTTTAAATTCTGACATTTGTTACTAAGAAAGAAAGAAAGAAAAGAAGAGAAAGAAAAGAAACAGAGAAACAGTGTCTGTATTTATGTGGAGCTGTAACTCTCAAACAGAAAAGGTTTAGTGGACTTTTCAGACAGAATGACTCTGAACATCCTTTCAGCATGTTGTTTTATATATGCTAGCATGCTCTGGCCTCTGCTGCAATAGACAACCCCAATGTTGTAATAAGAGCCCTCAAGACTCTACGGTATAAAAAAAAATGTCACAGTATTTGAACAAGAGGTGGTCTCAGGATCACGTTCTCCTGGGATCACTGAATGTGCTACTGCAAGGGAAAAATCACTCTTGCAATTGCTGTTAAATGTCTTTCCTGTTGTTCATTTAGAAATTTCAAAAATTGCCCAGGTTATAATAAAATAGATTTCATCACCAATTAAGAATCATGACCTAATTTATTGGATTATATGGATTATATGAATTTATATGGATCAGGAGAAAGTCTCTGATTTGCAAAATCCCTGTTGGAGGAGTGCACAGATCCCCCCAGCAGCTGGTGTTGGGGAGCTCCTGGTAGCTCCCAGTGCAGTCCCAGCTCCATCCAGCAGAAGTCAACCTGACAGCCGTGCACTGGCCACTCCCTTGCACAGCTCACCGTGAAATCACCGAATTGCCTGAGGCAGGAAGAAGGGCATCAACCCTCTGTCAATACTGGCCTGTGTAGAGCTGAAACTTAAGGCAGGGTAGAAAAGGGAGGATCCAAGACACCACATGTGCAGCGGGGCTTTCTCAGAGGTGGTGGAAGCCAGAGACTGAAGATGGAGAATGGGGAAAGAAGCCATTTGATTCACAGGAAAAAGTCTCGATGCTCCTGATACTACATTGCAGTAGCCAGAGCACGAGGGTGAGTCAGGATCCACTTTGCTCAACATAAAATGAGTGAGCAGAGAAGAGAGTGTTTGGGCAAGCTGAAGTGGGACAAGTCCAGAAAATGAAGAGCAGACCCAGCACAAAGCGAGTCGAGTTTCTTCATAGTGTTGTTGGCTCAAGCCAGTAAGGAGTTCAGACAGATGGGAGCTTTATTTTCTTACTTTTCTTTCAGGAGGAACTCTAGATGAGCAAATCAGAATCTGACCAGTGCTTCCACTCCTGGTATTGATGGGTTTTGTTGATTTTTTAGGGTGCTGAGTCTTTTTTGTCTTTTTTTTTTTTTTTCATCTATCACATTTGTGCCCAAACAAGCTAACCACTAAAACAAACTCCAGCACAGCATGTTCGGAAGTGGTTTGAATATGCTGAAGATCAAAGGGAGGTGCTGCCCAGTGTTTGATGTACACTTGTTTTTAATTCAAGGTTAAAGAAACAGTGAAAGCAAGGATGTACAGAATAGCCCCTATTGAGAACGCATCTGGGAGGTGAGGGGAGAGACATTCCTCCCTAGAACCCCATAAAACTATGCACATATGCTTCTCCCTATTGTTAATCCCTTTTGCTGATGCGATGTGGAGGAGATTTTATACAGTGGTGCAAAATGGAAATCTCTTGCAGGAGGAAAGAGTGCTGCAATCCCAGAGGGACTCTTATGTTCAAAACAAAATACAACAATGGAGTTAATTAGCATTGCATGGTTCACAAAATCCCCTCGAGGGGATCTTTCTCTGTTCTAAATCATCACTTGTATGTGAGATGGAAAAGCTCCCACTGAGCAGGCCCCTTCCACAAACTTTTAATAGATATTACCACGGTTTTTCATCATTTGCCATTGGCTTTGAGAAAGGTAACAGCTGAGCCAGGGCTATTCAGCTGCATTAACCAGCTGCATGTTAATACAGAAATGCTCTCCTGCTCCTCCCTTCTGCCTGCAAACCTCCCCCTCCCCGCCAACGAATTAACCCTTTCCTGCCACACTTTTCTCTGCCACTCTGACAAAGATACAGAGGCAGAGGGTTGAGCAAAGGTAGAAAATCAAACAAGGGAGGACCTCGCTGTGATTAGCTGAACTTGTCTACAGGTGAAGGCACCCAGATGCTGCGGATACACCCAGCTGGAGGCACAGCCCCAGCTCCAAAGGTCTCAGCACTGAGTAGTGCTGGGGCAGAGGGCAGAAGGCCAAGAGGAAGGAGCTCTCCTCAGCAGCCCCACAGAAATCAAACCTGTGTCTCCTGATGTCCTCGCCTGCTGTTCCTCTTGGAGCCTGCTAGCAAAAGACCCTCAGCAGGCCCAGCTGAAACACCCACATGGTGCAGTTTCCCCTGGGCATTACCACTGGAGCCAATCTGTGCTCTGCTCACCACTAGCAGGCACACTGCAAGGACTAACACTTCTCTGCTTGTTCAGTCGGCCTCCAGTCACCCTCCCACTCTGTTCTGTGCCATGCCAAAAACGATCAGTACCTGCACATCCTCCCCCCATTTGCAATCATGCAGGCCAGATGGCCAAGTCTGCCTTTCAGGGCGGGCAGGCAGTCAAGAACAGCTTGCTTGCAGCTACAAACTACTGGGATCACCACAGATATGACTGCATTGCAGCGCTGACCTGAGCCTCATGTACCACCCTGCTGCTGATCCTGCTTCTCCTTGCCTTCTGGCGAGAGCCAGGAAGCCCCAAGGAAATATTGCAGTATGGCATTCATTGCAAAAAGCCACAGCCGAGGAATTGTTGGAGGAGGAACAAATCAGGGCACTTGGTAGGTCTCAGTCAAGAGCTTGGAGCTGAAGTGCTTTGTAAAGGAAGAAGACAGACTCTGGCAGGGTTTGTGCTACCTGCCAAATTCTGGTGGGCAAGAGAGGGTTTTGTCATGGGACCCTCTCATTAAAGTGTGCTTTATGATGATTCTCTCAGGTTATCAAGACTGCTGACAGGGCGGCTGGGAAGGAACACCTTGCTGGTAAGCAGAGCTAACTGTAGGCTTCCAGTAAGTCGGTGGGAAGCTAGGAGGTAAGCCCGTTTTTTCCATTTCAGCACTGGATGTGCTTACTGCTTTCTGTCTTAGCTGAGCACATTGAGCAAATGCCCACACCAGGGAGCTGCCATGGTGGCTGGGCCCTGAGAGCTGCTCTGCTTGTAAGCAAGGACTCCTTTCTGACACAAGAGAGAAGGATGCATGGAGGAGGCAGGCTGCTCACAGGCACACAGACAGACAGGGCAAGGGACCTCAGGTATCCATCCTTCTTAATATTTCATCAGTGCTTAAATAGTGATGAGACCGATGTGAAAGAGCCTGTGACGGGTGGTGATGGGTTCCAAACACGAGCCATCTGCTGGCACAAACCACCTTCCTCCAGCTGCGGCTGAGCTCTGGGCCGCCCACTGCCCCCTCAGCTCCCCTCCTTCCTGGTTCTCACCTGGCACACCACAGTGGCACACCGCTGCCTTCCCCTTTCACACGCTGACAGCAAGCGACCAGCCCAGGGTGAGAGGAAACGGTTAAGCACATCACTGCTTGGAGAGTCCTCCCGAGCCTCCCACAGCCCTGCCACTCCTGCTCTCTGCCTGCTTTTTGCCATTTTCTTCCTTTTTGCCCAGCGTGTTAATCCCCTGCTTCTCCCCCTGCTCTCAGATGCACAGTTTGGTCAGTGGCATCCTTACTGTCCGTGGCAGATGGGGTTGGAAAGTCCCCTCAGCCCTTGAATGCTGGCTGCTATTTGTTAGTGTCCTACTTTGGTCAACAGACTGCTCTGAGCTTACAACCTTGCAGAACTTGCAGTGCTGATGACATAATATTTCATGGCTTTGCAGGCACGCTCAGAGCTCTGTGTAGTATGTCCCCAAGCATTTTATCACAGCACGTGAGGAGATGTTTCACAGTATTCTATCTAGGCACTTCTCCTGGCCCAGAGCCTAGGCATGTGAACAGTAAACTCTTTTTAGGACTCATGTGAATGTGCACTGAGACAGCGAGGCAAAAAACAGAGGATATAATTAACCACTGAATTTCTTGCAATCATTGCAAAATGCCAGCAGACTCTGTTCTTCTCTACAGAGAATATAAAGTGGAATTTAAGCACAAACAGGACTCTGTTCTTGCTCTAGCAGCCTTACTCTCAGATGTTAGGGGCAGAGGCGGTTTCCTCGATCTCTCTGCATGCCCTTTCTTTCTTACATCTTCTTTGGGAATTTGTTGTTGAGTAGCTGCTGATGCAGAGCCTGCCCTGGTACAGACCTGCAGAGCCATTTGAAGATGTGATCTGTGCTGCTGAAACTCAGCCTAGTTTCTAGAAGCAATTTGTGGAAGTGGCTCAAATCTTAGGGACCTGACTGCTCAGAGGACTTTCTGCTGTAGGGCAGAGTGTATCTGCAATGCACTGCAGCTATTCCACAGTAACTCTGCATGCAGTGCCTTTGTTCCATTATTATAATGCATTTTGCACTTCACTAAAATCCAAACCCAGATTGTCTGGGGGGGGGGGGCTTTTCGCAACTGCTCTTCCTGTTGACTGAGTTTTCTTGGAAGGAAATTTTGGAAATCGACAGTGTGGGCAAGACTGAAGTGACCACCTCCACTTCTGATTTTGCTGAATTGTAGAATCAGCATGAAATGAATAGCAAAAAGAAATCCGAGTGTAACAACCTTCAGTAAGAGCTGCAAGGAAGCTGCACAGGTCTCATGAAATGCACCAAGATGCTGAAAGGCTCAGATAGGTGTCTAAGCACCTCGAGTGGTGTCCAGAGGAAAGCTAAAGCCCTATTGTTTGAAGTTCCTAAAACTGTCAACACAATGGGAAAGTCCCTGTAGAAAACAGGCCTGCATTGACAAGTCCTCCAGTGGTCTTTCCCATCTTTCACTTCTGTGATTTATGTGCTCATAAATTCCTCTGTACTGACCTGGAAAGCTTGCCTGTGGCTGGGATCCAAGAGCACCCTGGTGGAGTTTTGTTCAGCCATCCTTTTTGGCTTCCCATTGTCTGTTCTCTGCCTGAATTTTGATCCAGGAGCAGATATGAGCCAGAGGCATCGTGTCCTCTTCAGACAGGAAGGCAACATTTTCCTGTGGGACGTCTACCCAGATCAGTTCTGCCTGGTGAAGGCCGGGAGATGCAATGCCCTGTCACTACCCGCTGCTGTCCCTGCACCCTGGGTCAGCTCTTTGGCCTCAATTCCGCTTTCTGGTATTTAGATGTGACTGCACTGGGGTGAGCAGAACTAGCCTGGGGCAGGACTGTTCCGGATTCAGAACAGGTCACCTCCCAGTACAGACTTATCTGGAATATTCACTGTGTATTATTTTTCAGTATGAAGTTTCCTTTCTAAATAGCAAAGAAGGGAATTGCTTGTTAACGCCACTCTGTTTCATATGAACGTGCCCAAAGCTTTTCTTCGCCATGTGTACAGCAGTGTATTTGCATATCAGAAGATTTCACATAGCTTCTCAAGTTACCGTACATGCCTAAATGCTTCCAATTGCCACAGTAACATTTTGGGGAAAAAAAAAAAAAAAAAAAAAAGCTTTTACAAATGCTTCGCCAGACAAATCACATTTTAGCAGAAGCAGAACAATTCTTCTCTCTTAGAAAGATGTTTTCAACGAGGCTAGAATCAGTACAGTGCTTAGTTACAATACCAGAGTGTCAGATGTTTATTGAGTCAGCAAAGGAGATATAAAAAGAACTGGCAGGGCTCTGCAAATCACTTTGATTTTTAGTAGTGACTCTACTATGGTAAACAGTAAATAATGTAAATAGCAAAGGTGTTCTCATTCACAGAGAAATGAAATGGGAAGTCAAAATCCTTTTTTTTCCCCTGTGATAAGAAGTCTTTTGAAACCCTCTGATGCCATTTCTTATTCCATCAGTATTGCATTAACTTGATATGTTGCTGTTAAACAGCCACACTTAAATACATCACATGGATTAATGCTGGCACTTTATCAGGTACAGTTTGTTTCCGCAAGACGTCTCTAGACATATAGAAAGTGCTTGAAATGAGGGAGGAAGTTTATCCTCTGCACTGAGTCGGGGGGCTGCATGTATCCAGCAGGAATTCCTGGAGCATCCCGACCAGCACCAGGCTGGCATGGCTGAGGCTGGATAGATCAGCTGAGGGCCAGTGTATCCATGGGCTCTGGAAGCTGCTCCAGACAATGCGAGTTAGCAGCCAGTGGTACAGGAAGGCCACTACGCTGCAGTTTTGGCAGGTGTAACTGCACCACAGTCGAGGTATGGACCCAGTGAGGCACCTCATGCTGCCTCTGCTTGGCAGGTATCACCACAGGTAAATCCACAGGCCTGAGGAAAGGAAGAAGCTGCTCGCGTGAGAGGGTAATTTAATCGCTGATATAGGAAAGCACTACCAGCAGTGAGTCATTGGGCACTGCAGCGCAGTAAATAAATGCTGTGTAGTCACTTTTCATTTATTTTTTTAGTATCACCAGCAGAACAAGAGCTCCTCCCTGTCCAGCCCCAGTCCCGTTCCAGTTCCTCTGCCTCAGGCACCCAGCAGCCTGGCCCCACAGGACCGGGGCCACCTCACGGCTGCAGGACCAGCACCCCATGGGTGCACACCCCCATCCTGCCCCCGGGGATGTGCCATGTCACTGCCCTAAACACATGGATCCCCACACAGCGCCTCCATCTCATGGGCAGGGCCTGCCTGCCCTGCTCTCCAGGAATGTCACCACATCATGGCCAGCCCTGTCTCTGCGCCGCTCCTGTCACCTCGACCCAGTGTCATGGTGTCTGGTGGGACAGGAAAGGTTTCTTTTCCAAAAGGAAATCCAAACTCCCCAAAAGGAGGTCCTTCCTCCTCCGGCAGGGTTTTCAGCGCCTGGCCTTGCGGAGCAGGGCAGTCGGCCATTTCCTTCCCTTCCAGCCGCTGCCGACACACGGCTGGGCAGCTTCCAGCTCCTCTGTGCACATGTTCTGCAAGTGTTTGTCTTAGCAAAGTGCAAAGCCAGCCGCACCTTGCAATTAATAAATATGTGTCAAGGCTCACTGTGAGCCTGATCATTATCATTACACCAAAATTAGAGGGCTGGCACAGTCATCAAGATGCCTGAGGGTCTGATCCTGCCAGGGTGCTCGGTGCTCTTCAGCAGCAGGAGAAGAGATCAAGAGGGAATTACAAGACCGAACTATTCAAAGGGGGACTTTTATTTTTTTATTTAGTCTCAAATTCTGAAAGAGATTGCTCCTGTCAAGAGAGAGTTGCAAAACAATTAATAGCTAGGGGCTGTTCCCACCACTGCTGTAACGTAGTACCTCTCACTTGACAGCAGTGGATTACTGCTGATTTACACCAGCTGAGAATCTGTTCCTGGGCTGGTAAACATGAAATGGAGATTATAAAAGGAAATTAATAACAGTGAAAGCTAACCTGAAAGCTGGAAGCATATTCAGGGATTCCCCTGTAGGTTACCGTGCAGCTGTGCAGGGCTTGAGTTGAATTTCTAATCCATCTTGATACCGACAGGTCAGAGAGCTCCCCATTTTATGCATGGAGCTCTGCCCCCCTGGATCCAAGGTCACGCAGATGTACCTGGAAGGAGGATTTGAATCCTCAGGCCTGATTACAATTTGCAATGATGCTTCTTTTCACTGGAAATGTTGCAATGTTTATCTAACTCATTGTGCACTTCTGGAACGATAAAGAAATCATGCAGTCAGACCTTCAAGGGTGGTTATTTCCCTGAAAATGCAGAGGGGCCATATTTTTAAGACTTCTTGCTAAAAACATCTCATCAGGTCAAGTCCTTGGCTCTCCTTGATTTCACCAAGAGTTAAGCATTGCTCCTGCACTGATATTTAGCAGGATTTTTGGAGTAACTAGTCTTGTGGTACCTTCATAAACTGAGAAATCCTACCTTCCCAGCAAGCAGGGGACTGGGGCCACGCAGCAGGACTTAGCTGCATCCTGAGCAAGGCCCTAGTCAAAGCTGCTGTGTGAGGGTTGAGAACTGAGCGAGCAGGATGGAAATGAGCAGGTCCTTGATGGAGAGCAGTAGCCTGGAGTACCATCGGGCGTAGTGGTGCTTCCACAGGAGTGCAGCAGATGCTCACTACCCATTACTATCCTCCATCTCTGTCAGTTTGAGCTCTTCTTAGCACCATTCAGAGCAAGAGAAGAGCTGAACTGGGTACTGGGGAGGTGATTTGAAAGGCGAGCGATCCAAGAAACCTGCAAGGGTTTCTGAAACAACTGTTTTGAAGGAGGCCTGCAGCCAAAACCCAGTACAGCCCTAGGTTTGGGGACTGCTCCTTGAAGAAAACAACAATGGCCATTCCTCCAAGAACTACTGCTAATAAATCAGTTGTTACCCCAGCCTTCTGCCCCTTTCTAATCCATGCTAAAGGTACTGCTACAATATCAAAGCCTATTGAAATGCTCCAAGCCTGTTGCTGTTCAAGAAGTGTTTGGACAATTCTTTTAGATAAATGATTAAATTATTAGATTGCTCAGTGTGGAGCCAGGAGTTGGGCTCAGTGACCCTTGTGGGTCCCTCCCAGTTCAGGATTCTATGAAAATTTCCTTTTTAATGTGCTCAAAACCCACATCCTCTGTGAAAGGCATACTTGACATTCTTATTTTTATAACACCTGTTTGCATCTCCATACACAGCAACTCAGGAAGAAGTCTTGTGTGTACAGCTGTGTCAGACCTCCTGAGCAAGGTAGCAGAGAAATGCCTTACTGCAGGGGCTCAGTGCTCCCATGTGTGTCTGTGTCTCGTGCCCAGCTGCCATCTGCTCCGAACAGCAGAGCCCTCACTGAGCCCTGGATCTGGCACTGCCACAGTTTGTAGCATAGCACTGCTTAGCCCTCATCATCTGCATCTTCTTATCAGCAGGCTGCCCATAAATCACTGGGAAAACAAACAAACAAACAAACAAACAAAACAAAAAAAAAACCAGCCTGGTTATTTTCCTTTAAATTTCTCCCTGAAAGATCTCTTCATATGATGCTCTCCCCAAAACTGCAGCCCAAACTTGTTTATGGTTTAGCTGCTACAGTGCTGACACTGCCTCTGACACTGTCTATTCTTTTAAACTTCTTTAGTCAAAAGGGAACCTTTTTTTTTGTTGTTGTTTTACTTTTTTTCTCTTCATACATTACATAGCAGGGCTGTATTCTGTAGTAGAGTGGGACTGACGTGTGAGCTCTGTGGTAACAGAAATATCATTATTAGTTTTTAGTAAAATTAGGGGGCTACTTTTTCATTTTGTGGTAAGGCAGCAGGAGTGGCCACAGTTATGAGTTCCTAGGTATCTCTCTGTTATATTGCTTGTGACTGAAGTTAGTTGACTTGTTGTCTGTGCTCTTTAATGGGAAGAAGTATTCTCCCCAAAACTGTGTCAGCCTGGCTGAAATTCTCCATGGCACCTTCTTGCTTCTGGATAACCCAGCCTTCATGGAGAAATCAGGTTTCTTAAGAATATGGGGCAGGAGAAGCAGAAAACAGCTCTGCTGCCAATCCTGCATGTCTCTTTTGATGAGTACTCCACCATTTGACAGGCACCGTGCTGCTGACTGGCGAGCAATACCCACCTCCACCTCAGCTCTGCTCTTTGGGACTTTCCTGACCTTTTGCCTCAGAGCCTGTATGTGGAGGGCCTGTTCTGCACTGGATGTCAAAGCCACTGGCTTTAAGATCTTGTTTGTGCATTTTGACTATAGGAGATGATTAAATGAGCTGATTAAAACCTAGATCCTCAAAGGTATTTAGGCACCTAAATCTAGTTAAGCCTATTCGATCTCAGTGGGGTTAGGTACCCCTCTGCTTAGTGTCCTGGATTTGGGGGAGGAGGGGACAAGGAGCAAGAGGCATTTTTCTGCAAAATGTTGGAAAGCTGAAATTGAAGGGTGGTAGACCTTGAATTACAAATCTGAAGGTTGCAGAAATAAGTATGTAAGGAAAGAAAGAGAGAAAGAGAGAGAGAGAGAGAGAGAGAGAGAGAGAGAGAAAGAGAGAAAATGAATGGAGATAAATTATATCTGTTTAACTTTAAAAGAACCCACGTTTCTTGCAGCTTCTCAAAATACACCGGGGCAAACCACACTTCCCAGCACTGAAATGCCTTATTCTTCTCTCTCATTTGTTTCTTTTCCTCATTGCTCATCTGCCACTATCATCCCCTTCAGGCAAGGACTGTGCTCTCCTTTGTGTCCAGAAAGTGTTTGGCAGACCCTTGGCAGTAAGAGCAAGCCTTTCAAAACCAGCCAGGCAGTGCAAGGATTTTCACTGCCCAGAAGCCCCACACAATGGGAAGAGTGCAGTGTGTTGGCTCTTTGGTATTTGTTATTCTTGGTCTGATATGCCACTAAGCCCATCCCAGCTCCTTTTCATGAGGACCACTCTGGGATGATCCAGCTTCAGCTGTGATGGGTGCTGACGAGCATCTGAATTGCAGGGAAGATGTCATGACTGTGCCCAGGTAATGCCTTCATGTCTGAACCAGGCTGCTTTTGGGCACAGCCAAAGGCTGGGAAAGCAGAGGTAAAGGAAAATGAGTGGCTAAGGGTGGTGGCTGGTCCTGGGGACCCCAATCATAGTTGCTCCTTGAGTCGCTGGTGCTAGCTGCGTGCAAGGAGGCATGGAGCTGCACCGGGAACCCACAGCTGGAGCATGTGCCCATGGACCCTGTGGAAGAGAAGTTGGAAGATGTGCTGATGAAGACGTGAGAAGTAAAACCCCAAGGCAGCAGCTGCCTTCCACGGACCTCCGGAGACACCGGGAGAATTTCCTCTTCAGCTATTTTCAGGCAGCATCTGCGTCTCTCACCAGCCACGGATGCCACAAGGCACGGTGCCAAAAAATCAGCAGCTTGGCAGCTTCTCTACATGGACTCAAGAAATATATTCTGGATTATCTGTACCATCTGCCTCTCACAGGTGTTCATCTGGAAGCAAGGGGGAGGAGAAGGGCACCTGAGGGCACCAGAATTGAATGGAAGGTATTTTATAGTATTACCACTATGCATCGTGGCAGCTGGTGCTAACAGAGGAGGAAGGATGAGGGCAAACGGGTACTAATTCCAAGGCTGGAAAGATTAAGGAAGTTTCCTGCACAGTTTCACTGAAACTGAGCAAGTCTCTGAGTCCTTACCCCTTGGTCTGCTGGGGGGAATCAGGACAGGGAAGGCTCAGTATAAGGATCCACAGGGTTTTGTATTTTGGGTGGATGGCAATTTTCTAGGTAAGTTTGGAGAGAAACTATGCGATGTGTGGGTAAGTGGAGGCCTGGAGTTCAGCACCCACAGGCCATGGGCTCGGTTTTGTGTAAGCTATGGCAAAATGCTGCTGCCTCTCGGCAGACACCGTGAAGGTCTCATCCTCCTGTACATATTCATGGTTAGTCATTAATGTTTTCCTGAAAGTGGCACTCTGCTGGTTCTCACAGAACGACAAAGCCACATTTATAAACAAAGGTCTCGTTTGTGAGAAGACGAAACCCCGACAGCAGTGAATGGTTTGCTTTCCACTGTGCTAGAGAAACGCCGTTTCCTGCCCCTCCCATGAAGAGGACGTGCTGCACCGTCCCGGTGCAGGCCGCACACCTACAGACACCGCCAGCACACACCGACAGCGTGCCCACTGCCGCACAGCCGGCCTGCAGCGGCTGAGCTCTTACACCTGCTGGGTTCTGCTTCCTGCCCACCAGAGGTGGTCATCGGGCATGCACTGCACCTTCTCCATGTGTCTGGCAAGGAACTGATTTGACTGACGCAGGGAAACTGAGGCATGAGGGTGTTTCTGCTGTTTCCAGACCACCTTGACCTGACGCTAGGTAGATGTGGCCCACATTTTGTCTAGCAGGTGCTCATGCTCACCCTCACTGTGGGTCTTAATGTATTCATGAAAGAGCTGTGAAAGTCCTTTCTCTCCCCCTGTGCAACCACTGAACCAACATCTTTAAAGCCTGCAGAAGGTGCAGGGACAGCAGGGCACGTCCACTCCCATTGCCTTCAGAAATGTTCATGGGAGAGCAGCGACTTTGCAGCTACTTTGCAAGACAAAAGGCTGTGCAAGTCATGAAAGAGTTGCACAGCGGGGAGGAAAAATAAAACCACTTTCCGCTCCTCATCTGCAAGCTGTCGCTGCTCAAGAGCGCGGTGCAGAGCTGGTGTGAGGAAAGAGATGGTTGTTTCATGTGGTTTCCAGATAACCACTGATAACATACAGGATTGCAGCTGACCTTGTGATACCATATCACTACTTTTGTTTTCTTTAAAAGTTCAAGAAACTGTGATGCCAAATGGAATTGAGACTGGTTTTGGAGAAACAAACTGACGGCACTGCTGGTGGCAGGGCCAGTGACTAGAATATTTTGGCCACTGCTCTCTTCTTGCCTTCCTGGTGCCTTCCTCATCATCTGGGTCACATGATGTCTTTGTCATTTGACTGTCGGGTATGGTTCTTCATCATTAGCTGCACGGCTTTCTAATCCCTCAGCCTGTACCATGAGACTTTCTTTTTCTTCACCTGTGGAGCTACACGTAGTACTTTGCAGCACTCCTGCTACTACACAGTCTCTAGGGAGGTGCATGATGCCCACCTTTTTGGTGGTTCCCTACCACCAGGCTTCAGGCCTAATTGCAAGTTAGAGCTTTTCCATCAGTGACACCGCAAACAAAGCAGAGCCCTGATCCAAGGAATTTTAATTTGATACATTATAATAAATATAATTAATAAGAAAAAATGAAGCTTTACTCTTTCCAGATAAACCAGGAAAACCTAGGCTGAGCTTAGGGAGGCCCACAATGTATTCTTGGTACATTAGCTACCCACATTGTACAGGGCTCCAGGGAGTTCTGGTTTTATTCAATATACTAAATAGCATCAGTGTTTATTTCCTAGTGTAGATTTTCTATTTTTATCACTACATTTTTGTTCTCAAGCACAGAATAAAATATCCCAGATGCTAATGGATATTTATTGGGAATGTAGAAAGTGGCGAAATGGAAATTCAGAAATAAAGTTGCAGTCCCTTATAGATAGGAAAGGGCAAAGGATATTGAGAATTGTTTATATGTGTTAGAATGTATATAAAGTTATATGAAGGCATTATTGTCTTTGGTCACCTTGTCATTTTTAATGCTAACTTACTGCATCACTTATTTTTGGGTTAAGGGAGAGAGAAGAAATTGTATTAGTCCTGGTGAAAAGTCTCATACTTGAAAACAAGTACTTGATAAATCTCTGTGTCAAGCAGAACAGAAACACCCACCCAAGGTGTACTGAGAGGAGCTGCACAAGACTTCTTGCCTATGGAGGGAGAACTGTCCAGATGCTCTCCTGGTCCTATCTGGTTCAGTTTCTGGAGAGGGAATCCTAGAATAACACAGTTGCAGCATGGGCCAGTGCAAGCTATTGCAAGCATCCCAGGATCATACAAGACATGGTCATGGCTGACTCCCCAAAGGTTTGTGCTGATTTCTTGTGTCCTCAGGTATTTCACAGTAAGCTGCACCTGAACTTCAGGAACACCTCTAAGTTCAGTCACTACTGAGATGAATATTGCAGGTTTGATGAATATTTTTTAAAAATGAGATTTGCCTTGTATGATGTTAGCACATGTATCAGAGAATAAATTGCATGGCTGCTGTGCTGGTCATTAGCAGATGCATGTCCAAAGATCCAGGGACACTGTGGGATGTACAGACAGGTTGGACTGATTTCAGTCCCAGGGGAAAAAAAAAAAAAGAAAAGAAAAGAGAAAAGGCAGATGATGACACAAGGTTTAATTAATAATGAATTTAAGGAGTGCAATATAACAATTACCAGTCAACAGATTTTGTGGAAAAGAGGTCAGACAAACTGAATTTATTGCATGTATGCAGTTATTTTTACCAGTTGATATGTTTGACACAATAATTCAAACCATGTTTTAAAAAGTCAACACTATACAATTTCCACAGAATATGCCCACAATGGGCTGGGAAATACACAACTAAGCTTCCAGAAAGTACTAGTAGCCATATGACATGGTACTGGGGGGCTTCCTATGGGGCTCTGCAAGCATCAGCATTAGGATCAAGAGCATTCAACATTTCAAATGAAAGCTCTGGAAATGAATACAAAATTGCTGCTAATAAAATTTGTCGATGACATAAAGATAATGATGAGGACAGAGCACTCGTACAAACTGACCACGATCTTAGCGATCCTGGATCATTCAGACAAAATGTGGTTTTATGCAGTGAAATGTAAAGTAATTCATTTAGCAACATGGAACCAGGCCAAAGTTACAGACTTCATCCTGTTAAAGAACGGGTCTGAAAAAGATTATGTCAGTATAGCAATTCAATGGGGACTCTGAAGGTGATTTTGTGATAAAGCATGACCAGTCTTACCCTGGGACTTTTAAACTGATGATTAGTGAGTAGGGCTAAAGAAGTGATTTTGCTGGATACAACACTGTGGCAAGTCATATTGGAATACAACATCTGCTTTTTGATGTCCACATGTTTAAAGGATATTTGAAACAGGAAAAAGCCTCCAAAAGGAGAGAAATCTTTGTGGAGAGTGATGCAAGAGCTTAGAGCTTTAGCTTATCAAAAAGAATATTGAGTGGATTGGACTATCAGAAGTACCTTTGTTGTAGGCAAAAAATAGAAAGGTTCTGCAGTCTAGTGGAGAAAACTGTAATACAGACTAATGGCTGGAAACTAGGCAAATTCAAATTAAAAGATTAAGGGTTGGGGGTTTTTTGTTCATTCATTTGTTTTATTTTTGATGGGCGGAGTGTTTTTTGTTGTTTTTTTTGTTTGTTTGTTTTGTTGTTGTTGTTGGGATTTGTTGTTGGTGGGGTTTTTTTGGGTAGTGAATGTGATCAACCACTGGAACACACGACCAAAGGAAGAGGTCATTCTGCATCTCATGACATCTCCAAATCAGGCTGTGCCTTAGCACAATGCAAATTACTGGCCTCATTACAGACGCAACTGCACAGAATTTAATGGCCTGTGATGCACAGGAGGCTATACCAGATGATCTAATGATCGCTTTTCACCTTAACCTCTGTGCATCAGTGAATAAAAGGAATGAATGCTAGTACTGCAGAGAGAGATTGCCAATGAGGAAAGGATGAACTGGTGCTTTTGACATCCAGAGAGGAGTGGAGGATGTTTCTAACAACCAGAAGCTTGTTCAGACTCTTTAGTAATAACATTAAAGGACAAGAAATTGATTTACTTTTGTGGGAATTCCCATTGTTAAATTCTTTCATACCAGCAGCCTTGAAAAACGAAATTTCTTTATTTCCTCTCTAAATCTATATTTTCAAGACATTCATTTAAGCAAATGAATGCCTTCATTTGCTAAGCAAATGAAGCAAATCATCTGGAGGTTCCTATTATTATCTGTGATAAATAGTCAATACTAAGCCCAAACTAAAATCCGTTGAAATTAAAGGGAGTCTCCACAGAGTTTTTCCAGTGGAAGTGGTGTCAGGCTTAATGACATTTGGACAGCCATTACGCAGTTTTCTGGTAACTACACCCACTGATTAGAATAGACTGCAGCTACATTGGCGTAGATCTGCATGCACACCTGGGAAGCCCATCTGCACTGGTTCAGCCCCTACACTCTGCAGGCATTTTTTCATAAACCAGCCAGAAGCTTTTTAAAATGACATTTAAGAGTCTGTTCCCCCTTTCTGGAGCAAATTATATTTTGCCAAGCTTCAGGTTATTCTGTAGATACACCATAACTAGGAGAGTATTGTCTTCCATCATTAGGTTCCGTTTCACAATATCAGTACCAAGTATATATTTTTTATTTTATTTTTAACTTTTGTTGTTCTCCCCAAAAGAAGGGACAACATTCTAGAAGACCTGGAGGGAATTTACCCCAGTAGTTTTGATTTAGCTCCAAAAAATTCAAACACCCTTTTCTGTAAAGTTCATTTTTGTCTGTCATACCTGCTTCATCAAATTTAGCTTGTTACCACCTATTACATCAAGCCTCTTGAAAGCTTGGCTTGTAGGTGCACTTGAAAAAAAAAAACATGTTTAAGCAAAGATCATGGATGTGCACTCTTAGGAGTCAGCTCTACTTCTGCTGATTTCACCGGGAACTGCAAGTGAATTTTTCTCACTATTAGTAAGGTGGGTTTTGTTGTTGGTGGTGGTGTTTTATTTTTTAATGTAAGTAGTAGCAATACTGAATACTGTAAAGTAGGTAAGTCAGAAAACATATAACAAGGCCACTATTCTTCAGTAATTGTTCTTTTACCTGGCTGCTTTTATTATATTATTCTTGCCTATAGCTGATGTGTATAAAGAAGTATCTAGCATTGCACATACATTATTCCAACATAGTATTCTTCCATACTTATCTCTCCTAGCCAGCATAATAATAATAATGACAATAGTAATGATAATATCACATTGATGATAACACTTGATATGTTCCACAGGCAGAAGACTATGTAACCATGATATATTTATTAGGATGAAGAAGACATTTACCTAACAGGAGGCTGAGTGAAAAGAGAAGAGAATAGGATGGGAATGGGTAGATCCAGGGCATGTGGAAACAGTATAATATAATAAGGTCTCTAGATTAAAATGTTTTATTTATTAACTGGTTTATGAAGCTATACATACATCTATATATATTTAATATACATGGAAACTTTGCCCATTCAGAAAGCATGACACTACTTATTTTATTCTGCAGTTAAGAAAAACCTGCAATGTTACTACGTTCACATGTACTCCAGGTATACCAGCTATGCTTTTCTTCTTCCCTAAAAAGAGAAAGACCTGTAGAAATGTATCACTGATGCATTTCTAATGAGGTTCTACATTTTTTCAGCTCAGAATGACTAGCTGTCAGTAGAGAGGAGATACTCTGGGAAAAAGAAAAAAAAAAAAAGAGAAAAAAAAAAAAAGAAAAAAAAAAAAAGCAGAAAAGAAAGGGATTCCACAAAGTGGGAAGCTCATCATGAATTAGAAAACATGTGATCGAGTTCCCTGTCCTGCCACTGGTACCTCTGTGCCTTGAGGCCACGCAGAGAATTTCTCTTTAGTGGTCCCCCTCCAGTAGCTCTTCACCACACAGACATGTGGTGAGCCCCTTAGATTGCATTGTAATGAGGAACCATAGAGAGAGAGAACTGAGTTAGATATGAGAGACAGCAGGATAATATCTGCCTTTATTAGGGTACAGATACTGCCTCAAAAAGCCAGGATCCCTGCCGCTAGGATATGAACACAAGGATTATTAAATGAATGGGTGTCATAACAGAAATAATAACACTGACCTCTAGTTTTCATCAGTCTTAATGTTGTTCCCTCATTATAACAAACTATTTACCCTTTGGCCTCACTTTATGCACATGGGAATCAAATTATTGCCTCATAAAACAAAGGAGCAGTGAGATTATCACTTAAGTAATGGCCCCAAACATACTGTTAGCACCATGTCACGGACTGGTGCAGTACAGCCGAGCAGCATAACTCCTTTCATTAGGGCACGGTCCCAGTAACATGGGCAGCAGAGCAGGTAAAAATGTCACGGTGCGAGTGAGCACAGCTTCTCATCCTCCCTCAGAGCAGTCAATCCCCAGAATGTTATCCCTGGAACTTGCTAAACCTCAGAAAGCTCGTATCCATTTAGAAGTGATAGCTGCTGCCTCCATGCCAAATTGCTTTATCAGTTTTAGATAGCTGATTTTTCCCCCATGGTGTTTGCTGATAAAATGTTTGCACACTGTTACATGGGGAAACGCTGAGCACCCGGGAAAAAAAAAAAAAAAAAAAAAAAAAGCGCCTTGATAATTTAAGAGCTGGCATTTCAGAACTAGAATGTCAAACAGTTTAGATCTTGCTGACGTTGAACCCTCGAGCTCTCCCTCTGTCCTTTTTCATAGTGTTGAGGGCAGGCAGAGCGATCCAGCGCCGAGGGTGTGCAGCCAGACACTTCTGCTGGGGATTCTGGTGACCGGCTCTAAGCACGCAGCAGAGGCTGAAGTCTGGGGAGACAAGGATCTGCAGATATAATGCCAGCATTGTCTACACATTCATTTCTGCCCTGTGCTGGCCCCTCTCCTCCTCTGCATTCATTGTTGCTATTACATTTATCTTGGGAGAGAGGCCATCACAGGCTGCATATTTATTAATCCTTCCTACCTGCTTCTCTTTTTGTTCTTGGCTCTCATTCTGTTTGGTGTGGGGAGGCAGAAATGCAGTAGCATATCATAGCAGAAGTCCTTACACAGCATTCTTTTATCCACAGATCTCCAAGTGCTGTACTAGGTAAGTGCTAATATTACAATTACCACCCCTGTTTGTTATATCAGAGAAGTGAGGCTGAGAGATAAGCCCAAAGGCACGCATCAGGCAAGTGATACATGGTGGGAGAGACCTTGCAGCCTCCATACAGTCAGCGTGTTAGTTGTTATACCATGTACTTCTTAATCCAGGTAGCCAGGTGGAAAGACCTCTCCTGTCCTTAATCATAGACATTGTGATGACCAGAAGGCATCTCTTTAAATAGCTGTGCTCTCTGGGAGCTGCAGGGCTCCTCGTGTTAATGGACAAGCCAGTGCAGTGTGATGCTATCTGCACTGTAGCAATAGATTTACTTTTGTCTTAGGACTGTGCAAAGCTGCTTCCCATCCACTACTTCTCACAAATATTGCTAGGTTGGCTGGGTAAGCAGTCTGCCAAGGGTGCACAGAGATCAGGAAATGGATATGTGCATCAGGAGATTTAGAGGAGGTGATGAACCCCCTGACTGTAATCAAGTCCTACCAAACAGCCCTGCCTCCCGGCGCTGGGGTCTGACCACCCTGGGTAGGCAGAGCTTTCCCTGATTGCACAGACACAGCAGCAAAATTTTTGATTTCCCTGAAAGTACTGGTGTCTGCATAACATCACCCTGCTGATTTTTATACCTCAATTTCAGCTTTGTTTATCTTCTGAGAACAGTTATAAAAATAAAATCCAGATTTTTTTTTATTTATTTTTTTTTAACGTGCTGATGAGGATGGGAGTCTGGATGTCTCAGGGATTAGGTAATGGGAGAGAGAGAGTCTTTGGCTTGAAGTCACCCATTCAATTGTGGTTAGGTCAGACGTGTGTTAGCATTTATATTGTCCACTATCCCATGCGCTGAGAAGTTGGTGGTCTTATTCTGATGTCTAGCTCAAAAGGAACATTCTACTTACAATGTGATGAGTATTTATTAGCTACAAGGCTGAGACATACAAGAGAAATTCCATACAATGGAAAATTAAGCAGACCTGAAACTTTTGTTCAGCAACAGGATTTGAGTGCACTGGGAGATGCTGTGGATAATGCTGACCATGACGCATACCTTTTGCAGGTAATGGACCCAGGGAAAATGTCTTCAGTGCAATCAATCCAGCACTTTCTCAAAGGTGGTATCATCACTTTTAAAGAGGATGAACATTAGTATTGTTTCCCTTTGATAATTGAAAGTTTGAGTAGATACAAGATTTAACCTACCCCTTTATGGCTCATAGCAGCATATGAACTCCATGTCATTTTGTATATTATTATCTCCACTGAAGATATTCTGTGGTTTCTTTTTCCCTGCTGGTGTAAGTACAATATCTATAATGCAGTACTTGCAGCCAGGGCCTTGGACAAGTTGGGGGGGTGAGGATGTGGGGATGTGAATTAAGAGTGGATTTGAAAAAAAAAATAGAATCTCAACCTTAATGGTACCTTTGTAACTGATTAGATTTAGTAATGGACTTGCAAATGAAGTTTAAACATTAATCTAAGAGCTCAATTAGCTAAGGTATTATGGTGCAGCAGAGATTTCCTCCATTCCCCAAGCAAGTAAAAAAAAACCTTGGAAATGAAGACAAAATCAGCTTCTCTTCTTTCTTGTCTTTGGAGAGGTTTAGCAGAGGTTGTTACTGAATTAATGAAATACTATTGATTCATATATCCTGTCCAATAAGTGAAATGGAGGGGGAGTATTTACGCTTCCTGCAGCAGTTTCATATGGCAACTGGCGATAGCATAGAACCCTCACAGGCCTGAACATCTCCAAGAAAATCAGACCTCTCTGGAGGTCACCTGTTTTCTGGAGATACATTAGCAAGCCATCTGACTCTTTGATATAAACTCTTAAGATTTCATATTGCACCAGGAGTCATAAAGTCCACTTTCCAGTATGAGCAAGTTACTGGGCCCCACAGCGTCTGCTCACAAATGCTCAAATCCAGAGTCGCACTTAGCTGCACGTTTAAATGGGAATTAAGCACATTATTTAAAGTTAAGTGTGCGCTTAAGTACTGCTCTAAATAGAAATGCTTTCCTGAATCCGGAATAGCAGCAAAGAGTAATTCCTTCCACTGCGGGCCGTGCGGGGTGGAATGCCATAACCCACATTGTGCAGGAGCTCGGACGGGATGCTTGGCTGCAGGCGCCCTCATCAGACCTCCAGCCTGTGAATTGGACACATCGTTGATCAAACACCAACTTTCCAACTGGACTCTGGCCAGCACAAGCGGACTGTGTTCAGAATCATAAGGAAATAAAGACAGTCTGGGGTAATTAAACACAGGGGAGATTCTTTTTCCATTCAGGAGCCCCAGCCATCAGTGTTTTGGATAACTTGTTCTATTAAAAAGCTATCTTGCTACAATGTATTTGAACAGTCCTTTATTCTGCTCATTCTATTAAGGTTGCTCTAAAATTATTCCACAGAGTATTGCCAGCAGCTTTGAGACCTTTAGCACACAGCATTAAGTAGAAATGAATGAAGACTTGGCTAAAATAACACATGGCAACTCACTTAAAAGGCTCTGTCAAGACATTTTATATACCTTTCCTTTTATTCTGCTTTGTTTATAATATTCCTCTAAGAAGCCTGAAAATGGTTGATTCTTCCCACTGGCATTTGGTCCCTCAGACCGCGCAAATAGAGTTCGCCTTTAATAGCAGCATAAATGAGCAGCTTCAGTAGCACCTGGCTCTTTGCCTTTGATGGTCTCAGCCTGCACAGCCTGCTGTTGTGTGGGTCCATCCTTGCTGTGCCCCAGCAGCAGAGGTGTCCTGCTGGGTGCTCCTCTGCAGCCACGTGGTGGAGAGGGCACTCAAAACAAAGAATTTGTAGGCCCAATGAACCAGTGAGACACTGAAAGATAAATCTTTGGCAAGTGATATGTAATGGTACCACTTGTCAGTGCGTGACAGCACCATTGCCACATCACATGCTCAAGCCTCTTGGCTTCAGCTGGGCCAGTGTCACGGGGTGAGTATGGAGCAGCTCCGTGTCCAAACCCTCTCCTTCAGATGTGGGAAGGCAGCCTCAGCCACAACACTTCGTGTGAGCTAGAAGTCTTCCCTGGGTAGTGCTCTGAAGCAGGAAATTGTTCGCCTCTCCTTGCACTCTGCTGCTTTTGCAGCACATCATCGCAGCTCCTCCCTCCCTCTCCCTGCCGTGTGGTGGTCTCGGGAGAAGCAGGAACATGGAGCCAAGTAACTGTGCTGCAATTCAGCTCTCTCTGAGGTAGCACCAGTGCTCCACCAGCTTTAATTACACGAAAAAATTTGCTTGGAAATGTGGGGGCTTTTTATAAACCCCAAGGTCAGATTCTCTTCTCATCTATGCTGGTGTCAGTCAGGAGGATCTCAAGAAGAGCCAGTAAGAGCTTGTTTAAAATACAGCCTTCATTCCTTTCCAAGTCTCCTATCTGAGTGTAGATGCCCCTACAGAACAGTTGCCTGTCAGTAGTCCAAGGGCTGCCTCCTCCACCCCCCTCCTCTTTCTCCACTCCCACCTCGCCTAGACCTGGGTCTATCTACAGTGACTGTTGTTAGTGGCAGCACCCACATCTAGGAGAAAAACATTAAAATCCAGTCTAGGGAACAAAGCTGGAACTACCTGAATTTGGAAAACAAAAAGGACCCAGAGCAAATAAGATTTCCCAACATGGGGCAGGAGGCCATTCCCATCATACTTTACAGATCTACTGAGAGCAAAGCCGTCTACAAGCACTACTTCATCCATCTTTAAGAAGAAAGGCAACAGAAAGCTGTTTAATAGCACTGTGTAACACTTCCTGACAGTTTGTGACAAAATGGGAAGTGGAAATCAGACTTTTTTTCAAAGATCATTGCCACTACTTTACCCACCAGTTCCCTGTAATGAATTGTCTGATACAGGCCCAAGAGACTTCGAAGAAAAACTCTTCCAAAGTAAGATACTGTGAAAGTCCTTTTTGACATCTTTTTTTTTAATTCCCATATTTGACAACTCCCTCAATGTAATACCCTTGCCTCCTCTCACAAACCCATAGTCGCCCTCTACCTTCATGGGGAGGGTTAATATTCTCTGTGCAAAGGGCTCTCTGGAAGTTGTCTACCTCAAACGCTGTCCTGCTAGGATGAGTATTCAGGGGAAGCCTTGGCATTGTCCCTCAGTTGTGTTTCAACATGCTTATTGAATCTGACCTGTCGTAAATCAGAGATTATTTAAAGAGAAAAGACCTTGTGTTTCCCTAAGGCTCTGGGTTCCCAATATACACCCCAATATACATACAGATGCAAATCAGTGTACTTCCACCACCTTTCATATACTTAGAGTGATTCAGCCCCATTAGGGACTCATCTTTTAAATTTGCTTTGAATTACCCACCTGAGCTATTTCCCTCAGAAACAGAGCTCAGAGTGCTGCCTGCATTATGGAGCACAACAAATAGTCAGCCACGAGAGATTGTACCCTTCCCTTGGCCCATTGTAAAAGGAAGGCAACATGACTGAAGAGTCAGATACGTCGAGTGATGTATTAGAGGGCAGCAGGTGCATGGTACCTTTCCAGTGAGACCACGAGTGTCTGAGCATTTCTCTATTTGTGGGGCCTCTTTGGGAGAATACCACTGAGATTTTTTTATTACTTATTTTTTATTCTGTATTTGATTCAAGGAAGACTTATAGAGTAGCATTTTGTCTCCATACCTTTATTGTTTGTGTGTATATACAAATATATATATTCTGTCTGTGTGTATATATATACATATATATATAGTATGGACACTCCTGCTTTGGTTGGTTGCTCTTCAGATTCAGAACACAAAAGTCAACAGATTCATAATTCACTGTTAATATTCACAGACCTTTCCAGCCTCCCAAACCATAACTGCTCTCTGTATTTTGTAACATCAGACTACAAGGCCCACTGCCACTTAACACTACCTCATAACAGTGAGTATTGAAGTTGGACATCACATTAAACTGCAAAATTGCAGACAATAATCACAGCTCAAAGCCTACCTCTGACACAAGCATAAATATTGCTCATTAAACATTATGGGAGAGGAATGTAAAAATTTTGCCTGGTCTCATTGAAGTAATAAACAGCACAGCCAAAGCACCTGCTACAAACAGCTCTGTAAATCTTTCTATAAGGTATAACATCCAGTAGCGAACAATTAATTTGTCATCGTGTGCATCTAGACTTTGAGGAAAGAAAGAGGACCCTGGTGAACCAAGTCCAAATTTTTCTGGTGGTGCTCAGCCACCAGCACCCTGTCAGAGACCTCAGCAACTCTCCACGTGCCTTGGAATCACGGCCACTTCCAGCAGTCGACACACTGATATGAAACATGATGCCTCCATCCTTTCAGAGGCAGATCACCTGCTAAAGTTAATGAGAATTTGGCATCTGTATCAGCGGCCAGTTTGGCTCTTCGAAATACAGTATCGGTATGCAGGTTTAAAGTCAGCTGCCAAGAGGGATTTGCTTCTGTGGGAGATGTCCCTGCATGAAAAATCACACTAGCACTTAGCTGATTGCATCAGTTAAAAAAAAAATAAATAATATATATATATATATATATATATATATATATCTGTATATAGAGCAGGCTAAAGATTTAGGATTTAACATACTCCTATTGTTAGTATTACTTTCCTAGAAATAGATTAATATATTCAGAAGTCTACTCCAGGCAAGATAAACCATACTTCAGCACTCGCTAAGCTGGTGAAATTGGAGCCGGCCAGGCTCCAGTTCAGCACACACTTCCATGGGTGAGGGCAGACAATCATGTGCTGCTCCGCCTGTGCTCCACACCGGCCAGATGTGAGGCAGGCAACAAGTCTTATTTAAGCACATGTATAAGATCCAGCCTGTCATATGTACTCTTGATCAGTTTTCCATTCCCAGTCTTGGAAGATGCTCCTGTCCATATGTGGACTAATTATGTGGCACGTGCTCCTTCTGCAATCAAGCGGTAATATCAGTATTTTCCTGCAGAAACACCTTTATGTTGGTACAGTCTTGTCTGCCAGCTTCTTCTCCTACAGTTGAGTTGGAAAGCTGGGGAGAAGAGAGGGGAGAAATAAGCTTACAAGAAATGTTTCATGGATTTCATTTTCTTGCTGTGAGCTACGGGCTCATATTTAAAACAATTAAACTAAAAATATCACATAGGCACCTCACATAAGGCTCTGAAATCTCTAATGACCACTTAAAAATTACCAGGTGTAAGATGTGCTAAGCATCTACTATAGCTTCAGTGCCTTGGAAAACCAAGCCACTTGATTTAGGCAGCTAAACAGGCACATTTGGAAAGGTTTGCCTTAATTAGGTCCCCAAAGTTACACAGATTATTAGAAAAATAACTAAAGAAGCATTTTCATTCAGGAGGCAAAACACAATGCGGCGTTAAACTATTAAATGTCATTTGCATGAAACGTGGTGTGCACACACAACGGCTCCTGTTTGAACTTTACAGCTCCTCTCTATAATACACTGGGAATAATTCCCCCCCGTAATACTCAATAGGCTTCTCTTGCTTTGGGGAATATTAGGTGAGCTCTTTTGTAGGTAAAATGACAACTGCAAATGAATGGTAAGGTTGTGTAGCTGAGTGGCTTAAAATGCTTTAAATTATGGCACTATGATGAAGACACCGCTGGAAAGGTTGCAAATCATTTTTCACTTGAAGGTCAGTGTCGATGATTCCGCTAACATTTGTAGATAGGTTTAAGAAGCAGGTTCATTCTGGTTTAAATGTATCACGGATCTGTATCTGTGTAAGGCTTTTTGTGCATACAGAGAACTCCGCTCAGATTCCACAGCAAGGGAAGACACAACCCTCTGCCTGGGATTGCCCCTCGGGAAAGTCTTTAATTTGGCTGTAACTGTCTTAAATCCAGTCCAGATTCTTTCTCCTCCAGCTCAAGTGGTAGGCTCTCCTTTTCTAACCATAGGCCCAATGTGCAGTGATAATGAGGCTTATGAGCTTATGCATAAGGAGAAGGATATTTCACCTTAGATGCCTATCTCATGTGAGATTGCTGGATTGCAAAATATGGGAATTTTTGTGGAATTTATATGGGAGAATTATGCAAGCACTTAGGGGGCTATAAAACAAATCCCTCATGAATGTATCACTGTATTATTAGAAGATTAGCTTCTGCAGGACTATCTGTCTGCACTAGGAAAAATAATGTCCATTTTAAGACTGGCTCAGCTGCACTATTGCACCAGTAGGCTGTGCGCAAGGGTAGGCAGGACTTGGTGATACTCCTCTGTCATGAAAACCTGCTCTCACTACTGCTGTGAAAGCAATAGAAGTTTTTCTCGCGGCTTAGCTCCCTCGAAGCCGATGTTAGGTTTGTCTTGACAAATGCAATCTGAAAGCTGTGATTTCCTCTGCATCCTTAGGGAGACATGACTTCAGGAAGGTGCTTTGACGGGCTGGGAATTTTTCCCAGAATCTGCCCTCAGTTGATTTCTCAGAGAAAAGAGTAAAAAAAGCAAATGCATTTCACTCAGTGGTGCCCGTAAGTCAAAGAGTTTTTTTTTTTTTTTTCAGAGAAGTGTCCTAACTTCACAAATCTTGATGTTATCTTGCCTAAAGGTGTGGCAGCAGGTTTGTGCAGGTGCCTAAATTCTGTCCCTCCTGCCACGTGCAACAGCACAGACTTGGCTGGCCCCCTCCAAAATGTAAGAGCAGTAAAATCATACAACAGCCCATGTTGGGAGGGACCTCGGAAGATGACCAGGTCCAACCTTTGGTGGGAAAGGGAGCCTAGACGAGATGCTGCAGCACCCTGTCCAACCGCATCTTGAAGGCAACGGGGGCTGCACCGCATCCCTTGGGTGGCTGTTCCTGGGGTCAGTGGTTCTCCTTGTAATAAATAATAATAATAATAATAAAATCTTTTATTTTAGCAAAGCCAAAGCTGTGCCGGTGCAGCTCGCCCCCTCTGCCCCTTGTCATCTCCATGTGGCTGTTGCCTGGGAAGGGGGAGGCTGGGTGAGCAGCGCTGCTGAATTAAAAAACAGATTGAAGGCGGCGCGCTGCGAGCTCCCCCTCCTGTCGCCGAGGCGGTGCCGAGCCGGAGTTATCTGTCCCCAGAAGGAAAGGAACAAGCTGACAGGCCCCTGGCACGTCGGAGAGCAGAGCAGCTTTATGCTGTACGCTAGAGCCTTCGTGGTCGGCGATGATAAAAGTGGCTGGCACGGTAGGATAGTCGCTTTTGCCAGGACGTCGCTCGTTTTAAAACAATCGCGTCTTTAAGAAGGGGAATAAACTCGAAAATTACAAGAAAATCCCTTGTTCCTTTGCTATCGCTGCATCTTCCCTTGTAATGGGTTAGCTCCAAGGGCTTGGGGTCTGGGAGGGAGGAAACTGCATTTTTCAGATACCATGAGCCTGCCCCGAGGCACGGAGGAAAAGCGGGCACGGAGCCGTGCTGCAAGAGGGCACTGCACGTGGGGTGGGCAGCACGGTTTTGGTCAGGAGCCCCCATCAGTGTGTATTTATACCACAGGAGGATGGGCTGGCACCTGCAGTGCACCCCAGGCACAAGGGCTGAGCAGGATGAACCCCAGAGCCTGCATGCTGTGGGTGCTACCGAGCCTCACCTTCATGCGCGGCGCCTTCAGAGCCCTTTAAGAAGGACTGAGGTTTTCCAAGTGAAAGCTGTGCTGAGGAATCATCCCCAGACAACATGCGATCACTGTAGGACTACCCTCGGGCTGGATGTGTTTTAGAGCCCAAATCACAGGGTGAAGCCGAGCAGAACAAGTCCAGGAGCCTCCTCTCCTTCTTCCTCAGAGGCAGGGTGTGCTCTGGAGCAGCCGCTGAGCAGCTGCTCGAGGTGTGTCGCAGTTCCTTGGCTGCAAACCACAGCCAAAGCTCGTTTGGAGAGAGGGGGGAAAGTGGGGAAGCAGATTTGGGCCCTTCTTGAATGTGGGCTGGGAGCTGTGGCCAAGGTGAGGAGCATTGCTTTGGGTGAAAGAGAAGCCAGCCAGGGAACCATTTCACCAGTGTCCTGCTGCCAATTCCTACTCTTGACCAGCCCTGGAAGTGCCTGCAGTGGGGCTAGGACTGGGAGGAGATGGGGATGTCAAGACACAGGGAAGGAGGCTGGGGAGAGAGGCTCACCCCTGGAGCTGCAGTCAGTCACTGAAGCTGAGCACGGGATACAATGAGTCAAGAAGCTATTCATTTCAGACCGGAGGTGGGAGTAAAGAATTTCGTGCATTACTTGTGGGCTTTCACCAAAACCTAAGCAAAAGTCTGAGAGAGAGCAATGTGTGTTTGCACTGCCTGCAGTCCAGCCAGGGAATTCTGGCACGGCTCAGGTACCACAGGGTAGAAGTTTTCCAAAAAATCCTACCTCAGTCCTCCCCCTTCCTATCCGTAAAATCCATAGGCCATTCATGGGGCCCTATAGACTGTGGAGCGCAGTTAGACCATGGGACAAAACACATTTGTTCTCCTGAGCAGAGTGTCTGTGTGTGCCCAGACACGGGGTAATGTGGGCTGGAGCTGGGAGCTGCATCAGTGAGGCCAGGCAGAAGGAGACCACCGTGCAGGCAATGAGGAACGATGCTTTACACCTGGTGCAAAGCCTTTAACTCTTCCTGAATCAGGGGACCAGGTGGCATGGTTTAGGGTAGCCATAAACTCCATCAGGCTGCTGTGGTGGGTTCCCTGTGTGCCTTCTCATCTCCTCCTCCCAGGCTTCCCATACTTGTTGAAAGCACTACACCAGGGGCCAGGGAGGGACAGCTGAAAATCTCGCTGCTGGCTGTGAGCTGCTTCAGAGCACCTCTGTGCTGCAAGGCCACCGAGGAGCGCTCATGGAGGAGCCAGACCCTGCCTCTGAGTCAGAGCTCTGCCCGAGGTGAGGCTGTTGGCTTCAGTCCGGTGGGTTAGTTAGCTTCTAAAAGCGAATCAGAGAGAAACAAGTGATGGGGAAACCTTCCAGCTGTCAAAAGGAGGCTCGACTCAAAGGGGAAAATAGCACCCGGTTGTTCGCAGACAGCCTCGGAAACCAAAGCAGGCAGAATCCCCACTTCCCCAGCCACCACCTTTGCCAGCGCTGCCTTGGCACCAGGCTCCTCTCCCGAAAATGCGAGTGGGTGGAGTTGTGTTTGCAGGCTGCAGGGAGTTCCTGAGCTGACAGGCTGCCAGCTTCGGGCTTCCTTAACTGTTGCTTTCGCTGTCAGCCACTGAGATTGTGACAGGGGCATTTTTAATAACGTGGGGGCAAAAATTAAAAAGAGGCCATCAGATCAGGCAGCAGCCCTGGGACAATTCGTAAGTCACAGTTAAGGGGAGAAATACAGAAGATTTGTCAGGTTCAAAGGTCTTCATTATTAATGTTCCAGGAGCTGACTTGATGGATGGTCTCAAGTCTGTGTCTCCTCATTCCCTCCACCTTCTTTCCTAAAGACAAATGCTTAAGACAAGTCTCTAGATGGAGGGATGGGATGTGTAATAGATTATTTCTTATTACATAGAAATTGGTTAATAATTTACTAATTCAATTTCAGTGTTTCATCCCCCACTTCAATTAATCTTTAGAATATAAAATAAATGCTGTTCTTTGTTCTTCCCATGCTAATGAAGAAAGGAACTAATGAGGAGACCTGACCTCGATACCTTTTCAAAGATGATGTAGCTGTACAGGAGTTAATTTTCTTTTTTTTTTCTTCTCTTCTTTTATTTACTTATACTTCTTAAATGCAGAATCCACCCATAAAACCGCAAGCTGTACAAGCTGGTTACGAGCCCAATTTCAAGTGTGTTACACAAGTCTTGCTCTAGTAAAATTCCATTTCTTGGCAAAGCGTTACAAAAATCACGCTTATTTATATTCTTCCATTCTGTAGATAAATATTTTATACAGATACTTTATACACACTCAAATAAAACAAGATACAGAAACTTTGGTACAGTGACTCGAACTGCTTCTCCCACTCTGGAATGATGTTTTAAGATTTAGCAGATGCAGGGAGTGATTTATTTCTAACAAATTCGATCTGTGGCTCTGTGGCCGTAATGCGTTTCAAAGAGATTTTTTAAATCACATCTGTCAAGAATTACACAAGTACAGTCAATCCAGCCTCCTGACATCCCTTCCAGACCTGTTTCCTGTAATTCTATTACCTTTTGTTTCTTAATCTTCTCTTTTTCGACCCTATCCCTCCCATCAGCACTCTGAGAAATGTTTTCAGCCCTGCCTGTACCACTGTGCCTAGGATGGATGGGAGCCTGTGACTGATGGATGCTTGCCTGCCAATGCACAGGTGCAAATTAGGAAACCAGCTCAGATCCCAGCCAATAGACTTTTGTTCTTGCAGCATGTTGTGTCATCAGTGGCAGGGGTTTGGACGTAAACACTTAGGGCACTAAATGACACATCCGAGCGCTCAGATGCTTTTTTGCCAAGTGTGATTTCACACTTTGGGGAACACAAAAAAATCTGTCAACAGAGCTCCAAACAGCAGTGTTTCCATATTTTTACTTACTGCCGAGTCCTTTTTCTTAAAAAAGAAACAGTAGTAGTGTGTGGTCAGAGTTGATAACCATACTCCATGTAATCACCCCTGATACAAGAAGAAAACAAACCTTACATCCAGACCCACAAGCTCGCTTAAGCCTGTCTCATTACAGACCCAGGGTAGTTCACTAAGCCATTGAACAGAAGGACCAGGATGCTCTCCTTGTGATGATAGGGACCAAAGATGCTGTCCAGTGTGGGCTCTGCTATGGGAAATCCTATCCATTGGGATAGGACTGCACGCAGCAGGCTGCTGGCTTCCCTTTTCCCAGGAAGGAGAGCACAGGGGTTTGTGTCTAGCTAAAGTTTGCTTCTGAGGGCTGCGTAAGTGATCGCTGTCTGGAAGGCTATTTCCAGGTTTGCTAGAGGCTAGCACTTGTGAGCTTTTTGTCTTTGTACAAGGGAGGAAATTCCCTGTGCATC
Organism: Anas platyrhynchos; assembly: GCF_047663525.1. Taxonomy (NCBI): domain Eukaryota; kingdom Metazoa; phylum Chordata; class Aves; order Anseriformes; family Anatidae; genus Anas; species Anas platyrhynchos. Next base: position 119,815,258 of record NC_092588.1, on the reverse strand, counting down.
TTATTCTCCACTTTGCCCTCAAGCACAAGAGAGGGCAGAGCTTGGTGTATAAAGTTTACCTTACAGATTCCTAATTCTATTAAGCAAACAGGACTACACACTGCAGAGCAGACCCCCAGACATATTAGAATCAAGAATTGTCCTAGATCTTTGGCAGTAGGGAAGTAAGATTTTCCAAATGACTGAGTAAATTGATGCCTCCAAAAGCACCGTGAACTGATCCATTGGGCTTGACTATGAACTCCCTTTATTCCAGCATAAATCTGGAGCAAACCTGCTGAAGTCACTGGAATTATGCGAATGCAAAATCAGAATCTGTCTCTTTCCTTTTTTTTTTTTTTTTTAATTTATTTCTTTTACTGTGCAAGCAAATCCCATAGCTGCAAGGAAACTGAAAAATCTCTATATACAAACTCCATTGGCCTGGCTATCTTATTGTGAAGCCTACAGTATATCCCAGCCTTATAAAAAGTCATTCAAGTGTGACGCTGTCCTCTCTCTTGCTTTTCTGATAAGCAGAGAGGAAGGGCTGCCAATAGCACAGAAACTACAAGACGGGAAAATAATATTTCACAGCAGGGGAAGAAACATAGTGGAAAAGAGATCAAGGCAGCTAAATTAAAGAAACCCATAATACCTGGGTAACATGGCCACAACACAACACATGGATGCAGTGGAGACATTAAGGCAACTAAAGGATTCTCCCGATGGCAATCTTGGAGTTGCAGAAAGCAGCAGCAGCATCTCCTTTAATGAGTTCCTTCAAAAAATCTGTTCCTATCCATTGGTTTGGTTTGAAATTGGTTTGAAAGAGATTAAACTAATAGCAAGAACCTTATTGACTTCATCAGTTGGTGAATGAAGCCTGATGAGTTTAAATAAAAGGTAAACTAGTGAAATACTGTCATGATGAATGAACTCACCATTTTCCAGACTGTAGATGATTGCATTACTTTGTTTGTCCTGTGTGACACTGTATATTTGAAGGGGTGGTGTCACCTTTCTATGACACCAACAAAAAATAAATGGGCATCTTTTGAGGTTAGCAAATGTTTAAAACAAAAATAGTGGCAGAATTTAGGAGTGGTACTGGAGAGGTGTTAGTCCTTTCTCTGCTCTTTGTAAAATCTCTGCTTTCCCTGCCAACAAATTCCTAGAAAAAAAAAAATGGCAATATTCCATTTCATTATTAGCTGTTTTAAAAAAATCATATGAACATGCCTCTCATATCAGCCCACCCTGTAAAGACTGCCTGTAGTTTGTAGCTTGAACACATAAATTCTCAGATTTGAAATGCAAATCTCATTTTCGAGGGCATGGCAATTTGTGTGAAAATCTTCAATGAACAAGTAAAAAAAATTCTCTCTGTCCCCCTGACTATAGCTGGCAGAGGAAGTGCTTTTGACATCTGTTGTTCAGTGTCCTTTTTTTTTTTTAAACCTCAGTTTTGCAAACAAAGTCTTCCAGGGTGTGGTATGATTGCCACCCAAAGTGCAACTGAGCTGTGCAGTTTTACTGACACCTTCAATGTTTTGTTCTGAGATAGGAGGCCTGCTCTTTAGATTTGCTTTAAGCATCTACAAAGGACTGGATTCTTACCAGCCATGTGTCTCTAGGCTGGTAGACATCTTGCTAAATCAGGTTCTATAAAAATATTTTTTGCCTTGGGTTATTGCTCATAAAATAATTTTAAAACTTTGAAACAGGAATTAAGCTTCTGCAATTACGTTATTGTGTCCTGTCCATATTGTGGTAATGCCTAAAGCCCTGTTAAGCTATAAGAAAACATTCAGCTCCAGAGAGCTCCTGTTTTTATCATGCTAACTGATGCAGTAGGTAACGGCTCTCAAACTACAGGCTGGGGACCAGTGAGGCCATAGAGCATTGGTCATGTTACTGGTCCACAGGGAGAAAGCTGCTACTACGGGCATTTGCAAGCCTGAAAGAAGAAGGAAGCAATGAGAAGGAACTAACATAGTGGCATTTGCTAGAGAAGTAGCCACCTGGAAGGAAGTGGGGAGAAGGATTAAGTGTTCATTTTGTACACTCAGATAAGACAGTGTTAAAAAGAAGTCTGGATGTCTGTACATGCCAGCCAAAATTCAGGGAGTCACTCACAGGGAGTTAAGAACAGCCAGAAACAAGGTCACACAAGGGGCTGGAGCACCTCTCCTGTGAAGGCAGGCTGAGGGAGTTGGGGCTGTTCAGCCTGGAGAAGAGAAGGCTCTGGGGAGACCTTATAGCAGCCTTCCAGTGCCTTAAGGGGCCTACAGGAAAAGCTGGGGAGGGACTCTTTGTCAGGGGGTGTAAGGATAGGACAAGGGGTAATGGTTTTACCTCTAACAGAGGGTAGATTTAGGTTAGATATAAGGAAGAAATTATTCACCCAGAGGGCGGTGAGGCACAGGCTGCCCAGAGAGGCTGTGGATGCCCCATCCCTGGAGGTGCTCAAGGCCAGGCTGGATGGGGCTTTGGGCAACCTGGTCTCATTGGAGGTGTCCCTGCCCATGGCAGGGGGTTGGAATGAGGTCATCTTCAAGGTCCCTTCCAGCCCAAACCATTCTGTGATTCTATGATTCTACAAAATATGGAGGAAGACAGTAGGTAAGGCTGTGAGAAGACAGAAAGAAAAGAAAAAGTCAAAGAGGAAAAGGTGCAAAGAATTGAGAAAGGATCACAAACATAGCATGAAAGCCAGGACCTGCGGTTTCCGTTCTAACTCAATAGAAATGTTGAATGAAAAGAATGAAGAAGCATTACACCATGGATAAGGTTTCCCAAAGCATGTCTGTACAACAAAAGAGGTTATTACGTTATGTAATGTTATATAATTATATTGATAGTTCCTTGTGTGAACACCCTAGAAGTGAGCCTTTTTCCAACTTTGACTTACGTTGCTTTGGAAAGGCTTTCAGGTGAACCGGAGAAAATATTTTTATGTTGGGACAGGAGTTCACAAGTAGGGTTATGCTTATTTAACCATACTCATATAGCTGTATTGATGTGAAGGGTGAAATGTGCCTGGGTGGACAAAGCCTGAAATATCTAGCTGTCCTTCAGGCCACAGACATGACATTCTTTAGCTTAGCAAGAAGCCACATATCAAAGCCACCTTTTATAATTGTACGGGAACAGAGCAGAGCAACACAACGCTATTTAAAAAAGAAATATCTTTTACAGGTATTCAGAAATTTTTAGATTTCCTAAGCTTATACTTCCATGTAAGCAATTTTTGTAGATGCTATGTGGGATTTTTGAGATCGTGATTAGGGGTAATATCGTGAAGGGATAATAAGAAAACAGTATGTGTGAAATTTTAGTCCACGCTGTGAACACCTCTATAACCTTTGGCATCTGAGAGTCACCATGGCCTATATCAGGATGAAAAAAATAGACAATGGCTTTTAAAAGGTCTCAAAATGAAGGGATCTCAAACGCTGGAGCTTTTAATAGCATGCACCTTTTTGTTTTAACTATGGACTTTATGTGAGAAACGAAAAATGCATTCTCCCTCAAAAATATGAGAAAATAATGTAATAATGTTTAAGCGTTGCACTTAAGTAATGGTTAACAGCCAGATGCGTGTTCTATTCTTTGTTTCCATGTGCTGGTCAGACAAAAAAAAATAAAAAATAAAAAAGAAGGAGAAGAAGAAAAGAAGTGCCATACACTGGTTTCTCAAGAATGCAGCATCAGGGATCTGTAAAAGTCTGAGTGATTCTATCGCTGCCTTTTGAAGGGTTCTGTAATAATAAGGAGGCCTAGGGAGAAAAATTGCAGTTGAAGACCATTGAAGTCTTGAACTGTAGTCAAGCCACAGAGTGAAATTACTGAGCCCTGAACACCTCTCCTGATCCTTCTCTGTTGAGAAGAACCTTTGTTAGATGAGGAGGCAGAGGTTGAAAGAGTCAATTGAAATCCTCACTAAATACATTTTCTGAGAAGTTAGGACATGTGGATTTTTTCCCCGCATGGATTTACAAATCCACAGAATTGGAGCAGATGGGGAATCACTCATTTTTTAGTAGAATGAATAAACTAGAATAAGAATATTACCAATTCAGTGTACGAGCAAGCAAAGCAGATTTTCTTGTGCTAACCTCTCTGAGCCAGAGCGACACATACTGTGACACTGAGAAATATTTGAAAGGGAAGAAAGACAGGACTGTAGGTGAGAAATATTACCTATATAGTGAGAAACTCCTTTGTCTCAGATACTTGGAAAATTATTTTGTCCATTTATTGCTGAATTCTTAAGTAGCACAATTGACCAACATTTTGTATATCTTCCTGTGGGTGTGTATCTCCACAATGAACAAGGGATGTTCCAGAGTACATCTCCAGAGTCTATGGTTAATCTGTAACATGCTGTCAATGGTATGAAAAATACTGTCCTTTTCATCTAAATTTCACAAAGCACCCTACAAAGATAGAGACGCAAACCGTGAGCACAAGCTCTTAATAAGCCATCCCCAGCAGCTTTCCTCTTTGACTGTTCTGTTACAAGACAGAGACACTCTGCGTTAAGCTTACACCAGAAAAAAAAATAAAGATCTTTGGCACAGTTGTGGAGGCAAGACAGTCGTACGGGCAAAGCACAACATCAGGAGTTGCACTTCACGCTGTCAAAACAGTGTTCTGGACTGGCTTTTCCCAGGCTACACCTGGCATCACACCAGGAATGTCCCAGCCTAACTATTTGTTACTGGAAAGTGTCAAGTGGAGACTTGGTCCAGGAGTGGCCATTACCATTGGCTGTTCAGTAGTGACAAATAAAAAGCAAACACAAGTTTAAATAGCAAGCTGGAATTTTCTGTGAGTTAGCAAGAGAAAAGTGGCAAAAATAGTGCATTTGCTGCTGTTCGACCCACTGTCTCCAGGAGTCCTTTTGTCTGGGTCATGTTGGCCAACACCTTTCACCTCTTCCAGGACTCTTGCCAACAGCAATGCCATGCTCTGGGAGACTTCCTGGGGCAGGACTGATTGATGATAATCCATCTACTTCTTATTTTACTATAATAACTCCCCTTTTTGAGTTTCTTCAGGTTCTGAGCGCTGCTGCCAAGGAAAAGTGGTATGTAGAAATGGAGAGCTGATGACGGTCCATAAAGCAGTACTTTCTGTAAACTGAAAAAGAGGCAGAAACAGGAAAAACATCTGAACTAGGGGAGCACACGGTGCCAGAAGAGAAAAAGCCAAGGAGTCTGGAATACAGCAGTCTGGGGAGCTCGTGCACTGCAGAGACAGAGAAGGAAAGCAGAGCCAGCCACTGCAAAGCCCAAAGGAAGCAGAGAGACCACTGGGGAAGCAGCATTCTGCAAAAAAGCAGATCCAGCAGGCTCAAAAAGGAAGTGACAGAAAAGTCTAATGAGTGGCTATGGGTGAAGTTTGTACGGGCAGCTCGACATTTTCAGTCTAACTCTCGATTAACATCATTCTCTTTCTTTAGAGGAAGGAAAATGAGTATCAGAAATATGGAGTGACTGCTAGAGACATCAACAGAAAAAGCATTGTGTAGCTCTTGGTCCCGACTACTAAGTACTAGCTATAGATCTGGCAAACGGAGACAGCAGTGAATCATTGTATCTTCAAGGTAAAGCAATTTTAAGGCTCAATCTCATCACCTGGAAGCAAGGCAGAAACCCTGGGAAATAAATCTCATGAAACTTCTTATGATGCTGTGAAACTGAATTGATCTCAGCATCTTTAGTTTTTCTGTTACCAAAATGAACCAGACCACATTCCAGGAGAGGCATGAAAGAAGCAATGGAGCAGTAGAAGATGTGTATGGTTGGTTATATGCAGCTCTGTGTAAGCTTTTGGAATGAATTGCCAGCCACTCTTCAGTCTATGGGAGCTTGGCCAGGATTTTTATAAGGCCAAAACATGTAATGGGTCTGAAGTCTTTCTGCTCACACGACAGTCTCTCAGCAAGGCTTCAGAGAGCTCCCAGGACTAGCCTCAAACAAAACACCAAACAAGTAGCAAATAGCAGGGGTCTGACAAGGAGACCTGAAGCTTTTCCCTCCACAACTAAGTCGCCTTTGGCACTGGAATAAAAGTAGAGGAAACAAGCATTTTTCTGCTTGTGGACCTTTCCATTCTTCTGTAAGGACCTGAAGAAGGTGTAACTCTAAGGACTGAAAGCCACATTGTTTGAGAAAAGTACAGCAAGGGAAGTTGGTCTGCATCACGAAGTTACGGCAAGATAGTTGTGAGCAGGAAACCATAGGGTGAGCCTGTGTATTCACTACCCTTATGTCACAGAAATGTGCATTTGCGTTTTCTCTGTTACCTTTTCTCTCATTTGAATACAGTTCCTTCCTCTTTCAGCGTAATTCGGAGTTTCTGGCTAGTTTTATTCAAATAGCTGTGTCATGAGTTCTGGCCTCGTCATAGATTTTCCTTGCTACCTGACCTTGTATCACAGGGTCACACAGAAAGGACAGAGTTTGTCACCACAGGACTGTGTGAGATAACAGCATGTTTCTGGCTTTCCTGCAGCCACTTGCAGGCATGACATTAGCATTGAGCTGGCATCAGGAGAGCCAAACAGATGATCATTTCTTTTCTGCTCCCCACAAAAGGCCTGATGCAAAACTCAACGGAATTGGTGGAAATATAAGGGGCTTTGGCTCAGGCCCAGAAAGACCAGCCAGGAATAATGCTGAAAATGTATCTGGAGCTGAGACGGTACAAAGGGACTAATCTTAGTCACCTTCCTCCAGCAGCAGTCTCGGATTGATTTGAATTGGCTAGCTTCGGCTGTGAATTAAGCTCAAAGCCCCAAAGGCAACTTGATTCTAGTCATCTAGCTTTGCAGCCTCCTCCAAACTCAATCCAGAGGGAAAAGTGACTAATCCTATTCAGTTTCTACAGTGAGCTAACGCCATAGATTAAAAAAGCTTGGGGCACAGGGAAAGCGAATAATCTGGGTCAGTTTTTCTCTGCAAGTCCTTCACACAACTTGGTAAAAAAAAAAAAAAAAAAAAAAAAAAAAAAAAAAAGTAAGGAGACAGTGGGAGGAAGCACTGATAAGAAGGAACGCTTGCCTGATAAAGTGTGTACACTTCACAGGAAAGAAACAGAAACAGACGAGTGAGGCTGTTTCAAAATTCCCAAGGTGGAAAGAGATGTGATTATAGGAGTTGGTTCACCTATTTGCTGGAAAAGGGATCATATTCTGCCCTCTTTCCCAGGTCTTCAGTGTCTATGCAGGAGACTGAGAGAACAATCATGTGTGGGAGCAAGACAAGCTGCAAAAATATCTCTGGGCACAAAAGTTGGCTCCTTGACTCCCTTTCTCTCCACGGCTTTGGGTATGGCATGGCTAGCACAGGAGAGGTGAGTCATAAAATGGGAGTTGCCACTGTAACAGCCGCACAAGTGAGGACATTAGTAAGTCCTTTCAGAGAATGCATTTTTGGGTAGGCTTCAAAGTAAATAACCACTGGTGCTGGTTATCGTGCCACTTTGAACAGGATAACCAGGGATCATCTGGTGCAGAAAAGGTTGGTCTGCAGATAACCCCCTAACAAGGTTATTAACATAAAAAAAGTGTGTGAGATTTTGTAACAACCTTTCCATTTTCCTTACACCCTATTCGAGAAGTGGAGGGCTTTCATTATTAATATCAGTTGTCTCACTTGACTTTGGTGCAGGTTTCCTGTGATGACAGGAAAGGGCTGGAGGTTTTAGTGAAAGTGAAAAGTTTTTGTTTTTAAAAAGCTGTTCCATAAGCAGTGATATTTGTGAAGCCTGAAAATTTGTGTCCTCTCGTCTCCCACACTTGTCACCCGGTGTGTACCACCATACCACCAGCAGCATCCTCCAAAGCCCCCAGGCTAGTTAGGAGGATGCTGACACCTTGAAGTGTTAAGTATATAGGAGCTGAATTTGGCCCCCCTTCATCAACAAGGGGCACTAAGTGATCCAGATCGTCCTCATTTATCACAGTGCCAGTTTTCATTATTTTTTTTTAATTCTTTTGAGGCCAGACATGCTGAAGCTCTACATTTAGTGGAGGAAAAGATGACCACAGCTTCACAAGTGTCATTCCCATAGGTGAAACTAGATAGGTTGGCTCTGCTAGCAAGCTGCTTTTGGAGGAATATTCACCATGTCCTAATATGTGATACCAGAGGTAAGAAAGACTGAAGACAGTTAGGAAACAGACAAACAAACAAACAAAATAACCACAACAGTAAGTGTGAAACTGCAGTGGAATTACTTCTTTTATCAGCGTGACTCTTACAATGTCATTGGGGTGTGTGCCCTGCACTGTTCAACCACATGAGAGACTGGGCAGCAAGTTTGTGGGGAGTATCAATAGTTTTGGGATTAACTACTAGAAATGTAAGGAACGGTGGCCAAAGGAAAGGCTGTGGCCACTCAGGCAGTCCCTCCAGCATCTCTAGCTTGAGGATTACTGGGTGGAGATGGTAAAAGCCCAGTGCCACAACCAGCCCCCTGTGGTTAGTCACAAAAATGTGAAGCTACAGCCTCTTGGAGGAAAGGTTCAGCATCCCCTTGAGCTGGCCCAAACACCCCTTTCCTTGAGGTCCCAAGTGTCCCCCAAAGACGTAACAGGTATTCATCACCCAACCCAAACTTTAGGGTTTTCTCCCCACTCAAAGCCTTTGCCTCAGGCCTTGCTGGGCCCTCATGGCACCCCATGGACATCTTGGTGTGTGGGGCTAGCCCCAGCAGCTCTGGGTGACAGGTCCCACAGTGTCACCCGTGGGCTGACAGCCTGGGCTTCACACCTCAGCACCACCAGCACCACCACCATCCCTGTCCCACCCACCACGATGCCATGAGGCCGGGCACCCCTTTGCCCCCCCATTTTGTCATGTAGTCCTTTGGCCCTGCTCGGCTCCTGCAGCCCGCTCCGGGGTCCTCCAGCAGGAGGAACGATGGAAACACACAGTCCTTTTAATTATTATGATGCTTGGCAGTGACAGCCATTGTATTTTTGGCTGCTGAACCTTGCCGGGCAATTCGATACGGGATCCCTCGACAGGCGGTGGAAAGCAGCGGCACCAAGCCAAGCTCACCCCGGGGGCAGCCGGTGGGCGGCCAGCTCCCCTGGCCCACTCGGCAGCAGCTCGGGCAACCCCAGGATGAGCCGTGGTAGCCCACTGGGCCAGCACCACCATCCCAGGGGCAGAGAGCGGGGGATGGACGGCCAACATTTTGGGGGAGAAGAGTAAAAAGCCTCGGAAATACAATACAACAGCACCCCAGCCGGCTGAACGCCGCTGCGCCTTCCGCACAGGCAGGCTCCCCACTAGGGGACTCGGGGAAAAATATATATATAAATATATATATATATATATATACACCCCTAATACTTTTACCTTTGGCAAAGTGAGGGGGCTTTTTCTCGCTGTCGCTGCCAAGCCCCGAGCCCAGGATTTTGCTTCCTCTCCCAGCATGCGTTGATGACATCACGAAGTGCCCCTTCTTTGTGTGTCAGTGATGTCAGCGGGCGCAGCGTGGGGGACAATGGAATCCTGAACTCCGGGCGAGGGCGAGAGGGAACTGCTGCTGCTGCTGCTGCTGCTGCTACAGGGGGGGCCAAGCCAGGGAGGGAAGGGGAGACACAGCTGCTGCTTTGGGGCTGGAACAGGTGAGAGACGGGAGAGCCGCCGGGGGATCCTTTTGGCTGGCTGGTGGCGGTGGTGGTGGTGGGGTTTGGGCTGGGCTGTCTTTTTTTTTTTTTTTTGGTTGGGTGGGGTTTGGTGGTTTTTGTTGTTTTTTTCTTTTCTTATTGCTTTCCAACTGAGACAGGTGAGAAGTTACTGGTGCTGCTGGAGGGACAAAGCAGGTGAGGCAGGGGAGAAGCCTCGGGGCTGAAACAGTTCTGAGGACAGGGGGGAAAGCCCAAAGCCCCCCCACGAGCCTAAACAGCCCCCTCTCCGCCTTAAAAAAAAGCAGCCCTGGGAGCCTTCCCCTCTCCCAGCCACCTGCCTCGACCTCGTCCCTTTGGGGCACTCAGCATGGAAGCGCAAACCGGAGCGGGGGAGGGCGATTATCCCCCACCCCCCCCAGGACTTGACACCTTCGCAGATGACTTTCCAGAGGGGGTCCCCATTAACAGCTCAGCCCCCTCCGATCGCCTCCCTTCCTCCCCCAGCCCCCCCCCGGAGGCAGGGGGGTGCCGTGTCCTCCGGGCTCCCCCCGCAGCCCCGCAGCCGGGGCTCCCCCCGCCCTCCCCCCGGGACCCCCTTGGGCTGGAGGCCGCGGAGGCTGTCGCCCCGTGCCCGCCGCCCCCCCGGCCCGGCTCGGCGGTGGGGGAGGCAGGCAGGGAAGCCATTGCCTGTTTAATAGTTGCTGTTGCAGCACTTCCGCTTCTCTCCCAGCGAGAGAGACACGAGTGGCCAGGCCCAGCCGCACCGAGGAGGAGCAGCCAGACACAAAGGCAGAGGTACGGGGACGGGGCGCCCCCCGCCGCCCTCCCCGCCGGCCCCGGGGGCAGGGGCGAGGGGCAGGGCCGGCCGCGGACCGCCGATGGGGCGGCAGGCGGCGGGGCAGGGGGGGCGCGCCGGGGGCTGGCAGGTAGCGCTGCCCCCCCGGCCCCCCGCTGCAGGGGGAGCACGGACGAGCCCCCCCCCGGTCCCCATACCCCGGGGGGGCTCCCCTGGGGCTCCCCGGGGCGCCGGGGGCAGCGGGAGGGGGGCGGCCCTGCGCCGGCCCCCGACCCTCCCCGCGCCCCCTCCGCAGCCCCCCAGCCCCGCTGGGCTGTGCCCCCCCCGTGTCCCGTGTCCCCCTCGAGTCCCCCCCGTGTCCCCCCCTCGACGGCTTCTCGCCCCCCGGGGCCGGGCGCTGCCTCCAGCCCCGCGCCCCCCCCGGTGCCCGCACGGAGCCTGGGTGCCCCCCCCCCAGCACCCCGCTGCTCCCCGAGCCCTCGTTTCGCACCCTGCTAGGCCACGGCCCTTTTTCTCCCCTCCTGCCCCCTGCCCCACAGCGTGGTGGGCCTCATGGGGCCCCCCGGGGTCCCCAAACCCTCCCGTGTGCTGTCCCTTTGCCCCCCTCCCCATACCTTCCCACCCAGTGGGTGCAGGTTTCCCCCCACCGTAGCTCAGGGACCCCCCGTCGGGGTCTCCCCCTGTGTCCAGTGATGCCCCACTTCCATTAGGGTGCTGGCGAGATGGTCACCCCCCGGCCCGTCCCTCCCCACCGGCCTCCAGGGAGCCCGAGCGGTGCCATTTTTATCCCCTGCACCCCTAGGCTGGGTGGCGATGGCTCCTCTCGCTCGTGCGGTTTGGGGGAGATTACAAGGAACTGCTGTGAGCGCTTCCCTGATCCTTGCCGTCGTCCTTGTTCCAGTCCCTTCTCTCATTTCGCACTTGCTTCCCGAGAGGAAGCTTTAAAAGTCCCTTTCTCCCTTCCCCGTGGCATTAGTAGCGCAGGGGGGGCTGCTGCTCCTCCCGCCTGGCTGTAGGGCCTGAGAGGAGGAGAGGGAGACACGGGGACCCTTTAAAGGGAGCATGACCCAAACACAGAGCGAGATTGTCAGCTGCCTTTCTCTGTGTGTGTTTGTGTTCACTGTTTGTTCCCCGTGCCCCGTGGTGTCTCCTCTCCAGGTTGGGGTGTGTGGTGGGGGGGTCGCTATGTCGGATGACGATTCGAGGGCCAGCACCAGCTCCTCCTCATCTTCATCCTCCAACCAACAGACAGAGAAAGAGACAAGCACACCTAAGAAGAAGGAAAGCAAAGTCAGCATGAGTAAAAACTCTAAGCTGCTATCTACCAGTGCCAAGAGGTGAGGCTACAGTCGGTTTTCTCACCAATTCACTGCATCCTCTCTCCTTCCTCGTTTCATTTTGCTCTGTTCCCCTGCTGATCTCTTGTTGCTCCCATTCCTCCTCTCTCGCTTACTCACAGCCTTCCCGTGCGAAGCTGCCATTGTCTCACTTTTCCAGCGCCTCTGTGCAGTGGTGTGTGCCCAACTTCACTGCTCTCTGGTCTCTCTTCCTGCTTCTCCCTCCATTCTATCCCACATATTTTCCTGTCTCTTCTTCCTCCGGGCTGTTTTTCTGCCCCTCAATTATTTCTGCTGTCTCTTCCCTTCTCCTTATTAGCATCAGCTATAGGGATGTGGGATTGGTATGTAGGGCCTTCATTCCTTCTCTGCCACTGGAAACTATGTGGTCCTGGGTAAAGCATTAAATTTCAACGTCAATTTCCCTCTCTGTGTATTGGGATGGATGTATAATGGCTTTTTTCTTTCCAGCGCTGCTTTGAGGATTAATTAATGTTTGTGAGGAGTTTTGAGTTTGTCTGATGAAAGGAAGATTTGGGGCCGTATTACACCATTCACACTGAAGTGTGAGTGGTGTAATATAACCCAAACCTTTCCCACTATACATATTACTGCTTTTCTGTTTGTTCATCACTTATATTGAATTTTCTGTGTATGGCTCGACATTGACTAAAATAAATAATCCACCGTGGGTCCACTTGTGGATGTTCTACTCTAAAATAGTTTTTGCTTACAGGACAGAGTGGGTTTTTTCTTTGGTTGGTTGTTGTTTTTTTTCTTTGAGAATGAAATCGTTTTTATTCCAGAATAATATCTATATGGGGGAGAGATGCCTGCATAGAGTAGTAATTCCAGAACAGCTACGTCAGTCAATTTTCTTCATCTGGACAGACTCTTGGAGCCATTTGGTTTAAAAAAAGAAAAAAAAAAAAAAAGCTGTTGCCCTTTCTTATTTATTCTCTCTTTCACCTGAATTCAGCACTGTCCTGCACCAGAGAGCTCAGCCAACAAATGGAAGTTTGCGAGCTAACTTAGAGCACTTCAGTAAGAATAATAAACCAGCTCTCTGAAACGCCTTGCCAAGCAGCACAGAGAGGTTATGTCTCTAGGTGTCAAAAGTGGCTGGGGTTTTATGCAAATGCCCTGTCGTCACAGCTAAGTTCTCTGTGGCTTTGTGGAGTTAAGGCAGTGAGGTTATTCCAGATCCCCGCTCAGCATGTTTCCATGGCAAGCTCAGAGATAGTAGCAAGCGGTGTTTATGTGTCGTGCCCTTAACTATTTTAAAAAAGAAGAGAGTTTTACAAGCCTGCTGACTGTAAACTGCCTGGTATGAAAAGGTTGTGGTTCGCGTGTATGACAAGTGGAAGAGAGGCCGAAGATGCTGGCTGAGTTTAAAGGAGGGGAGAGGGTGGAGAGATCTGGAGGGGAAGCTTGAGTGACAGTAATGGGACCCCAGGGAAAGGGATGATAGCTGGTTGGGCATCTTGTGGCAAAAGCAGCGTGCTGCTGTGTGAGCCCGGAATAGTCTGGGCAGGGAGGGCAGGGTGTTGTCTGAGCCTGGCGATGAGAGGGAGCGCCTGGAGTCCTGAGGGGAGGGACTCGGGGCTGTGGTGTGGAAGAGGGAGAACTGAAGGTGGCAGGAATGTGCAGGAGCCTTGGAAGTGGATGTTCCCTTTCCTTTAGGCGTCCTTGGGAATGGCAAAGCTCCTCACTCCCGTGGGGCTGCTGTTTGTTCTCGGGGGTGGCGGGGAGCCAGGGGAAGCCAACTTGGCGATGACTGCTGCTTGCAATCCAGCAAGACAAATTTCCTTCTCAGGCTACGGTTTCCTCATAGCACTTGGTGCGCTACATTTGCAGAGGGTCCCCTCCACTTTCAAGCTGGCCAGCAGAGTAAAGGGGAGAGTCTTTGTGGAAAAGCCCTGTGTGGCTGGCATCTCTGTGTGAGTGTGCAGCGGTGCTCCTGTCTGGGCTCAGCACACGATGCCTGCCTCCTTTCCTGTCCCCGCACCAGGCTGTCTGTCCTGCTTGGTGTGAGTGGGCCAGTGGGAGGCTATAACCGAGCGCCTCTCTCGTACGTGGTATTGCAAACGTAATGCGGCCGTATGTCTGTAAGGCGTATGTGTTAACTGCTGCCCCGCACAGCGACTTACCTTTGTTCCTTCTCGCTTTTATTGCCACAGGATTCAGAAGGAATTGGCTGACATCACCTTAGATCCACCTCCCAACTGCAGGTTGGTGCCGATGCCGTCCTCGGGGAGGGCGGGGGGAAGGAGAGGGGCTGAAGTGTGCTTGTGCTTGTTGTAGTTGTCCTTGGAGGTTCTGGATCGAGCAGAGGAACGGCTGCGTAGCTGACGGTGCTTTTGTGAATGCTTGGATGATATTAAATAGTTTCCAGGTGGGGGGGGTGACACCTCCAGAGATTGTTATGCGTGTGTTGATACGTGTTTTCTGTCTGCTAGGGGGTTGTTTGGGTTTTGTTTTCTAACAATTGCATTTTTATCTGTCAGATTGCTTCGTGTGTATGTTTCTGAAACTGGCCTATAAAGAAGAGTGTGAAAACTCTCTTCTTGATTTTTTTTTTCCTGGTTTCTAAGTCTAATGCCTGACTGCACTGATCTGATATAAATTAAAGTCCTGCTAAGGAAGCAGAAAATAGTAAAATGCTATGAGCTTTTTAGCTCAGAGTTGTGATTTAACCAGTAACTTACAGTGAAAGAGAAGCGTGAATTTGTCACTCGGTGGGTGCCCTACAGAAGCATGCATGTTAGCTGATGAAATAACAAGCAGGGCTGTTCGGCTGCCCTTTATAGAGCAGCTCTTTTTTAAGTATGTTTTAGAAACGTGTACCTTTTGTTTAAAGCTTCTAGCAGGTTGATTCAGTGGCCAGAGCCTCATAGCGTTCGGGGAGGAGACAGTAGTAGTGTAACATCCTTGGTTGTGCTTGTTCATTCAAGAGGAAAGTTGCTTTCAGACTGGTTTGTGTTCGCTGCTGTTGCCAAAGCACAACTCTGTTCCTATCCTCGTGCTGCGCCTGAACTGGGTTTGAGGCCTTTTGATGTTGGTAATAGCAGCAATCAAAGGAAATTCTGTGTATAAATAACTATTTAAGTTGGCCTCTTTAGTACTCAGTTGTCACCCACAAATGCACGTGAAGCTTTTTATTGAAGCTTTCTGCTGCTGTTAGTCTGGGGGCAGCACTGGCACAAGAGTTAGCCACTGTCACTACCAGGCCCGAGGATCGTAATTAGTTCAAGCTGGGATGGGATGGAGCATGTGGGTACAGGAGAAGTATAGGCTGATATTAATTTTTTTATGCTGTTTGGAAGATAACTGATGGGTTCTGAAACCTCTAGCTATGACAATACTGTTTCAGTGACATTAATGACTGCCTGAGTATTAAAAGAGCTTCCAGCTGGTGGGTTGGAAGCGTCTGTCCTGTCTGCATCCTGACTCTGTGTCAGGATGAAGTCCGCATGCTTCCCCCTCCTCCTCCCACCATATCCTGATGTTCGTGGGAAAGAAACCCAGAAGCATGGCTCAGAAAGGCACGGAGCCTGCCTTGCTGTGTCGATAAGTGAGCCTGGATGATCAAGGGGCCAGGTCTGCAGTCTGAATTTAGTGAATCTGCCCAAAAGCTGTGATTATGTAAAAGTATGTCAGACTGCAGGCTTCATCTGAAGGTTTGTGTAAATAATATTAGCATCCTGATTTGTCCCTGTTTCAGTCGGCACCATTCACAGGTAAAGAGGAGCTAGCAGACTACCTGTCAAAATAGAATATGGTTGGGAATTTTGTTATTAATTACATTGACATCTGAGGATAATGCACTTCAAGGCCTGCATAGTAAGTTCGTCTTGTTTCAGTCTTTGTAAATATTTGTAATCGTAATGATTAGTTCATAGTGCAGGTAGTGATGATTAGTTCTCACCCCTAATGTAGTTTTAAGTATCCCACATTCCTTCCAGCCTCCCAATGAGTGACAGTGAAGGTGGCAACTGTTACAGATAACGCATGAAACTGGCATAACTGGTGTAATTGTTACTGTATCTTAAGATGTTGATAGGTAGGAAAACATGAATGGAGAGGTTTTTGTCTGCGTGTGACCAAAGGAGTTTTGGTATTGCTCATCTTGGGGTGGAAGCCATCCTACTTCAATAAAGACAGTGCTGAGAGCAAATAATGGCTCTGCTCATGGTTAACGAGGTTCGAGTTGCACACTCAGGCCCAGGGAGTTTGCTTCTGCAGCAGCTGTTTTGTGAAAGGGTAAGCAGGTGCCGATTGCCACAACAGTGAGATGAGTTTCGGCTATCGCAGTTATGGGGAAAGTTCACCTCTTGTGGAAAAAGAAATAGAAATAGTCAGTTTGTGAGTGTGAGAACGTCGAGCAAGTGAGAGAATCTAGTCGCTGCACGATGTCTGAGGTTGCCAGAATTTGCTCTGGGGATGCCTGCTAACAGCATCGCTGCTCCCCCTCACACTTCATGTCAACTACTAGCATGCTGTGAGTGAGGAATTAAGTACATAGTTTTGTACCTTACTTTCAATTTCCCTCCTTCCTAACCTCACCTTTACTTTGACCTCAAGCCCCTCATCCCTCTGCTGCGTTTGTGCTTCTACACATTTTTTCAGAGAGAGGGTTTCCTTTTGGTTATCTTACTCTCTTCTGCAAGATTAACCTCAAAACTTAAATATTGAGGGCGCTGCATATGCTACAAGGTACTACCTGTATGCTATCCGCTATAGGGGTGCCAAAGTCTCAGATGTCACCTTCGAAAATGTGTGTCTGAAACTGTATCCTGTGTTATTTTGGAAATGTCATCCTTTTTTTTTTTTTTTTTTTTTAACCGGCCATTTGGTCTTACAGCTCTGGCCATCTTTCTATTCTCCCCGTGTTCTGTGCAGAGCCTTGTATTTGATAGCAGTTTGTGGTTGGCCATGCTTTAATTTTTGGCCTCGCTGCAAAATGCTGTTCTTCTTGCAGTCTTATTGCAGTAATGGGAGTTCAAGATATTTAACGCATCCCAGAGCAACTCTGCATATTGAGAGAAAAAGCTTTAGGTTGTAAATGATTTTTAGTAAGAACTGTTTTCTTTTTCTTCTTATAAAACACCACATATAAGATGCAATTACGAATAATGAAAACCATTTGATATTTCAAACAAAATAGCTTAAAAACAAATGAGTTTCATTTTTATTTTTGTAGCTTGCAGTGACCGTATTTTCATGTGTGTAACCCACAGATCAACTGTTTAAAAAAAAAAAAAAAGAACACACTCAACACCCTGTGATTGAGCAGCTGTGTGGGTTTTACACACATGTGGGTAATATGAGGGGAAGTTTATCCCAGAACTTCCTCTCCCATCAATAGTTTCCTCGCTTCTGGTTTTCCATAGCTTGCCCCTGTCCCCCAAATGCTTACCTGGTGCTGTTTCAAAATAAGTTTCAGACTTGGAGATATTTTCTAAAAAAGATTTATTTAATATACTTTGCAATGTTGTTGTCAGTGTTCCTGATGGGGTTAATGCTGTTCCCATCAGTGAGCTGGCGTAGTGTGTGTGCAGCATTTGGCTGATTCTGAATGGCTCTTAATTCTTTCTTTATTTTTTCCCCAGTAGATTAGCATTCTAGAGATCCTTAATTTTCTGTTGTCTGCAAGGTGACTTGACTTCTGATATTAATACTAAGTTATGAAAGTTAAATGTGGCTTTCAAATCCAACAGTGGTTAGTGGTTTAGATGAATTGGAGAATAACTGGTTGGACTTCAGACACCTTAAATCTTTCAAGAGGGTACCTGGTGATTTTTTCTACTATTTTGTGCTATATCAGAAAGTTACAGCTCTTGTTGTAGAGCTCAAGGGACCCAGAGACACTGAACCTCTGGTCTTCTGTGTGTGCTGGTGATAGCAGTGCGGCGTGTCTTTGCGTTGGGTCGTGGAAGTCTGTGCCAGCACCTGTCTGCAGGCATCAGGATGCATTTCCACCTCACTGTGTAGTCAGACCTTATCTCTGTGTGTAGGTAACACTTGTGAGTATTGTGCCAAAGCCTTGGTTCTGTCCTTGTGATGAGGTTTCCAAAGCTTTAACAGAAATTAATTAAAGTTTAAACGCTGCTTATACTCTTTATGTCATTTATTTGACCTCCGTATCAAAGCATTTCCTGAAAGTAAATCTGCTAATTGCTGTGAGGTTATGAAATAAATGTTTTTCCCCGTTTTACAGAAGGGCTCACAAAACCGAGCGACTTGTCCAAGGTCACACAGGAAGTCTGTGGCAAAGTGGAGAAATGAATGTAAATCTCCTTTGTTTCAGGCTAACTTGCAGCTGAGCTGTTCTGCTCGAACTGTGAGCATCGGTTGTGTTATGAGCAGGGCTTTGAATTTGTGCTTTATTGGGTGTCTGGTATTGACTGTATGTAAGCATGGTAATTTAATGTTATTTTTCCCATCTGTGTAGAGGGACCAAAATGGATATTAACTAGAATTAATGTTTTTAATCTTTCTTACCCAAACTGAAACAAGTTTGTCTCCACATGGCTCATTTAAGTCCACATAGGCAAGACCAGCTGTTACTTAAACAAAAATAATTTTCAAATCTTTACTGAAGGAGACATTTGCCTGCAAGGCTTACCCTCACTTCGGAGTGAAATGCTATCACGGATTCATTATTTAAATAATAATAAAATACAGTTGTGTTTCCTGGCTCCTTCAGCCCAGTTTCTGTAAATTCACAGAATAAGGTCCAGATCTCCCTGAGAGTCTTGTGAAAGTTAACTGTCAGCACTTAATAAATATATGTCTCGGTATAGATGGTGGGGAGAAGTGCTCTCCGCTATAATATTCATAGTTTTCAGGACTTCGCAATGTGGAATTAGGATCTCTTGGCTAGAGAGAGGTCTGCAGAAAACGTGTGGCTCAAAGGCTGTTTTGAACCCAGTTATATCTTATTCTAATTTAATATATTTCGTCTACATACTGTGAAAGCCTAGCATTTGTTTTGATCACATTTGTTTTTACAGTGCTTGTAATTTTTTACAAATGTACTTTGTCAATGCATCCAGTGACAATAATGCTTTAAGAGCTTTTGCTTTCAACTTCATCATAGTATCGAAGGATGGATCGTCACTGTTAAATTATAATATTGGGCTTTTAAAATTGTTTTCATGCTTGGAATAGTCCGTCCTGTGCATAGCCACATTCTAGCGTAAACTTTGGGGTCTTACATTTTGTAATTAAAAATTGCAAAATAATTTCATTAAAATAGGTTTGTTCTGTTTTTAATACACAAATTCTTAGAGTAAGAATGACAAAAATGCTGCTTTTTCTTCCTTGGAAAAAAAAAAGACAAATGAATAAAAAAAAAAGATGCAGATCATTTTTAATGACAATTCTCAGCTTGAAAAAGCGATTTGATCCCTCTTTATTTTTAATTCTTGCCCCCTCCTCATTGTTTCTGTGAAATGCAAGTATTTTCAGTGAGAACTTTACAGCCACAGGGTGGGAAGGACCTTCGTAATTAGAGCTCGGTGTAGCTGAAAAATACCTTTTGTCACACAAACTACCAGTGGTTCACCATTCCCTCCCCCCTTTGTTTGGCGCACGATCCCTGGAGAAATAACTCTTCCTTTTGAAGCGGTGCATTAACTAATTTAGAGATCCTCCGCAGCTGCGTATGGGCTGCCTTGCAAAGCAGAAAAATAACAGCATTTAGATACGTGGTGAATTCCGAGCCTACGGGGGTAGCAGCTCCTGCAGGCGAAGTCCTCTGCCTGGTGTGCTCACACAATAGCAGCGCGGGGGCAGCTCCTTTGCCGCGGATTGATTAGTTAATATTGCAGGAATTCACGTTTCCGAAGATGTTCCTGGTTTCTTTGGCTCCCTTAAGAAAAAAAAAAAGAGAGAAACAGGCACGTTTTAATGGCAAGGCTGCTGGGTCCCGTGGCAGGAGGTGGCTGATTGTGTGGTAGGTTTTGTTTGGCACATCCCAGCTCGGCAATTCCCCGGCGAGCTGCGCGCTGTGCTCCTGCATGCCAAGTATCGGGCCGGTGAATCTTGAGAGCGGCTGTGAAATCGTAGCACTGCTAAGAACAAAGAGGGTCGAAATCCCTCCTGTGCACACTCTCTTGTATCCCACTTAATTTTATTATTTGACTTTCAGCTTTGCTGCCCTTGGAGGGCACTGTGCAACTGTACTTATTATGCTGCAGATACATTTTATCTGACAAATTCTGCGTTTTGTCTTGGCTACGCAGTCTTTAATTTGGTTTTGTTTCAGTTGTATTCCAGATCTGCGCGTCTGGGTCCTGTGTTGGATACGTGTGTGTAGCAGCGGGTGATGTGTCTGGTTTTGTTTTAAGAAATATTCCTGATATGTGTATGGCACTTCATAGACGTAAATGGGAAACGTGGTGCGGGGGGTATTTACGCTCAAAGGGCTCCAATCTCTCCTGTCTTTTACATAAAGACAAAATTATCCACAGAGGGAGAACTGACGGGTCTGGGGCATTGATGAAGTGCTAGGAGATGTTTCTGCATTTGAGGGTTTCACCAGGGGCAGGCTGCTGGTGGCCGAGAGCGCTGTGGTTTCTGCCAAGGTGCAGGCTGCCAGGACACCAACTTTGGCCCTGCTGTGGGAGGGGGCTGTTCTGGGAATGAGATGGAGAGAGCCTGCACTCAAACCAGTCACAGGAATAAGGTTACTGGGGAGCTCGTGCATAGTGCAGCCTCTGCCTGTGCTCTTCTATAACTCGGCGTGAAAGCCCAGTCCTCCATACAGCACCTTTCTGCAAGTATTTAATGTACCAAACAAAAAGGATCCCTCTTTTCATGTGAACAGGTTAAGAGATTATTGCACATCTGTGGAGACTTGCACACCACGTATGAAGTTAAGGGCTGTGCTTTCTCCACCAAAGAAAGTACTTTGAGCTAAATTAATGATGTAATTTAGTCATTACAGTAGAATCTTGCCAATCTGTACATTTATTTGAATGAAATAAGTTTATGCTCATTTTCCCCTCTGAGGCTTAACAGTGGAGGTCTAAACGCTAGCTTCATTATTTTACAAGATGAACTGGAGAACATGTATTGTCAAGTACTATAAATAAACTGAAACTGTCAAAATAAACACTGTACACTTTGGAATTCAGAGGGGTTTTCTTGTTTCTCTTGCCAATTTGCAAATTTCAGCAACACGCAGTTGGTCTTTCCAAGGCATTTGTGGAAAGCGTAATGGTTACTACAGTGCATTTAATACATATTTTCCGTGCGTGAGGGGCTAATTGACATTACCAGGAGAATATATCACCAACCTGTACGCTTAACTGCACCATCCAGCATGCAGCGTTGTTTTCTTTATCAACCTGCACTCCCTGCGATGGGAGGTGGGAGCAAAAAGGAGAACGGGGCATGCAGATTGTAGCTCGTAGCAGATGCAGTGCTTGATTTTTACATCTCCTCCCCATTTCCTCCCTGACTTCACAGCTGAAAATATAGATCAGGTAAGATTAAGTTGAGCTGTTTTGAGAGCTGGGCCCAGGCCAAGTTTTGGCAGTTCATTTGTTTAAGAGAAAATACGAAGTAATTGGATTAAAGAGGCTGTACGATTAATGGCATAGAGACCTGTTAAATTTCCTTGCCTCTGTATTTCTGTGAATCAGCATGGAATTGAGGGCTCGATTCTTCCAAGGGATTCAACTTTTAGAGCCAAGAGTGTAAACAAAATCAGCGCATTAATATTTTGCCCTTCCTTTGTATTAGTGCAAATAACTGTTTGAGATGAGAGGGCCATGCTCATCTTGCCTCTGGCCTTGCTGGAAACTAGAGAATCTCAACCTGGTGCTGTGAATTGTAAAGTCAGTAGCAAATGCTCTTGGCTAGAGCAGAGGTGCTTCCTGTGGCAGGTGGGCTGCTAATATTTCATGCTCTTTCTGCTGTGGATGTCTCAGCAATAGATTCTTGCCAGTGAAGCTAATTCCAGCATCTATTAAGGAGAGATCGGGGGAAGGGTCTTTGTTGTTGTTGTTGTTCTTTCTTTCTTTCAGTGCCTAGTACCCTACAGAGAGCAGCACGCAGGAGAGAAAAGACCCACAAGCATTAAAAATTAATTCTGAAGTTAAAGGTGGCTTTTCAAAATAGATGAATTGATGAGAAGAAGGAAAATACTTCTTGTATGGCCTCAGAATCCTGTCAGATTTTTAGGAAACAGCAAAGCTTCAGGATTTTTATACATGGAAGCCTACCAGCATAACTGTACAAAATGTTTAGTGTGCAGCTCGAGTATCTCCACTGAAATTTGAAGGTGCTAATTCAGGTGATCACTGTTATGGCTATGCCATATGTTTGAAATTTTGAAGTGGATGACTTCTTGAAAGTTTCAGCGTATTACTTGGCATTCTGAACAAGTACAGGTTGCCCAGAGAAGAGCACTGTAAATGGTGGAGAAAGTGCAGTATATTTAATTAAAGCAGGGTTTAACTCTTGCAGATGGTTTTGAAGGATCGCTAAAAAGCGCACAGTTGTAATAACACAGTTCTAAAGCAATTATATCAATAGGGTAGTATACCACAGAAGGTCATTTCATCAGAAGTTTCTGATCAATCAAACTGATTGTTGTAATACCCAATTTGCACATTATTTCCTGCATGTCTTGGTAACCTTTTTAAAGGAGATACATCAGGCAGTGCATGCAAGCATTTATAGCTGGTGTCCTCCGTAAGCTCCTAGTAAATTGTTTATCAATAAGAATTGTCTAATTTTGTTTTTGATGCGGTAATCCTTAGTTTGGGAATCTCAACATGTTTTGTAGTGCTCTGGCTTCTAATAAGAGTATTTATATTTGGGGGACAATGGGAGAGAGGGGGAAGACAGTGCTTTAAATGGCTGTGCCAACTGAAATCTCAGAATGTCATGAATCTGATTCAAGATCTCAATTGATTTGAAGCAGTGTCTTCACTTTCCTTCCTACTTGAAATCATACAGCATGCTCATGAGCTAGGAAATCAGTCAAGAAGATGTGTGCTAGCTACAAGAATGACCTAGGAGATCTCTGACTAGGAAAGTAACTGGTGTCAGGCCTTCGGCTTATTCTTCAGCTGCTTGTCTTTTAGTTACATCCCAGGATTTACGTCCCTAGTGAAATTTTAATGCTTTCTTTAGAATAGCATTTTTCCAATTTGCTCTATTCACTCTTTCCCCTTATGAGGTTAATTAGGCTGGAGGCGTTGGTGAGACCGAGAGGATAAATGAATTGTAGGTGAGGAAAGGAAAAGGACGTAAAACCACTCAAGGCAGAAGGGCATTACATTATGTTCCTGTGGACAGCCAGACTGCCAGACTTTAAAGGTGCATTTGAGAGCCCATCAGGACAGCTGAGGCAATTTTGCACTGGATGCTGAAAGAAACAGTTGTGGCAAAGGTGGAAGTCCTCCTCTTGAATGAATGGGGAGAGCCATCCATGGGTCAGCCTCTTCTTGAGCATCAGTGACTTTCAAAAGCAGGTGAGCATATAAACCACAACAGTTTTAGCTGTGCTGCTTGTCTTAGGCCCCTACCTGGGAGGTAAAACATTCTTAGAGCAATAAAGTCAATGTGTTTATACAGCCTTACAGTGCTTACGCTGCTCTGTAAATCAAGGAGGCACAACCTGCTGTACCTTGAAGAATGCAATGTGTGTAACAGGTGCCCAGCTGCATCTTTGCAGGCCTCCTGAAACCGCTGCGTGAGCTGCATGCAGCTTTTGAGCCGTGGATTGTCCTCCTGTGCATGTGTAAGAGCACGGGGGAGATGTGAAAAAAACAACAGTGAGGAGGGGGAGAAGTAGATTAGGGGAGGGTTAGGAAGAAGGGAGCAGAGATAGAGGGAGATAAAGGCAGAAGTAGAAATGGAGGGAGGGAGGCAGAAGGGGAAGAGCAAAACAAGTAAGCAAGCAAGAGGGATAAGAAAGTTCAAAAATTACTTGAAACTCAGTAGCAATCAAGTAGACTACTGTTAAAGTTAGTAAGTTACAGGTTTATCTGTTGAAGGCCCTGTGAACCTTCATTTCCCCAAGGAGCATACCCTGCTTTTGTACCTACGGGCAGAGAAGCGTGGTCAGAGCTGCTGTTTGCTGAATCCTGTAGTGCTAGAACCAGGGATATTCACTGAAATTGCTAAGAGATCATTTCAAAACAGATAACCAGTCCTTCTGCACCATGGAGCTATGGAATCTGTTGCCGCAGGAGGTTGCAGAGGCAGGTAGTATCAGCACACTCAAAACTGGGCTCAACAAATTCATGGCCAACAGGTTTGTAAGCAACCATAGAGAAGTTGGGGAGCACCTTCAGCACCCAGTGCAGGGGCTGTGGATGCTGTGGGAGTACAAGGGGAGGGGACTGGAGGCAGCAGCCACAATTGCATACATGTATTTTCAGTATGCTTTTACCACTCTAGGATGCTAAAGTAGATGACCACCAAATAGCCTTTTTACTTTCTACGTGGAGCAGCCATAAAATCCTCAGTTTCAGTTCTCCTGCCCTCCTTCCCACATCCCAGTATCCCTTATCCCAGTCCGCTAACTTCAGCCACATAAAACGTGTAACTCCTGCCCTTTCTGGAAAGGTCCCTGCCTCTCTTCTTTTTACACTTTGCCTTTTAAAGCGAGCCCTCGTTTCCTGTCACTCAGGCACTTCTCCTTGCTTTTGTGAAGGGTTAACCTTCATGCGTTAGTCTTGCTGAATTTAGACTGTAAAAATTTCAGGTCAAAGGACTTCTTTTATTTTTGACAGTGTTTGCAAAGTGGTATGTAAATTTCCAGCTACGTTTAGATGTTCTTTAATAATAAAATAGGTCTAGTCCTTGGGCTTGTAGCTGTCTCCCTGCTCTCTCTTCCTCTCCAAATTAAGTTCTGCTTACGTTGTGACGTTGCTTTTTTTTTTCTTTTCTTATCTGATTGAGGCAAATAAGCGAGTTGTTTTATTCAGCAGCTATTGTATTATCTTGAATATGTGATTTGGTTATTTTCCGGTTTTATGCACATCCAGGTTAACGCAGCTGTTACGTTGTGATACTGCTACGTTGTGGCGAGATGATGGGTTTTGAGATGCATCAGTGCTGTGTTTTGGTTTGGTTTTCCTGTTTTGGTTTGTTGTTGTTTTTCCTGGATAGTAGCAGAACTAATGAAAGTGCCCAACAGCTTCCTTTGCTGTCTTTGTGCTCCTACCTCACCTTCTACCTCAATAACTGGAAAGACTGTAACTATTTGTTAGGGAAATATTAGTTAAATTGCAGAGCTATTACGTGTGCTGAGACATTCCAATCCCAAGCGCTTAGTATTCAGTGTGTGTACTTAACTTCTAATGACTATAAATACTCTGTTACATTTGAGGTTTTGTAATGTATCAGGTATGTCTTCTAGATAATTTTTTTTCCACAGCAAATGCAGATTTTCTAGCCCATAGACAGTGCAAGCTGGGCTTTGTACATTGCTTTATGAGGAATTTTTGCTCCGCTTTTCACAGCAGAGTCGTCTTTATGAGGCGATGCAAAGTTCAGACAAATAATTTAGCGTTGAGATTGCTCAGGTGCATGTTTCATTGCAGTGGTAAGTGTCAGAGACCTGGCAGTCTAGGGCATCTCTAATAACTGGTACTGGGTTTTGTCAGGGAAGTCTGAAAAATGGGGTTTGGGTGGTGGAGCCTTTGGCTGGTAACGCTTTGCAGTGGGGATGCAGTACGCTGGCAGGGTCTAGATAGAAACTGGAATAAAGGGCTAAGGGCAAGCGAGGACGTGCTGTGTCTCTCATGGCCAGCTGAACAGCTGGATGGGATTTGTTAGTGGTTCACAGCTTGGCTCAAAGAGAGATAAGGAAGCAGCACTGGTCGGGGTCTGGATCTGGGAAGGAGAATCGTGTGTTAGCTAGTGAAGCCTCTTCATTTGCAGCAATCTTTATTGACCTAGAATGAATGGGAAAGGGAAGAACAGAGCTGGAGTTGGCGGCTGAACTACGACACACAAGGGGAGACTGAAAATATGGGATGGGGTTAGATGTGGCCCTTAGGAGCAGAGAGCAAAAGGGAGAAATTGCATTTTGCCAGGTCCCTTTCCAGTAGTAAACCTGCCAGTCTCTTGCACAGATTCTCAGCTCCCTCTGTGCTCATCTCCTGGGCTATGTCTTCCTTGCAATCTAATGTGCACCAAGTCACTGCAATGGCCTGAGTTCTGCAGAAGGGAGCTTTTGTGCCTGTTCTGCACTGTGGAGCTTCCCCTCTTTCTTCACACCACCACAGGTTTATACGGAGCTGTGCTGGTGTCTTCCTGCCTCCTTGCCCTGCCGAGCTGAGCAGGCTCTGGACCGTTCTTCCTGTGGTCACACCGATCCTTCTGCAGTAAGCTGTGGTGTCTGACAAACTCTGCAGCCCGTGTCTGCAGGGAAACAAAGAGGCAAGGTTCTGCTGTTGGCAGAAATAAAGTGTTTATGAGGAATTAAAAAAAAAATAATAAAATGACAAAACCGTTCTTGTATTATTAATTTACTTGCAAATGAAGTTGCACTGATCATCTGAACTACTGAATGTGTACATAGATATTTTTTTTCAAATGTTTCAGTATTCACATCATGAATCAAAGGGAAGGAGGAATGTGTTTTTAAAGTACTTGGGGTCATCCCCATTGACAATTTCAGTGCAAGGTATGCATAAGAAATGGCATTTATCATTTTTCTTTATGTGGTACTCGTTGGTCATTGGAAAAGTGTATTTTATTATCTTAAAGGGTTGTAGTCAAAGGGATGCTTTGAGGTTCTTCACTCTGAGGTTGTGAGGATGTCTGAAAAGTACAGTAGGTGAGCGTGTATGTACACACAGTTGTGTACACCAAGCAAAGGCAGTGTTCTTTGGTCACTATTTTTATCAATCATTCACTCATGTACACATTAAATGTCATATCTAGGAAGTCATCTATTTACAGTTTTAGTAAATGCTTTATTTTCCGAGAGAGAATCTCATTTTCTGAACGTGAAAGTAGTAGTGAAACTGTGATGTTTGCTTAGATTGGTTTTCCTGAAAGATAGTGTGTCATATCCTACTGACAGCCTAGGTCAAGGGCTAAATTTCAGCCCTTGCTGAAGCTAGCAAATGAACTGTGTCCAGAAACAAGTGCCTTTGTGTGTCTCTGTGTTCATGTTAATAGAGTTCAAGGTCACCAGAAGAGCTGTGGGTTTTAATTTAAGTCTTATTTACTCATTCTTTCTTAAAGTGTCAAACTCTTCACTGAACTGCGTGAGTACCTGACTGTTTCATGTACATCCAGTGATGTTCTTTTTCTCAGGTGGTTTTGTGCAAGTAGGGTAATCATTATTTATTTAATTAATAATTCTTCATTTCTTAATTATGCTGATGCAGCTGGGTGGAGGAGTGCACCTTGCTTTTGGCTTCTGGAGGAAAGATTTTTTTTTTTGTTTAATGCGCTGTTATTACCTGGGGTTATTCTCTATTAGGGACTATATGGTGTGATTATGCGGTGATTCTGACTTTGGAGGGGTCACATATGTGAACTCTGGTCAGTAGAGAAAAGCTCACACTTTTGACCTTTACATCTCTTTGGGCCCATTAGCTCTTGGACATAGTGGTGCTTCTAAAATTGCTTAATTGTTCCAAAGAGATCGTTTGTGCTTACTCTGTTATTGCCATTTGATGCTCTCTCTATACACCCTGCCAAAAAACACGGTATATTACATTTTTATTGTTATGTAAAGCAGCCGTAAAACAAACCATGTGCTTGTGCAAGTGTATTTGAAATCTTTGCTATTGGCTACTTCATTTTTTCCCCTTTATGTCTCTAACTTTCACATTTATAGTTTTGCCACCACGGGGAGCTAATGAAAAGCAAACATATAGGCTGTTTGTTTAAAAATAATAAAAATAATGCCATGTTCAAATTCATGTGGCTTGCTTACTCGTATTTATTATCCTGTTCCACAGTGTCAGAAAAGCTGGGGCATGCTGTGCTGTTTTGGGGTATGAGGGAAGGGTGAGGGCAGGGATTGTTTTTTGTTTCTGTGCATTAGTTTGACTCTTATGGTCTTCTGATTTTTAGGAAACTTTAGTAATTGTAGGGTGAATGAGCACATAGCAAACAAAGGAAAAAAGATAAATGCATGTGCAGTAAAACATTGATCTAGAAGAGGGAAGGTCTGTTTTTTTTTTTCCTAATACCTGTATGCCTGTAGGGGATCAGTCCTGTGTGCATCCTTAGCACCCTTGCTGGATTATGAAAGGTAATTTATTTTGTGTGTTCAGGTTTCTCTTTGCAACTTAGTACTGAAGAAAACAAGGGTTTAATTTACCTTATTTTATTTTATTTATTTATTACTCTTTCTGTACCTTCTCTGGTGGTGGTAGTAGTACAACCACATGTCTCGGGAGTGAAATTATTAAATGCATATATTTATTAAGGGTCTGACTTTCAACATTAGCTGTTTACAGTAAGAGTACTTGTGGAGACGATGAGTCTCTTGATCATTCTTAGCCCTAATGGGAGAAGTGTTTAAAAACAGCACATCAGCCACTGGGCAGCTTCTCCTACAACTCTTCATCTACATCAGTCACAACTGCTGAGATATTTTTAGTAGATAGATTTTCTTAGTTTAGGGTATTCTTCTGCTTTAATTGGAGCTTGCATAGCTAAGATGCTGCTTTCCACTCTTCAGAAACGTATCTGAACTCGTTTGCCTTCTTCCTATAGTATTGTGCACTGGGGACGCATGCAGACTTGTTGGGGATGGGCTCTGCTTGGATTTAAGGAACAGAAACAGACTGTAAAGATGAAAAGATGCTTAGGAGAGGGAGTGTGTGTTTAGATTTTGCCCACAGTTAAAGAGGAAACCTTAACAGTAACAAAGGCTCTAAATAGTGCCTTGCTCTGCCTCAGTTTGTGTTTTGCAGTAGGTGAATTGTGCAAGAAGAATGAGAATATATTGTCGGTGCCAGACTTTAACTTTGAAATAATTGAAGTAGCTTTTAACTTGTTTTTGTTTTGCCCACCATTTAATTTTGTTTTGCAGATTACAAGGTAATGAATAGTAGTTTACAAATTTTAAAACTTTTAGATTATTATCTCTTTAGCAGCTCTGAGAGAACAGTGTTGCATCTGATTTGCTAGTGGTGTGTTTATAGTGTGCCTGTGCGTACAAACACCCCTTTCACACTCACTTGCCAGAAGGCAGTTGTATTTCTGAGGAAGTAAGGGGCTGTTTTCTGTTTACTTTTGCCATCTCTCTTTTTCCCACAACTGTACAAATGTAGCTGTACGGAAAATACTTATTCTAAGATCAACTTTCCTTTTCTTCAGCATTTAACTTGACTTGCAAAAGTTGTCAGAATTCATATTTTCCAAGCTCTAAATGTTGCATTGCCCAGGAGAAGTGCACATGGGAAAGTCTCTCACATGCAGGCAAAACAGACCCCAAGGATCATGCTGATTTGTGACCACTAATCCCAGGGATACAAATGGCAAGGCCAATCTTCTTGTCGTGACTGAAACCAGAAGGTATTAGCTGTGATCAGTGCTGCATTATTTTATAGCAAAAATAATTTGCCAAAGTGATGACAGAATTCTAGATGTGCTGTTATGAAAGACTGCTTAGGAGCATGTGTGAATCTAAGCAAAGGGGCAGAAGTGGACTAATTCTCTTTTATCAGTCCTAAGTAGCTTGTACTTTCACAGTGCTGTTACTGTAGCAGTCGCTGTTCACTTCAGTTGACATTGAACTGGGTTAGTACACCTATGGAGATGTACAGATTTTGTGCATAAATATGCAAATGTGTACACATGCACACATATACACCCCTATTTTGTATATGAAATATGATGTGTGTATGATAGAAACTGTACCTTTGTCACTCAAGATTGTTTGAAGATGTATGACACTTTCAGAAAACTCGATTTTAGTGTCATCACACTTGATTAGAATGCCTCATTTTGTATTTCAGTCACTTGGGTCTCCTTTTTCCACCCAATACTCCTGTCAGCAAGTAGGAACTAATTGAGCTCTTGTACCCTTGACTAATCAGAGCAGGCCAGTGGCTTTCCCTCAATCTTTGCAGGGAAAAGTTTCACTTGGAAAAGTGAACTTCTGAACTGTGTAAGGTCACTTTGTTTCATGAACTGTTTCATTGTCAAAAGTATACCCTTTAAAAAAAAATAAAACCCCAATGATGTGTACTGTCAACAAGAGTTCCTCTGTTCCAGAAATTTGTTTTCAGGTCCTGAAAACTGGTGACGTATAGCTAATGCCTTCTCACCAGTAACTAACGTGTATTAATGATGCTAGTGTAAAGATCAAGGATCCCATGATACTGTAAAATGAAGCACTGTGATGTAAACATCTTTTTTTTTTCCCCCAAGTAGCATATTATTTCCCTAAACATAAGATAAAACTAGATTATTCAAAATGAAGAGTTTGTAGTCCTCGGTTAAGTAGCATGACTTAAAAGGACTGTGCTTGTGGTGGTCTAAGATAAGTTGGTTTTGTATTTGTCCTCCTGAATTTACTGTGTGGTTTTCAGTACCTCACGTGAGGGTTTCAGCCAAAATAGTGCAAATATGCATAATGCTTGCTTGAATGATACTTGAGAGGTGGGTAGTATTTCCTACAGAAACTGCCAGACGTCTCAAGTAATTTTTTCCTGCATTCTGTGGATTTACTTGGATGGTTTGGTGCTGGTTTGTTTGCAGCAGTGTCTCAGTCATTGGAAGGTGAGGAAAGTTGGAATCCTGCCCAGTCAGCCACGCTGCAGGCTGGCACTGGCTTGGAGGGTGGGTAACCTTATATTAAGAGATCTGTCCTCTAGCCTAGGGAATGGAGAGCTCTGGAGCTTCTCTGAGTTGTCTTTTTCCGTCCTGCAATAACTAAATCAAGCAGGATTTCCGCAGAAATTATAATCAACGTCATCAGACTGTAAACCTGTCCCGCTGAAGTCTCCTTCCATTGCTTTTGTAAACTGAATGTCTGCAGAGATCCCTGCTTTATGAGACATTTTGGCTGAAGCCATGCTTGTGTTTGGTGCAATTTTCACCCTGATAATAGCAGTTCTATCAAATATAGAAGTTTCCAGAAATGTCTCCACAGACTCTGGCATTGATCCCTTTTAAACCATTCATCCGTGACGCTGATGATGGCATCTGAGAACTTGCTTGTGCTCCCAGAGTAAGCAGGAACTGTTGGCTGTAGCTGCTTCTACAATGAAGTTTAAAATAGCGTGCTGAATATACGTGATATCAGAGGTTCAGGTGACATTACATGATAGGTGCTCTTTCTTTGTTATCGTCCCTTTTCCTGCTGGCATCTTCAGGACACATGCTTTATTTCGTTTGGTTAAAGTCTGTGAATTTTATTCTTCAAATATAGGTCTACTAGCGTTGACCAGGGAACCATTTTTTAATGCTTGTAGCTGTTTTCTGATGCTCTCTCATAAACCTCTTGCTCAAAATTCATAAAGATTGAGTTTCTTTACATCCTTCACTTGTTCATCTTTCTCTGATTCTGCTAGTAGACAGCCAAGTTTACTTTGTCTGGAAGAACGCAGGCAGGATGAAATACTTCAGTCCTTTATTTAACTGGTAACTTCGTGCTGCACTGAATACTCGTGTCGAGAAGAAAATAAATTGGAAACATCTGTTTTATTTTTCTCATAACATAAGAACCAAGAGATATATTCTATTGAAATCAAAGGTGGCAAATACAAGAGTAATAAAAGGAAGATATTATATGGATTTTATATTTCTAATTAGACTATGGAAGTTACTGTCACGGGAAATTATTGAGGCAAACCACGTAACTGGATTTGAAAAAAGAATTGGGCAGGCATGTGGCGGTCATGAATAGTCAAAGTAATTCTTATTAGTTAGGATGATTCTGAAGCAATATTAAACCCATGCGAGTTAGTCTTGAGATGCATAGGAAAGGCATGTTTTTCTTGTGTTCCTTTGGATTAGGCTTGCTTGCCTACGGATTAAAATGTACTTGAATTCTGCACCTTGCACAGAAATCATTTTGTCTAGTCCCAGCTTTTACATAAGCAAGCATTTTTCTCCCTCCCTTCTTCCACATACACACGTACACACCTGTCTTGCATCTCTTCAGCTATTTTCTTTGTCCCTTTCCGTATCCCTTTTCCACGTCCCTTTCCATATCCACTCACCCGAGAAATGACCACTTTGCATCAGGTCTGATCAGGTTGCAAGGGAATGCCTATGGAAATGACCTATAAAACAAAGAGCAGAATCCAAACGCTTATGAATGATTAATACCTGCACAGAGCAAGAGCCACAAAGTTGATTAAACTTAAATATGCTGTGATGAGTGAAATCACTATATTTTTGTAAAGGAAGCAATGATGGTAGCAGGCTTTTTACCATGTCTTGGCTTTTTTTATAAGTGGCACTTTAAATTATGGTATTAATTCCATAGAGTGAAAAAATATCAGGAATGGAGTAATAAATACGTTAAAAGGTTTGACTATTGTAGTTGACATTTATGCCTGCAAATCTCAGCAGGGCTTTAAACCGTACAGTTCCTACACATTGGAGCTAGGAAGGAGAAAGATCTGCTTGATATACAGAAGGCTTTTTTTTTTTTTCCTTTAGCATTGGTAGTATCAGAAGGAAAAGGACAAAAAAAGTAGTTGCACAGAAAAGTAGTAGGAACAACAACTAGAAATTCCTGGGCATTAGCCAAAATATTCAGATTCTCTTTTGGGGAGTTTAAGAAAGGCAATTTGAATAAATCACCTGCCTTTAAAGCAGAAAGAACCTTAAAATGTCTCCTGTAGAGGCGTTCA
Organism: Anas platyrhynchos; assembly: GCF_047663525.1. Lineage (NCBI taxonomy): Eukaryota > Metazoa > Chordata > Aves > Anseriformes > Anatidae > Anas > Anas platyrhynchos. Next base: position 119,782,681 of record NC_092588.1, on the reverse strand, counting down.
GCTCTTTTCACAGAGCCTGTATGTGTTCCTTTGTAAGATTCTGCTGTTCCGTAATTACCTAAAAACCACAGTCAGATTAATGACAGCAGCAAAGCTTGTTGCTTATATCAAAAATGCTCAGCATCAGTTGGTAACAAACTCTTGGAGTTTTTTCTTCCATAAAATATACAATACTCTGTCTCTTTACAGAATGCAGGAACAGCAAAGATGCTTCCAAAAGTGTTCTTTGACAGTAAACATGAGGAAGAGGAGTGGCATAATGCATAACTGGGCTAAGTGTGATGAAGCAGGCTTGCGATCAAAGTGCTCTGCAGCAACCTGCCCTTTGCAGTCACTTGTTTTTTCCAGGTTCCCAAAAGTGATTCCTTTGTCCTGCACTGCATGTGAATTAGTTCTGCTGAATTTGATGGGAGTTCTGCCATTGACTTCATCTAGCCCAGACTTCTGTAAAAGCTCTGGCTTCTGGAAAGGGGCAATACAAATGTATTTGCAGACAAGGATAGATATTTAACAACACGTGCTCTGCTGCAGGCTTCTTACTTTGGAAGCAGGGAAGAAACTTACTCTTTACTGACGTGGTGCTCATTAAGGGTACACCTACGGTGGAAAGTGTTCCCATTTTGGAAAAAGAAAAGGGCAATAAGTATTTCTGGCATGTGAATGAGAAAAAATCTTAATATAGATGTGTACAAAGTAATGTTGGACAGCGTTAAACAAAATTTGATGGACAAGGAATATCTCAAAAGGAATATTGGAGAAATATGTGCCTTTTAGAGAGGAGGCGGAAGAGTTATGTGAAGGTACAGGGAGTGTTTACTTCAGATAGTAGAGCAAATATTTATTTTCCTTATTTTTATTCTCTAGAGAAAATAGATAGGAAACTCATTTTCCTCTATCTTTTGATACAAGAACAAAGGCATATGGAATGAGGTTAAAAGATAGATAAATCTAATTTAGAAATCAGAACAGAATCAGACACATGGGTTCCATGCCGTATTGCACTGCTGAAGCCAGGAATTTAGCAAGCTTCAAAAAGACTCATCGTTTTCTATGGAGGTTGGAACCAGACACAATTACCCAGCTTGTTCATAGTATTTCAGAAGGGAACCACAGCTGCTTGTGTTTGAGCTTCGACCCGTTACCGATGAGCGTGCTGCTACGGCAGGGAAAGCAGATGAGCTGGAAGGAGACGTCGGATGCTCATCTCTGCCCCATTTGACACTGGAAACCAGTGAGAGACAGACTGTGGGAACAGGTGGGCTTCAGTCCTCATCCAGCCTGGTGATTCCTATGTTCCTTTTGATGAGCTAGTAGAAGAATAACATTCTGTGACACAATTAGCATTTGACCTGTGATCAAAGCCTTTTCAGTAACACAGCTTTTATTATACTAATGGGGGGACCAAGCTTTATTTTAGTATTGTTTAGAAGCTTACCAGGAAAAACTGTTTACAAACAGTTTCTTTGTAAATCACGTTATAAAATGTTTCTGCACTATGAAACATATATATACATATATACGTATATATAATGTGACACATATGTGAGGAGTGCGTGTGTGTGTGACAAAAGCACGTTTAAGAGTAATTTCCTGTGCTGATTTTGTCAAATTAATATCCATATCAAAGAAATGAGTTTTAAAGCTGACAACCAGTGCATAACATACTTTGGTGCCTTACTCCAGTATTTAATCTTAAGGTTGACTCTGCCTGATCAGATTGCGTGTTTGTCGTATAATTAACTCATGGGTTGCAAGTAGCATGTGTGACATGTAGTTTTATGTATTTATACAGAGTGAATTAAAAATAACTAATATTAGTATTGGTTAGCTTGCTGTTCTCTTAACGATGCTGCCATTTGGGTGGTTAACATTTACTAATGATTGTGTGTTTGTGTGATCTGTTCCACATTTCTGAGACAAGCTCAGAAGTGAATTATTTTCAGCTAGTCTGCCATAATTGCAAAGAGTTGTCTCATCGTAACTTTTAACTACGTTTCATTAAAAGCCCAATATAAAAATTTATTAAAGATCTCTGTTAATGATGGGAGTGTCGGCTGCCTTTGGAATTTGTCCATTCTTGCTTCTTTATTAAGAAGACTTTATTAAGACTTTCTGAACTGAGATCTTGACGTAGAAACTTAAATGAAGAGATGTTTCTTCCTTGTTTACCTTGAAAGTTTGGATGGGATTACCTAAACTAGGTAAGGAATTTTCTAGTGTAATGTAAATACTATAAATATATGTACATTATAAACGTATTGCAGGTGGAACATCTTTATTTCACTAAAAGGAATAAAATGCCTTTTAGTGAGAAAATCAAAGTGAATGAAGCTGCAGCAACTGAAAACATTGTTTTCCTTTGTTCTTGCACTGCATTTCCCTACCTTCTTGCTAAAAGCCAAACAAACAACAAAAGCAAAACAAAAAAAAAAAAAAGGGATTTGTAGCAAATGATAGATTTATTTCTGTTCTGTTGATATGTATGTAAAATTACATCACGCATGGGTATTAAAGCTGTCAGTTCTTCCAGGTGCTTTGCCATACTACTGTATATTATTATGTCTGTGTCATACTTTTGCCTAATTGTAAGTAATGCACTCCGTTTTTCTTTACAAAACAAATAGTGCTCAATTAGGTGCAAATGATACATCTACCTCGGTGTCAGCTCTGAGTTCTGTAGGCGTGCCTCTGCATTTCTCTTGCCTTTGGTGTCTGTGGAAATAGTTACAGCCCAATAACACTGACACACAACTCTCAGAAAGTACAGAGAAGTCTTTTCTGATCTTTTCACTACTGCTTTAAGGTGTTACTTGTAACACCAGTCAGGTTAAAAGGTTGGAAAACGTAAACTGCTGTCTCTGAACAGCTTTATGTGAACGTGAGGGTTGCGTTTCTTCTTGGGCGTGTATGACATGTGACAGTCCCTCATCAGAATTACTTCAAATTGTTCATACATTCCAATAAAGAAATGTGATTTTTCACCAAACGTCACTTAATATCTTTGTCTGAACTTTTTAGGTTGTTCAGGAAGTTCATGAGCACATACCCCTGAAGCACTATTTAACACCAGCGTTTTCAGTGTGAGGTTAGCATGACCTTTTTTCATGATAGCGAAAGGTTAAAAACTTAAACTACGAATGTGAGCTCTCAGCTGCTGGATCCTGAGCCGTGTGGGCCCAGCAGCAGCAAGGAGGAGAACTCTTGAGCCTCTTGTGCTGCCTGGCACGTCCTGTCCCTATTGCCTGCCTGCTGGGCATCTCTGCCAGCACAGCACCCTGCCATCCCGGGGCCGTTCCAGCTTCTGAGGGTGCTGCCAGGGCTCCTCTCCTTTGTAGAAGCTGGGGAGTTGCAGACACCCGTGCTGGCTTTGGTGGGTGTGGACGTGGTGTGCTTTTACAGAAGGTGTACGTGATGTAATATAAGTGGAAACTCTTATTGCCTGGCACTTCGTTGCCTTTAGTGTTTCCTTACTTTCATGAGATAGTTCCAGTCAAAAATGTGATGAAGTGAAGGCCTTGTGAGGATCAAAAGCCAAATGTGAGAATTCGTCATGGCTGGCATTTTTGCTTTGGGGGCGAGTTACTTAACATAACGCCAAGCAGGGTTCTGGGGAAAGAGGTGGAGGACTTGAGCTGCCTCTGCAAGTTAAGGCCTGAAAGTTGGCCCCAACGCTGTATTCACTATTTAAAAGCACTGCTTAGTCCTCTTGTGGCACCCAGTGTAGATTAAGCTGAATGTTCCTAATACTTAGAAAACAAAAAAATAAATAAAACTTTGGAAGGCCACCACAAATGCCTATTTAGGCTATCTTTATGCATGTGAAAATGCTATCCAAAAAAAAAATCAAAAGCCTGGTTTTGTTTTTAAATCCCTTGAAATATACCTTTTATTTCAGGCTTTTGCCTTCAGAGGCAGCTTCAAAATAATATTTATTCATGTTACTGCTACAATAAATGCTGATTAGCTGCGGTGACCTGGTGTGTGTTTGGAACTGTTAACAAGACCAACCTGCAGTGGTATATAAACAATTTTTGGTGCCTGCTCTGTAATTGACTGGCAGCTGTGCTATATTAAAGTGTAGGTAAACCTGTTTTACTTAAAAAATAGTAAACTCACATCTCGGATCTCTCCATTTCTAGTCTGTGCACGTTAATTTAAACTTGAAGGCAAAGCTGTCATGACTTCTGCTAAGCAACTTTGTTAGTAGTTTACAGCTGTAAAAATCAAATAAACGGTTTGGGTAGTGCAGTGTAATTGATAGTATTTTGTTGTGGCTTTGAGAAAGCGTAAGCAAATATTTTTCTTTTTCTTTTTCCATTGTATTGGGTGGTTGATTCAATTTCGCTGTTGCCACCTGCAGTGAAGTAGGCTAATCCAAATGCAGTGATCTCAATTTGTTCAGCGAATGAAATGAACTGAAGTGAATGCCAAGAGTTTTGTGTAGATAAAGGAGAAAGGCAAGACATCCAGGTGAGATTTTTCTTCCTGGGTTTCATGTATCACTAAAATGCATCCTTCAATACATATTTCAATTAGCACCATAACGTTATCAGTATCAGCATTGGCATGCTGACTGGAAGCAATATATTGATGTGAAGCCAAGATCACGCGATGACCTGGTTCTCGACTTAAGTAACATTGACTCTATCTACCCCTCATCTAATGGGGAAGGGATTGTGATGCTGTTGATAGATTTGTTTTAATTTGTAGCGTGTTTTTAGGGCAAGTGTCTTGGCATAGGGGTAGGACAGACAGATCAGTTGTGGAGTATTTGAGAAATGGGTAGACTTTTTTTTTTTTTTCTTCTTAGCTGATGTTCTCTAGATAACCTAAACCTGCATATAAACTAGCAATCTCAAGGCATTGCGTTCTCTGTTCTGAGTGAAGATTTCAACAGGATTGTTGTATTTTGGTACAGGAGAGATGGTAGTGTATCTCTAATCTGACAATGCATTGTTTGGCCGCTGTCAAATAACTCGTTTCCTCTCCATGGAAATATGAAAGCTAGCTCGAGGAGACAGTTGGGTGAAGCCACAGGAACCGTGTCCTTATTAGCTTGAGGAAGTTAGAGAGTTTTGTCTGCTTTCAATTTTCAGCATAGCAGGGGCTTCTTGCCAAGCGTTACACGTCATCTCTAACTTTCTGGGGCCGGTTTTTCCAAGCTGGTTTGTAGCTGCCGTTACCCTCTCAATCTTAGCTATTTACCATGTGTTTCTTGATCGACAGAATTATGAGTTATAATGAAATCTATTGTGCAAACTGATGATGATAAACTCCACGGTAACCAGTCTACCATGTTATCTCAATGCTAGCTAGGCAGACTTAGGAAATAGGTGGAATCCTTTTTTTTTTTTTTCTTTTTCTGTAAAAGTCAAGTAACTTCTTAAGAGAGCAAAGCCTCCAGATTGTGTTGGTCCAAACAAAGTCATTAACTTCGCAGTTTTTCAACTGGTGTACTACAGGATGCCTAAATATTTACGCTGTGCTGTTTTGTGTTTGTTTGTTTGTTTTTTGTTTTATTTAATCTGTTCCCACACTGATACAGATAGGCCAGGAGATGGGTGTGGAGGACAGAGACACGGGTTTAGGTTCCAGCTCAATTCTGGCACAGCAGGTTGATTGTGGTGAGTTTCCACTGCTGTAGCAGATAAAGCATGGCGTTTAGGGGAGAGTCCTGTGATCATCTTAACCTGGCACAGTTCAGACTGCTTCTGGAGGGAGGGGATGGGGATGTGCACACACCCTTGAACTGTTCTGTTTTCAGAAAGAGTGGTTTCTTCTCCTTTTCTGTAAGAACCTGCTAAGTCCCAATAAGTACCAGGAAGAAGCAGAGCATTTGTTTCATTGCTTGAAGGGTACACACCACATTTGAGTTTAGCGACACAAGAACCTTGGTATTTACTCATAATAATGATTCTCTTTTATTGTCTTTAAATACAGAACTGTCAATCTGATGCTGGGCAACCACTTTAAGAGTGTGTTTGCTTTACCAGATAGGTTTGCTAGTTATATTTCTATATCAACTACCAAAAACGTGTTGGAACGTGAGGAGGCCCCAAGTAAGTGGTGTACTTGCAAAAATGCTGCATTTCTGAAACTGCCTACTTTTGCTTACCAATTGTAAATTACGCATCTGTTCCATAAACACTAAATTTGGAAATGAGGTCTGATGATATGGAGGAATTTCTGTCCCCATCTTGGCAGCTAATAGACTAGTTGACAAATGGCAGGAAGGAAACTGTTGTAAAAATAACACAAGGTTAAGCTGGCAGAGCACAGTTTCTACCATCACATCTTCTTGTCATTTTAAATAAGCTATTGCTAATTGTTAGGCGAGTCAGATTCTCTTCTACTCTTTCCCAATTTGTTTTATGTTTTCTTGTGCAGGGCTTTATCTAATGGGAGATACAAGGTCAAATGCAAGCCAGTACATTTTAATTTTGTTTTTCTTTTTTGGTCAAGGTGCCAATGTATACCTATGAAGAGAAAAGGAAAACAGCTTTGCATTCAATGAAAATTATCTCATTGACTTTTAGCAGTTTGGTATTTTTCCTATTTGCATACCGTACACAGTAAAGCTGCAGACTTACAAAAGCAGTCAGCCTCTCTGTAGTCATGTTGGACACTCTGGAAACGTCCCTGTGTGTAGTGGCACAAACTTCCAGTGCTTTGAGACAAAGAAGCTAGCAAGAGGCCAGTGCAAAGGAAAAAGGAAGCCCTTAAGAACTGAGCAGGCTGGATTTATTTTCAATTTTGGAACCAATGCTAAATGGATTAATTTCGCTTGAACATTTTTATGAGGACTTGCTTCTAAATTGAAGTGATTATTGTTAAACTAAATAGAGCTGCAGCACACTCCTGAGAATATCCTATGTCTCCTTCTGACCTCCCTGTTAACTGCGATTTTATTTTAGATCTTTGAAGCCTGGTTTAAAAATCAAACTTTGCAGAAACATTATTCGATTATTCAATTGTTTTCATGAAGAAGTTTAGTGACTTTTTAACAATAATATTTTGCAGAGACTGAAATATTTCAGGTGAAGCTCCTGAGGTTGCAAGTATTCCTGGGCATTCCTCTTCCTGCTGTAACTGGAAAGAGGGAGATCTTGGCAGGGATCAGTCTGCCTTGGTTGTTGTGTGATCTTGTTGCCAAGTTTGTTTTTGTTTTGTGTTTAATATAAACAGGAAAACCTACTCTTTTTTCTCCAAAGAAGTCCCCTTGAAACAGGTTTCCTTGAAGTCTCATAGATCCCTGCCTAACACCTTATCAGCTCCGTTATCAGAGCTATTTAGTTATTTAGTTCCGTTTTTAACCTCATAAGAGTGTAATTCGCTGCACAGTTTATCCTCCAATTTAAGCTTTGTGCAAATTATGTGCAATTTTTCAACCCCCCTTCCCCAGCTTTACATTAGCCTGATACTTAAGGGAAAAGCTTTCCCAGATGCTAAAACAGCAATGTTGTGCATGCTCTTTTCTGTTGGAAATGTGCTGGGATTTGTAAGGCACTTACTTGTGTGCAATAATATTGTGACTGCCATTTTAAATTCAAGACCGGGAATACAGGAACTTCAATGAATTACAGCAAAAATAATATTATTTACTGCTTTGTACTTGAAAAACATGCCCTTGAACATGCCTTAGAAGGAGAATTAAGTTTTGTAGGTTGGATCGCTGTTGCCGCAGAATGTTCCACCTTTGCTCATTTACCTCTCCTTTCCCTCTTTCGCTGCCTTCTTGTGTTTTAATTGCAACCAGCCACAACTTTTTCCCCCAACTCCTTTTTCTCCATGCCTCTCATTGAGCTCATAGACATTTCACCTATGGTCAATCCATCATTTTCAGCTGATCTTAATAGAGAGGAGCAGCTTGGCTGTGTGTAGTAACAGTGGGCAAAAATAGAAATATCACTGTGATTCACACAGTCACGTGGTAATTTGGTATGTTACCATTCACTCTCCATGGTTGCCCAGGAAGAGTTTTGTTGTGTTATTTTTTCCCCTCTTCCTTTTGTTTCATTTCTTTGGCTAAAAATGGAGGCAGAAAAATTGTATCCCAGTTTGAAATACGGCAATTTTTGCCACATTGCCAAAAAATGGCAATTAAATGGATGGCCCAGGCTACCATTTTAACTACTTCTGTCTTGTTTAGTCAGATTTCTTCCTAATAGCTTTGTGATGCTTTAATGTTGATTTTATAATTGAAAAACCTCAGTAAGTTGCATACAAGTGTCTTTGGATTTTGCACTGCAGCATGCTTAGCATAGTGGGGTCCTTTCTGTGAATGGAGTGTCTCCATGCTATAGTAATAAAAACAATAATGATAATACATTTTAGTAGATAAAGAATGCGTAAGAAGTGACGATTTATTATTAAAAATTATGTCTGCATTAATGCAAAGTTTTTGTAGTACCATTGTGGCCAAAGGATTAGCTCTTTACTTGTTCGTTTGTTTTTAATGTTGTTCTTTGGCATTCTCAATTTCAACACAGATTGATTAAGGATACATAGAGCAAAATTTATTTGAATAAGAGATTTTGTAAATGTTTGTTTTTCACTGGCCACACTAGACTAGCTGCCCTGCTTCCTTCTGGAACCCTGAGCGTGCCTCCCCTGGTGATCCAAGGCTTCTGCAATCCCTGCACCAGTTTCTGCCTAGCAATGTAGATTAGCAATCCCAGCATGGACCCTTGTGGTGGACTTCCAGGAAGGGCAATTTTCCAGTGAGGGCAGGAATGTGGTGGATTAGGAGGGAAAATCAAGGAGCACCAGAACTTTGTGTAAGAATGTCATGCTTCCTTCCCATAAGCAACCTAGCCAAAATCTTTAATACATTTTGGGCTTGCATCTTCAAGGAGAAGGGAAAAAAGAAAAAGACCTTCCAATAGTCAACGAGATATTTCCTAAAGCTGTCCAGTAAGGTGATGAACCTGTGACCATTGAGATGCACTTCCATGTTCAGTTATTTGCAGCTGCTTAGCTACAAAATAAAACAGCCAAAACCAAATCAAATGTTGCTTTTGGTTAGTGCTGGAGCAGCTTTATGTTGGGGATCACTGTGCTCTCTGCCCTATGTGCTGTTAGTATATTTTTTGTTTTCTCATTTGAATCATAGAATCATAGAATCATAGAATATCCTGAGTTGGAAGGGACCCTTAAGGATCATCAAGTCCAACTCTTAACAGCGCACAGGTCTACCCAAGTTCAGACCATGTGACTAAGTGCACAGTCCAATCTCTTCTTAAATTCAGTCAGGCTCGGTGCAGTGACCACTTCCCTGGGGAGCCTGTTCCAGTGTGCAACCACTCTCTCTGTGAAGAACCCCTTCCTGATGTCCAGCCTAAACTTCCCCTGCCTCAGCTTAACTCCATTCCCGCGGGTCCTGTCGCTGGTGTTAATGGAGAAAAGGTCTCCTGCCTCTCGACACCCCCTTACGAGGAAGTTGTAGACTGCGATGAGGTCTCCCCTCAGCCTCCTCTTCTCCAGGCTGAACAGGCCCAGTGCCCTCAGCCGTTCCTCGTACGTCTTCCCCTCCAGGCCTTTCACCATCTTCGTAGCCCTCCTCTGGACACTCTCCAACAGTTTCATGTCCTTTTTATACTGTGGTGCCCAGAACTGCACACAGTACTCGAGGTGAGGCCGCACCAGCGCAGAGTAGAGCGGGACAATCACCTCCCTTGACCTACTAGCGATGCCGTGCTTGATGCACCCCAGGACACGGTTGGCCCTCCTGGCTGCCAGGGCACACTGCCGGCTCATATTCAACTTGCTGTCTACCACGACCCCCAGATCCCTCTCTTCTAGGCTGCTCTCCAGCGTCTCATCGCCCAGTCTGTACGTGCAGCCAGGGTTTCCCCGTCCCAGGTGCAGGACCCGGCACTTGCTCTTATTGAACTTCATGCGGTTGGCGATCGCCCAGCTCTCCAACCTATCCAGATCCCTCTGCAAGGCCTTTCCACCCTCATTCGAGTCCACAACTCCTCCAAGTTTGGTGTCATCAGCAAACTTGCTCAAAATGCCTTCTATTCCTACATCCAGATCGTTTATAAAAATATTGAAAAGTACCGGCCCTAAAATGGAGCCTTGAGGGACCCCACTGGTGACCGCCCGCCAGCCTGACGCAGCCCCATTCACCATAACTCTTTGGGCCCTGCCCGTTAGCCAATTGCTCACCCATCGTATCATGTTTTTATTTAGCTGTATGCTGGACATTTTGTCCAGTAGGATCCTACGGGAAACCGTGTCAAAAGCCTTGCTGAAGTCCAAAAAAATCACATCAGCTGGTTTCCCTTGGTCCACCATACGGGTGATCTTATCATAAAAGGAAATCAGGTTAGTTAGGCAGGACCTACCCTTCACAAACCCATGCTGGCTGGGACCAATGACTGCTTTGTCCCCCATTTGAGCTAAGTCCATTGGAAAAGGTCATGCTGACAGGGTTTTTGGAAATTATATTTATTTTCCACAAGTGTGCAACTTCAAAACAGCTCAGTTACTTGCATCAGACTCTTCCTGTTCAGGGCAAAATAACCTCAAAAATAGAATCTAGGGATACAGAGTAGCTGGAGCATGAGTTCATGGGTCTGTTGCTTGTGGTTTTAACTGAAACATGTAGTTTTTCATTAGCTGGTATTTACCTCAGCATGCCATGAAATTGCACTTCTCATCATCCTGATGAAAGGCCATCCCTGGCATTTAAAATTACTTGGTTAAATTAGTTTCCTTAGACAAGGAGCATACCCTTCTTTGGTATATTGGGGTATTAGCCTAGTGTGTCTGTAGCATTGCTTGATTTTGATTCACAGCCTGATGCTATCACTACAGTGATCTGCTATTGCGTGCCTTCTGTGTTTCAAGGAAGAGGAACTGGAGTATTCACTGGAGTACATTTTTGCTAGAGGAAAAGGTTATATTATCGTTTGGTGAGCTCCTAGAAAGGACTAGGTAGTTTCCAAAAATTGATGTAAACAGTAGGCTCTTTCTGAGTCACTTCTTCCTGGGACTTTCCAGGAGAATGTCAGCAGTGTGTTCCCAGGGATTTTCATACATTAGCAATATGTGGTGAGCACCAGAAAATCCTGCTTTCCCTCCGTGCCATAGGCATACTTGGGGTGGTTGCCCAGGATGCCTGCACAGAGGAGGTAAGCTTGTGTGCACAAAATATCCTGTAACAAGGGCTAGAGGTGGAATTTTTACAAGACCTACTTAACACAAAAAAAAAAAAAAAATAGGCTGGCTGTTCTTGCAGCCTACCCTATCTGTCACTTCAGCCCTTTCAATACATGAAAAGTAGACGTGTGTGTTTTCTCCTTGGATGCTGAATCTCTGAGGCAGAGTCCTCTGTTTAAAATTGCTGTTCTCCCTCTCTAGCACAAGGCATCCAAGTATAGAGCCCACTTAGCTATATTCTGCTTCCTAGCCTCTGCTGCAGGCATTTCTAATTTACCTGCTTGGTTTTTACATGGAGAGAGGGCATGGCACCTGCCAGCAAAGGGAGGCAGAGCACGATGAGGTTTTTCCGAAGTGACACGAGGTTTGTTGGGACTTTGCCCAGGCAGGACTTTGGATTTGGTCTCGTGTGTGCCTAGAGTTTCTCTCTGCCTTGTGTTGACAGGCAGTGCTTAGTTAGACTGCTGCTTCTGGACTTGGAAAGTTGGTCCTTGACCAAACGCTACCTTTGCACTGGCTGGTTTCTTATGGGCGTTAATGTTGTAACATCACCAGAGGACAAGCTAGCAGCAACTTGGGAATGATGAGAAACAGAGAGTACAGTGCCACTTCACCGTGTGTACCACTGTTTTTCCGGGAAAGACAGATGTCCACCTGCACTCTGTAACACATGCCACAAGATAATATAATGATGGGTTGGTGGCATTGTCTTTTTTTTTTTTTTTCCAAGTTTTCTTTTGCATGCCATTATTTGGTCTGCATTACCAGACTTCATTTCTTTCATTTCTTTCCTTGAAAGTGAAGAGGTTGTGGGCTGTTGAGTTCAATACAGAGAGCTGTTGCTTTCATGCTCTTGTCTTGCAATGGAAACAATTTCTATGTAATTGGTTAAAATTATCTTCCCAATGGTCATGCATTGGACAGCTTCAAAATGTTGCATTAGCAGATCTAGACACTTAATTTGAACAGCAGTAACACACATCAGGGAACGTGGCAGCTGTGTCTGCGAGCGCTGTATCTATGCATCAGTGGATTTCTTTTTGAAGCAGATAATTGCAAGGATTTTAAACAAAGGATGTAATCTTTAACCTTTGACAGTTTTTATATCTCCACAAAAAGTTAATGCCGCTGCACTTAGGCTATAGTCCAGTATCATCGCATTTCTATTAAGACTAGGTCGTCTTGAGCTGCTTGATATTACCTAATCCCAATTTAAACTCAAGCAATAGCGCACTCGGAAGCTGACTTGCATCTTCCTCTTTCAGTCTTTCCTTTATAAGAAATCAATGTTAAAGGAAAAATTGGACATCTACAGCTATTTCACTGTGTTAATTGAATTATGAAAAGCTTAAAAGGTAAGCTTAGTACATCACTGTTAAAGCCTACTGATGTCTTACAAAGATGTTGCTCTCTTTTAATAGGGAGGTCTAGCAGTATATTACTTGCATGCAGTGATAGCTCTAATTGGAAACCTAATAGGATAGAAGAGATTTCTAAGACTATTATAAATAATAATATATAATTTTTTTTTTTTACATCTGTGGGATTTCTTTTATTGACAGTCCTTTGGGTTGAAGCTGGGAATAAAACGCAAAAACTGTTGAAATATTTCTTATTGGTTCAGAGGGCTGTATTCAGTGCTAATCACACATCACATTTCTTGAATGCTGAAGTGCTCCCAGTTGGCAGCTTTTGTGATATAAATTCCAGCAGCAAATTGGTGCTAACAAAGCTCAAGTACCTGCTCGGTTCAGTAGCTCCATCTTTAGGGAGGGAGGGGAGGATGATCGCTGGTGCAACTTGGAGCAATGACAGCATGTCAGCAGGTTGCTAATACATGCATAAAGAGGTGATTCCTCGGAGTGGAGGCTAAGGGTGCCTCAGGGAGTCCTTTTCAGTAAGTTTTCACAGTTAAGCTGGTGTCTTTCAAGAGGTAGAGCTTCCTGTTGGAAAATGGTGCTATTCCAGCCTATTGCACAAGTGGTAGCTGGAGAGCACTGAGCGCCCAAATATATAGACCTGCACAGGATGGGGACAAGTCGTTAAGGTGGAGCAGGATGCCAGGAGTGTTCAGGATGGAATGGCTTTTACTTTAATTTAGTACGGATCTTGAGCTGTGCGAGGTTTTGCGCTCCAGTGAGAGAAATCTTTCCCCAGTGGATGGCACATCACTTTGCAGAGATCCCGTCTACCTTTACTGCATTCCTTATGTGCTTTCCCTCTACTGGAAGCACACTTTCAGTCATAAATTCATTATTGTCGAAGCAATTGGCATCAAAATGCTGTTAACTTTTTATTTGTTTAATCTGGAAATAAAATTGTAGAGGTTTGATAATAGAACTAACTTCCTTTCTCTCCCCTGATCTGTCAAGAACGTGTTCACCAGTTCTGCAAAAAGCAAGAAAAAAAGCATCTCTCTGATCCCGGTTGTTATGTTGAGAATTTGTTTTTGTAATCATATGTCTATTTGTAACACTGCTACTAGCACCTAGCAATTACTCTGGTTCCTTTCACATTAATCAAATGCATATCATCGTGTATATATTCAATTTATTGGATTGCCTTCCTTCTTAAGCAGTGTTCTCCATGATTGTTATGATATGAAAAGAGCCTTTTTCTTTATTTTAATCATTCTGTCTTTTATTAGCCTTGTTAAAAGAACAAGGAGAGAAAAGCAAGGCTGATTTTGTTGTACCAGGGATGTAAAATCCGTGCCCTTACAGAAAAAGGAGAGGAGAGATTTCTGAAGTTATAGTGCATCCACGATGGAAAAAGCTGTGTCAGCACCTCCCTTTATGCAAAGGGAGTTTTCAGCTCTAGCATCTAACATAAAATACTACCACAGCAGCACAGGAAGAAAGAGGTAGCAATGGAGTCCTAAACCATTAATGGCTTTATAGGTTGAGCTGTACTTAGAAATACTCAGTGACATATGGCACGCTACAGAATACAGGTGTCTGAGGACTTCAGTAAAACTAATTTTTCAACACGCAGACGTTCATGTTCTGCAACACCTTTTGTACTGCTCTTTGTGAGCCGCTGATAGGTTAGGGAGAACCTAGAATTAGATAAAACTGATTTGGGAAAGCAGTGTTTCAATTTGACGTGGTGATTTTAATCCCCCCTCACAAAGGGGGGATGTAATGCAGTGTTGAAGGGGCGAGTTCAGGTGGTTTCGTTTTAGAAGTCAGTGTAGCAAAACGATACAAGTATAGAAAATTCTGACATGTAAGAGTATCATCATATATTTGGCTTCAATAATTATACAGTGAGCCATGGTTTCGGAATAATACAGGAAGATATTTTAATCTTGAAGAACACACATGTTTTATAGAATCAACATAAGTCCTTCATTTATTTGGTATGGTCTTTGATGTGGTGCAGTTTTATCAAGGCTGAGCTGGAGCAGTCATTTCTGAAATACACTGGAATTTGTTCTTTGAAACTAAGGTTTTCTGTTGCATTGAGACTGTGTAGCTTTTTCAGGGGGAGTTCTGGGCAGTGCTGGTTTATAAATGTCAAGTGAGAGAAGATGAAAAACCCCACCTCTAATTTCTGAGCTTTGCTAAGAAGCCTGAAACACTGATGAGTCCAGATAAGATTTCTGAGGTTCTGGAAGCATTCAATCTACTTTTAATCACTATCTTTACTTCAGGTGGTGTATGAAGTGTGGCATTGAAAACATTTTTCCATATCATACTTTGTGAGTGCAAGAGGTCATATTTATTTGAACAGTGGTAATATTCTTAAAACATCTGTGTTTTGTTTTGTTTTTTGTTTTATTTCTTAGCGCTGGCCCCAAAGGTGATAACATCTATGAATGGAGATCAACCATCCTAGGACCTCCAGGCTCTGTCTACGAGGGAGGGGTTTTCTTCCTTGATATCACCTTTACACCAGAATATCCTTTCAAGCCTCCAAAGGTAAGAGACCTGTAATTGATATCTTATGTTATGTATGCTCAACAAACCGTCCAGTAACAGGCAGCGTTAATGGAATGCAGCCCATTTGAAAGCCAGTCTTCTTTAAGACCAAATTTAAGCTCACTTCAGATATTACACTGGTTTCTGTTAGCTAATGTTAATGGCTTTTCCGATCCACTTGGTCGCTACTTTAGACCTTGTTTTCTTTTTCCCTGTTTCTGTTTATAAGAGATCCTAAGCAATTAGCATCAGTATCAGGACAGGCCTGAGGAACTGAAAAGTAAATAAACTTGGGGAGAGGGAAAAGAATACAAATACTTGTTTCTCAAAGCACTGAGTTACCATTGGCATTATGGGTTTGTGTGTTTTGGCCGCTAAAGTAGTATTTGACTTTTTTCGTTTTGTTGGGTGCTTGCGTTGCTCACTTACTTGTACAGTAACAAACTTTTGCTGTAGGTGTGTTGTATTTGTGAAGCTCTTAGGTGCCAGCACTGTTGTGTTCTAATGCCACAAGGCAAATACCAGTGCAAGTGAATGTTATCTTGTGGTTCACATACTTGGCCAGAGGAAGAGTGTTGGATTACAAGAAGAGGTGGTTGTATATACACTTCATGTTTGCCTCGTATCTGAAAGCATTTGTGTGCATGTTTAACTTTCTACTTAAAAGTAGTTGCAGCGAAAAGGTAAACACCAATGACTGCCCCATCTTCAAAGACTTCAGTCTGTTGCGCAGTAGGAAGGACTTGCTGTCATACTTCAGGCCATCAGTCCATCTCAGTGGAGACTGTGCTGTTTGGTCATACAGGCAAAATTAACGCAAGCTTCCCAAATGAAGGGAACAAAATGTTTGTCTGTTCTTGGTGGCGTAACTACAGAGTTTGTAGTAGTATCAACAGGACCTTAAATCCCACCCCTAAGTTAAGACTTTGATTCACAAACAGCATGGTCTACCTTGGGACTAGTGATTTTTCTTCTGGACACCTGTCCGTCCTTCTTTGGAGACTCTTTGACAGCACAGATACTTCTCTTGTGTCTTGTGTTAAAGTTGAACTCAGTTCAGAATAATTTTTTTACTATTTTAGTTTTAATTGGTTTGTATTGTATAATTTAGTCCAGGTGCCTATGTGCAGTATCTCGTGTCATGAGCCCAGTAAGCATTTGAAGAGGGAGCTTCTACCTTCCCATGTACGCTTTGCAATATCTTTGCTTCCTGCACTACAAGTCAAAAGCCTGATGCTTTAACAGACCTTACAGTAACTACCAATAGTATCGAGAAAGCCCTAAGTGTGAAGTTCTCTGACGCAAAACTGAAGTTACAGTTTTGTCATCCCAGCTCAGCCCTGCTTTCTGCTCTGAGCCTCTGATGGGGATTTCTTTGTCTTTATTAAAGATTAAAAACAAAACAAAATAAATAAATAAATACCTTTTTTTTTTTGTGGGATTAAAACAAAACGAAACAACAACAAAAAAAAGGTGTTGCTTATTGAGTCCTTAAAAGACTAGTTTAATGGAGATTCATTATATTGTAGCAGAGTTGCATTTGAATGGAGTCTTTCATCTATCAGGGTCCAAACTGGTTTACAAACCACATGTATGTATGCAAATAAAATACACGTCGCTTCAGCCACGTTGAGATGTGATGTAGCAGAAAGCATAGCAGTAGTCTAAGAATGTACTTGTGCTACTTGAGTATTTCAAATTTAAAGAAAAAAACTTTACTGGATTCTTACAGCGTCTCCTGTGTTAGCATGGGTGTTGATGATGATGTGGAAAATATAATCATCATACTGCTCCTGCATCCTTCCTACTAATTTGTTGATTTCACGTTGCCCAGCTGATTGCTGTAATTGATAAATACTGCTTGTAGGTCATTTGGAAGTGGTAGGACTAAGGTGATTACCACAGGCTTCCTATATTTTTGTCTTTTAGGACAAGAGGTGAAGAAATAGTTGAAACAAAACACAGTAGATCATTTTGATGACAGAACACTAGTAGGGTAGTAAAATTGTCAAAGGCTGCTTCAAAAGACTTAGCTTCATCTTTTCAGAGGTCATCTAGAGTGAAAGGACTAGTTCACTTTGAATCTTCCTTCCTCAGTAAGCCTTGAAAGAGAGGTGGAAGAAAACCTCTACTGCCTCACTAAGTGCTCTGTAATTCTCAGGACAGTCCCTTCTGTGGGCAGCCCATAGCAGAATGCATTTTATAACTTGAAAATGAAGTCTCAGCAAAGGATTTACCTTTTATAAAAAAAGTAAGAAGAAACTGGTCATCCTGACAAGCTGCCAGTCCCATAGGAATAGGAGTAAGAGAAGGTCCTGAGGCATAGCCGGTATTGACAAACGTCACGTGCTTGACAAGCATCCTAGAGATGTGTGTTGAAGGGTATGTAGGTGCAGCCTTCGTGGGCTGAGTACAGCTCAAACTGAGGTTTTGATTCAGTATGCTAGAGAATCTGTTGGGGCAAACTTCTGGGGAAGGATGCTGCCACAGGAAAGCCAGAGAGCCCATGCCAGAAGTGATAAAGACACATTCTGGGAAGGATAAAGAGAAGTGCACTACTGTACTTGAGGCTGGAGAAATTAAAGGTCTTAAAATTTGACTTGGAAATGCATTGTACAGCAGTACTTCAGTGGGAGAAGCCCTGAGACAAGGACAAATATTCTCTCCCTTGTCCTAACAGTGAATAATGGAGTTCGTTTACATTTATTAAGCATTCCATACAACACTTTGAAGATGTTAGCGTTAATCTCTTCTCTGCTTTCATGTTTTTTGCATTTTATGTGGTATTCTGGTTTTGCCTTTATGTTTCAGATAGCAATTGAGTTGGGCACATGCTGGGTGGGCCTGGCTTCGGGAGAATCCAATAAACAAAAATAATTAGAATTTAAGAGTTCAGTATCTAGTCCTCAAGCTGACTGCTATTCTTTTGTACTATTATACTGCATGTTTTCCCAAGAGTTGCATTATAGTTTGGTTAGATTTTATTTATTGAGGTGAAAACAGTAGCTTGTGTTGACCTGGTGTGCGCTTTGATCATTTGTATTAATAACCTCTAACCACTTCCTTCCCCCCACCCCCATTTTACCGCTTGTGTAAATTAACCTCTGCTATCTCTTCAGGGTAAGGTTGAGATTGGCTTCTTTGTCTTTTCAAATACTGAGCTTAATTCTGTAGTTACTGCATTAATGTAATCTCAGGTGGGACATTTCCAAAAGATTGTTCCGTTACTCTGTGTTTTTGTGCTCTTCCACGTGCTGCTCTCTTGACCCTGAATACATTACAGTACCTTCTAAGTAACTCAGTTTCTCCCAGTTTTGATCTGAATCTGCTAGTTACATGAGGTTTTTCTGTTATTGTTTGTGGTAGTGGGTTTTTTCTTTTTTCTTTTTTCCTCTTTAAGGTGTAATTAACATTTACTTTAAGCGTTATTTTGTTTCATTTTTAAGCAGGTCTGCAATTCCTCCCCCCTCTTCTGGCTCCACTTGGGTTCCCTGCATGGCTGGCTTTTGTACCATCAGCAAAAATTGCAAATGGCAAACAGCTGGACTACATGTGTCTAACACCATCCCAGTTCTGACTTGCTGCTTAAGTGAAAACAAATTTCAATTTTTCCCACAGTGCTTTGGTTAGGCACAGCTCACAGGAGAGATCTGGAGAAAACCAATTTTGGTGCCATGAGTATAATCCTTAAGAATTGTATCTTATGGTTCCTTTAGGAATCAGGCTGTTCTGCAAATATGTGGGAGTTTTCTTTCTTTCTCTCTTTCTTCTCCTTCCCAACTACTAATAAAATAAATTTTAAAAGCAAGTCTAATTCCTAGAGGCAAATATGATTTGTAATTTTTTTAATACATATCAGTTTTTAGTTAACTGGACTGAGAGACTGTCTAAAGAGAGAGCCTTCTGCAATATTGAATATTTGGCTTTTGTGCTCAGAATCAGGATTAACAACTTTCTGTCTTTACAAACTAGAACGCTTGACCTCCCTGTTAATTTGGTCCTTATTGTATCAACTTGGAAATACTCCATGCTTCCTGTCCTGGAAGTGTTTAATCTGTTAAAATTATTACCTCACCTACATTTAGAAGCCTTCTTGGAAGGGGACCAAAGCTGCAGATCAAATAGCGAGCAAGTAGTGGGCTGGGCTGAGAGATGGGAAATAAAGGCAGAGCCGTTGCCAGCAACTGCAAATGCCACAAACTTCACTTTTGCCTTAAAGTAAAGGGCAGGTGTCACAGAGACACATCTGCCCTCTGTTTGAGCTGATATGTATTGACTTCTACACAACTGTAGGGAGTCATTGCTGCTCTTCCAACAAGGATTAGATGATCCCAGAAACAAACATTGCTTTGGCATCTCACCTGCCTTGGAGGTCCTCTGTATAGACAGCAGCAGGGCTTCTTGGGTTTGGAGCTGCAGCTTGTTGCAGAAGGTGTGGGAGGCAAACATGTCTTTGCTCTCTTACAGAAATTTTGCTATTCCCACCCATAATGTGCAAAAGTGTGGGGATTTGGGAGTTTGTATGTGTGTGTGTGTAGTTCTTTTTTTTTTTTTCTTCCCTGCTTTAATCTAAAATCCAAGCAACTTGCAAGGAGCAAAGCAGAAAGTCTCCCGAAGTGTGCAGTGTGGGTGTCTCCTGTGTGACAAGTAACTGCAGTTGCGAGTCTGAGACCAAAAATAGCTGGAGCGCTCCGTGCGTCGGGAGCGTGCCTGCAAACGGCGCACAGATGCAGGACAAAAAGAGGGGCACTGGAGTGTTGTAGCTGTGTAACCCCAGCCCACGCCTGCCCCCGGAGCCTGGGAGAAAGAGGGTCACGAGCCAAATTTTTGCATCAGAAAGACTGTAGAATAAAAAATAAAAAGAGGGTTGACTGGCAACTTTTATGTGTGGGCCGGTCTAATCTCCAGGGAAAGTACCAGTGTGGTGTTCTTGTTGTACCACACACTTACCAAATGTGTTTCGCAAATACCCTTGTGACCTATAAACAGACAGTAAAATTTGTGGGTGTGGATAGCTGACAAATTCTGAGGATTTAGGGCATGAACCCGACAACCTTTATTCACGCAGATAATCCTGATTCATGCAAGTGCCACCAAATTTGTTGTCGGTGTTCATCCAGCGAGTCGGAATGAGGCCTTTCTGCAGGTCGCATTGTGTTCCCCTGCAATGTCGTGCGGTGCTTTTGTTTCCCTTTCGGATAACTTCTGTGGCACGCTGCCCGCTTCATTCACGTCTCCCATTTTTGAAAATAATAAAACCCAAATGACGGGGCTGAACGGGGCGAGCTCTGAGAAGCGAGAGGAGCCGTGGCTCCACAGCACCCTGCCCTAACTGGAGGTTTTTACAAGTGTTTGGGAACCCACGGGGAGAAATTTGTTGGTGTTAAAGCACCAGGGCCCTCTACTGCTGTGAGCAGAAAGATAAAAGCTAGTAATAACTAAAGGGGAAAATAAAAGCTGGGTTTCACAGTGACTGAAAGCACACGAGGTAGGGATCGTGGTCATTGCTTTGCAGGGGCGTTGTAGATGTGTTATCGTTTCTGAGTCTTTGCTCAGACATGCCGAGACAGCCCCGTGTGTCCTGAGGGCCCCGGCAAGTCACTCAGAGGGAAGGAAACTGAAATCCAGAACTCGTCAGGGAAAGCTGTGAGGGGAGCAGAGGCAGCAGAGGCCACTCGGGAAGGGACGAGGACAGGGAAGAGAGGAGCAGGGCCGGTGCCCTCCTCGGGGTAGGCCCGACCCCGGCTGTGATCTCGCCCATGGCCGCCAGAGGGCACCGGCGGCACGGGGACCCGGCCCGGCCCGTTGGAGGCAAGGCCTGGGCTCGGCGGCCGGGCGCTGTTGTTGGGTTTTTTATTTGATTTTTCCTCTCCACATCAGTTTTTGCTGGCTGTCAAATCAGAATTACGGCCGGTGTCGCTTACTGCCACATGGCATGTGGCGGCAGGTCACGCTAGCACTCCGTCTAATGGCTGTTTCTTGCAGGTAACGTTCCGGACAAGGATCTATCACTGTAACATCAACAGCCAAGGCGTCATCTGCCTGGACATTTTAAAAGACAACTGGAGCCCAGCATTAACCATTTCTAAAGTCCTCCTCTCCATCTGCTCCCTCCTCACAGACTGCAACCCGGGTAAGCCCCACCTGCTGCCTTGCAGCCCGCCCTCCATCAAAGTAACTCGTCCCTCATCGTGCCTTGGTGGCTTCTGCCCGGGTAGTGAGGAGAGGGGCTGCAGGTAGTCACCGGCTCTCCTCCTGGAGGCGACAGCTCCTTCCCCTGCTAAACCACCTCTGGTTTTGGGTAAGGGTTAAAGACGCTTTGCTGCTCTGTAGAAGTGCAGTAATTTGGTAACAGCTGTAAAAGTCACAAGCACAGGTCTGAAAACCAGTAGGTTAGCCTTTTACTTGCTAGCATCTATTTAAAACCAGCAACCAGCAATGCCAAAGGTAGTCCTCGGCTTCTCTAACCCCACCCGTTATCTACACCAGTTAAAAGAGATATGCCGTGCCTTACAAAGTCAATTCTAGGGGTTATATTTCTATTTACGTCTATAAAAGATGAGTAAAGCACCATAGTTCATGCTATATTATGTATAATAAAAATAATCTCTTTGGAAAAAATAAAACCTCTCCCTGTGATCTGATCTTGCCTAGAAGCAAGATTTGTATTGATACAAGAGCAGTTAGCAATGACTATCTCCCGGGCACTTTTAGAAAAGGTAAAATAAACCTGAAATATATAGATCAGTGAAAGATTTCAGTAATGCAAAATAACTATTAGATGGTTGTCTTTTAAACTCTTTAAAACTTTAATTGGCATTTCCTACTTTACTAAGTAATAGATCGATATGTCACCATAAATAAACATAAATTGATGAAGATACAGACCAACAGTTCAGTATATTTAGATTATTGTAATGTAGTCTACTTGAGTGATTCCCTTGTATTAAATTTATACTTTACTTGTCTGAAATAAGTTCCTTTTTTTTTTTTTCTTTTCAGCTGACCCCCTGGTTGGAAGTATTGCCACCCAGTATATGACTAACAGAGCAGAGCATGACAGAATGGCCAGACAATGGACCAAAAGATACGCTACATAAATGGGATTTTTGTCAAACTTACATTATTTGTCTGTGATGGAAAGAGCTGCTTATGATTTTGAAGGGGTGGGGGGAGGGAGGGTGCTGGTAAAGAGTAGGGTATTTCTATAACAGATTTTATTCAGTCTTTTATTTCCTAAGATTTTGTTGTTGTAACTTAAGGTATCTTGCTACAGTAGACAGCTAGAGTTGGGAATAGTGTATTTTAAGACTGTAATTAGTTCAGCAATATTAGCTCACATATAGTACCGAGAAGAATGTAAACTTCTTAGGCATCTTTGGTTTTCAGTTTGCTTGCAATATGCAAAAGATTAAAACAGCTTAATTTTGTACAGGTACATATGTTGGCGTTTATGTAAAAGTCCTTTCAAGACTCTACACACTGTTTTTTGCTTTTTGTTTTGTTTTTGGTTTGGGGGGTTTATTTTGTTCTGGGTTGGGTTGGGGTTTTGTTTGTTTTGTTTTGTTTTTGTAAAAAGATGTCAGGATTGTTTTCCCCTATGGAGGGCACATCGGTATTTAACAAATCCTTTTTAAAGACTGTCATCTCATGATCTGTGATACGGAGAGGTGGATATATAGCCTCATATATGAAATGAGAAGTAGTTAATGTATTATTTTATAAGCCAATCTATCTTTGTGAAAAGAATAAAGGTTTTAATCAGGACTTACGGCAACCTGTAGTGAAATACCTTAAGCTGTTTAACTGTAAGGCGTGGAATAGGAGTCACTCAGTGGATTGGTTGTATGTTGTGGGCTACTTAAGTCTGCATTTGTTACTGTGCTAATAAAAAGATGTTTAAAAACAAAAAAAAAAGGTAAGAAGAAGAGACTTCTGCTTAGTACCTTGGTTTATCACTTTGCCAGAACAGTCTCTCCCAGTACGCTTCAAGGATTACAATCTGGATGAAAACAAGGGAGCTGAGCAGGTGAGAGCACTGCCTGCCTCTGTTTTGGGAAGACACTTCTGGACAAGTATATGATGAATGACAACTCTTTCATCTGCTGACTGTGTAGGTGTTATTGAGGCTGGCACGGCCCATGAAGAGGTGACCTGCTGCAGAATCCATGCTAGGTACTTTTTAGCTCCGGTTTTCACAGCGTTGGCTTTTCAGGAGTGGTGTATTATTTGGAAGTACGGCTGCAAGAGTGTAAGAGATTTGGAAGGGAAATGAGCAGGAGGTAAGAGGAAGAAGAGAATGTCTTCATGGTTTTGTAATGGAGTGGTCAATTCCCACAAGAAAGAGGAGAAAGAATAGTGTCCGGGGAAGCCAGCAGAAGACACCTTCCTTAAAAAGGAAGCATAATGTGTAGATCCTTTAACTAGCTACAAAGATTATCTTCTAGAGACATAGTGTTTACACTGAAGCGTGTGGCAATAGGGTAGTTAGTTGTGAATACGGCATTTTTGACCGCTCCCTTAAGGTAAAGGCCGGAAGCACAGATTCATTTTCACATGGCAAGTACTTCACGTTGCGACATTCTTCCAAGTGCTATGTGTCCGGCTGTTCTCTCAGATATATGTTTGTACTTCAAACTGTGTGTATATTTGCTTTATATGCTTCTCTTCCTACCTATAGAAGAGATCAGATCTAGTTTGCTCCCAGGTGATTTAAGTACAGATCACCTTCCTTGGTCAGGTGGTTGTGGGTACTGGTATGTTAACCTCAGCTGCTGGACAGCCTTCGGTTGTCACAGCCCTGCTTTGGTGTATGAGCTCCCTCAGCTGTCTGGCACAGCCTAGGAAAATTGGTGGTGTGTAGTGATGTACTCCTGGTACATCACACCAGGAGTATCTCTGGGAAGGGACTTACATCCTCACACAGTAGAGGGGAGAAGGAGATTAATTTAAGAGTAAGTGGCCCCATCTCAGTAGGTTTTCGTCTGCTCCTTGCTTTGTGCTCCCAGTGCTTGCCAAATTACTTCTTGAAGCTGGCAGGGGAGTCAGAGCTGATTTGGGGTTGACTGGTCAGAGCACTGTGTGTTCAGCAGGACAAAAGTGTAAGAGAAACAGAGAAAGGAGATTCAATTTACTGATTTATTTATTTTTCTTTTTATAATCATTTTTCTCTATCATCTTGTGAAGGGACAGCCTAGCTTTACAGCAGGTAAATGACCCCAGTGACTTAGGACGCATTCAGTCAGTGGAACAACAAAGAGCAAAATACACATGCTGCCCATGCACTACTACTGCATACCCTGTACGGTTGTATTTTACTTAATGACATTAGGTAAAACTGCACTACAATGAGTTTCATTTTGACTCAGTACCAGCCACTGCGTGCAGATGGTTTGCAGAGGGGAAACGACCATTTCCATCACAGGTATGGCATGGTATTTAGAGCAGGCAATTGATTTGAGTGAGTGCTTAAAAAGCATCGGAGTAAGCCCGTGAAATAAAACGATGGGTGGTGGTTGTTTATGTGGATGTCCAAAATAATCTAGAAATGAGTTTAACCAAATCAAAGATAACATGTCTGACTTTACATAACCCGTTTGGAAACACAGTCTTAGTCACTCAGAAGATCCCTTTTCCTTTTGCCTTTCTTGAAACGTTGTCAAGTCCTGAGTTGTCCGGGGGGGGAGAGAGCAAGCTGATCTCACGTGGCATGGCCCCAGCAGCCTGCGGTGACATCGGTCTCAGCAGCGGCACTGGCAGCGAGTCTGCGGGGCGCAGAATTGAGCAGGAACCAGTCAGTCGTCTCCGTGCCTTCCATCCCCACAGTCGTAGGTTAATTCTGACTGGCTTTGCTTGTCAACACTCCCTTGGCTCAACGGCCAGCCCCGGTCACAACGTGCAGCTAGCAGAGGTCTCTGGTGTTTGGTTTGCTGTGCAGCTGAATCAGGTCCCCTCTCGAAGAAGGGTTCTGTGGAGCTGAACGGGAGGAACGGCGCCAATTCCTCGGTGAAAGGTTGCAGCAAACAGCTGAGCCGCTGCTGCTCTGAAGCCAGCCCACTTCCCAAGCACGCAGGCAGGTTGAGGAGTCCTCTGGGTGGGGAGAAGCCTCGAGTACACGTGTGTTTGGTAGGAAATGAGTGAGAAGGGAGTGTTGTTCTGCAGCATCGCTGGGGACAATGACTATTACTAGCCAGGTTGGGGGAGGTCGTGCTACAGTGCTTACTCAGCTGCTGTGTTGCAATGGGAACAATTGTATGTTTCCAGCAGGGCATTACAGCTGCTTGCTCATTTGTAATTGCTCTCTTATCTGGCTTGATGGCCACAGCAATCCAAACTACATTGAGCAAAGCACATAAACAGTTTCGTCTGCCTTCATTATAAATGGAGGAATACGTGCTTAATTTTTAGTGGATTGGACAGTTGCTCTGACATAGTAATGCTGGCAGTTTATTTGCTAGTATTCAGGAAGAGCAGTGCTGTAAGCACATGGCCTAATTTTGATCATTAAGCACACTTGCTGTTTAGCAGCTATGATATGACAATGCAAATGTTGCTTGTGGTTTTGCTGATTCACAATGAAATTCTCGATATTCGTTCAAAACAACATTAATTTTGTGGAAAATTAGGGAACTGAGTACTTCGGTTCACTCCCTTGCCCTCTAATACAAAGAAAAGCTGGTCTCAGTGTATTAAAGTGGTTAGAGGCCAAAAGCTGGTCCCTTTCTGGGAACAGTCGCTCTGCCCCTTTACGGTCAATTTTGCATAGTGTGCAGACAGACTGAGCTAGGATGGCAGATCTCTGCAGCACAAGTTTACCTACGCAGAGCTCCGAATGCAGCACGTAAAGCTTTTGTAGGTAGCCCCTTCTCACAAAGCAGTGCAGTGCTTCGTACCAGCTGTTCTCTCACCTGTAGCTTTGTCCTGGCTTTGTGGGTTGCTGCGGCTGGGCAGGAATATTGCACAACCCGCCACGCAGAGCCCGGTGAGGTACCTCCTGCTTACAGAGTTGTTCCATATAATTTCTGAGTAAAATTATCACCTGTGTGAATGTGACTGATTTGCACTGGACATGCTAGGACAAAACCACGTTACAGCTATGCTGTCCTTCAGGTCGTAGTTAAATTAATGAGTGCTGTGAGAGCTTTTCTGGTTTGTACAAATAAATTCCTGAAGCTACTTGCCAGACTTCACTGACAGGCTTCACGTTAGGGTTGATCTGTTCTAGGATCTCCTGCAAGATTTCTTTTTACTTTTTTTTTTCTTTCTTTCTTGTTTATTTTTCAGACACTGCCAGGGCTTCAGCAGCTAAATTTGCTGGTATTTCTTCCTGTTGCCCTAGCACTCCTGCAACAACACCCTGACCTGAGCCTCCTGCAGCATCAAAAACCTCTGTAGCCAGGGTGCTTCCTGTTTAAGGTCAAGGTAAAAGGCCTGTTGCCGTGTCAAATACACCCTCTCTCCAAATTTAAAGCTTCGTTGCAGCTAGTACTACTTGTGACAAGAGGCTACGGATCTGCAGGAGGAGTGTTCCTCACCATGGCCGTATCAAGGGACAGTCAAAGCCCCTGCTGAAGGGGTGACCACCTGCCTCTCTTGCCCTCCCTGCTCCCCCCTGCTCGCCCTTGTTGGAAGGTGACTCTTAGCACTAAGTGCTTTTCAAGGCTTTTGCCATCAGTGACTTTTTCAAGGATACCTCTCAGCCATAAGCTTGCTGATTTTATTGCTGAATGAGATTATTGCTTTAAGTGAAATCATGTGCAGCTAAAGGCAGAGATAGGATTTAGGCTGTCACCTGGCAGCAGCAGACAGCATTAAAGGTAGCTTAGTTATCACAGTTATTCCCTTTGCTCTTCCTTCCAGGCAAGGGGAACGTTGATTTGTTCTGGGACTGGGAGAGCTTGCTGGCTAAGTAGGTGAAGGGCTCAAGCAGCGTTTTCCGATCTGTCACGGTCACTTCCCACAGTCTCACTTTCTCAGCCCTTGCCCATTGCTGTGCCGCTTCTGTTTCCACTTGCCTTTGCTCCAGCAGGTCGGTTTTGTTTCCCAAGACGATCACTGTTACCTACAAACAGAAGGGCGAGCTTTACACAAACAGTATCCACCACTGGCAGTGCCTTTAAACAGCAGGCAAGTAGCAACACAGCTCAGACCTGTCCCTTAACTTACTGCTGGCTCAAGGTAAGCTGAACATAATGGGGAAGTGTAAGGTCCGGGATTCACACTGGCCTCATCTACCTGTGGCCTGGGAGCTGCCTTTAATCATAGGACATGCAGGACTTACCCCACACACACAGATTACTTAAAGGGAAACAATACCCAAGAGAGCAGAAGTTAAACAGCCCGGTTCGCCATTTACTTTGCACTTGAGTTGCCCTAGAGAAATGACAAGAGCATGGCATCCGAGGAGGTCAGAGCTGCGGGTGCTGGAGAAAAGAAAAAAATATGTGGCAGCAGAGAAAGCTGGGTCCCAAGGGCTGTGAATTTTGCCCAGCCTGTTTTTGTCTGAGTCCGAGCCAGTGTAATGAATAAAGGCACCCCCTGCCACAAGGCAGCCTACAGAAGCAGTCTGTAAGGCTTCAGGGTGGGCTGAGGGGCTGAGCCCAGGGGGCTTCCCCTGCCTGTGGGTGAGCTGAGCCACCAGAGGGACCTAAGCAGACAGCGGGGTGGGAGCAGCACCTGTGCCAGCCTGCCAGAAGCAGTCTTGAGAGCTGCTGGTTACCTAACCAGGGCAGCCCTTCAGGTAGTTCTCCATGGCTGCTCTATCACCAAGATGCTGTGGTGGAGCTGAGCTCGGTGGCTTGCCCTCTGCTTCTCTTCTGAGAAGTGCTGCACGGAGAGCTGGCCACTTCGAGTTACGGTTCCTGCTTATTTTAACTTAACCACTTTCTAAAAACGTTCTAACAGCATCAGCTGATAGGGGAAGCCGTGCCTATATTTATAGTTCAAGGCCCTTAGTCAAGCTGCAGCCTCCTCTCTACACTCTGTTGTGGTTTGGCAATGACCAAGTGATAAAGTCCTCTCCTGCTGAGCATTTTTTTTCTTTGCTGAGACCACACCTGCTTGCTTTTTCCTCTTCATCAGGCTGACTACAGCATAGCTCCTGTTTCTTTCCAGCTAGAGATGTTTCTCCAGTTCTTGTGCGGTCTGAGGCACCCTTTCTTTTCTATAGCAGCCCGTGATGTATGGATAGATATTTTTCCCCTTGCACAGCCTCTGAATGAAGCTACAATCTTCATATACATTTACCACACATTCCAACTGAATTTGCCCATGGTTGAGCTCCGTCAGTACAAGAGAACACAACCTTTATTTAGTATAAAATTTGGCCAGACTTTAAGGTGTGTGCTGGAGAAGCCCCACAGCCATCAGAGCTTGCTGTCAGCTGCTGCATGGCAGAGGATTCTGCTGCTCCACAAGGTGAAGTCCTGCTGGCTCAGGGGCACTTCTGTATGTGGAGATGCCCCCTGAATTTGGGTAAGGCTGTGTTCCAGCACAGCCCAGAGTTTAAGGCTGCTGGGGCTATCTTAAGGACCCCTGATTCGACCTTCTACTTGCTTCAAAGAGTATTTCGTAGGGAATAGAAATCACAGGAATGAAACATTTACCCAGCCTACAGCAGGCACTGCTATTTCAGCTATGTCACCCCCAGTCAGGACCACAGCTTTTAAACTCTCCCAGGGGACGAACAAACCGCCTGCTTTCTGAAACACCTGCGTGCAACGAGAGAGAAGACTTCTGGGCAGATCCCCGGGCAGACATCCTGCCGGCGCTGCGACTCCCTGTCTGCGTTACAACGTGCCATAAAGCAATAAATCAGGGTCCTCGCACAGCACACTGCCTGGCAAAAATTTCCTGCTCGTCCGCCTTTCCTCGCCCTGCGGGGTAGTCACGACTGGCTGCCGTACCCCTGACATACGTGACAGCCTGCAGCTCGCGCCAGCCCCACCACCTAACATACCTCTCCCCTGACTGCATTTTCGGCTGGCTGCTGTCAGACTTGGAGCCTGCCTCCCTCCACCACCCCGTGTGCTGCGAGTGCGGCACAAGTTACGCTTTGGAAAGCCTCTCCCCACCATTATCCGATTAATTCTTTACGCACCTTTTTTTTTTTTTTTTTTAACAGCATAAAACAGACATTTGGAGAGCTGTAGGCTCAAGACGTTTAGCAGGGAAAACTACTAGAGAATACAAAGATACTGTAAGAAAAGCCGTAACGCTAATGCCACGTGCACGTTATATTTGTTTAGCTAAGCTGGAACACTGTCAGCTGAAAACACTAGCTGCTTTCTGAGGGAAAATAGAGCAGTCATTTCACACAATTGAATTGATTCAATATGGTTGTTAAGATACATTAAAGCCGTTTTGCCAATTGACTAATGTCTGGGAGACCCGCTGTCAATTACACCAGTTTGTAAGCCATCGAGTACGTGAATACAAAACAAACAAAGATAATGCCCTTTGTGATATTATTCTGCGCACTTGACTTCCCGTGTACAATACCTAAAAAAAAGTAAGAACTGCACTGCTGCAGACCATATGTTTTATTAGTCGTAAGTGTACTGACGGGTGCATTCAGCTAACTGGATTTTAGTTGCAGTAGAAGCAGAAAGGGGAAAAAAAAAAAAAAAAAGCTTCTTTTTTTTTTTCATGAGCTGCATGGCATGTGAATTAGGCTTCCCCAGCATGAGAAAGCTCCCTTTTGCTGGATCGCCTAAGGCTGTAGGTACATTTGTTTTCCTTACTATGCAAGTTTTACAGGAACAAAATCCATACTTTGCAACTTTGCTTCCTATCACTGATACGCCAATAAGCCACGCAGTTACGGCAACCACGCGTTTACCTCCTTTTTATCTCTAAAGACATCGATCTCTTTTTTGAGCAGTTCAACTCTTTGGAAGGCTTCGAGGCTGGTCACGGCATACACGAGAACGAAGCCATCGGCGACGGAGAAGTAGTGCTTTGGCAGCTCGACGCCCTCCTGCAGACCCCTGGTGTCATAAAGCCGTAACTGTTCCTTCACGCCCCGGTCTGTCTCCACAGATGCCAGGTACACGTCTTCCATCGTGGCACCCTCTTCTAAACCTGTTGTAAATCAAGCAGGAAAGGTCATGCTGGCATAAGCACAGCACCGCCGTACTGATTGCTCGCAGTGCGGCGGAACTTTACCCTGCAATAGGTTTCAGTGCCTATTTTTCCAGGGTGATTTGGCCTGGATTCGACCTTGATTGTCGTGCCCATGAAGGGCCGTATCCGCAGATCGCCACGCCAGCTATTTACAGTAGTGCCACTGTGCAAATACAATCATCTAGTATACGAGCACATGATTACGCCTGTAAAATTAATCTATACAACATGTAAATGCAGGATGGGATAAGATAAATGGCTCTTCCCCCAGGTTTCCCAACCTCCCACCGCCCATCGCACATGCTGCAAAGGGGCCTGCCCAAACATAGCCTTTGGGAAGGATGGCCAGGGAACACCAAACAGGCAAGTACTAACACCTTGAGCCTCATACTGAGCAGGATTATACTGCAGAAGAATGAGCCAAAGGAGTAGTTCTGGCAATTAACGTGCATTGGTGGTACAACTAACCAATTAGTGAAATCAAGCCAGAATGGGAAGAGGATGTTTGCATGCAAGCAAAGTTGCACGACGTATTTACCCAAATACACCGTGAGCTTTTTCCATCCCTTAGGGATTTAACATGACTCAGATTTGCTAATAGGAGCAAGCTCATTTACTTCAGGGCAAGAGCACGCACAAGGTAACAAGCTTTCATGTATACCACCTGCTCCATGGTAACTATCTGCATACTGGCTCTCCTTCCTTCCTTTCCCCGTGGTAAACGTGAGGTACTATAAGGTACCTTACTCTGAGCTAATTAAAACTATATTTTCCACGCCAGGCCTGGAAACACGTGGATCTCCTTAGCTTCATGGTCACCTTGGATGCAGGCCCATAAGGTTACAACAGGTCCCAACAAACTATGCATAGTATGGTCGGGTTACTGTCAGAGGCAGTGTTAAATATTCATATCAACCCTCTTTTTGTCTGCCCTGCATTCCTGTATACACGGACTGCTTGCTGGTGCAGGGCTACAGCCGTGAGTACTGCATTATTCTCTTTGTCTGCCAAAAAGGGACTACATTAGCGCATTGTTTATGAAAACACAAGGGATTATCTGGCCTGCGAAAATAAGGATTTTGCTATATTCAGTGACACAGTATTCAAAATACTCTGCATTGACAAACAAGCTAAAGAATTCCACCCACGCGCATCGCTCCCTGTGATGTATGCAGCATTCCTGTGCAGGAAAGTGGCACAAGCTGTTCTTTTTGCCCCTCTTTGTGCAGCCTTCATAGATCAAGCTCTTACTAGGTTTGCCACAAATTAATTTATTTTGCCTCCAAATATAGCCCTGCTAACGTGCAAGAGCAAAACTAAGAGCAGAACAAAACAAGAGAAAGGGTGAACACTCACTGTGGGCTGCAGAATGTGTCACAAGGGCATTTTTAGAGACTGAAGTAGGTCTTCTGGATATAGCCCTGTGTTTTTTCTTGCTCTGCTTCATTTCATTGTGCAGACAGGTCAAGGAAGTATCCAACGTCAGTAAATATTACTTTGGCAAGAAGGAATGAACTACAAGTACCTAAGTTTTCTGTTTAGGACTCCATGAATAACGCCGGGCAGGTTTTTATCATCTAAACGCTGCGCTGTAATTCAGTGGTCTTTAACATATCTGCATTCTCCCGTGACAGTCTCTTCCTAATGGCAATAAAAGTAGCAGTGAAAATTATGTCTTTTAACATCCCTCTTGAAAATGGAGAGGAAAAATTAAGACCTGCGAGGCAAGTCAGCAGAACAGAGCGACAAATTTTGACGTTAAATGGCAGAGGGGAAGACCTGGAATTCGTGCACCGGTACCAGTTTCCAGAGCTGAAAGTTCACCTATATACACTGAGGGAGGAAGCACAATATTTACGTTCCTGCTTAGCACCATCCCATACCAACACTTTCCTGATCTCCATTCAAAGGTGAGCTAGGCAAGTGGGACGAGCAGCAGAAGTGACCAGGAAAGCCCAGTGTCCGTCACCACCCCGTCCTTCCCATCACTGGCATCTCCAGGCCACCTTGGCTACCAGGATGGGCGAGGGCAGCTTGCGCTGGCAAGTTTTGTCCTGCCAACTCGAGTAGGTTTTTCCTGGTAGAGAGCACTGCCATGGGGCTTTGCTCTCCCTCCTGCCCCCAGTTTTTCTAAATTTAGAGAAGCGTATTTTGAAATATCTCCTCTTGTGGCACCGAGGAACAGCCAGGTGGAACCAGCTTGCAGGTCCAGAAGTTGTGAGAGGAAAGGGGAGCTAACAGGGCAGTGAACAATCTCCTGGTTTCTTTGGTAAGTAGACAATTTAAAGATGTTGAGGAGAGAAGGGAGGAGTAGACAGGAGACAGATGCCATTTTCCAGCACCTATTTAGCTGGTGCAAGCCCTGGGAAAGGCAAAAAGGTCTTCAGCTAGGTTACCAACTGCTGCCACAGAGGAACTGCAAGGGGAAGCCTCAGTCATAAATTGAGTGGTGTTTCAGCCCCTGGTGGTTTCCTGATGAGGACAAGAAAAGGCTCGATATACTAATGAGCACTGCAAAGCCAAGCTAGGCAAAGCAAAGGTATTGCAAATGCTACATAGAGCAAAATTTTGAGACATGGAGTTTCAGAAGATCCCAAGGGACTGTTTTCACTACACAAATGTAGTGAAAACCTTGTGTGTTCCTGAGTGCATTTGAAGATCTCAGTCTCCTGTAACCTTTCCCTCCCTCTTCCCTGCAAAGAGCTCCTAAAACCTGCCATTCCTTGCATTTTTACAACTCCAGCATGACAGACTTTGTTCACTTAGATCTCAGATGACTGCATATCAGAGGATCCATGACTCAGAGAAGAGCTGGAGAAGCCTTTGGAGCTGGACAACAGGAGCTGATCTGTTTAGGTTTAGCCACTAGTTCAAATATTGGTGCCACCAGCCAGCAGCCACAGTTGTGACCCTCAGTTACATACATTCAGCTCCATCTTCAGACATTTCTAAAATTCAAAGCTGCCTGCAGCTCTGTCAGGAGATAGTTTGGATTTGAGAAACAAAAGTCTAGGAATGCGTAATGTGGAAGTCTTCCATCCAAAACCCCAAATCCCTCAAGCTGAGACCAAGCGAGGCAAATTCTCTCTCAGTACGGGTTCTGATCACAATAGCACGTGGTGCTTTTACTCCCAGGTAGTTAGATGATCTGAAGTAGCTGCTCATGAACACGGCCATACCAGCTATTTATGCAGTCAGGAGGCAGCGATAAGGGAAATAGCATTTTCTACTGGAAGAGTTCTCATCTCCTCTTTAGCTGATAAGCTCTGCCATGGGTTGAGGCACCAGAGGCATTTCAAAGGCAGAAGGAAGACCCCCTTATGAGCCATCACTGAACAGCAGCACTGTTCAAGGAAAAACACCTACAGCCTAGCACAAAGCCAAACACTGTACATCATTGCTCGCATGCTCCAGGGATGTGGATATTCCCTCTTCAGTGCTATTCCTCCCTCCCTAGGATTTCTTTCCCTTTGACTTCAAGCAATCTTTGTGCCTTTGCAAGAGTGCTGGCTGCTGACCATGTAGGGACTTCATCCATGACAAGCCAGGGAGAGCTGAAGGTGTGATTTTTTTTAGGAAAACCCCCGCAGTACCACTGGGTGTGCAGCACCACCACCAAGCACACAGCCCAGGGCATGGGCTCAGAGCCAAGTGCTTTATATAGCAGCGTGAAACCTCCGAGGACACAAATCCTGACCCTGATGGCAGCCGCGCCACCGCTCTCTTTTAAAGGAAAGTCAGCAGGAGGCACATCAGCACCGATGGAGGCTCATCATGCCTGACCAAGCACCAGGAGGAGACCCCGCCATCAGTGCCTTGGACACCTCAGCAGATGACGCCAGGCCTTGAGCTCCGAGCCTGCAACCAAATTCAAGCACGCCCCTTGAATCACAGCAAGGAGGCCATGGATGCTGGCACGTGTGTCAGCCCTGTCCTTGGAGCAGCACCAGAGCTGCAGGAGTCAGGACGCAGCTTTTTGATACAGGTTTTGGTACAGCTCGTGCCCGTGTCACTGTACCACATGGCTCCAAACGGGTGGGCCTTCAGCACCCGCGGGGCCTTCTCGCCTCCTGCCCAAGGGCCAGCAGCCAGGAGGTGTTCGTCTGCTTTCGGAAACCTGGGTTGAGACCTAGTAACAGTGTTTTAAATGCGGAGGGGCCATCCCTGCACTAGGATGGCTCCCAGGGGCAGCTCTGTCAGAAGCATGGAGGCGCAGCAAGCCAGCCCCAGAGCACCTGATAGCGCAGGCGGCTAAAAATCCTCCCTGCTGCGGCTGCTGATCGGAGCACAGGGCAGGAAGCAACAAAAGGCAACACGATTTAGGCAGCGTGGCCTTGCTCGCACTGCTTGAGAGCCCTAGAGCACCGCCTGGCCCGGGGATGATGAAAATCAGGGCAGCAGCAGAGGGCAAAGCCCGCAGCCCGCAGGTTTTGCAGTGTCGGCGCCGAGAGCTATGCAGGGCTGTGCGCACGGGCCTTGGTAAGGTGCTGGAAGCAGATGTTGCGGCAACGTTAGAGGAAATCCTCCTCTTAAACGACAGCATTAGCGCACAGTTCTGTATCAGGCTTTGCCAGCAAATTCCTCCCGTCCACATATTTTAAAGGCACAGTGCCTGCCAAGCACCCTGCTCCAAACCCCGATATTCACCTGGAGGCTCACCCCGACGTTTAATTTAATTCACTGGCCCAAGGAAAAGCTACTAATCCCTTAGCTAGGCATCCTCTGTCAAACCCCCGTGATTCACCCCTGGCAGAACAATTCACCACTGCCCTCCCCCTAACATCCAGGCCAGGCAGGAACAGAGGGCAGCGAGCCAGCTTTGCCCTCGGCCCCCTTCGTTTGTGCACAGTGGGGCTCTGACATCCCGTGCCCTTGTCCCAGGTCTGTTTTCCACAGGAGGATTTATCTGAGAGCTGGGAAGCTCAGCCTTTGAAGTCCAGAGCAAACCACAGGATCTAAAGCAGAGCTGTTTTTCTTTCCAGCTCTCTGATTAAGGATTAGCCAAAACCAAGCCAAATAAAGTTTTGAGAAGGTGGGACAGAAGTTTAAACAATCCGTGTGAATCACATGATATTATTTATTATTCAGGCATCGAGAGCATCCTTCGGGGAACAAGGTATCTCTTATGTAAATGGGCAGCAAGCGCATCGTCTGCTTTTCTCTTTGGTTCTTGTCGCACACTCCTGTTTTTTTGGCACGGGCAACATCAGGGCAAGGGCTCTTCCCCCAACCAATTTAAAACTCGGTAAGGGACTACGAGTGGGAGGAATTCCCCATAGATGAACCCAAACCACGCTCATTTCCTCCGTCACCTCCGCGCAGCTCGCGGCCCTGGCTTACCGCTCCGCGGGGCCCGCGCACAGCAAGACTCTGGAAAAGGAAACAACCCAAAAAAAAAAAAAAAAAAGAGGTAAAAATATCTCACCCACGGTGTGTTTTCCGTAGAGGAGCTGCTCCAAAATCGCGGTTTTTCCCACCGACGCCATGCCGCACACCACCACCTTGTAGCCCTTCCCCATCTCTCCCAGGACAGCAGGGCCAGCGGAGGGGTGCTGCTGAGCACGGGGCCCCACAGCACAGCCCCAAAAGGCAGCGGGAGCCACCGAGGCGCAGCTCCCTCCCCAGCGATGGGTATTTTTAGGACTTGGGCTTCCTCCCACGCCACTTGTAGGGTTTCAGGCTGCCGCCGTCGGTGCCCGGCTCAGGCGCACAGAGCTGAAGGTTTCAGGGCACAGGGGCTGGAAGGAAAGCGTCAGGGTCACGGGCACGGGAAGGGGAAGGTTGGAGAGGGGTTTGGGGTCTGGAGTCAGCCAGCCTGGGTGGGGATGGGGCTGCCCTACAGGAGCAGGGGGACGAGCGGGGCACCCCACAGCTGGGGGGGCCTTGGTGGGACCAGGTACAACTGTGTGAGCCTGGGTGCTCTGCAATGGGAGGGAAAGGGGAAGGGAAAAAGGGGAAAAAAAGGGGGAAAAAAAGGGAAAAAAAGGGAAAAAAAAGGAAAAAAAGGGGAAAAAAAGGGAAAAGGGGTCACCATGCAGCTGGGACAAAGGCCCCCTGCTCCCACACCCCGCTCCCTGCAGTGCCGGGCACGGGGTCAGGAGGGACACGAGCATCTGGGGGTGGGGGCTGACAGCAGCAGCAGGGCTTCCCCTTAGGATTTACCATTTCGTTCATTTTTATTATTATTATTATTTATTATTTTTCACACGTAGGAACCCCAAAGCGCTCCTTTTTGGGGGACGGCTTCCTCAGGACGTGTTCGTGCCAGCCCCTTACCCCAACCCCTTACACCCCCCCTCTCCCCCCGCCCAGCCCCCAGCCCCCAGCCCCCGGCCCCCGCCGTGCCCGCGCCGCGCGCCCCCGGCCCCGCGCGCCCCCGCCCCTAGCGCGCGCGCACCTGGGCTCAGCTTCCCCCGCCGCCCCCAGTAGCGCCGCGCCGGGCCCCGCCCCCTCGCTCCCATTGGCTGGCTCCGGCGGGGGCGGGGCCGGGTTGGCTGCAGCGGAGCGAGGCCCTGCGGGGACTACATTACCCATCAGGCGCCGCGCCCGCCCGCCGGAAGCGCGGTGCCGCCGCGGGGGGGTGTGGGAGGCGGGCCTCTTCCTTTCCGGCGTGGGGCGCCATCGGGTGCGGGGTACGTCTGCGCTCGGCCCGGGCCGCCATCCGCCGCCATCCGGGCCCATGCGCAGCCATCCGGCCGCCCGCGGGGCTCGGCGGGGCTGCCCGGCAGCCGGGATGCGGGCCTCAAGCCGGCGGAGGGCCCACCAGGCTGCGGGAGGGCGGGGGTGGGGGTAGGCCGCGGGGCGCCCGGTGGGTGCGGGGCGCTGGGGGTGGGGAGGGCCGCAGGGGGCCCCAAATGGAGGCTGGGGGTGGGGAGAGGAGGGCTGGGGCACAGCAAAAGGTGCAGCGAGCTCTGGTTTGGGATGGTGAGTTGAGTGGAGATCTGATGGAGTTGGGGTTATCTCTGCGTGCTGCTGGGGTCTGGGTGCTCAGCGTTTAAGGATGCTTAAACCACGTTATAAACTGACACCATGCCTCTCACAGTCATGCACGTCGTCAAAGAGCAGCATTCATGGCTTGGTTCAGGTGGTAGCTGTCAGTGTTGGTAACATGTCAAGCACGTGAGGTGCCAGCTCCTAAACTGCGCAGTTCAGTGCTAAAGAACACGTGAAATGGAACAAAATTCATCAAAACTGCTGTGTGTTCTACTGCAGACTGGTAAATGGGAGCCAGCGTGTTACCAAGTGTACCAACAATTACAAAACAACACCCGAGCATACTGTGTGCCAGTGGTGTTACGTGCACGGCCTTGTGCTGTGTCATTTTATGGGAAGATGTTCAAATTCAGAATGATAACTACTGCCCTCTTTTCATTGATCTCTCCATCTCAGCAGGTAGCCAGCCATGGGTGCCTACAAGTACATCCAGGAGCTATGGAGGAAAAAGCAGTCGGACGTGATGCGGTTCCTCCTCCGCGTGCGCTGCTGGCAGTACCGCCAGCTCTCTGCCCTGCACCGCGCTCCCCGGCCCACCAGGCCAGACAAGGCTCGCAGGCTGGGATATAAGGCCAAGCAAGGTAATGAGATGGAGCTACCGTGTTCTTGTCAGCCTGCTTCCTTCCTTAACTGATAGTAGAACGTCAAAATCAGAAGCTGGAACACCGCCTGAGGTCTTCTGGATGAAATACTGTTATAAATGTATTAAATCAATAGCAGTGCCTACATCCCAAACCTTATTTCATGTAATTCTGAGTTCATGCCCCCTGTGGTCAATTAGGCAGATGAAGATCAAGTGGATCTTGACTTCAGTTCTTGCTCTTGCTCTGTGTTATTGCTGCAACATTGACCAGTGCTTTTAGCACGGTAGATTTGTGGGTGTGGGGGTTCCTTTCTCTGGCCAGATTTTGTCACCAGTCTCAACAAGTTAGCTGCCTTATAGCTGTCTGGGCTTGCCAAGGTTAAATTAGTTTCTGTCATCATTAGGAAAGATACTGGGGAGTGAAACAAACTCAGGGAAAGTGGGCATCCATCTGTAACTTGAGCAGATCTTCAAAGCAGGATGCTTGTTCACCATGATAATAAAAAAGTAAAGAATCTAAGCTTCTGTTATGTTTGTGAGGTTTCCTTTCCTCCTTTTTCAGTGGTCAGGTTTCCACAGGGTTTATGGATGGCTTGTGCTTCAGTGCCTTATCAATGCTGCTGTTGCAGTGTGGCGTTCTGAGGTGACTGCTTTGTTGCTTTCTTGCGATGAGGAGAGTTTAGGATGTTTTTTTTTTGTGTGCGTGTTATCATACAGCTACAGCTGTTCTTAGTTCATATCAAAGCGCACAGTGGAAAGGTGCCTTAAACTCTGGTTTGGAACTAGAAAGTAGTCACAACAATACATCACTTCCATTATTCAGTTACAATGGAAATAACAAAAACACCCTGCGCGAGTCACCGAGAAGTCACCAAGAGTTGTAGGTTTTAGCAGCTATTGGTACAGTGACCTACTTTTTTGCAGTGTTTCCTGTGAAAGTTATGGGGCATTAAGTTGCCTCACCGTAATTTGCACTGCCTGCACTGACAGTCACCGTTTCTTTCAGGGTATGTTATCTACCGTGTCCGCGTTCGCCGTGGTGGCCGCAAGCGCCCTGTCCCAAAAGGTGCAACCTACGGCAAACCCGTGCATCACGGTGTGAACCAGCTGAAGTTTGCCCGGAGCCTCCAGTCCGTAGCAGAGGTGAGTATTCTGGTTACTGCTCAGAAAGCGGGGGTTATGAAGGTCATGCCTAGTCTGTAAAAATGGAAAATACTCAGAGACAAAAACAATGACTGTTTTCTGTTAGGTAGAAATCTTGAATGCTGATAGCAGGAGAGCACCTGGATGTTTTGAAAAGCGGTACTGAGACAAATGCTAAAAACTAGTCAACTTCACAGGTAGCAGGTGGTGGAAGTACTGAGGTGGTTTGTTGAAGTGTGTTCCTCTTCCTGAAGTATGGCACAGTGTGTGCAGGGAAAGACGTGCTGCTAGTATAAACTGCTGTAAAACCAGGGGTTAGGCATGAGGATTCAAAATTCAAATACAACAAAGTGCCTGGCTTGGGTCATTGGTAAATCCTGCCGTTATGTTCCCTACCATGATGTATGCATTGCCAGCTTTTGGCAAAGGTCCTTCAATGAAGTACGAGCAAGTTCCTCTCTTAAAGTCTGCAGCACCTGTTTACGTAGTAAGAGTGCTGTGCAGTGTACTGAGCTGTGTCGTAAGATCTGAAAATAGCATGCCAGAAACAGTCTAATTTAAAAAAAAAAAAAAAATACTGAAAATGGAAGCTTTCATTCAGGGCAATCTTCATTAAATTTCGCAGTGACACAGCAAGAGTAGTGATGAAGGGCTGTAGCTCTCACCTATGAATAAAACTCCATGATGTAGAACAGCACGAGGCTGCGCTCTGAAAAAGAGGCATTGAAAAAGAATGAAGACTGCTCCTTGTCTTTCCATCATTAAGCAGAGCATTCATTTTAAAACAGAGGTGATGAGTTAAAACACAGAACTGTGTTTTTAAATAGAGCGTTTGCGGTGTGCTCTTCATATATGCCATTCCCAGATGTCTGATGGCTAATCACATGCTTGGTTGTGATGACAGCTCGTGCAAGAGGTTACTGACCCTCTGTTTTAGTCCAAAAGCTGGCTTGCTTTCTGCTGGAAGTCTTCTATTCTTCGGATAAAACTATTCTAGAAATGCCAAACCGTGACTGTAGCTGTCATCCCCAAATAGAAGCTGGTTGAGGGCGGGCGGTATTTTAATGTTCGGTATGTGTCACTGCCGTGTGCTGGAGTAAAACAAGGACTTGAAGAAAATAAATTTCGTATTCAGGAAACAGTCAACTAAGGTTTGGAGGAAGACGGTACTAATAGGTTGGGATCACATTGGGATAGAAGATGGGTGGAATCTGTTGGTTCGTACTTTCCCAAGATGATGATAAAGTCCTGGGATTAAACACACTGACAGTGCTAAGTAAAATAAGGAGTTTTCTTGACAGAAGAGGCAGATTGAGTTTCAGAACTTGCATTTTCTGCTTAGTTTCCTAAACTCTAAGGCTGTTTTCTTTCCAACCACAACCGAGGATAGGAGTAGTGGAACTTGCTACATCAGCTGTTCATATTTGTTCATATTTGTCAGTATGTGCTTAGGTCCTGCAGAAATGTCTTCCTGTCTTCCTCCCCTGTAACTTCGGATCAGTCTTTCGTAACTTTCCACAAAAGATTGTTCCATGGCCCCAAGTCTACCTTGTGGTCTTCATCTCCACCTTGAAGTTGTTTTTCACTCTGTGTATTTACTCATTGGGTGCTTCTGTGTACAAAGCAGTTCCTCTCTTTGTCAACCAAATGCCTTCCTCATTACATTCTGTAAAACCTGTATCACTGAGGTACTCAGCATTTTTTTGAATATAAATTTCTTTGGCCAATACTTTTTTCTGGTGTTTTTGCAGCCAGAGGTTGTATAGTTTGGGGGGAAGGTTCACTTGGGGCAAATTGAAAATTCTAACACTTACAGAATTTTAGGTTTGAGTTGCTCATCTCCTTCTGCATGTTATGCGTGTCCTTCTCCTAAGTTTTGCCCTTGCGTCTGTGTTCTCATAGCCTTTCATGTGGATTTTTTCTTCCAGGAGCGTGCCGGCCGTCACTGCGGGGCTCTGAGAGTGTTGAACTCCTACTGGGTGGGAGAGGATTCCACGTACAAGTTTTTCGAAGTGATCCTGATCGACCCCTTCCACAAGGCCATCAGGCGCAACCCCGACACGCAGTGGATCACCAAGCCCGTCCACAAGCACAGGGAGATGCGTGGCCTGACGTCCGCCGGGCGGAAGAGCCGCGGTCTGGGCAAGGGCCACAAATTCCACCACACCATCGGTGGCTCGCGCCGCGCTGCCTGGAAGCGACGCAACACCCTGCAGCTGCACCGCTACCGCTAGTTCTTGTAAACACAGCGATCTAATAAAGCTGAGCGGGTTCTTGAATTTAACTCAACAGTGCTTCTGCTGCTTCTTGTCTTACACGGAGAAGTGTAGAGCTCTCCGGGAGTTCACTTGTTCCCATATTTTGAAAGTTTTTTTTGAAAATGTCATTTGGTATTTGTGAAAATTCTAGCCCCCGAGCCTAGAAGCCTTGTGATGAGCTTCACTTTGGATAAGGCTGTGCAGTGTGAGTTGAATGCTCTATGGCTCGTCCCCGTTCTTTATTTTGCTGATGTGAGAATTTCTTCACTGCCCGTAGGTGGGAGTCACTTTCCTGTGTTTAGTCCAAAGGCCTGCTTTGATCTTGTGCAATGAGTTGTAAACTGAAATTGCTAGTTTATTTTTTACAGGTGATTAAATACTAATGACAATTTTATTTTATTAGTTCTGGTTTTTTGTATGTCTTCAGTGCGAAAGCAGCTCTTGAGCCTGCGTATCAGCACACATAGTCTAAACCACCTAAGCACAGGATGGAAAGGTGCAGCTTGCTCTGTTCGTTGAGGTGTGCAGTGTTTTAATATTTACTGTAGTGTAGGTGTTACGCAGTTTGTACGGTATTTCAGGCCACTCATTTTGTATTGGAGACAGTATCTTAGATCTGCCTTTTGATACCAGAGAACACTTCTGTGGTGTTGAAGAGCAGCATTTTGATTTACTCAGCACGCTCAGGTATTGAAACAATCACATTCGGATGACAGACTGCTATACATGAGTGTTACAGGCTGTGTTTTGAGAACTTAGTATGACCTTTCAGCATGAAGTTAACTTGTACATACACACCGAGAGGAAAATAACTGCAATTTCTGGTAAATTCACCTGTGCGGCTGTTTTAGCTTTCACAAATTTCATACCGCTCCCATTGGGTAGTGATAGGAGAAGGGATTGTTAGAAGGCCTAAGAAGTAGCTTGTGTTTTCCCAGATGTTCAACTTGGGTTGTGTGGAAAGGACTTTTAAAAAAAAAAAAAAAAAAATAGTAGTAGTTTTGGGATTGAAGTGTCCAAGATTTCAACTGAGAAATTGAAGAACCTAACTCATTTGCTCTGATGGGTCTGTTTTTCAGGAGTATGATCTGAAGAAGAGGCTTCTTGGCAGTGTGTTCTAGTCAGGAAGAGCTCAAGAGAGCGATCCTTTCTTTGATGCCACATTTTGTTTGGCTCAAACAAGAAAAAACTCGATTCTTCTGTAACTGTTAGAAAGTGCTATCTGCTCCTTGAAAGAAGGGTGTATGGGTTTGTTTTTTTTTTTTGACCTTTTTTGTGGGGGACTGGAGAGCAAATTCAGTGAATGAGGCCTCCCTTCTTGAACATGGAGGGAGTTAGTACAGCGAGGGGGCTGGTGATACCCTGTTTTTTAAGGCTTAAGGGATTAAGTCCTGCAGGGCCAATGTGTCCATTTGTTTTTTTAAGGTAACAACGTGGAATCCAGTGTTACTCTGCTGGTGCTTATTGAGCTGTTCACAGCCCTTGCTGGTGATCCAGTAGCAGACGATGGGGCTGTCAGCACCAGTAGTCATTTGCCAGGGTTTGAAACCACTGGTGTGCGTGGGGGGGGGGAAAATCCTCAGTTAACCTCACGTGAGCTTTCCCCTCACATTCCTTCAGCATCTTGAACTCTTAAAATAAAGGGCGGAAAAAACTCTCCCCTTCAAAGGGTTCGTTCAAGTCCGCTGATGAAGATGCATGTGAGGGCATGGTATGTACCGGGCAGGCGAAGTAACTTGAAGCAGGGGGGATTATTTTCAAGGGAAGCTCAGAGTACGTACAGCTCATCTCGGGTCTTCAGGAGATCAGGTTGCCCTAGCATCTCCTCACCCTGGGTGTTCCTTGTGCTTGGGGTTGGAAGGAGGGGGAATTGCAGTGTAGTTTTTGTGTGAAGACAAAAGGCAAATGATCCCCTCATATTAAAATCTGAGAAATGAAAACCCAGAACACTGAAGACATTTTTTTTTGGGGGGGTTGTCAGCTAGGGAAGCCAGGCGTAGAGGGGTTATGTGATCCCTGCCTTTCATAACTGATGATTTTTGAGCCTGTTGTGCAAGTTCAACAGAGACTGCCAATCTGTGTTCCTTACGGGTTTGGTGAAAATCAGTGAAGTGAGACTTCACAGTTGTCCTGGGGAGAGGAGTTCAGCCCTACTTGTACTCGAGTTATACTCACTGCTGAAATTTATGAGACACCAAGGAATTCAGTAAATCGTTTCCAAGCCATCTGCCTCGCTCTGCGTGCAGGACTGTTTATTTCTCTCTCCGAGCAGACATCTTTCAGGTGTAACTAAAAGAGCTGCCTGGTTTCTAGACAGGACCAAATGAGCACCACAGTTAAACTGTTGGCAGCGAGCAGCGTGGTGCATCGGTGGTGGTGTGGGGGT
Source organism: Anas platyrhynchos (assembly GCF_047663525.1). NCBI lineage: Eukaryota > Metazoa > Chordata > Aves > Anseriformes > Anatidae > Anas > Anas platyrhynchos. The sequence goes on along the minus strand of NC_092588.1, from coordinate 119,739,106 downwards.
CTCAACGTGACGCAGTGGAGGGCTGTAACATCGTAATCACAGCCCTGGCTGCTAATGAATCAAAAAGATGGACTAAAAATAAAGCCTGATTCCCACTCTTTTACCTACTTGCCCTCCAGATGGCAACACCACCTTTTAGCCCTCGGACAGCTCTTTCCCTTTGTAGCACCTACAGGTCTGGTTTGGAGGGTATTGAGCCCAAACACCTGGGGTTCTGGAAGCGCTGCTTCAGCCACGCAGAGGCAACCTGGAGCCCAACTGGTCTCTATCCCGGGGCTCTGAGCAAATAACCAGCGTGTTGATCCAATCCTCCTCAAGTAATTGCCTGCAACGTGCGGCTGTGCAGAGGGATGGAGAGCCCGTGGGCTGCTCTTATCTTCGTGTGTCAAGCTTCTGAATCAGCCCCGATTTAGCAATTACACGCGGGTTGCGAAGTCTCGCTCCCTGAAGTTAGGAAGTGCCGGGCTGCGCTGCTTATGCAACCTTCAATTCGGTGGCTCTCGTGCTCCGAGCTAACGTGCCAGGAGAGGCCTCTGGCAAAGCCAGGATGGGCACCCAGTCCGGCTGGGCCCCTTCTCACTGCCTGAGATCTGAAAGAGCCTTCTTTTCTTCAGTATCAAGTGATATTCAGCAATAACGTGCATAATTAAAGGCTCTCATGTAACGAAGATGCCATTTAATCTCCTTCTGTCAACTCTCCACCACTCAGGGAATGGCCGTGGCTGTGCTGGGGGCACGCAGCGTGCTGCAGCAGCAGCAAATTGTGCCGGACCCAGGCTTCCCCAGCACAGAAGCAGCTCGGTGTGTCTGCGGTGCCCGCCTGCAGCCCTTGTGCGTGTCATGAAAATGAGTCGCCATCGCCGAGAGCTCACGCGCCACGTGTAGGAAGTAGCTTATTACTCCGGCGTTCACTCATTCATCTATTCATGCATTTTTCTTCCAGCATTGCTTTCCGGTGACTAACGAGCAATTATCCGAAGCCTTTCCTCGTGTGAGAACCACGGCCGTTCAACTCATCCGCCGTACCAACCCACCTGTCTCCTCCGCGGGGCTCGTTGTGAGTCAGGCGGGTTCGGAGAGGGGTGAGACAACTCCCCCAACCCACCGGAGAGGAGTCCTGAGCTCGGTGTTCCAGCTCCTTCGGAGCTAGACATAAAAGCGGTGCCGTATAAGTTGCTGTGTCGTCTGCAACAATTTGCATAGCAGCTCTGTCAGTGTGTGGTTAAACAAAGTCACCGGAAAGCTTTTAAGTAGAGTAGAAAATCCCATCTTATTTTCACTTTGTTTATAAGTTATTGCTGCAGTTGTTGATGGAGAACATCTGCTTACGATCTTGTGAGAGAAGACACGAGGTTTGCTTGCACTGTAAGAACTAAGGACAGAGATAAACCAGCTGATATTCATAAACTTAGGAAAAGAGCTGGAAATAAATGCAACTTTCTTCATTTTTTTACATATATACATTCATTATTTATTCAATTTATATGATTCAATTGATTCTATTTATCTGGAGAGTCTAGTTCCCAATCTCAGTGTAGATGGTTTTATTTTTGGCAGGTGCCTGGCTGTCCATTCTTAATAGAAAGAGACAAAATAAATAAATACATAAACAAAGCATGAACTGATAATGAGATAGCAAGTTCATCGTGTTAAGGCCAATGACTTGCACTGGGCAGATGGTATCTGCCCTTTATGAACAATGCATATTTTAGATTACACTTGATCTTTGGGTTTTGTACCCAGTTGTACCCAAACAGCAATTTTAAAGCAGTGGTTATACCTTACCCATAGGAAACAAAAAGTAAATGAATTACTATGATGGGTTATGCTGGAAACCCAGTTCTTAGCTTTATGGTACTTCTGTTGCTGAGAAGAAAAAAGGGATGAAATAAAGCAACCCACTGTGAACAACTGAATCACTGTTCAGGTTCCTGAAACTAAATGAAAACTTGGCTATGGTTACTATTTGCATTGGCTGGTTTAATAAAAATGCAAGTATCATAAAACTATGTAAAATATAGGGAATAGAGGACTTCTATTTTCTCCGTTGATGGTCCGTTACACTTAGGGCTGAAATCTGTTAAATACCACCCTGTTAAACAGTCTTGCCTTGTAGCGGGTACAATTCGGGAAACACTCTTCATTTATTTTAAGAAAAATAATTAAAAAAATGAGGAAATAAGAGTTTTGAGTCTGAATTAATATTTTAGCCATTTTATGATTGAGCCATTAAAATTAATATTTTAGCCAAATTATGATTATTAATTATGATTATGAACGAGAGAACTGGAATGTTATCCAAACCATAATGAACACTGAAACTTGATGGTTTTGCAATTTTTGTCCTAAAATCGTATCCATTTTATTACAGTTTAAGTGTTGCCTGGTATGATCCTTTTGTAGGAGCTTTGTGATGATGGTAAAGATTGAAGAAACTGCATTGTACGCTGGGGGAAGGAGAATCAGGAGAGGGGTTACTTTCCACCTTTCCCCCTGTTCCCCCTTGAAGTGATAACACCAGCCTGGCTCTCTCGGCACCTACCAGCCAGCCTAACCCAACCAGTCTTGTTTTTCCCGGTTTTATTTCAGCTCTGCTTGCTGCTGACTCAGTTATTTTTTTTCTTTTGGTCGTGGTGTTCAGTATGAGTGAGATGACCATAGTTGAGATCGGTCGGTTTTGTGAAAAATGAGCTCCTCGGCTTTGCTGGTAGCGCAGACATCTCTGTCTGTCCGTCAGTCACCAACTTGGAGGCAGGAGATCCCCTAAGCTGGCAGGAGATCTCCTCATCCAAAGGTACACCCTGTGCACTGCACCCTGCTGAGATCTGCGACCCGTGGCTGGATTACGACTTGGCTTTGCCTTGAGGGAACAAAAGAAGAGTGAGCGAGCTAACCAAGCCCCCATGCTGGTGACAGTAGTGGGGACACGGTGCTTGATGGCATCCGTCCTCCCAACGGCAGGTCACAGCGGAGGGCTGACAGCAGGGTGAGGATCTCCTGGCCCCGCGGATGCCCTGGGTTGTGCTGCTCGATGCCCGCAGGCGAGTCACCAGCAGCGAGCCGTGAGCCCCAGCGCTTGCTGGCAACTCCCACGGGGCAGCCGGCACGGGCCGTGTCCGTGTGCGGGATGACACAGAGGGCACCTCCTGTAATCTGAAATGGGAAGTGGAAATCCAACCTGTCGGGACGGGTCTGCTCCTGGAAGCTCACGGAGCCGGAGACTTTCCAGATGACTCAGAGCAAGGCGATTGCTCGCTGGGAAGTGCTGCATCAATGGTTTGGAGGGATTATATAACGAGCAGCTGTCCGCCGCCGCCGATCACGTGCCGGCTCTGCAGGATTTATGCTCACAATTGACTGTTTTTGAGGAGTCGCGATAAAACAAGAGGGCAAGTGTCTGGAGGCACTTCGGGATGCGGCTGAGCTCCTGCCTGGACAGACATATTGGCTTGTGTTGGCTAGGGTGTTGGTGAAAAACTGCCAGTGCTGCTCACTGGAGGTGAACGAGATTCCTTCTATCCTCAAAATAGTAATAATAATAATAAAGTGTTTACATTCTCCCAGCTCTGAAAACAAAACAAAGCAGAACAGGAATGCTTCCTTGTGTTAACATCTGATATGTTGTTCAACATTGCCTTTGGAGATGATAACTGATTGTGGCGGGGAATTCCAGGAGTGTTCAGTCCCTGGCGTTGTCTTTTAGACCCCAGCTGGGAATTGCAGGCGTTCGCCGATGTTCGTGCAACAATAGATGAAGCGACCCTGATGATTTGATTAAAACTGTACATGCCTCACCAGGAGGTTTTTGCTCGTCATCGCTGGAATGAAAGAGAGATTTTACTTCATTCATTCTTTTTTTCCAGTAATGGTTTAGGCCATTTCAAATGGCCTCTGACTTTCAGCAGAGAGCCAGTTCTGCCCCACGTGAAGCTGGTGGCTGACTGATGAAACACGGCTGATTCTACCCACCAAGCTGATCGTATCCAGCTCTGTTTCCACCCTTGCTACGTCAGAAGCGATCTGGGCAAGCTGCTGAGGCATAGCACGGACAGCCCCAAGATACAGGGCAGCCAGAGAGCTCAGCATTTCCTCTGTTTGTTCAAGCACCAAAATTACTGGTGTAGGTTAGCCTGGATCCATAGCAACGTTTGTATCCAGACACATCCCACAAGCATATTTCTATGACCATAGGAACACAATTTCGATCTGACTGGTGTTATGGGATTATAACCATTTTCCTTCCAACAGAGCTTTTCCAGACTTACCCAGAATCCGAGTTATTTTACGAAGGGCTGTGTATTTTCAAAATAGTTTGGATACCTCTGGATTGTTTCTAGCAAGTTTTCCCTCTAACCACCAATGCCTCGCATAGAATTTTATGAGAAACTACATTTGTTTTAGTGGTTAAATTTTTATAGCTGGAAGCAATTTTCTTTACTGTAACATTTCAGAAGCCCTTTATGGCTAGCGATATCTCATTGAAAGCCTGAAGATTGAGAGCGACTGTATGACTTTATCATGTATAAAGCTTATTATCTGACATAATTTGGTGCATAGCAGGCTTATTTATTTAAAAGGTCACACAATCGTATTTCACCACTGGTAATGGCATTTTTATCCATTTAATAGGTTTATCCTAAAGCATATTTATTCCTAATGCATTTTATTCTGAAGCCAGTTAATAACTTTAACTCTTCGGGCTCTTGGCAGAACAGGGAAGACAGCATTTAGGAACTGAAGTTTCATCAGCTGGGCCTGATCCAGGAGGATACAAGGTCTGATGGGGTATTTCACGCTTCACCTCCTGAGGCAACCCAGCACCACGAAGCATCAGACCTTAACTCATCTAATGACCTCCAAGTTAGCCACACTGAGACAACAACAACAGTCAGGAAAAAAACTCTGCTCTACACAGAGCTGATAAAAGTATGAAAGCTGTCCCGGCTCTTAAATTGCCAGCTATCCTGTGGGTAGTTGCGTGTGATCATTCTCTGGGCAGGAATATGCTTTGGTTTGTCCCCCAGAGAAATTTCTCTGATTTCAGTGTAGTAGCTTTTGTTCTGTCAAGATGTAAAAAGGCAACCCTCTTCCTCTGGACCAATGCGTCAGAACCAATGGTCCCTGTAACATGGGGTTGGGATGCTGTGGCACCAAATCTTGGTGTTTCGGTGAAAGTAAGGGGCAGTTTTTGTGCATCCTTAACACAATTTGCTCTGCTCATCTCCCCAGAATTGTGATCAGCCCAATCAAGCAATAAATACTCTCATCTTTGTTTCATTAGCTGCTGATTTCCTTGCTGGATAAGCAGCTGATGTAGCGGCAGATGAAGTAATTTATAGCACAGAAAGGAAAAGGTGGGCAGCGATATTACTGCCATTAAAAAAAGAACAGGCTTTTTATTATTTGTATTATAATTATTGCAAAAAAATGTTTTGTCTTGCTGGAATAAAGGTCCAAGTCCTCACTGTCCATGAAAAACTGCAGGGGCAGCTGAGGCTAGGTGTAACGTGCCACTTCTACAAGAGATTATTTCCTGTACTTTTAATTCTATTATCACTTGCATTACCAGTTTCTGTGTATAAAAAGCACATCTGCAGTAACACTTGGTTAAAGACAGAAAAGCTTAAGTGTTACATGCTTCAGGCCATAACCCGGCTGCTAAAGAGCTGAATCAGGAAGAAAGTTACCCTATGGGCAAATTAGCATTTAACTGGCTATTATGAGCTTTTATATCTTCCTCCAAGCCTCTGATACTTGGCACGGAGAGACAGGATGTGTGAGCGGGTGAACAATTTGCGAGCCAGTTCCTCTGTTTCGGTTATACTTAGCTCCATGACTACACTGCTCCTGGTACCTAAGCAAGTTGCATTCGTGTCATGTAGGCATGCCCTTAATGGGTAGGCTTTAAACTGGTCTATATTTAGCTTTTGCTTCTTCCTAAAGCGTTCTGCACACATTCGGTCCGCAAAGGGATGCGATGACAAGCTGAAGACCCCTGGGACCTCCTTATCAGGGTTTTGCTTCAACAGGGAGAAAAACAAAGTGCAGCCAGCTGAACAGTTAGACATGTATGGGAAACAGAAACAGAGAATAAGTAGGGCAAGGGGTCAGGAAACACTGTGTAGGGCTTGACCCACTACAGTCAATAGAAAAATTTCCACTGGCTTCCAGAGGCTGAGATTAGTAAGGCGAGTTATTGCTATTTATATCATTAATGTAGGTAAGAAGTCGTGGCTATAGCTATCATCATAGTGACTTTTAGAGGGCAGTTTTTAAGTTAGTGACAGAAGATGATAGGTAAATCTTTGCTGTAAAGAAGCTGGAAACGTGGGTATAGGGTTTGGTATCAGCTGCCTCACCTAAGAGAAGTGTGCTTGTATGAACTGGTTCCACCTGCAGCTGCGGAGCACAAAATCGATCAGGACAGATTACTGCGTGTTTCAGAAGGACCTCGGGAAGCAAACCGAGCAGACAGAAAAGCAGTGACAAAGTATTTCATGTGGGGCAGAAATAACCTTCATTATTTGTAAACCATCATTAGCTGTGAATTAGCAGGGAAGAGACCTTGGAGTCACTGTAGATCTGTGAAAATGCCGGCGTAGTTGTGAGCATCAGTCAACGAGAGAAAGAATAGGTTATAGGATTTTTTTCCTGGAATAATAGGAACAAAGAAGCAGAAAACACCGGGAGTTGTTGAGGCTTGAAAAGATGCTGCTCCTTGGCAGGCTTTGCGTAAACATATTTTTCCTCTTTGCAAAGTGGGTGTTTGGGGATCAAATGAATCCCGCTGTACGTGTTCCAGGCACTGGAGAAACCCAACCCTTCCAAAAGCAGGCACATCCCTGCTGACAGAAACTGGTGGGTCCCTGGCTGGCGTGGGGTGGGTTAGGAGGGCCTCTCCACACGGACCGGCCTCCTGTCCTGACCTCAGCAACCACCAGGCCTGAGGAAAGAGGAGTCATCGGATGCCGCATACCTCTGGTGAGGTGGCCGAGGCGCATCCTGTCCCACCGTCCAGCTATCAGCTGCAGCTGGCAGCCCAGCCGGCCCTCGTTGCGGCAATGCTGCTGTGCGGTCTCCCACCCAGGGGCAGGGGAGTGTTTAGCACAGGCGGGGAGTCACTCGGCTATCTCAGGAATTTAAGGATGCAGCTCGGGCTGCTCCCTGAGCGTGGGGTGAAGGGGGAAGAGGGGAAATTCTTGTGTTTCTTCCTGGGGGTGAGAAGGGAGGGGAGAAGCTGCAGGTGGAAGCCTCCTGTCTCACTTTCTGTGCTTTTCCCCATTTCTGCTCCTTGGCGTGTTGATAGTCTGCTTCAGTCTCTTCTCAGCACCGCAAGCCTTCCGCAGGGAACAGCACGGAGTCACAGAGTCATTAGGGTTGGAAGGGACCTCCAAGGTCCGACCACCCCCCTACCACCAATGTCACCACTAAGCCATGTCCGCAAGCACCACGTCCAGCCTCTCCTTGAACACCCCCAGGGACAGTGACTCCACCATTCCCTGGGCAACCCGTCCCGGTGCCTGGCTGCTCTCTCTGAGCAGAAATGTCTCTGAATTTCCACCCTGAACCTCCCCTGGCGCAACCTGAGGCCATTCCCTCTAGTCCTATCACTGGTTATTTGAGAGAAAGGGCTGACCCCCAGCTCCCCACACCTTCCTTTCAGGTGGTTGTGGAGAGCAACGAGGTCTCCCTCAGCAAACGGAGGCTGAAGCACCAAAGGCATGGACCCTAGGCAGCTCTCTAGGTGGTCACCAGGAGCCTCCCTGATTTTTGTGTGGCGAGGAGAGGCACCACAGGAGCACAAACGCTGCCAGAAGCACCACACGAGCACAAACGCTGCCTCTCCGTGACAGGATTTATTCTGCCCTGCGTGGAGGGGCACACACAGAGGGAACCGTGTCCCTCGGGGGGGGTTGGGGAGTGCTTTTTGAGGGACACATTGGCGCTGTATGAGCCGAGGAAGGCTCCTGAGGTGCCTCAGGCGTGCACCTCACCCCCCGCCGCCATATTGCCGCCCCCCCCCACCTCAGCGCCGCACGCGCCCGCCGCACGTGAGCGCGCGCGGCGCGGAAAAGTGTGTCACTGGGTGAGGGGGCGGGGCCTCGGCGGGGAGGAGGGGGCGTGGCTTGGGGGAGGGGGCGTGGCCTCGCCTCAGGGGCGGGGCGGGGCGGGGCGGGGCTGTGGCGGTGCCGCACTGTGCGCGGCCGCCGCTGGCTTTTGTTGTGGAGGGGCGGGCGGGCTGCGAGCCGCGCTGACAGCAGCCGGCACACGGAGACACGGCCGGGAGGGGAAGCGAGGCGGCGAGGCAGGGCGAAGCAGAGCAGAGCGGGGCGCCGCCGCCATGGAAGTCAGCGCGGGTAAGCGGGGTGCGGGGCGCTGGGTGCAGCGGGGGCGCGGTGCAGCGGGTGCGGCGCGCGCCCCCCCCCATCCTTTTCGTTTTCTGTTTTCCCCCTTCCCCCTGCGCGCGCCCCCGCGGCGCCGTGCGGGCGGCCGCTCCGCTCACATGTCCGGCGCGGCGGGGCCATGTGCGCGCTGTGTTTACGTTCCGCGCGGCGCGCCCGCTGATTGGCCGCGCCGCGCCGTGACGCGCAGCCTTGCATAATCGGCGGCGCGGGGCGGCGGGCGGCGGGGACACGTGAGGGCGGCCGCGCGGCTCTGCCCTGACCTACATATGGGGGGGGGGGGGGGAGGGAGGTGACCGTTGGCGGAGGGCGGCGGCCGTTGGGGAACGGGAGGGGAGGGAGGGGGGGGGGACGCACGCGCGCGGCCGTGTGCGCGCGCCCCTCACGTGGCCCGGCCCGGTGCCGGTTGGGGAGGGGGGGGCAGGAGGAGGAGGAGGAGGAGGAGGAAGGGGGGGGGGGGGGCGTTGTGTAACGGGGCCGGGCAGGGCCAGCACCGGCCCCGCGCCGCGCCGCTGGTTGGGCCGGTGGAAAGGCAGCGTTTTTAATTAAATAAATAAAAATAATGTGTTTTTATATATATATTTTTTAAAACGGGGGGTGATGAGCGAGGAGCGGGGGGGGGCCCCCTCAGGTGCTGCTGTCAGGCGGCCCCTCAGGGAGCGGCCGAGTAACGGCTGGCCGCGATAAACCGTTGGGTTTTTTTTTTTTGGGGGGGGGACACACAAATCAGGCTTTGAAATCCCCCAAATGTTGCAGCCCCGCCCGCAGCAGGGTGGCGCCTGCCGGCAGCACGGCGCGGCGGACTCTGAGCTTTGCCCCGGCGGCTGGCAGCGGAGCTTTTTCCTTAGGATTGGGAATAAAAAACCCCACTGAGGGGTGAGGGCGGGGGGCGAGGAGCAGCCGAGCGCACGGGTGTGTGCCGGGGCTGACCCCTGCCATGGGGCTGCCCTGGTGATACACACCGCAAGGCTGGGAGAGCTGGTGCAGAAATGCTGGGAGCACCTCTGCGGGTGATAAAAACTCCAAAATTTGTCGCAGAACTCAAAATTCCTGCCTCAGGAGCAGGTTGTGTGGCACCCCCAGGGCCCGTCAGCCTTTAGCTGCGAGGGGGCACACGGAGCTGCCTCATGAGGCGGCCGCTCGGTGAGGGCTCCGCTGGCACAAACGCCGCTGACCCGTGAAGGAAGCCAGCCCCTGGCTGCCCTCACGGCCCTAATGCCTGCTGGCCTGGGGAATCCCGCTGTGACGAGGCTTCTGTCGGACCCCTGCGTGCGAAATGTCGAGCGCTTTCCTACTGGCTTTGGAAATAGCGAGTCGCAGGGACAGACTCGTGAGAGCAATTCCTCTCGCTTATAAAGCAAGAAAAAGGAGGCTGCGAAAAGCCCCGGCTGCTCCCGTGTCTGCCCGAGGACAAAAAGCTGTTTCATCTGAAGGATCCTTGAGTGTGTCAGATTGCAAGCGGTCTCTGCCCTGCCGTGCCTTGCAAATAGCAGCCTGGCTGCTGCAAGGAGTGCTACAAAGGCTTGCCATAGGACAAATGGCATTTAATAGGCTAACCGTGCTGCAGCGCTACTTCTTTCCCTAGCTTGCTTCCCTTCTGCATCCGAGCACCTCCCAGCCCTTCCTTTCCGTGCCTCCAGCTTGTAGCTTGCGTGGAGCCTTCTGCTCTGCCCTATTTCTGTCCCTCACCTGTCCTGACCTCGCGGCGCTGAGGTCCTGTCTCTTCCCTGGCCTTTGCCTGTGCTCTGACAAGGTCTGCTCAGGGGGCTGCCGGGGAAGCCCTCCCTGCACTGTGCCTTTCTGCTCTGTTTTCGGGTGCCGTGGCTGCGTGCAGTCGCGGCGCCGACTGAAGGCAGCTGATAAGGGGAGAGAGGCGGCTGGGGCAGGCGGGGAGGTCACCCGCTGCGGGCTGATGGGGAGACACGAGCGCGAGGGAGGGCAGGGAAGGAGAGCATCCAGGAACACGTGAGAGCCGGGTCTGGCGGTGCTGGGTCATGGCGTGGCTCACATGGCCGTGGTGCATGCCTGCTCGTTATGTCACTACATGCCGCCTTTTTTTTCTTGCCTTAGGGGGTGTGATAGCTTACATCAGCTCTTCAAGCTCGGCATCTAGCCCAGCCTCATGTCACAGCGAGAGCTCAGACAGCGGTTTCCAGTCATCCTCCTCTCCTGTACCATCTTCTCCAAACAGCTCCTCCTCAGAAAGCAGCTGCAATGGCCGGAGCAGCGAGGGCTCTGACGGGGCACCAAAGAGCGACCGGCTGGAGGAGACTGTTAAACCAAGCCAGTCGGGTGTTGCTGGCTTGACAAAAGGCCATAACGGAGTCACAAGTATGTTCGGTGCCGCTTGGCGAAACTGCCACTTTCCCCTTCACATCCCGACAATCTGGAGCTGTGTGTGTGTTACAAGCAGGTCCTCCCTGTGCCTTCCTTTGCTGGCGTGTAGCAAAGCCTAGTTGTTTTTTTATTTTTGTGTTACATTGCTGACAACACATATGGTATGATACTACCATACAGATGCTCGTAGATGGGGGTCTCGTTGCTGCTGGCTTCAAACAGTCCAGAAATAACAGTCCTGCTATATCTCAGGTCTTCACTAATGAAAACCGATCTTTAATAAGAATCAAACCCTCAGTTACAAAGATGTGATGAATTAGTCTTGTATAATCTTGAAGTGTTTTGAATAATGCAGTGATAGTAGTGATCAGAAACTGCCTTAAGGAGTATTTATGGAACTGTTTTGCAAATCTAGCTTGTCTGTTGTTTTTTTTTTTTTTTAATACTCCCTCCTTTGCCCACTTACCTTCCTTCCCCCCAGATTTCTTGAGGAACAAAATAAATTACCAAAATGTTAAGTTATACCTACGTAGCTGCAGCTTGGACCGGTGTGTGTGTGTATATAATATATATATATATCTACACACATACATATACATATATATGTGTGTGTGTGTATATATGATCCTAGGTCTTAAACTGTGGATGTTAAAGCAAAGTAATCATAAGTTGGGACTAAAGCATAGCCTTTTAAAATGCATTTAACAATTAGCTCCTGCTATATTTGCTTCATGCTTTTTCTGATACTCACAGAAGACAACAATAAGGAAATACATTTGAAGAGTTTTAGAAGGGCAGGCATCATGCTAAGTTCTGGAATGAGTATTTCATCAATCAGCTGGTTTTTTGAAGGCTGGATTCTTTTAATTGGCGGAATTGTTTTATCACTTTGAATTGTTACGAAACTAGAATTACTATCTAACAGTTCTACCATAAAAATCTGTCAAAATTATTATTATTATTTTTTTTTTTTCTTCAAAGTGTTGCTACTCTAATTCCTTAGTAAGAAACTTTACTTGCTCTTAAATTTGCTAGCAGCTAGGTTTATGGTATTGACAGAGGAGGTTTCTGAAGACAAAACCTGCTGTAGACTGTAGAGGTGTGTGGATAGATAACATTTTAGCTCAATACAAGTTCTGTAAAATATGGAAATTTTGTGGTTTGGTTCTCTTTCAAAACCTTAAAAAAAAAAAAAAAAAAAAAAACAAAACCTTTACAAATGAAACCCAAATGTCAAAGAAATTTGCTCTTCTGGTAGAACATGGTTCTGCTGGAGTAATTCCAGCTGTGTCTGTTACTCAGTGCTAAGGTAACTTTGTGGTTTCTGAAGTCATTGGTAAAATTCCCATTTGCTTAGTAAAACCAGCATTAGGCCAGTGCTGAGGATTTGCAGAAGTTCTTTATTGATAAACTGAAATAAAACTGGGCAGGAGGAAACTTCAAAAAACTAAGCTATGAGCGTATTTACAGAGCTGTGGAGGTACTTTCAAGTTGAAGTGTGTAAGAAAAGATGTCTGCTTTCAGTTGAGGAAACTGCAGCCATTATATGGGCTTCCTTGTCCTGATGCAAAGACAGATTGAGCTGAAACTTTGGTGGCCTAGTTACCTAAATGATCCTTTTAAAAATGCGTAAATGTAAGCAGGCTCGTTTTCTACAAATGAGTACAGTGCTACTGTGATTGAAAGTCCAATGAATACATGCTTTCTCCTTATTCTGTTGAGTGCTTCATGTTTTTTTTCTTTTTCTTTTTTTTTCCTCCCCTCCTATTCACTGGTACCTTCTGAACTGTTCAAGGTTTTCGTACACCCTTGTTTTCTGTCCCCTTGCTGTACTTTTTTGTATGTTGAACTGACCTGACATATTTTGTTTTTAGACTAGGTTTTAAAAAGCTGGAACCGTGTTCCCGCCGTTGTTACTGATTTTCTACATCCTTGACTTTTTTTTGTTGTTGTTCTGATTCTAGAATTCAATGGAATGGTTCTCCTCTGCAAAGTCTGCGGCGATGTCGCTTCAGGATTTCATTATGGTGTTCACGCCTGCGAGGGCTGCAAGGTGAGGTATATTTCTGCTCACCTTCCTGCTGGTGAAATGCCCTAGTTCTTTCTTTGAGGGAAAAATGGTGATACTGCTGACAAAAATATGTATATACTCGCATATATATATATTGATATGATTCTCTGTTAAACAAAAATCTGAGAATTTTCAGGCAGAGTATGAGCTGTAGGAAAAGGCGAACTAGTTAATGATATGCAGCATTTTCCAAAGTGTAGTACTTTCTGTTCTCTCCCTTTTTCCAATCCTGCCTGACCTGGAGTGCATGGCAGGGAACAGAAACTGGGGACAGAGGTGGTAAGGACCACGGTATGCAAGATATGCAAATGTTATCTGCATTAGGAGATGGTGGGTGTGAGTTGTAACCTGGGATGGGACACAGAACAAAACAGCTTTGGAAGAGCAATTCTTCACCATGGGGGGGAAAAAAAAAATGGATGCATGTATTTTCAGATACTGTAGCACTGCAGATACTATGTTCTGTGAAGGAGTTTGTCAACTTAGGGGTTGTGTGGAAGATCCACCTTCGAAAGTCATATGGTGCAAGAGGATGGTTTTGTTGCCAAACTATGGAGGCTGAAGTCAAAATACCTGATTTTGGCTTTCACCTTTGCAGCTAATGTCGTTAGGAGGCTGAGGGCATATCTCACAAACTGTCAGTACAGCGATGAAAATAATACAGGAGATACCGTGCTCTTAGGTGCTGACTATGCAGGGAGGAACTTAGCATCTTCTGTAGTTAGAAGTTGTAACTAGATTGCTTTATATGCAGATCACAGGCTGAGGGGAAGTAAGTCACGAGGAGCAGCAAGTTCTTTAAAATCACTCCAGGCTGTTGGCCTGAAGCAGACAGTGAGATGAGGTGAAATTCTCCGTCCTTTCAGAGGGGTGAATCTTGACAGGAGGATTTGATATGTGCCGTAATAATAGTTGCGGGGGTTTTGTTGTTTGTTTACAGGGTTTTTTCAGAAGAAGCATTCAGCAAAACATCCAGTATAAGAAGTGCTTGAAGAATAACAACTGCTCTATAATGAGAATGAATAGGAACCGATGCCAGCAGTGTCGTTTCAAAAAATGTCTGTCTGTTGGAATGTCAAGAGATGGTATGTTCCTGCGCAGCGATCCTCTGCGAGTGAATCTGCTGCCCACCACAAAACCCATTGCTGAGGGTCTTAATGACAGAAAACACAGCTGACCCTATTGTCAGGGCCAGATTCCCCATCAGAGTGCGTTTAGATCAGCTTGCCACCTTGCCCTGTGACTGTCCCGAACTGGTAACATAATGCTGGCCAAGGAACCGTCCTCCCTTCCCTGGAGGTTGATAGGGTGTGGTGCACTGCAGTGGTCTGTTAGGGGCATAGGTGGAACAGGAGTCTTGATCTTGTTTTACTCAGTTAATATTTGAAGTGGTTCCTTCCTGAATCCAGACCAGATTCTTTGTTGCTGTTGTTTTTTCAATAAAAGGGAATTCTGCCTGGGCTGTTTCTTGTTGAATTGAACAGAACAGCTTTTTAATATGAGTTGGATCAGGCTCACTGGATTTTATGCAGTTGGGATAGCCTTAGACTAACCATTATGGAGCCAAATGGGTTAGTTTTAGGTGCACGGAGCATGTGTATATCATCATGGTTTTGTTTTTTTGTCTTTTTTTTGGTTGTTTTGTTTTCTTGAGGGAGCAAGGAGGAAGGGAATAATGCTGAACTGAGTGGTCATGTTGCTGACTATCTGATCCTTGTGACTTCTTAAATGTAGTGCTGAAAGTGTAGCTTTTAGTCTGCTACAACTTACTGTCACAAAACAGGACTCTTCCTTCTGTTTCACTTTTTAATTTTCTCTGGGTTTTTATTTCACAAGAACTAGGAATCTTGGGCTGCTAATAATTCTGTGGGTGGGGTGTTAAAACTTATTTTAAATAATTGTTCTGAGTTCTTGTCGTGCATAGGAGTTATTTCATCCCCTAGGCGCTTGTTTGCGCACGAGGTTGCACCTGCTTTAATGAAAGAGATTTAGTTACATTAATGATGGACTACTGCATGAACATAATTACATCAGTCGAAACTGGTTGCAAGCCCTTGTAAGGCTGTGGTTGGACGGGATGGTAGAGACAGGTGTAGATTCCCCAGGACAGGGTCAAAAGTGCTGCAGCCACAATGATGCCCATCCCTTTGCCAGCAGAAAATGTCTTTGTCAAGGCAAAGTTATCAGGAAAGTTTGCCAAGGTAAGCCTCATTCTGCATTGATTCTCTCCACTGTTTTGGCAAGTTACATAATTGGTCCATGAGGAGCTGTCTTGCAGAACTTGTGTACAAATATGATATGAACTGTGTTTAAATAGAGCTAATTGTCAGCACACAAAGTTGTGCTGATTTAATTGATCCAACCTCAAAGCCTGCCACTTAATTAACTGACTCAACTGTGTGTATAGTCCATAGCTAAATTTGTAGAAGAAGGGGGAAGGACTTCAGTGTTTATGTGCTTTATAGCTGCCTTTTCTTTGTATGTAAACAGCATCATATAGCTCATATCTCATGCCTATCCTGTGCCCAGGAAACTCTTTGACTTAAGTGGTAATACCCCCTGCAGCAGCGCTGCTGAAAGCAGTAAAAGCCCTCAAGCAAGGTTATTGGTCGGGATGTGTATTTTGTGCATGTTCACGCTGTTTTTTTGTTCTGGTTTGATGTCTGTGCCTGCTCTAATGCTTCCAGGATTGACTTTAACTTTTTATTTCTCCTCCTTGGTAGCTGTTCGATTTGGCCGCATTCCTAAACGCGAGAAGCAGAGGATGCTGATTGAGATGCAGAGTGCCATGAAAACCATGATGAACAGTCAGTTCAGCGGCCACTTACCCAATGAAGCATTAGCAGAACATCAAGATCAAGCACCTCAAGAAGAGCTTTCCTCTAAACCCAAGCAAGAGCGGGAAACCCTCAAAAGCCCCTCTCCCCCTCCTAGCTCTGACATGGCTAAGGAAGAAGTGATTGGTATGGTCACTAGGGCCCACAAAGATACTTTCATGTACAACCAGGAGCAGTCCCAAAACCCAGCAGAGATGATGCAGTCCCAGGGTGGGGAGAGAGTGTCAAAGAACGCTGAACAATATATGATGAGCAGTGAGCACTGTGTTAGTGGGCTCAGCGGCCCTCAGTACCCTGAAAGTGAGCAGCACCTTGGCGGACAGTACAAAGGGAGAAGCACGATGCATTACCCAAGCGGGCACGCCGTATGTTTCACAAATGGCCACTGTATGAACTTCAGCAACGGTTACACTCAGCGGCTGTGTGATAGGATCCCAGAAGATGTCTTTTCTCCAAACAGGAATACCACTTACTCTTGCAGCACTGGAGGAAGAATGCATCTGGTATATTGATATCAATTGTTTGATTGGGTGAAAGGCTTAGCCATAGGTGTGGGCTTCTGTTGGGTTGTTTTTTTAAACCTTTATACTTAACAATGGATTGAGCTGTGCACCTTCAGATGGCGAAGCTCCATACAATTGGCACAGTTGCTGAAACTTGACATAGTAGTACAAGTTTGACAGCACAAGTTGTGATGAGGGCGAGTAATGGCTTGAGTTGTGTGTAGGGTCTGAAATCATACAGGCGATGGAGCTTCTTGGATCAGTTTCTAGCCAATTATAAAATAGACTAATCTCAAAGGGCATTGGTTGAAAAAAGTCCGTTTCTTTTCTTGATTTAGAAATGAAAAGGGATGTTATGAGTTCACAAATTCCCGTCTTCACTGAATCCTTTTGAAGACTTCATTTTAAAATAATCTACGCAGTCAGATGTGCTATATTTTCCTTAAAAGATATTCAAAACAAATTCCTGGAGTGAAACCTCAGGGCTAGGATTTGAAGTCAATCCAGTTGGATGCCTTGCTAATGTGTTCTCAAATCTCTCTTCTTGTGTAGGCTGTATTTTATTTATTCATAACGGGTGTAGGTTTATTTTGTTAATAAAATAAACCTGTAAAATAGAGGTTCGATGGGGGACCCATTGAACTTGGCTAAGCATCCTTCTCATGTAGAACATCCTCAAATCTGAACAGAAACAGAAGGAAAATGCACTGCTAAACCAGTTGAGAGAAGTTCAAGGTCTTTTCTATAGTGCTTGCACAAGTGAGGGTCTGAAGACACTTCTAGGTATCCTAGACAACTTAGCCAGACCATTTTTTCACTGCATTCTTAACAGAGATGCTGCCTATTTTCTTGCATATTTTTTTCTTCCTCTTTCCTTAACAAAGGTCCCTCCCCTTTGCCTTGCACCTGCTGTTTCCCTGCCATTCAGGCAGGCAGTTCTGTAAGCCCCTTAAAATAGATCGTCCTTCTTTTTATCATTGGGACTGCCTGGGATGAGGGAACATAACATCCTTGTCCTCATCCTGTCTTACTGTCGAGAAGCGCAAGCCCCTGACCTTTCTGAAGGGGTTGAGCTCCCCGTGTTTTTCTTCTTCCTAGTTTGTAAAGGTTCCTCACAGGTTCTCGCAGGCCTCTGAAAAATCTCCACGTCCTGAAGGTTGTTTGTTTTGAGGCAGGATTTCAGTGTTTCTCGGACTGTGGCATATGTGGACCATGGCATCCCTAGCAGGCTCTGACCTCTAATTGCAGACTCGGGGCACTCCAGCGTGGCAAATAGTAATCATTCCCAACCTTTCTTCGTTGCAGGGAAAGTATGTGGAGTCACTGTGACAGCATTCTTGGCACTCCTGAGAAGCAGAGGTTAAACCTGTCAGCATGGGCGGGCAGGGAGTGGCTGTGCCTGCAGAGACCCAACCAGTCAGTTTGACCTGCCTGTAGCAGCTGCAGGGAGCTTTAACGTAGCCGGCAATGAGGAAACAAAACCAAATCAAACAGAGAACTGCAGGCCCCCACTGCAGCCCTGACAATAAGGAGAGTTTTGCCAGAGAATTCACGGCGAGCAGGATCTGACCAAAAGGAGTCAGGGAGTGTAACTGGACTCTGAACCAGTGCAGAGACAGATGTTCAGGGGGTTGGCAATTTTTATTTTGGTTGGTTGGTTTTTGCTCAATGACACCTGGACATGCACACCTAGAAATGTACTGCTTGCAGTCGTTCCTGAAACAGGTTCCCCTAAGAGAGCCAAAAACTTCCATAGGAACGACTCCTGGGCAGAGATCTCTCAAGAGAATGTGGACATAACACACGGTGGGGGAAAAAGTGTCAGCTTCCCCTCAAGACCATTTGCCATGAGGGTTAGGATGAACAGCCATAGGAGGAGAAGCTGAGGTGTTTTTTGTGTCAGGTCCACAGTGGGATGCTGAACCAGAGATTCCTTATTTTTAGAGTACTATGTTTTTAACAATTCCTGCATGAACCTCAGCAGTGGTGCCTAGACCCTTCCTTCTGTCAGAAATATTGCCAAATGAAAAGCATTTTGTTTTGATTCGGAATGATTTTAAGCTTAAGGAAAAGGTCCTCTTCCAGCCCAGAGGTAGTGATTTCGTTTTGGGGGTTGTCCTCGGAAACACAAAATACCATTCTGATTCACAAGTGAACCAAAAAATCTGCAGTTCTCGTGATTCTTAAAAGATGAGAGCTTTCTGCATGTTGAATGCCCGGTTAATAGCTGATACGTGGTGGGGGAAAAATACAGAAATATCTGATTATCTTGTTTTCCCTCTCTGCTACCAAATACACACACATACCCACATTGAGTATGCTCTTGTAGTGGATATCAGGACATTACAAGCAAAAAATTGCTGGATGGTTAACAGATTCAAGATGCCCTGCAAAAGCAGAATAGCTCTGTGGAATTATTAATTTATTTAATTGCTTTTTGTTTGCTTTACTGATGTTACATAGGGTTTCATAGACCATTTAATATACTTTTTGAAGAGTGCTTGAAGGAATTATTGTCCTCGATGACAAGTGAAATAAACATTAAAAGGTTAAACTTCATTAAAAGATGTAAGTTTTATGAAGCAGAACTGAAAGTCTCTCAGAACACGTGGCTGAGTTTTATGCAGGGAATTTCCTGGCAGTCAGCCCTGACGAATGTGTCTTGATCTCATTAAATGGATTCAGACTTCCTTGTGAAAAGTTTCTGTAAGTTTGCTTAAAAGAGAGAACATTTTATCTTTCTGTGATTGAGCAAAACGAGTATGAGTTCCTCGGTCCTACCTTGGTGATAGGAGTAAAAGCAAACATTTAGGATAGGAAGACTCGTCAGTAATAAGGGTGTAAGCCTGTGACTCAGTAAACCAATGCTCGGTTCCTTGCTCTGGTGTTGACATCTTTGTCACCTTGGCTGAATTACTTAAGGTGCGTGCAAAGCAAGAAGGATCTATGAGAATACATGTAGTAGTGATTGTGAGATTACAATCGATTTTGAAATCATGATTAATGGTGAGATTACAGTGATCATGCGAGTAAGAGAAATCCAGGTGTCAGGTATGAGAGAGGTCAGGGAAGAATAACATGTATTCTCTCAAGTCTTTCACCATGAACAGTGTTTAGAAACAGACCGCTAATGGACATTTTTTGATTGCTTTCCTTTTTTTTAAAGGGAGGTGGAGGGAAAAATCTGGTTGTTTAGGAGGCTGACTGAGAAATACTATGTTTTTTTTCTCCTCTGTGCGCTGTTGCAAAACTTTGTTGAAGAACAGATCTGCTTCTTTCAACTGTTTGTCAATATTTGGAATTATATCTTTGAGTTGTTTTCTGTGTATGTTTTGTAAATATTAGGTCTGCCCGATGAGTAAGACTCCCCACGTGGACCCAAACAAGTCTGGCCATGAAGTCTGGGAAGAGTTTTCCCTGAGTTTTACCCCTGCAGTGAAGGAAGTGGTGGAGTTCGCCAAGCGCATCCCGGGTTTCCGAGATCTCTCCCAACATGACCAGGTTAATCTTCTGAAGGCTGGGACCTTTGAGGTGAGACCACTGTGTGTGTATTGCCGACTTGACAAGCTGTGTGTCAGTTTGACCCCCCTGAGAACAAAAATCAATAGAGCTGGGTTGGGTAGCACCAGTTTGTTCACAGATGCCAGCTCTGAGTTTTCCTTAGGCTGGTGGTGTCCAGTGCTGCTTGGTCAGGTATTGGTGAGCTGTCTCTTTTCCAACTAGACAAAAAGTACTCAGCCCTCCTGCTTCCCTGGGCATTAATAAATGACTAATGAGGAGCTTCTTGGTTTTATGTAGCAGCAGTTATTCTGACAGCTACCTTTGCTTAGCCTGGAGAGAAGCAGACTGCATCTGGAAGGGTGGATAGCTTAGAAAGCTATCCATTGACTTCACAATTTTGCAGAGGAATGCATTTTTCACTCTGGATGTCCTCCCTTCTTCCACGATGTTCCATACCCTTGCTGGAGCACCCATCCTGCGGTGGCAGCTGGGGATCACTAAAGCCCCCATCGTTCTCCAAGGCAGTAACACTGATAGCTAACTGCTGCTGCAGCTCTTTAAATCCCATGTACCAGCTGCAGCCTGGTTTACAGTAGACATTAATCCCACCAGGTCCTCACGGTTGGTTTCACCCACTAGTGGTCATGACATAAATGTGCACTAGTGGTGGTAAATTGGAAATGATGCCAGAGGGCTCGGTGCTGCTTTGTAATTAGTGACCTTTGTGAGGGGACCTTTACTTAAGGTTCTAATTGCTCTTCCAGACTCTTGTGTATATTTATAGGTATCGTGCACATTTTATAGGTATACAAGTGTGAAATGTAAGCATAGAGATGAGATGGAGCCCAAAGTATTCAGTGTTACTTTGCTTTTCTGGGGAGGGCAGGGTTGCTGATGCTTTTGCTCTTGTTTACCTGACTTGCTCTTTCAAAGAGGAATGCTTTTGTATTTTGTATTTGCCTGATCTGAAGACGTTTCTCTTGTAATGCGTTGGGTCTTTTAAGCAGCCCAGTTCTAAAATGGATAATAGTTAGGATGGAAGGTACAAGTTATACCGGAAGACTTGGTGTCTGGGGTGTGTCAGTTTCTCTCTGTATTTCCATTTAGCTCTCATGCATTTTTTCCTGTTATTCTTGACCTTTTAATCTAGAACTCTTCTGTAGCTAGGGGCAATATTTTTATTTCTTGAGTCTCAGCCTCTTACATTGCTGTAAACATTACACAAAAATGTTGGTTCCTCCTCTGCAAAGCCAAATAGTGTCCTGTGTCCTCAAAGGAGGTGGAGGGTGGAAAATCACGCTCTAACTGGTCATATAAGTTAAAGCCAAACCCTCGTGTTTTGCAAGTAAAATGTTTTGTGTTGGCATTTCTTCACCTCCAGCTTTTCTAAACCTTCATTCATATGCCTGTTTGCCAGTTACAAGCACTGCTGATAAAAAGGTTTCTATGTTCAGGGGAATTACTAATGTCTGGCTGCATGGTTATCCCTATTCACCCATTTAAAAGAAACACTAATACTGATTTCTGTTAGTGGACTTGTACCTGTAGTTAGAGGCCTGTGTGGCATTTTAGCAACAGAGAAAACATCAAAAAGATAATGCTGCAGAGCAATGAATAAAACCTACAGGATTAATGAAACCATTTCAGTAGAAGCAAAAGCATCTTCAAAGCCTGGTGTCTACAAGGTCATTTCTGTCTTCTGGGTAACTAAACTAGGATACCCCAGCATCTGCATGCTAATAGAAAAGCCTGAGAAAACTCCTGCCTCTGACCCTGTTTTGTCTCCCTCGGGCACTGGCGTGTAGCTGTCTTGGCACTGTGCTTAACAGCAGCTCGTACTCAAGGAGTGCTTATTCATTTGAAGATGAGAAGATGCATGGACTTGGTGTGGGTGCAGAAGCAACATCGCTATATATATATTCACACGTGTGAGCTACAAATCCGCCTTAGAACGGGGAGTACTGTGGAGCTCCGTATATTGTAGTTGCATTTGCATGGCTTTGTGTGGGAGCCGGCTCAGGAGGGCAACAATGAGCCTAAAGTAAGATCCTCAGCTGGCCTTGAGCTGGTCCTCCCCCACCCCAAATGTAATTAACGGTAGAGCTAACAAGCTCCTTAGATCCACGGGGCTAGTGGCTCAATTTACGTACAGACTCACTTGGTAATTTGGCTGCAGGTGGTGGGGAAGTGAGCAAACACTTGACTGTGGGGTTTTATGTGCTTGTGTTGCTATGGTCAGGTGGTAGGGTTGATCAGGTATGTCCTCAGCATGCACAAGTACGAGTCTGGCTTGAGGTGAAACATGAAAAAATTAATCACGTGCTATACCATAGTCTAAACTGTGCTTCCCTGGGTTAGAATTGTGATGCTGAAATCCCTAAGAGAGGTCTTTGCCAATCATGACAGCTTCGTGGGCTTCAGTTTTGAAGATTAGCATTTATGCTGGTTGACCATTATCCGAAGTTAGTGATTTGTGCTTCTAAAGCCCATTCCAGTAAGGGGAGTAGTGTTTGGAATGGGAAAGTTGAGTATAAAGTGGTGGGTCCCTGCTTCCAGTCTCCTTTTGTTGCATTTTTGAGGGCTTCTGTAGAGCCTAGGTTTCTGCTCCCTATAGTAAGTGTCATCCAAAGACAAACAGCTTAGGTGACAAAGGTGAATAATATATAGTGTTCATGCGTCCATCAAGATTGCTGCATGTCATGTGGCTGTTTAAATGTAGCATCAGGTCACGTAATGTGCATGAATGGTGTTTGAGTTCTCAAACGTTTTCTTTTTTTTCCTGAACCCTCCTGTTTTTTAAGCTTGTCAAAGGCACTAGTCTTTTCTGAAAACCCAGTTCTTCGCTCATCTGTAGTAAACATCATTTAAATTAATGCAGTTATGTAGCGTAAGTGAGAAGAGATGACTCATGCCAAGAAGGTACAGCAAGTCTGAAGTTTTAACCAGTGCCAGTTGGTTCACTTTCTCCAAATAAGAAGGCTGTTGTGTGCAACTTAAACCTTGAAAATGTAAATGAGGTTGTTGAACATGAGCAAATGAAACTTTACAAGCCATTCCACAGGGAAACATTTCACAATACGGCTGAGAAACCACAAGAGAAATTTCAGCCCAGAGGGGTAAGTTCAGCACATGTCAACTGCTCCAGCCCAGGTGCTTGTACCAAAGGGGTATTCCCAGCTGCAGCTACAGACCAGGTGCCGTTTCAGCCCCGCTTCTGTAGCCTTTTGAAGGCTGTATGTGTGGCTCTTTTCTACCAGAGCTCATTAACATTCCTGTGGAAACAGTGATGCAGCATGGTACTTTCCCAAAGAATGCCTAGTGGGCCAGATCACCAGGTGGTGTAAATCAGCATTGTTCCGATGGAGCTGCTTCACTTTACACCAAACGAGAACCTGGTTCAATACCTTTACTTTGCTGCTCCTAAGTGTGGCCAAGAAAACAGTTCTTCTAATGCTCTGTATGCCTTTGGCTGTTCAGTGGCTTAAGCAAGTTGTCCTCCTTGCATAGTTATGAATGGCAATGTGCTCATGGCTCAGGCTGTCTGAGGCTTAAATTTTAATTTTCCTCCCTTTCATGTTCCATAGCCCCTTTCCTGCATCCACTCCCTAAGTTTTTTGCTCGTTTCTCTAATACTACTGTGGCAGAGCTTGCACTGTTTCCTACAACTCAACAGCATGCTGGGAGTTTCTATACAGAATGCTTGTATGGTAGTCAGTAAGAATGAGGCAGTTTTGAATGATGTTAAATAGCTTAATTTTTTTTTTTTTTTGAGAAATCCACCTTTGTTTCTTTGCTTTTTGTTTTTGTCTCTTCCTCCACCAGGTTTTGATGGTACGGTTTGCATCTTTGTTTGATGCAAAGGAGCGTACCGTCACCTTCCTCAGTGGAAAGAAGTACAGTGTGGACGACTTGCATTCGATGGGAGCTGGTGATCTGCTCAACTCCATGTTTGAATTCAGTGAGAAACTAAATGCCCTGCAACTTAGTGATGAGGAGATGAGTTTATTTACAGCGGTTGTCCTGGTATCTGCTGGTAAGGAGAGAAGAGTAATTTACATCTTGGCTAAATTTTGAATATGGTTTCTCTACTAAAAGATCTCTTTAAACAATATATCTTGTTATTTCAAGCCTAAGTCCCATTTAGTAGGTTTCACGCTACTAGCAGCCTATAATTTGCTTTTTTCCTTATCCGTTATGTCTAATATGGTCTTTTGGAAAAATGTGTCAAGGGGCTTATGTTTTCCTTCTGCTTTCTGTAGAATTCAAAAATACATTGCATAGTTACCCAATGGCTATTTAGGAGCTGTCTGACTCTTCCCTGACTCATCTAAGTTTCACAGGACAGCATCAATGAAATTGCTCCTGACTTGAACAGCCTAAGTCTTGGGATAAGGTGGTATTTTTACTTCTGAGTATGGTCATCGAAGCCTTCTGCGTATCTTACTTAAATCTAAATCCAACGGTTTGATCTCTGCCCATGTCAGCAAGAAAGCCCTATTTGTGTGCATCGTGACTTCTTACAGCTGAAGGTCTGCCAATCCACTAACATCTCCACCAGCCTCGTATCTTGTTTCAGTCCCTGGATATACAGAACACCCTGGCCCGGATTCAAAGAAGGATTAAGCACCTACTTCTGTAGTATTATCTAAAGCCTCACATTAGGCACATTAGCTCTGCATATAATGCCTGGAATACAAGACGCAGAATCCCTGCTTGGTGGATAAGGAGCTCTCTAGAGGTAGCTTGGAGGAATGCTGGCAGTGCCCATTATACAACAAGCCAGTGTCTGGGAGCTGTTCACCTCTTGGCCAAGAGGTTTTCAATGTGAGTGGTGTAGACCCATGTCTGTTATCAGGGAGGGACACTGCAGGCACGGTGCTGTAGGCACATGAAGCCTTTGTAAACAAGGTGGGACAGTTCAGTCTAGCAGCATCGTGCATGGCCTGACTGAAATGTGGCAGCAGAGGATACAGCAGTTGTAGCCCCTTCAGTTTGTAAGCGGTGGTAATGAGCAGGGGGTGGTAGGGAGTTCGCAAGCTTCAAAGCTGGAAGGAAAGGCAGCGTGAAAGAAGTGTGGTACCATAGTCTTTTAGTGAAAATGTTCAGGTAGTGGGCAGAAATCTGCGGGTTTGGTTGCTTTTGCAGATTCTGCTTTACATGCATCGTTCCAAAAATAAATTGACAAGAACTGAAGACAACCTTCAAAGTGAGGACTGAGAACTGGGCCTCCTCCCTCCTTGTGCAATGTCATAACTAGGCCACAGCCGTTCTCGTTGCTCAGCTGCAGGGCCCTAGAATATCACGGTGTTTGTACTGCCTGTTTTGAGTGTAAGTGCTCTCTGCTCTGTTAGGTGTCCTAGCACAGAGCCTCTCTCCCTCCCCCCAGCCATTTAAGCACTGCTCCATGCTGTTGCTAGTTCTCAGTACAATTTAGCCAAGGAATGGTATCTAGCTTGAACACTTCTAGACAGGTATACAACCACAGTGTCAGAGCCACAGGACATAAAGATGAAGTGTTTGGCATTCAGGCTTCTTGTTGCAGCTGAGGTTTCTTCACATTATGGTTTTGGACATTTGTGCTGCCTGTCTTAGCTTCCTTGGGACCCAGTCTGGAGTCTGATCACCACTTCACTGGAGTTCTTCACAAAATGTTTATTGAGTTTTACAAAACACAACTTCATTGGTCTTTAATGTTTGGGCCCAAACTTGAGTTTGTGCCATGTTTCAGGCTCAGTGGTAACGTTAGCTGTCACTGGGAGTTCAGAACATGGAAGGAATACAACAATGTTCTGACCAACTTTACGTTGTCGCTTGCAATAGAACCAAAATGCCACAGTAATGACATCCACAAGTAATTGAGCAATCTTCATAATTGAGTGTGTGCCTGAGAAGTGCCCCCTGACAGAGTCTGGGGAAAAAGAAGAACCTGGCATTCTTGGGGAAGATGCTTGCAGCGTGAGGGGCTTGCCAGAAGTAGAAGGGGCCTGTAGGACTGTGCACTTACTGATGAAGCGGATCTCTAAAGGCAGGTCCTCTGCACCCTACCCCTCAGGGAGAAGCATGACCCATGGAGTCATTTGTCATAAGGTGGAGGAGGAGTTCAGTTAAAGGAGGAAGAAGAGTTTGAGGGTACAGCATTAGAGAAAACGATGCTGAGATGCAAACAAAGGGGGAAGATGCTGTAGCTGGAAGACGAACTGAAGGTAGAAGAGTAAGACTATTAAGATGTCTATTTCATCTATGCCTACTTCATTTCAGAATGAAAGTTAGAAAGAGAAGATTAAAAAAAGGATGATAGTCAAGATTCACATCACTTCCAGAAACAGACAGGAATGTGTGATTGTTGAATGCTCATTAAGTAAACCGGACTAAAATTCGGTGCTGTGCTATTTAAAAATACTCTAGAAAGACTTCAACTTGCTTAAACTGTGTCTATGAAAATGTCAGCGGAGGGAAAAAAAAGGAACATGCGTAAGCCTCTAAATAATGCTGGTAGGGAGGACATTTGTCTGAATCATCTCTGCACGACTGGTTGAATAACCACTCTTACAAGGGACATTCAGAATAAGCAGGGTGAAGAAGCATGGTAGTAGCAAGGAGTGTAACTGCATATAACCCTTGTTCTGGTGTCAAATGGCAAGGAAAGAACAACCAGGGTCTTGTGAGGCCATGGAAGTGCTTCTGGTGGTGTTGAGGAATTACACTGGTTCCATTCCAAAACGAAATGAATGCTTCACCTCTGGCTTCAGTTAGCTGAGATTGTTGAAGATGGAGGAGAAGTGGCAGGACAGATCACAGGCACTGAAGAAGGAGGAAGTGCGATGGAAGCAAAGCTGAAAGAATGCTGTTCGTGCAGGTCTAGAGACCAGATAATCTCTTTAACTGAGGGTGATGCTTTGTGGTAGAATATACAATACACACCCTCTATTATTCTCTTATTTGGATAGCACTAAGGAAACCTTCAGCTGGCCATTGGGAGCAACCAGAAATAGACTGAGAGGGCGAAGAAATACTTAGATTTATTGAGCTGAGGAGGTTACAGCAACTCAACCGAGGCAACCAGGAAAGTCTGGACTGCCTTTGCTGAGGTGAGGAAGCACTGATGTCATTGTACAGATTTCTTGAGGAAAAGTCAACCTGGCAAACTTGATGCAAATGTAATCATCCCTGCTCAGGGCAGAGCAAAGCTAGAGGGTTTGCAGAGGTGGGGCAAGAGGAATAGTTGGCTTAACAAAGGCAGAGAAGTTTCTTTTCGCTCATGTTCTCATACACTCTCTCTTGAAGAGCAGCTATCAAACCTAATAGTTTGTACAGAAGAGTGGAATGGATGCTAATTATCGTGTCTTGACATTAATCGAAGTTCCTAACTGTTAGAGTAAAAGGTTCTGGAACCATCTTCCTACAGGAACAACAGAAAAAAAAGGATAACTGCTTTAAGATGGATCCTTAAGTGGGTTATATAGTACTTCTTCCCATAATGGTAGGGAGCTGCACCAAATAGTCCAGGAGGACTCTATGCACTCTCTTCACCTGAGAACTCTGATCAGATTGGTGCTGACAGCGTAAGGCAGGGGATTCCCACTCTGACTGTGTGATCTGACTCAGTGGTACACCAGGAAGCTGCTGTAATGCTGTGTCCCAGCGGTTAAGTACACGTACGCATCGAAGTACATTTATGTTCGTGTCTGTCACTCGTGTGTGCCCTGCTGAATTTCCATGGAGTTTAGGAACAGCTGGCTACAGCCTGGAAAAAACAGCTACTGTGCATGATTAGTAGGTGAGGTATCCTGCTTAAAGTTTATCATTTTAAGCTACTGCTTCCACCCAAGGAAAACAGGCATGTACTTAAATACAGCTTTCTTGAAAGAGAAGCTTCAGAAGCAAGGTGAGTGCAGTATGTGAAGATGTATTATTTTCTTGATGTTGAAATTTTTTCCTTTTGCTGGGGATTTTTGGGTGCATCATGTTTCATTTAGTCATTGCTTGCAGAACGCTCAGAGATAGTGCCCACTCATGTCAAGGCTTGTGCTCCCTTTGCCACTGGGGATTCCATTGTGCAAAAACAAGCAGGACTTGTCCTAAGTGGGATTTCCGTAACCAAAGGTAAATCACAAGTTTAGGGTTCTGTGTCCTGCCTTGAGAATTAATTGAAAAGTCTACTTCGAAGTGCCTTCCTTGTCTCTTCTTTGTGTTGAAAGTTATGATTCAGCAAAACATTTAAGTGCATGCTTCTGTCCTTTTCTGGAAAGGTGGGTAAGTGATTACAGGAAAGGTGACTGAATGCCACCAGTTCAGCATGGTGAACTTCATACTTTACAATGCTGTTGCTAAATAGTGTTTGAAAAGGCTTCTGGTATCTGTGCTTTAATTGTTCATTTGCTAATGGATTAATTCTTACAGTGGCTTTATGTTGCAACCTACATCTGTTCAGTTCTCTTTTTTTTTTTTTTTCTCCTTCTCTCTTCTCCCCCCTCTTTTCTTTTCTTTAGATCGCTCTGGAATAGAAAATGTCAATTCTGTGGAGGCACTTCAGGAAACACTAATCCGTGCATTAAGGACCTTAATCATGAAAAATCACCCCAATGAAGCCTCTATTTTCACAAAACTTCTTCTGAAGTTACCCGACTTGCGTTCCTTAAACAACATGCACTCTGAAGAACTCTTGGCCTTTAAAGTTCACCCATAGGCCTTTAGGTTTCATTCGTACCCGGACTTGCCTCGTGTTAAACTGTTTTGTGCTAAAATATGTATTTATACAGTTGTACCACTTGTTGGAGAGGGAGTTCACAGACTGTGAGCAATTGATAGCTGTTCCATAACCATGCAATAACGCTTCAGCAGGTGCTTTCAGCTAACAACAGCGCGGCATTCGGAGTCCTCCAGGATGGCCAGACCCAGCTGTGCTGCACTTTTGCAGAAGAGGTTGCAACGAGCCTGAGTAAATATGGACTGTTCTTTCACTTGGAAGAAGAACCGCCACTGCCCTCTCATGTAAACTGAATGCAGAATAGCTGTGTGTGAGCATATGGAAGGTGGGAATGGGGGGAACAATCCTGTGTTAATAGGAAAAATGGAAGAGCTGATTTAATTGGTCTTTCCCTTATCTAATATATGTGTGTCTGTGTCTCTTGATAACTCACTCATGGTTTCACTGTTGTTGTTCCATTAAACCTGATGGAATGATTTCAGCCTGCACCAACTCTTCACAGAGCGTGTGTTCATGCCATGTGTATATACTATAAATAGCTAAGTAATGGGTGTTTATGACTATATAAAGTACAGAGTTGTGTGTATATACGTGTATGTATATAAATAGTTCTATACATAAAGTATACATATAATTTCTTCACAATATTTTAAACTGTGAAGGAATTTAAACTTACGAAAGAAGGCGATCTATGGAAAGAACCAAATAGATGCACTTTGCATATTGCTGAACTAATAATCTGAGCATTTCTAATTTTTAGAAAAAAAAATCAAATTTGCATTAATACGCTGTGTTTGTTAATTTAAAAAAAAAAAAAAAAAAGAGTGGCACCAAAGGGGCAGAGTCAGATTCAACTTCTAGAAAGGCTTTGTAGAGAATCTCAAGTGGAGGTGGTTGTTCGTGGCACTAATGAGGTTGATTGTCCATGGCCACTGAGGTTCGTACACTCTGATAATGGTTAAAGAAGCACCAGATGCTCTTCAAAAACTTCAGCACAGCCAGAAAGAAACTATCAGATGAATAACAGCTTTTGAGGAAAAAAATGTTAAAAACCTACCCATGGTTGCATTTGAGTGTATGTGTGTTCTGTGACCATTTATTTCTTACCACGTGTCATTTTGCTGCTTCATTGCTAAATGAGAATTTAATATAGAAATGAGAGATTGCCCATGTCTCTTCACAGTTTGAGCTTTGTGGTTCCCATGCCTGTTCTTCTGGAGCTCTCCATCAGTGTGTGTGTGTGCGTGTGTGTGTATGTGCAGAGAAGGTGCACTGGATGGTCTGGATTTTTTTCTTAAAAAAACAAACAAAAAACCACAAACAAATGGGACTCATTTTGTTTATGCCAGTAGCAAATTACAAAGCAGATCCTTAAGGTTTAAGATTGTGCTGCTTTCCCACCTAGGAAGGCGGTTGTCTGTGGGTTTTCTCCATTTGTAGCAGGACCCAACGCCACAAAAGAGATTAAAAAAGTCAAAGCAGTTGTGTTAGCTGATGACGTTTGTTTTGCTAATGTGAGAAGGTGATGTTCTGCTACCCTTGTGTTTAGTTAGCTTACCCGAGAGGTTAAGCCCTCTGGGTCTTTCATGTTTGGTAACACTACTCCATGGAGAGGCATCTCCTGTTCGTTCGTTCCTGCGTTCAGACGTGCGCAGCAGCTGCGGCCACAGCCGGGCAGCCTCCTGGCTGCGGGGCTCCTCAGCAGCAGCGAGTCGAGGGAGCCCTCAGCCCTGCAGCTGGAGCAGACGCAGCCCTTCCCCTGCCCGCCAGCACCAGGAGCCAAGGGTCTCGGGTCGCCCCAGGTCTGCAGGATTGCCCTCGGAAGCTGGTAAGCCGTCCTGCCCAAGGGTGGAGAGCAGGCAGGGGCAGGTGCCCCACCAGAAGGGAGCTGGGGACAGCCCAGCTTCAGCCCTGGCTGAAGCAGAGGAGCGTGCCCTTTCCCCTCCTCTGCACCGCGGGGAGGGTTGTCCTGCTTCAAGCTGCTTTAACCACTGGATCCTAGCCCCCGAACACCCATAGTTTTGCTATCCAAATATGCCGTCAGGGCATATTGTCCTAATTTCTGTTAACAGTCTGCATCCTACCAGTATTATTTGTATGAGAGCTTCACTGAATTACGCATTGAACCATTCAGACTTTAGAAAGGACACAGTCACATGTTTCGCATTATCTAGGAGCTGAAATGACTTCTTTGTAGACCCCATTTCAAATGCAGAAAGTAAAAACACTCGGTTGTTTTCGGAGGGAAGGAGGCTTCTTACAGAGGTTGCCACCCTACAACTGTGTTCTGTTTTGTTTTCTTTTCTTTTAAAACTGTATTATTAAGCCTTTAGGAATGTATAACCAGGACTGAGTAATTACCGCTTATTAAATTTTTAGTTAGATTGACCATGTATGCCTATAGATAGATATTCTGACTTGTGCAATTTCATTTGAAATAAATCTTCCTGTACATAATGGAAAAACTTGTGTAACAGAGAAAAGCCCCAAACAGATTGACTGAACCAAAAAAGTGGATTAAAGTACTGTTTCGAAGTGACCCGCGTATCACAAACCCTCGCTGGACTCGTAGAAGAAAATCTAAACTCATCGTATTAGCCATGTCTTGTGAGCTCTTCTTTTACTATGTCACTGGTTATACACTTGTTAAATGCTGAGATAATAGACTTCATGCCAGGCATTCGAGTACTGTAGATTGGGTCATTGCTGAAAGATTAATGTACTGTATGACTTAAATGAAATTTTTATTCTTGATTTTATTCTTGATTTTGTTCTTGTTTTAAAAGATTAAATATGGGCATTATGTCAGCAAGCTAAACCGTGTCTCTGTGTTCCGTGCATCTCTCTGTACAAAACGGGGAGGGGAGGACAAGGCGCAGAGTTGAACAGAGCAGCTGCTCTAAGGTCACAGGGCTGTGCTGGAGCGTGGTGGCTGGGGGACCGTGTCCTTGGTCCCCTCTGGTATGGGTCTGTGCAGGTGACTGAGTGGGGTTTACTGCACTGCATTACACACACTGTGTTTACTACAGTTAATGGGCTTTTCGGGGTTGCTTCATTAAAATAGCAATTTAAACACCTTCACGGCACTTAAAGAACATGGTAATTGGAAAAAAAGACACATGGCTTAGTTTTAGGTAAAGGCAGTCTTAAAGCTGGGTTGTGAGAGAACTAGGTGGAAAATAGCATACAAAGGTGAAGGTCTGCTTGGTGTTTTGTGTTTTTTTTTTTTTTTTTTTTTTTTGGTTTTCTTTTCCCAGTGTGATTTCCTAACTTGATGTGTTTACTGTTTTAGGAGATAAGCTTTTCCAGAAAGCGTTGTATCTATCCATGTTTTAAAAGAAAACAACAAACCAAAATCAAAACAGAAACAAAACTGCAGCTACCAACACTGGAAAAAAAATAATACCAAAAAAAAAAACAAAACCTTTTGGTTTCTCCTCTGCATGCTCTCTGTGGAGGCTTTTTTGTGTGGCTCCCCTTGGAGCTGCCACGTCGTCCTATTCCCACCTAGCAGGGCCGTGAGCTGTGTGAGGTCCCAGGGCCTGGGAGGCCCTAGGGTGCAGGGCTTTTGAGTTTCAGGTGAGACATTGCTGGAAGCTCAAAAGTAATTTTTCTTTTAACACGGTACATGGTAGGGGTTGGAAGAAGATTCCCAGTAAAAATCCGGTTCCCGCATCTTCCATCAGCTGAGGTTCCCAGTTTGGCAGGATGCTCTGGGACCTGGGTATTCACTACTTGTTCGTGTGGAGCTTGGAGGTGGCAGTGCTGCTGTGAACTTGCCCCTGCCCTACTCCCCGGGCTCTGTGCATGCTCTACAAGGAAATGGTGAATTTTGCAGGGAAACAAAGGTATTAATGCGGTGCTGTGAAAGTATGAAGAGAGCAGGGCGTGGGCAGTTGCCTCATCCTGGAGTTTGTGAGCGACTGCTTGTACATGGGGTGGGAGGGAATAAACGTTAATCAAAGCTCTCTTCAGTTCGGTTACAGAAACAGTTTGTACCAGGAAATAATTGGCACTTCCTTCTCTTTGATGAGTGCAGCAGGCAGCTGCATGATCCCTAATCACTGAATAACTTTTTTTTTTTTTTTTTTGGTATTTTTTGTTTTATGGTTGAAGTGGGGAGGAAGGGGGAGAGGAACATGCAGGCAGCTCAAAAGCCTGGAGATGCCCACCCCTGGCAGTGGGCAGATTGGGAAACCCTGCTGGGGCTGCCTTTGCCAGGCAGGAGGGCTGGTGAAGGACACAGCGGTGTCACCAGCAAGAGAAAGAGGAGCCGAGCAGACATCGGTGGAGCCCACAAGGCTGTGGATGCTTGGTTATCAGGAGCAAATGGATCAGTCCTCTCTGACAAAGTCTGTGCAAATGCTGCGCTGCCATACCAGGGCCCGTCGCAGAGCAGTTGCTACCTGCTGCAAGCGTACACAAGCCCAAGCACTTCTGCTTTTAATGCAGAGCTTGCGACAGCACAGGGCTGAACCTCCGCTGCTCTGCATTTCGTTTGCCTATAGCTATGGAAATAACTGCGTCTGGCTGCCCTGAATCCCAGAGCAGGCTCTGTGGTTATGGTACAAACTGCGCTGCTCTCCCAGAGAGCCTCTGCTTCTGCCTGGAGGAGGAACTTTGGGTGGTTGCTGCCAAAGCAACTGCTGTCTTGTGTTGCATTTACCTGAATGGAGATACTGAAGGCTGTGAGGTGTGGGAAGTGGTGATGGTTTATAAAACGAGGCTGGCACTAATTCCCCCCGTTATGCCTCTGTGTAGTTTCACCTGCTGACGCACAGCTGAAGGTTGCCTCTGACTTAGGCTGGAGGCTGACTCGGTCCCTGTGTAGTCCACAACAGGGAGAATCTGGAGAAGAAACTCAGGTACCCTTCAGTGTCCCCTTCTCCCTCCTCCTGTGGCCCAAATGTTGGTGCAGAAGCCCCAGGCCCATGCATGGCTATAGCATCCTGGTAGCCAACTGCACGATGCTCTGGGAAAGGGAAAACAGACAGATGGCACGAGTTATTTAATAACACCACATCTCCACAAGGTCTGAACTGGGACCTCTTTGGCTGTCTTGGAGCAGGGACCCCTGACCAAACACAAACACTGTTTTTGTGTTTGGCCAGGGGAGTTTAGTCATTGTCACTTGCAGCCACCCGCTGTGTGCCCAGTGAAGGAGCTGTGCTAAACCCAAACCAGGGCTTGCCGGGAAGGCCGGTGCTGTCACTCAGCAGTCACTCTTTGTCATTTGTTCCCCTTCTTTCAGGGAGCCTTGCATGGCTGTGGTCAGGCAGCATGACAGCAGCAGTGCACATGGCCCTGGGCAGGGCCTACCCCGCACCTGCAGCCAGAAAAGTCCTCGGTGTAAGCGAGCAGGTGGCAAGGAGCGGTGTGGGCTCTGTCTGGTTCCTGCACTGCACCCAGCACACGTCCAGCCCCAGAAAGCCTTGAACCGAGACAAGAAATCTTCCCTTCCTGTTTTCCGTGGCTGCCACAGGGCAGCCGGGTGCCTCCAGCAGTGGGACCTGCACACAGGGTTGCTGTCCTCCAAAGACCACCACCAGGTCTGAGAGAGAGCAAGGCTCCCAGGGCTCAGCTCCTCAACACACCAAGACTTCAATACGGTCTAAAAGGAGTACCTTTTAGAAGGAAAATGGTGCTTCTCACGTATGAATACAGGATAATCACAGTAACAACAAGAATGGGTTGCGTAATTTTGTTAACTCAGCTTAAGCCTAGTGTTATGCTTACAAATGAACTGTATGGGGCCATACCTCCCTCAAATGGGCAGCCAGCTTCCTTCACACTTCCCCTGGTACAGGTACAGCCACAGCCTCCCCTGAGCCGAGAGCAGTGGCAGCGTGAAGGGCTGGCCTGCTGCCCCTTGTCTGACTTTCAGGAGGCAGAAGTTGCCAAAACAAGCTTTAGAAAGTGCTGCACACATGTGGCTGCTGGGGTGAATTCACAAAACCCACAACTCAAGATCTTGGTCACTTTGGTGGTACAGAAACCAATCTATTCATGAGGACTTTGCTTCAGAGTATGCTGACAGGGCAAACACTGATAAACCTACAAGCCTGCAGGTTACAAGAGCATCATCCATGAGAGCGTTGTGGTGCTGTCATCCACCCCACATCTCCACCAGCAGCAGGCTGTGCCCTAAGGATGCCATAAAGTCTGGAAACACGGCCAGACCCCATCTCCTCAGCCCCTTTAGCCCAAGCTGCCAGCTGCTGTTGGGCAGCGGCTGAAGTTGTAACGCTGCAGCAAGGCTTGGTGTCGGGCACAGCTCAGCGTCCCGGCCAGAAGCTCAGCGTGAAATAAGCTATTGCAAAGGGGAAAAAATAAAAAATAAAAATAAAAAATATATATATGTATATAAATAAAATAAAATACACATGAATACAATTTAAAATAAAAAATAAAAAAATAAAAATAAAAGAAAAATAAAAATAATAATAAAAAAGGAAAATAAATAATAAAATGAAATTTAAAATTAAATTAAATTAAATTAAAAATCTCTATATAAAACCTGAAGCTGCGCAGCGCGGCGGCAGGGGGCACTCTGTCCCCAGGCTGGGCGGCCCGGGGCTGGTTTGCAGCCGGCTTTGAGGCAGGAGGCACTGGAAGAGGCTGAGCTGCAGCTCCAGGGACGAGGATAATGTGGCAGGGAATTTATTGAAATGTCAGGGCAAATGGGAATGACATAACCGAATAATCAGGGAAAGAAAGTAACAGAGATGATAACAAATTAAAATGGCAAACCCAGCACGACGAGGAGCAATTACCCCGGGCTGGGAGGAAGGAAGACGCATGGCACGGGGATGCACCGACGGCAGCAGCAGCAGCAGTGCGAAATGAAAACAATAAAACACAAACATAATTAAGAACGATTCGAGCCGCGCGGATGCGCAGATAGTTCAGCTCCGGTGCCAGGCCCGGTTAATAACCGCTCCCAGCTGCTCAGCCCTGCGTGGCCATTCCTCACCCTGCCAGGCCGGGCCCTGGAGGAGGCCGGGGTCAGAAAGGGTCCCAAGTGGTGCTGAGCACAGCCATGGGGGCAAGGACACAGCCTCAGCAGCCAAAGCCCTCATGGGGTGGTGGCCGGGGGCACCGTGGTGTGCCGAGCCCAGCTGCCTGCCCCATGGGGCCCTTGTGTTCAGCTTCTTCCAGACAGAGAAAGATGAGGGTGTGAGCCCTAAGAGCAAGCCTCTGGGCTCCTTCCCAGCATGGGGACAGATAGCAATAATACCAGGTACCTGCACCAGCACCAGGGACATGATGGAGACCATCATCCATTGGAGTCCAGGCATGGACCTGCAGCATAAGCCTCTCCTAGGCTTTCCCAGGGGATGATCTTTGATGACAAACAGTTCCAGGAGCATCACACGACTCTCATATCTGCTGGGAGACAGGGCATGAGAGTGAGGACAAAGCAGACAGAGAAGAGACAGGAGGGGAGGTGAATAACATTTTTTTCTCTCTCCATCCCCTTTCTGAACTAGCAGAAAGTGTGTTAGGGTGAGATGAATAGTAGTAGCAGACCTGTTCTGCAGATACCCCATGACTCCAACATTGTCCCTTGGGTCTGGTCTGAAGTTAAAAAATGTCATTATACCATGTGCAAGGGTGAGCAAGATCACATCTACAGAAAAAAGTAATGAGTCTGGGAAAGTACTTGCTAAGATTTAAAGAACCTGTCAATGGTGTGTTGTTGGGCTCAGGGATGTAATGATACAGAAGGGAGCCTCCATGGAGAGCTCTGCCCGTCAGACCCGTCTCTGCTGAGGTGGGCTTCCATATGCTGCACTGGTGTCTACTCTGAATTGAAGAAGTCTCATTGTCTCTTGGAGCACGGCACACTGCTGCTGTGTGGCTGGGAGAGCAGCATCCCATAATGAAGAGCAGGAGCTGCTATCTGAGGTTAGAAAGAGGGCCATTTAAATTCGTAGTCATCGGATGATTGCAGATGAGTATGAGAAGCCACCAAAGGTTTAGCAGGTACAGGCTCTCCAGCCGTGCTGCAGTGATTCATAGCTTTGTATCCTCATTCCGTGCCTGACGGAGATTTTACGTCAACAGGAAGGGGTTTTTCCTCCATCATCCCAGAGCCATTGTGGACTACCTCAGACATTTCAACGCCCTCAGAGCTATATGGCCAAGTCAAGGAGATGGTGCTCAGCTCTTTAGCAATATGTGGATGTGGCAATGTGGTTGTACAAGGCTAAGGATTTCTGTCATACAGTTTTCATCAGTGTAATACAAAGAAATATCAACTCGATCAAATCTAATAATGATTATGCCTCTAATTTTTTTTTTCAGCCAAAACAACGCCAAGGACAAGTTTTTCAAGAGCCCTTGATGATGGCAAAGAAGTGCTAGCTCTGTTTTTTGGCTGCTGCTGTCATTAATTAACATGATTTTTGCTTCCGTTGTGATGAGAAGCACTTCAGAAAGATGCCAAATATAAATATGAAAATTAACAGCAAAGTGAGATGAAGCCAGAAGACTGGATGGGGGAGACACAGCTAAACTTTCCCACACCATCACTTTATCATATTCCTTTCCTTATCTGTCCCTTCCCTTCAGAGATCATAAATCCCCCAGCGAAGAGAAACCTTTATGGTTGAGGCTGCTAATGCGAATAAAGATTGCTGAAGGCCCCGGCCTTCTCACCTACCTGCAGAACATCTAGAACCCTTGGAGAGCAAGGGCAAATGAAGAAAAGGCATGCACCTGACGGGTCGGTTTTAAAGCTCTTCAAAGGTAAACTGTTTTCCCTGAACCTTCTGAAACCACAGAACGGCACAGAAATAATATTTAGATAAAGTTCAAAGGCATCCAAATCCTTTTTCAGACTCCAAAGTCTACCACTTGAATGCCACACATCAGTGAAAACCACTACAAAGCCGCCAGGGCCCAGCGAGCACGTGCCCCTGAGCATCCCCTCCAGCCAGCAGTTTGAACCTTGGGAGGCGGAGTTCATCCCAAAGCCCTCTTCTTCCAAACCTCCCTGGCAGCCCTTGTAACACCGGGGTGTGGCATCCTGAAGTAGTGCAAACAGCTCACATCATCCTTATCGAGAGAGAACATAAACAACAAATTCATCACTGGGCCTGAAGTCCTAAAATAACTCGTTAGCCTCCTTTTCCTCTTCTCATTCTCTCTCCCCTCCAGAAGTTTATACCTCCATCTTCTCATCCAACAGCCTCAGAACTAAAGTATGGGCATTTAATCTGACTTTATTAATTCCTGTGAAACAGTATACTTCATTTTTGGTAATAAAAATATACCATGGGCTGCAAAAAGTGTTGAGTGTGGTGATAGTAGTCAGCTGTGGCTTCATGTAATTTTAACCGGAGCATTTCTGCAACCTGGGTGTTCGTTTGCTCTCTCACTTTTTCTCCCCTCCCACTTGGAAGGAAGCCTTTCTGTTAAATAAGCACTGAGTGCCTCTTACACCATTGCAAGGGGAACATGGCCTCTCCTTTGTCTTGAGTCCTCATGACAGGCACTCTTGAGACCTCTGTTCCTCTAGAAAACACCATGAATCAAAAGGTGATGGGAGGGAGGGGTAAAATTGACAGAGGTATGCGAAAGCAGAGAGAGAGAGAGACATGCACACAGGGCATGATTGCGGGCACCTTTAGAAGCTGGAATAAAAAATAATATAATAAAAATAATATTATTTTATTTTTAATAATAAAAAATACCTGTATATTTAATTTCCTGTGTGTTTCATTTCCCTTATTCATTTCTTCATGATGCTTATGCTTCCCCCACCTTCCTGCTACTTGCAGGACACAATTCAGTTTGCTGCCCTCTGGCAGAGGTCAGAGAACTGCTGACCACACCTTTGATGCCCACCAACACCCAACCCGCAGTGTGTTGACGTCCTCCAACTCCACGTGTTATGCCTCACATCCAGCACGGAGATACCAGTCTCCTGAGGTGGCCGGTCCTTTCCTGAGCTGAAACCAGTGACAGCAATTTGCCCAAGCTCCCGAATGGCAGAGTAATGAACTCACTCTGAGATTGATCTCAAGACCTTATCTTGCTGGCACTGTCAGCCATCAATTAGCATAATGGGAAGCACATCCGGAACCTCAAACTTGTGTGCTATGAGCACTACTTCCTCAGCGTTTATGCACACCCGCTAATGCCACAGCCCAAGAAATCACAGGGGAAATATTGGTGGAATTTAAGTTACCTGACCTGTGAAAGCAAAGCACCAAATGTAGCAGAGGCAGAAGCAAACTTTCTGCTCCTCGTGGCTCATTCCTGGCAAGAAGACCTGCCATTAACACAGGACCATCCTGAGATGGGAGGTGCTTTTGTCTGCTGAGGACATGGCAAGGTGGCTTGGGCATGTGGACCAAATCACTGTCTGCTCGGGCAGCAGCAGCCTTCTTCACTTCACTGCTTCTGTTTCTGTGTCAGAACAGCACGCCTCACGAGCAAAATGCCTGCACTTGCCAGAAGGAAAGGTCTTGTCCTCTCTAAGACTCTTAATTCTTAATTGAACTCTGTTCAATTAATTTTATTAGCACCCTGTAGACTCAGACCTCGAGTCTTCAGATGACAATGGCTCATCTTGACAATTGTTTCTTAATAGAAGCCATGCAAAACGTAGTAATACTGCCTGTGCTGCTATTAATTGCCCTGTCAGGAAGCCTGGAAAAGCCTGATAAAAGGAGCTGTTTTAAATCCACCATCCAGAGAAATTCATTCAGAGAAGCAAACCTGATTCTGAGGGCTGCAGGGAGTTTTGCTGACAATGTTACACTCAAGGGGTGATATTCAATGTAACACGTATAGGAGAGACCAGTCTGTCCCTCACTGCTCTTACAGGTGTAAATTTGTCTCTTGTTGTTGT
Source organism: Anas platyrhynchos (assembly GCF_047663525.1). Classification (NCBI taxonomy): domain Eukaryota; kingdom Metazoa; phylum Chordata; class Aves; order Anseriformes; family Anatidae; genus Anas; species Anas platyrhynchos. The sequence continues at coordinate 119,699,887 of NC_092588.1, read as the reverse complement.
GCTATTGCTATATCATTGGTGCTCCAGGAAGGCAGGGATATGTTGCTTCCATCTGGCAGGCAGGTAAGTGTAAGACACGTGCCCGAGATCCCACAAAGAAACCTTGGATAAGGCAGGAATTTACTTTGGACCTCCTGAATTCCAGTCCTATCATCATCATCATCATCATCATCCCTTTCCTATCTCAGCCTCAAATAATGCTGAACAAGCTCTGCACCCAGATTGCACCCATGGTGTGTCACGTAAGCCAGGTCAGAAGTCAGAGGGCAACAAGGGACAACTGGGGACGCCGTGGTGCAGGCATCACCTCCTGGTGGGCCTCAGATCTGCAGGCAGAGACGCTGCCCAGGGGTGCCCTGTGAGCAGATACACTTGGGATGGTCATGGCCCAGGGGAGGAAGGAGAAATACATGAAAAAAAAAAACAGGAAGGAATCCCTCACTGACCCACACTCCTGGGTTCCCATTTACAAACAATATATCTGAGGCAGGACGGTCCTCTAAAGCTCATTTTGAGGCAAATTGGCAAACATCAGCTCTCCAGACACAGGGCTCTGTGAGGAGAGGGCATGATCCAGGGTGCAGCAATGGACAGGTACCAAGCACAGGAAACACTGTACGACTGGAGTGCTCAGCTGAGGGCACACAGCTTCGTGGTGCAGGACTTGGAATTTCTTTTTAGTTCTCTGGTACATTTTCCTACTGGACTGGGCAAAACTTCTCTCTTTAAAATAGCAGAACTTGTGACATCAAATGACTTCTGAGAAGTAACAGAATGGTAACACTGTGCAGGCAATTTCTAAATCCAATTCATGGTACAGTCTGGCAAGCTCCTTGTCCTGGGGTTTGTGGTAGTGTAGATTAGCTGGAGTCACAAATGTTGATCCAAAGAGTGATCCATGTTGATCCATAACAACTATCCAAGCTTCTCAGTGCTCTTCTGTGTCAACACTCCTCCCAGGGATACCTGCATCCCGCACCTTACAGGCCCTCTCTGGAGGCTGTGATCATTCTCCTCATTATTTCTTGGCTGAAAACCAAAAAACCTTCCAAGGTGAGTCAGTAAAATACGCACAGCATTTCAAAGCAGTGCAATCAACCTGTTATGAAGTGTGTTAACTAACACTCGCATCGTGAATGCTGGTAGGCTGATGCTAGACTGATAGGGAGATGTCATCAGGCCTCAAACAGATACTGAGGTGGTGATGCTGGGATGCTCGATTTGTCCATCCCGGGTGTTCTTCTGCTGGCATGGGAATGCACCCCAGGCCTCCTGGCTGTGGAAACAAGTCAGACGTGTGGGATGATCAGAACAACAGGTTTGCCTTATTGGCCTGCTCCAGGCTGTAGGGATAAAGAACAGGTACCACAGACAGCTGGGATTACATCATTTACATCTATTACCTCTTTTCCCATGTCTTGATCCTCCTTTTCTCCACATCGAATAAACAAGTTGTTCATAACTGATTTTCCCCCTCCCCTCAATCCAAATTTGATTACATCCATACCGAAATCCTGTATTTCTGATAATGAAATGTAGGAACTCTTGACTTCATGTGACATGACTGATATGGTTACATAGGCACTATGAACCTTGCATGACCCCATTCCTCAGAAGGTCCCTAACACCCCCTTACAGTTGTCTTTGAAGTTTGGTTATTCCTTTGGTTATTCACTTTTAACCATCTGTGAAATCCAACCATTACTTATACACTACTTTTGCTGGCTTCTCACATTGGTAGCTGTCGTGTCTGGCAATCGCTTAAATCATGTCCAGTGGCTTCTTATTTGCTGTTCAGTTAGCCCAAAGGCAGGTCAGGATATAGTCATCTACTTATGCCATTAAAAGTACTACAGGATCTTCAGGCAGCCCATGATGTCCACCTCAGCTGTGTGCTGCAGGAACGATGGAGTGGTCCACAAAAATCTCTGCAGAATCAACCTAAAATCCCCCTGGATCTCTGACATGAACCCAGGTGCATCAGCCAGGCTGTATTTCTCAGCAAGGAGAATTTGGATCATAAACAGTGTCCCACACCTGTTTGTTGGTATGTCTGTCACAGAAGCTGCTTTATATTACATAGGTGCACGGCCAACATTCACACCACAATGAACCAACCATTCCATGTCAGGAGAACGTTTTGAGCAGCTGCAGTGCCAGCTTTGCCCCACAGCTGCCACGGTCTGACCAAGCACCCAGCTTCCTAGACACGGATCAGAAGTTTAGGTCAAGGGCAAAGGCAAGGATTCAGTAACATCCATCCCTGTACTTCCTCTGGATTTTTGCAAAAGCAACAGACACGTTCTGCTTTCTGACAAAGTGATTTTTTTGTGAGTGCAGTACTTTTAGAGTGCAGGTGGCTTTCATTCTCCAGAGAGGACTGGCGTACACCCAGAACAGCCCGCTCTCTTACAAAACCTTGGCACTTGACCTCTGACCAGGAACATCCCTTCGCTAAGAAGGAAATTGCCCAGGAGTCAGGGCATGCAGGTGTACAAGACACAGGAAAGAAGGCTATATGATCAGTGCAGAAAAGCATCTCCCCTACAGGTAAATCCCCACATAACATTCACACAGAGCAGGAGGAAAGTGTTTCCTCTACAACAGACACCACTAAAAGGGATTTCTCCCTTCTCAAATCTGGCTGTTACACACCTCAAGAACCTAGAGGGGCTCACCAGTGGAAGTTAAATATCTTCTAAGATTGTTCTGAATCCCAGAAAAGGGGAAAAAATCTTCTTTACTTCCTTAGTCATATCAGGGGAATTGCACATATTCCTGGGATTGGCTTGCTGCAACAGTTGAGTAGATGTGCAGCACTGCAGCTGCTGGCTCATCAAAGCAATTCTGAAACCTGATTTATTTGCCCCAACTCTTGTCCTGTCCTAGACACCTATCTTGTCTTGATACCTACTGATTGAAGCCTTTATAACCACCCCTTTTTTGCCACAAAAAAAAAAAAAAAAAAAAAAAAGAGAGAAGAGAAGAGAAGAGAAGAGAAGAGAAGAGAAGAGAAGAGAAGAGAAGAGAAGAGAAGAGAAGAGAAGAGAAGAGAAGAGAAGAGAAGAGAAGAGAAGAGAAGAGAAGAGAAGAGAAGAGAAGAGAAGAGAAGAGAAGAGAAGAGAAGAGAAGAGAAGAGAAGAGAAGAGAAGAGAAGAGAAGAGAAGAGAAGAGAAGAGAAGAGAAGAGAAGAGAAGAGAAGAGAAGAGAAGAGAAGAGAAGAGAAGAGAAGAGAAGAGAAGAGAAGAGAAGAGAAGAGAAGAGAAGAGAAGAGAAGAGAAGAGAAGAGAAGAGAAGAGAAGAGAAGAGAAGAGAAGAGAAGAGAAGAGAAGAGAAGAGAAGAGAAGAGAAGAGAAGAGAAGAGAAGAGAAGAGAAGAGAAGAGAAGAGAAGAGAAGAGAAGAGAAGAGAAGAGAAGAGGGTTATGTTGCTGGCTTAGTTCAGAAGCTAAAAACACTGTCATCATCTCCAGTTCGGGAAAAAACACATGCGTGGGAATAATGGCATGTGTAGGTGCGCTCAGCTGTCTGAAGCCAAGGCTAGAGGCAAATCAGATCAGATCAGATCAGCACGGTGAGAAATGTGACAAGGTGTAATTAACACTGGATGACTACTTAATTTCATTATTGATTCTTTTAATGGATCTTTAAACACAAATGCGATTGAGAGGAATCCCATGCCAGTGGCCCCAGTGGTCTCTGTGTGCCCTTTGTGCCCTTTCCGCTGCAAGCCCAGCTCAGCAGCCAAACCCCTGTGCCCTGCTGCAGGGCACCTCTGAAGGCCCCCGGATCTCCAGCTGCTGCTCAGGGCACGTGTTGACTTCATGTGTTGACTTCACGTGGTGACCTCACGTGGTGACTTCACGTGTATGTTTCCAGCCTGGGGTTTGCTTGCTCTCGCTCCAGGGCAGCCCAGGACTCAGGGAGGTCCTCAGCACCTGAAAAGAGCACCCAGCCCCTGGCATCACACAGTGCAACAGTCATTAGTTGCCCACTGCCCTCTCTTTGGTCAAGCCTGGGTCTCACCTCATGCCTTCAGCTATAGTTCGGACTTCAGGGTGCACAAGATCTGCCCAGTGATCTTTCCCCACCTTTTGCTTTAAGGAGCCTACCCGGGAACTTGGCACTCTTCACCCTGCACAAGTGAGGGTCCTGGCCTGGAGGATGCTCACCTGTAATGAAGTGGCACAACCCAGGAGGGGAGGTTGGCCCCTTCAGCCTCTCTCCCTCCCTTCCCAGCAGTTTTGGCACCACTGCTCACCACAGGTCCCCTGATGCAACACGTGCTTGCAGACGAGCACTGACAGAGTGCAGAGCCCGTCACCTGCGCTTCTCACAGCTGCTCTCTTGCACCTTACTGATCCGAGGGACAAGCCTAGCTTGCCTTGCCCTTTGTGTTTCCCAAATTCTGCAGAGACAGAGTGATAGCCTACAGTCAGCACGCGTGTTTCCATCTTGAGCAAATGGGTTGCCTGGACCACGTGAAGTCCCTGTGTTGAATTGCTCACCCCTGGGCACGCATTTTGTCTGATCTTTGTGTTCTCCTATTAGTGTCGTTTCCTCTTCCTTTCTTTCATCAGTCTCCATTTTTTCAGATCTTTATCTTCTTGCCAGGACTTGTCACAGCCTCAGATATTGCTGTATTGGTGTGGTTTATCCAGATCTTCAGCTCCTTTTTTGGTTTTATTTTCCTGTTCTTCTGCTCCTTAGAGTGGAGAGTATGTCTCTGTGATTTCACTTTGGACATGTTTTCAGCTTTAGACAATTTTGTTTGTTTGTTTGTTTTTTAATATATATAAAATAATAATAATAATAATAATAATAATAATAATAATAATAATAATAATAATAATAATAATAATAATAATAATAATAAATATATTGAGGTCACTCAAAGCTCCAGTAAGTTTTTTTCTCTATGCTCAAAGTAGTTTTTTGTCTTCAAACCTGTACAGCATTTTTAGATAGACATCCAGGTATGCACCAGCTCTCATTTCCATTTTAAATTTGAGATCAGGCAGTGAATATTCCTACCTCTATAAGGTGAGCAGAGAGATGCAAAGATTAATCTCTCTTCTTGGAAACTATGCAGCATCCCTCTGAACAGAAATGCTTTAAGCTATGTGTTTTTCCATATCCACTCATACTGCCTTTTGGAAATTCACATTCTTCTGGCATTTGGGAAATGACTCATTTGTGGTTTTGCTTTTGATTTGCCTAGGTCCTTTCCTATGTTTTTTTTACCTGTGCTTTCCAAACACAATCTACTATAGGTTTTCCCATGTTAAAGGCCACCCTCATCCTGCAGAGCAGGTAGTGAACTAGTATCACTTTTCCAAGTTTGTGATTTTCCCAAGGTCATGAAGACACCGCAGGGTCATGTTTGTCCCAGTAACATGCACCATAATGGATGTTGCTTTTTAATTGAAAAAGTAATAAAATAAAATAAAATAAAATAAAATAAAATAATAAAATAAAATAAAATAAAATAAAATAAAATAAAATAAAATAAAATAAAATAAAATAAAATAAAAACAGTTTTCAATATACACGCTAGACTGCAGAGCTAGTCTGGTATGATTTTGGCAGCAACCTGTTGCCCTGTGATGCAGCCCAGTGCAAGGTGGGGGAGTGGAGAAGGGTGGTGACCACTGGGATTCTTCTGAGCCTTTGGACAGTCAGGTTTACCAACAGAGGTGACCAGAGGCTCGGGTCACCTCTCAAACCATATAGTCCATATAGTCTTGGTCACTTTAAACCAGCTTGTTCTCTCCTCTCTGGTGCCATCTGCTGAACTAAAAGCAACCAGCTAGTCCCTGGTGCTACAAAAGGCAGCTCACAAGGCTGAGAACATGCTCATTTGGGCAGTACCCAAAGCACAGCCTTCCCCTGCAGTGCAAGCAGCAAAGCCTGAGAAGATCACAGCCAGCACACTCAGGTCTATGACAGCAGTTATCTCCTCACCTCCAGCAAACAAGTTTAAAAAGGGATTTGATTTAAGGGAGAGCAGCATGGATATGTTTCCTTCCCCCATCTATGTGAGGAAATCTTCTCCATCAGGTAGTTGACGATGAAACACAATGTTTAGCAATACAAGATGTTTGTTTGGACTTGAGCTTCCTTGTAGTGCTATTATTCCATCCTTCTGTAAATGAATGATTGAAAATGTATTTTTAATATTTAAATATTTCCCCCTCCAAGTTGCATTTAAAGATAGTTTGAGGTATTTGATTTATACCTTAATTTCATTAAGATAGCTGCCTTTCAATACTCGCCCTTTTAGAGGTAGTAAGGTCACAACTTGCCTGCATTTTGGGGCTGATAGCTCTTCACTTTCTGGGACAATTGAGCTCATTCACAGTGATGTGGTGACGAAGCAGCTTTGACAACAGCAGATAATAGCTCAGAAGGTGCTCCTCTTCAAAACTGCAAGGCATGCTTTATTATACACTTTGTATGATTCAGGCAAATGTGGGCCTTAAAAGACAGTATCAATGAAAGTGCCAGACATGAACTCCTAGCTATATGTGTTAGAGACAATACTAAAGTAATATTAAATAATGACTTACACTGATACTCTTAAGATATCTCAGGCTCTTCTTTCAATTGTTACACCCTGGATATATTTTGGAAAAGTACTGGAATTATATTTCCTACAGTACACTTCTCTAGACTTTCCAGTTCAATTTCCTTCCGCTAAGAAAATTCTCTTGTTTAATTGTGTGTCTCTGGATGGTCCAAATTACATCTATAACCTACATCCTGAGTTCTTATCTCTGAATAGTAGCACTCAGTGGATGTACTTTTTGGTAAGATATTATCAATTGGCCTCTACTCTTGACTTGAAAAAACATCTTCCAGCTCTGACACGGCATTGTCCAGGTGGAAAATCTGATGCATGCCTCTATAAATGAAAAGAAAAACAAAACAAAACAAAACAAAAAAACACACACACAAAAAAATGGAGCAACCAGAATAGACTTTGTTTAACAAGTCCTTCAGAAAGAAACTTTTAAATGGACTTTTGATCGAGAATTCTTCTAAACAACAGCAGTTTGGGAATTTTAGCTGCAGGCCACATCTGTTTTCTTGAATAGGTCTTCTAAATCTTTTGCTTTGTAACAGCTGTTGACTACATAAGCACTAATTGCACCACTGAACAATAGTTGTCTCTATTGAACTGTTTGGTAGATAATGAAAATAGACTGCAGAGATAAGAAAATGCATCTTCAACTTCTTCTATTCTGCTAGGCATCTCCATTCAAAAGGTTTATCCTTTCCTGACATTAATGTATACTTTTGATGATAATAAGTGAAAATTACTTCACAATTACTTCAAAAGCAGTAATTATGTTTTAGAAACAATGCCTAGCTTCTACTTAGATTTGTTTACCTTTGTCTGGAGTCATTTTCATTAAGGAAATGGCATTGTCAGACTGCTGGCAGACCTCTGAAATACAATGAGAAGGCTCATTTCTATTATTACCAACCTCCATTTCACTTCCAAGTACTTCACCGTCTCCAGCAGCATATTGTGGAAGTCCTTCAAGGAAAAAAACAAAACAAAACAAAACAAAACAAACAAACAAAAACCCCTAGAATTTAATGAACAGCAGTATTTTTTAGGAGAGCAATCAATTGCTACTGCATTGAATTATTTTACTTTTCCAGTCAGAAAAATAAGTGTGCTGTATAGAATTTACAAATGTAAATACAGGTCTCTGAAATTACTTAGTTGGTTCATAATTATATTAGACTAAGCTTTCTAGTTTTTCTAGCCAAACAGCAGCTGGCCTAAGCAAAATAATAGTTCTTCCATATAAACTTTGCCTTAGTTATGGCTAACACATTTTGCATTTGGTCAACTAGCAATTAGAGGTTTCTAGCAATGCTGATAAAGTCGTTTAGCCATTACTCATCCATGTGCTTCACACGAATACACTATGATTAAATGGACTGTGTTTGATTGCTTTCCTCTTTGCCATCCAAAAGCCAGTCCTAGTAACTTGCTCTCTTTTTTCCCCCAAGTATGCTTAACAAGATAAAATAACTTCTCATCACTTTTTTCTTACTACTGTTTTTAATGGTACTGACAAAGGTAGTTGCAGCTCTCAGACACACTTCGAGCTTTGTTTCTAAATTTCTAGGTTTTATATTCTGATAATCTCCTCTTTGTTTTAACTGTTACCAAACTGGACTTATTTCTACATTACTCATATCTTAAAACATTTGCATTTCTTTGTTACTGTATTAGCTTATCTGCAAACTATCTCCTTTGTATTATCTGGTACTATTTATAATGTCTCTTGCCTCTTTCTAGCTTGATTGACTCTACTGTAAGCAAAACAAAGTTTCTCTCTATGAAGGCTGATGCCACATTATGTCTGGAATAGTTTATCACAAGTAGGCGTAATCATGTGGCAAAAAGTTGTTGCAGTAATGGGAGGATTAAAAGATGCAACCTCAGCTCAGGTTTGATTTCACCTCACTGAGGCACATGGGCAGAGTTACACCATATAGTTATGTTACATTAGGAGAATCAGAGCTGTGGTGCTGCGAGCATTCAAGGCATTCTTCACTGGAATTTGAGTCCAAGTACGGTGTTACATACTGTTGTCCAACACATTGTGGTAGAGGGCCAACTAAAGGGCTTTCAAGTCAGAAAAAAAATGTTTTTCCCATCTAAGCAAGCAGTTGGATCTGAAATACACGATGTAATACTAATTGGTTGCTTTAGTAAGGCTTCCATGATCGAAGTCTCAAAATAAGTGGATTCATAATATTTTTATTGATGTGTGTAAAAGAAATTGAAAATCCAGCCCTTGGTAGAAAATAGTTTAAAAATTCACACTGATTTCAAACAAGGGAACAACTTAAATCACTTCGTCAAGTCAAAGGGTTAGACCCCCTGTGTTTGGCTGTGTGAACTCACTTTCAGTGATGTCCATTGGTCATGTAGGGAATGACCAGAGCAGAAGGGCAGACATGCTCTGGGGCCCCACTGCAAGTGTTTGTTGAAGGGGTATTTTCATGTTTTTATCTCCTTGGATAGAAGGAGAGGCTGGTTAGTGAATGGCACACAAGGTTGCTGTGCTTTCAGATGCCTTTGTAATTATGGAATATTATTTTAGTTCCTACTGTTATATTTTTAATGAATTTCTTTAAACAATTTGTGTTTTTATTTTTTCTTTCTATCTAAAGCTTCTGAATATTTATAATTGAATCTGCACATACAAAATAAAAGCAAACAAGCATGAGCTAGCTGAAGATGGGCCAACATATGTCTTTTTAAGATAAAATGCATATGCTCTAAATTATCATAGCTGCATTAATTATATCAATGTCTTCCTGATGTACAGATTTGTTCTGAAACATTTTTAGTTATTCACCAGTTTAGAGTAAATAAGTAGATAAATTATGAATAAACATTTTGATCTACTTATGGAAGAAATTCCAGAGAAGAAAATATATACAGGGGTTATCAGATACAGTTGTCTCTTCCACTAGACATAATTTATTATTAATACTTTGACACACACTCATCTAAGTTGCCACAGAAACTGTCATTTTAGATTCAGATAAAATCTAGAATCCCAGGAGGATACCCTAATCCCATGGCACTGTTACAAAAATACATATGCCAATTAATAACACTGGTATTGTTAGTAATAGAATGGTAACATGTATGTTACTATATATAATGAGCAAAGGGGGAAACAGAAGTCAATAAAATGTATAATAGCACTTTTTCTGGATTTTTTCCACTGGGGGCATGTCATTAAATCACCCCCCAGTTGACTAGACTCCCAGCTATCTCCATCACACGGCAGTAATAAGCATGCAGTCAGAAGCCAGCAAAAACAAATTTCCCAATACCTCCAGCTCAAAGCACACCGCAAACACCATCACACCCACATACACACATACTGCCCTTGCTTCTGATGACCGAGACAAGACTTTTCTCAGTTTCCAGGTGGTTTTAAGTAAATGGCTTAAGGACTTGTTGTCTGATCTTTCTGTGGTCCCTCTGACTTTCTTCCCCCTTCTGCTTGCAGAGTCGTTCTGCCTTCTCTTTCACCTCATGCAGTCTTTTCAAAGGACTGTGTAACTGGGAGCACAGAAAGCTGTATCATCTGTGTTAGCACCCATATGTGCCCATTTTCTCCACTGTAGCTATGGACCACGACAGAGAGGACTGTAATACCCAAGACATTAAATGCATCTATAATAGCTTATACATCTCTCCAGCATATTATATGTGAGTTCACGTGTGCACCTGTGAGTATCCGTATGTTTGAGTTTACAACAGTTAATTTCCTGGTTAGCCTGAATACATTTGGTTAGTGCTACCAATCTGTTTCATTTGTCTCTCTGACAGTAATTCACTGAAGGACTACTCTGACCTACAGAGTAGGGACTTGCTTCCTCTCTTCTGTACCTTTCCTCACCCAAAATGACAAAAATGCAAATAATAATAACGGTAAAGGAAATCCTACTGTCTGTGGTAAAATTTAATTGACTAGGAAACAAATGATGCCAAAACAGCATCAAATGCCAACATCTATCAAAACAGTTTCAGATCACAGCATATATACTTTTCCCCACACTTCTATGCTTGTAAAAGATTACATGTGGGATATGAGTGGGTTCATAAAGTTGGCTTCCAAAGCAATCTGTTTCACTATCCTGTGCATAATTTATCCCTGCCTTTCAGCCACTTCACTCCTGTCCTTCAGCATACCTTTTCTTTCAAATATGATTATGCAGAACATAAGATAAGAGAAGATAAGAGAACATCCTGCCTTATGGCTGCATGACAGTAAGCTTCTCCACTTTGTCTGAGACTTCCAATGCATGCTTTTTCAGACCTTTGTATGATGAAGACTGTATAGGATGGCCAATTCTACACTCCTCTCATGTTCCCATCACTTTCCTAGAGGTATGTATCTTGCCCATCATCCGGAAGGCTCTGAAATTAATTTGTGGGAAACAGCTTGTTCTTCTTCAGCCCCACTGTGATTTGTTCCACGGGTATTACTGTTGCAGTAACAACAAATTTATCACTTCTGTAAAACAGTTTTCAGTATTATCCAACAGGCATGGGGAAAATAAGTACTTTTCAGCATCCTAGCATCTTCATTCATCACCTAAACCACGGCAAAACAATCTAAGGGGCATGAATTATTGGAGCTAAAAGCTCTCCAGTGAAATACCAATGTTACTGGCTTGTTGCTGTGTATAGTGCCAGACTCGTATCATCTTAGCTTCAGGTGTAGACTAGCAGTAACAGCAATTGTCACTTGATGGAGCCAGATTACTCTGCAACTGGAATGAGCCTTACAAATGGCTTGCAAAAATGGTCTCAAAGTCAGGATTTATGAATAATCCATTGGAGAAAGAAAGTCGGGAATCCGTGGCCTTAAATATTTTGAGAAATAAAAATATTTTACAATTTTGCTTATAATTATGCTGGCATTAGAAAAGTTAGGTTTTTGTAAGCTGAGGGAATGGCTATTACCTTTTGGTGGAACGGAATAGAAATGCAGTACAGATGCATTTGGTAATTTATGTGCAAACATGTGAGAAGCAACCAAAATCTGTCAATTTCTGGTTTTCTACAGTTTAAAGCAGTTCAGATGGTTGATGTTAAACTGTGTAAGCTTTTCACAGATTATATGTTTTTAAAAAACCTCTACCATTTGTTTCTGTCTCTCTCTTAAATTCTCTTAATGAGAGAGAAAGAACCTAATTTATTTACACAGAGCATCCTAAGAGGAAAAAATGAGAGGGTGCCAAACTATAAACACCTTCTCTATACTCTGCTGAGATTAGAAACGCTTTCCTCACAGTATGTTCTTTCCTTTCCTGTCTGTGTGTATATACTTTAATTAAAGGGGTGTTAATAGTAAAAGCTCTTCTGGCTTCTGATTCTGTGTTATATTTACTGTAACTGCTGTAACAGAGCTCTGGCAACTCGCATCCCTTGATGTTCAATGAACGGGAGTTATTACTGAGAGTATATATGATCTCTGGCATTTCTGTATTTTCTCATTACAGGGTTTTTCTTTGCACTGGATTGCTCCAAACCAGAGAGGTAATGCTAGAAGGCAGGTCTGCATCTGAGGACATGTACTGACTGGCACATAGACAAAGTCTTACCACTTCTTTCCTTATACATTTTTAGACCCATCAGATCTCACATGTTAGGAACAGACTGCTAGACGACTCCAGACTAATATTTTTCTTCATAGTATGACTAATTATTTTCTTCATATATTGAAAGTGAGGAGAAGAGAGCTCTTTTTTGGTCAGTGACCCCACAAGCCAGAAAAGGTTGTTTGGCTTTTTCTGATGCCAGCAACAAAATGCCCAGAAACATAACGGCATCCCAGCCCCACTCTTTGGATAAGCTCACAGCTCTCATGCCCAGCTGGAAGTGCATCTCCTTCCATGGCACTTCCATGATCTGATGGCAGTTGAGATTTTCCTGTTCTCCGTTACTGGCAAGCCTAGCACTCAGGCTAGTTTTAACAGGTCCTGTCCTATTATACAAAGAGGTGAGAAAAAAAACAGGAAATTCTTGTGTTACAGTGTTACAGTTTTTAAGCACAAAAGTGTATTAAGGACATTATTAAATTCTACCTGAGATTTCCTAGATAGTTAATTTACTCAATTATTTCTACATAAATCCCACTCTTTCTAGGTGAATGAAAACATCATCATAAAAGCAAACTGTACATGATGAACAATTTAGTGTATTACTACAGGCAGCAACAGGACTTCAATGCAGAATTAAAAGCTACTGCATTATGCCTGTCGAGGAAAGTAAATAGAAGAAGTGAAAGTTATACCTGCATGTAAGGCACACATCACATTTTATGGAAAAGCAGAATTAAGTTAATGATAAAAATCAACAAAGATCAAACAGAATAAATGGAACTAAGGGACATAAAGAAGTGACTTTCCCATGACCATAAGGGCAGCAGGAGCTCGCCAATTCTGTATGATGGAGTAGGAGCAGGATGAAAATGGAGCATTGGTGCTGCATATACACGTGAGCTGGAAAAAGCCTCTATGGTGGCAAAGACCAGGTGGGAATTAGTATTCTCAGCTTGAAAATTTGTGGTTTGTTGCCTCTGATGTGCAGCTTGGGCTGAGGACAGGGCCTGGGGGTGGGAAGAGCAGCCCCACAGTTGGCTGTGGAGACCAGGGAGGCCCATGGGAGCTGCAGTTAAGGCTGAAATGTCTCTTTGTTGTCCCAGGCCAGTTTGGGATCCCACATTTTTGGGGAAGGTGGTTGTGTCTTGGTGTCTTTTTCAGATTTAAGTTTGGTAAAAGAAGACGTGACAAGATATGTTCCTGTATGATCCCATGCAGTGGCCTCGGCAGGATGTGGTGTAGGAACTCCAGACCTGGTGGTACAGGAGCTCCAGACCGCCTCAGTCTCATGGGGCCTGTTTGGTACTTGAAGAAAGTAAATGGACATTTTCTGGCCTTTATAGCACAGCTTTGCAATCCCTTTTCAAATTTTAGAGGTTTCATGAAGCCTAGTATTTAATGGAGCTCCTCAGTCTGTGAAGTTTTAAACCTTACATATGCCAGGCTTTTTGCATAGTCACGGGATTTCAGGTTTCCCCTAATGAAGGACAAATCATGCTTCTTGGCTGGACTGCCTTACTCTTCATTTAGAAAAAATAAAATAAAATAAATAAAACATAATTTATTTTCTGAACATTTATTATTTTTATAACCCTCAAGTCAATATTTAGCATTTTCCAATGGGTGAATCCTCTTTAAACTGAGCATTCAGGATTCCTGTGGTGTAAGTTTCCTGTTTTTCACTTTAAGGGGTTTTCAGCTCTCCAGCGCTTTTTGCTACTGGTTTGGGCAAAGCTCCTCTATGTAAATGACAGCGTTCCTTGCAAAATTTGTGAAATCAAATGACGGTGGGCAGGAAGCAGAAGGGTAAGTCTGAGTAGATAATTTCTAAACCTTGTTCATCACATAGTCTGGCAAGCTCCTTTTCCTAGGGTTTTCTGTAGTGTAGATTAGCTGGATTTTTCCTCTTTCTGTGACTTTTGTAGCTTTGGCAAAGTACTTTGGTGAGGAAGGTAGCTGAAGGAAAAGCTTTAAATTCCCCTTCCTCCTACGGTTCTCTATCAGAAATGTCAGAGAGGCTTTCTGGCAGCAAGTGGGGTGGGTGCTGTGTCCCCATCCTCCTGCACCGGCTGGGCTCATCAGCTTCGAGCTCTTTTTGCAGTCTCTGGCATTGCGCAAAGAGGACAGATGGGAAGGGATGAGAGGGGGAGTCTGGCCAGGGGATGATCATCAGTGAACTTCATAAGATCCCATGGCTGTTTTTCCAAATACAGCTTTTGGGTTATTCCAGCTGAAAGTGTGTTTTCCAGTGTTCATGCCCACGCTCCCATCCCAGGACAAACTGCAATGTTTTATCTGAAGAAGAATCAGAGCCACAGAATGGTTGAGGGTGGAAGGGACCTCTGAAGGTCCAACCCCCTTGCCATGCAGAATGCCTGAGTAGAATTGATAAAGTTACTGGAAAGAATGACCATATTTTTACAAAACATCTATTTTGGTTGGGAAGGCACGTCTTTTTAATTTATTTTTTTCCACATCTTTCTACAAATCATCTAATTTGGGTGGAAGGGCAGCTTTCTACATAACCCAGTTTGAAACATTGTGTCCCACACAGCCCAGTGTGCAGTCACAAATGAAAATCCAAAGGGAAACAATGACCTGAGCTTCTTAGTGCCTACACTGCTCAAAGGGACGAGGCTCAGCCCACTTTCCAACCATGTATCTCACGTCTGCATTGGATGTGATTTCTGAGCAGCAAAACTTCCCGCCTCCCTCACCCATGCCCACCTCAGCTGTGTGTTGCAGGAAATTTTGAATGGTCAAAAAAATTTAGGCAGGATCAGACTAAAATCACTGTGGACCTTGTAGAAGCTCTGACAGGAACGCAGGAGCACCAGGACCCAAGAACAGGCTGCATTTCTCAATAGAGAAATGATGGGCAATAAATGTTCCTTTGTATCTATTTATCTGTATGTCACAAAAGCTACCACTTAAACTACCGAGGAGCAAAACCAATAACCACAGCACAATGCATTTTCCTTTCCACGTGGGAAGAGTCCTGGCGTTTCAAACATCTGAGCTGCAGACCCTCTGTCCTGCTTTACATCCAGCATGGTCTGACCATACCTGCTGTCATGGGTTGCTCTCACAGCACCAGCACTCAGTGGCATCCACAATTTTGCTTCTTTTGGGCTCTGGCCCAGAGGCCAGAGCAGAACAGCAAGTTGAAACACAAGCCTGTATGTGCTGCCTGCATGGCACAGACCTGGCCTCACACAGGCACATGCATTCTGCTGGCCCAGCTTTGCAAATCCCTCCTGCTGTGGGTGAGCCCAGCTCCTGGGCAGAGGCTGTGAGGGGCCAGGCTATTGAACCTTTGCCTGTCCTTGCACAACCAGCAAAAAAGGCCAGACTTTGTGCACTGACTAACAGACACCACTTCTCAATACTTTTAAGACCACTTCAGGAAAAAGAGATGATGTTTCACTCAGAAAGATGAAATAAGCTGGGGGGATGGCTGACTCTTACAGGCAAGTAAGATATTTTTCCACAGCCACCTGATTTCTGAACAGCTTTTAGGACAGAGACAACCCCATCAGCAGCAGGTAGGTCATCTCTTGTCATGTCTAGGTCATGTCTTCAAACCGCAAGAACCTTCAGCCATCACTTACCTCTGTGTTTACTTGTTGAAGGCTGTAGTTTTCATCAGATAGTTATCATAATTGCACTTAAAAAAATAAAAATGCAGATTCTCCAATGCAGAAGCAAAAAGATATTGTATGAGGCATTTTGCACATATACATACACAGAGGAGGGAAATGGACATATTTTTTTTCAACTTCTCCTTTCAAGAAGGGGAATTATGAAAACAGTTTCAAGTCTTGGCTCTTGTTATTAGTCATCAGTTACTTTGCATTATACAAAAATTACTCCTGGCACCGTACCTCCAGTGGGCCTGAAATGACAGGGGAAAAAATGGGAAAATTCAGTAGAAACCACTCAGTACCCATTTCAGGGACATGAAGGAAGCTCAGAGGGAAAGCGACAAGCAGATTGCTCAATACAATAACATGACATCAACTTCTAAAATTAGGGCCACACAAATTAAAGTGCAGAATATGCTCTTGCATTCAGTGCTAGACTACTTCAAAACTGGTCCAAGAATAATGCAGTCCTGAGCCATCCCACAGCCTGCGACAGCAGAGAAGAGCAAGGTTTTCCTAACTGGTTGTTAACTTTCGCAATAGGAAAAATTTCACCATGCTCTCTCTCACCAAGAATATATGATTTTTTTTTGTTTGTTTGTTTCTCAGTGTAGTACTTTTAGAGTGAAGACATCCTGTAGAAAGCTCTAGCATACACCCAGAAGAACCTATGCTCTTACATATCTTGGCACCTGACTTTGATCCATGGGAAGGAGTTACTGCTGCTTGCTAAAAAAGAAAATGCCCAGGAGCCAGGGCATGCATATGTAAAAGATGTCAGGGTGATGGCCAAGTGGTTGGTGCAGACAAGCGTTCCCTGTAACTGAGCAACCTCTGTGCTTAAAATGTACACCAAGCAGGAGAGGGCTTCATCTGCAGTAGGCACACCACAACATCCAGCAGAGGAGAGGGGCTCCCCAGTGGAAGTCAAACATCTTCTGAGTCTCTTCTGAAGTCCAGAGAAAGAAAAAATAATAATAATTAAAAAAATCATTACTTAATTGATAAAAATGAAAATATTACTGGGAAGGGGTAAAAGTGCAGCCTTGCAGCTTGTGAAAGTGACTCTGAAACTTGGCTGATTTGTCCAGCTGCTTGCCTTGTCCTAGAAACCAGTCCTGTCTTGGTGTTTCTTGAGATCCTCATGACTGCCTTCTTTCCCACCATTAAGGAAAAAAAAAAAAAAAAAAAAAAAAAAAAAGAGAGAGAGAGAGAGATTGTTAGCTTTGTTTTGGAGTTGAAACACTGACTGTCATCAGCCCCAGTTCAGGAAAAAACATGTGTGGGAAAAATGGAGTGTGTAGGTGCGTTCAACTGTCTGAAGCCAAGGCTAGAGGCAAATCAGATCAGCAAAGCTAGAAATGTGACAAGGTATAATTAATGTTGGATGATGACTTAATTTCCTTTTTTAAACTTTAAATACAAATGTGATTGAGAGGAATCCCACGCCAGTAGCCCCAGTGGTCTCTGTGTGCCCTTTCTGCTCCAAGTCCAGCTCAGCAGCCAAACTCCTGTGCCCTGCCGAAGGGCACCTCTAAAGGCCCCTGGATCGCCAGCTGTTGCCCAGGGCATGGGGTGACTTCTTGTGGTGACTTCACGTGGACATTCCCAGCCCAGGATTTGCTTGCTTTCATTGCAGGTCAGCCCAGGACCCAGAGAGGTCTTTGGCACCTGAAAAGAGCAGCCAGCCCCAAAACTTATATTCGGAAGTCAATAGAAGAATCCCCAACTAACCTGCAGCATAGGCTTTTGCGGTGATGGATCAGTCCCATTTGAGTTTTAAGCCCTGAGCTCAATGCAAAGCTGTTGTGCAGACAGAGTTTGCAAGCAGCTCAGAGTCCTCAACCTCTGCCACAACAGCTTCTTCCTTTAGACTCCGACATTCCCTCTGGGGGTCTTGGAAACAATACTGCCACCTTGCAAACTCTGGTGACACGATACTTCTGAGGAACACAGACAGATGGATGCAGGCTTCTTTATAACAACTGGACACCCATTTTAGTACTGCAGACTGCTGACAAAAAAAATGCTTTGCACCTCAATTTTAGGCACAGGATTCCAAGGCAGCAGATGTGTCTCTGTCGTCACCACCCATTTCCTGCAGGCAGATGTTTACGGTTGTCGCTGCCTCAGATATCTAGCAAGAGGGTGTACATATATTTTCTGTCGTCTTTAGATACCCCCTTGGAGCTGGTGGCCGTCCCCATTCCCTCTTTCTGTGCCTCCAGCAGGGACAGCTGGGCCACCTCTGTTGAGCTCCTCCTTCCGTAGCCTGGGATTTCAGCCCTCACGCCTGGCTGGGAGTGAGGAGCCAGCACAGCTTCTTGGCAAGGAGCAGCACAACACTCATTAGCTGCCCGCTGTGTCCCTCTGCTCTCTGTTTGGCCAAGCAGCTTGTGGTTGGCATTTCCTTCCCGCAGCAGGGCATGCCCTGGCTTTTCTTAGACCCACAGCAAAGCCACGAACAAGCCAGAGCCTTGATTAACCTGAGTCAGCACTGCACTGCTGGGGCCGTGCTAGTTCAGAGCCACCCTCCATCAGCCAGGAGAAGGTAAAAGCTTCTGGGCATTGTGGCAGCTTCACTGGCATCCAGCAATCCCCTCCAAGGGGTTCAGCCTCTGCTGTGTGCCTCACATCCCCAGCTCCTCAGGAATATGTGGAGCAAATGGCCCCTTCCTTAGGCATCAGCACAGCACAGCCAAACCGTGCTCAAGGCAGGCCCAGCCTGGCCACTTACGTGCTGCTGGTCCTCCCCTGCTACAGGCAGTGCCTGTGCTGACTTTGGGAGTAACCAAAGCTTTCACCAGGCCCCAGCTGCTGAGCCAGGTACCAGCTGTGCCCTGGGGTCAGGCTGTGTCTGTGTGGGCACCAGCAGGAGAGTGATGGTGCTTTTGGAGCCTTGGAGATCTCAGCAGTGTGTTAGCGATGCATAGCCTCCTGGCCAGAAGGTGTTTGGTGAGGGAGATGTGGTGAACATGGAGGAAATGCCCATACGTGTGGAAAAAAACAATACACCAGGCTTCAGCTGGGGCTACCAAAGTCATTCTGAGTGTGGTGAAGGATTTAACACTTTGCAGTGAAGTGATGGCACCAGCCTCCCCATGCCTCTGGATCTGACCATGGCGAGATTGCTCACAAACACCTTCTGGGGACCACGGGCGTCTTCCCACTTGCCTCAAATGCCACTACAGAGCAGTGATTGGCACTTCCATTGCCAACTTTTACATTTAGGAGACAGCTTGGGCACAATGGAGACAAGAAAATGACACTTGGCAGTCACAGCAGGAGCCTGCAGCACACCATCAGCCACTGCGGTGCCTGAAACCAGGCTCCTGGAGCTCAGCCAGGGCAGTTCATTCCCTCGTGGTTAGCAGAGGTCCCTCTTGCTGTGTGTGACTAGGACAGGGCTGTTTAACCCCGGTATGTACAACTCAAATGCCAGCTGAAGTCATGTTGCTTCACTTCTTGCCCACCAGGGAGTGACAGATGAGACAAATCCTCCTCTGCTCTGCAGGCTGCCTTTTCTGTCATGGTCTTTCTTGTCTGAAGGGGGTGTTGAGGTTCAGGTCCTGCACAGTCCTGCTCAGGTTGAGGTTAGCACCCAGGAGACTTGGTCTGAGAGCCAGCCTCATGGCACAGGGCAGGGCTCACCCAAGGGGTAGGCCGGCTGGCCCAGGCCAGCACTAGGCCAGCCAGGACCTCCACCTGGAGCCATCTCTCCTGCAAATGGATCTCAAAGGAAAGTGTGGAGAAAGCAGCAGGTTGTTGTTTGTGGTCAGCAGGAACGGGTCAGAGGACTGTTGGCAAGGGGTGAGGAAGGAAGGGGGAGACACTGGCAGAGGGTGTCTGTCAGCCTCCTCAAGGTCTCTGAAAGGGTGGTTATTCCCATTACCAGCCAGGCTAGAAGTAAAGGGAACCCCTGGCAACACAAACATTTTAGGGCTTGGCCAAAACGTGCTGCTTTCCAGCGATGGAACACGTTTCTGCATCACAGCCACAGAAGACTTTCTTCTGCAGTTAGTGCAAGTGGCAGGATTGGTGATCTCTCCTGCATACCATAGGAACAAGGAACAACTTCACCATGACCACAGCCTGGGTCTCACCTCATGCCTTCAGCTACAGCTCGGACTTCAGGGTGCACAAGATCTGCCCGCTGACACCCAGCAATCTTTCCCCACCTTTTGCTCTAAGGAGCCTACCCGGGAACTTGGCACTCTTCACCCTGCACAAGTGAGGGTCCTGGCCTGGAGGATGCTCACCTGTAATGAAGTGGCACAACCCAGGAGGGGAGGTTGGCCCCTTCAGCCTCTCTCCCTCCCTTCCCAGCAGTTTTGGCTCCACTGCTCACCACAGGTCCCCTGATGCAACACGTGCTTGCAGACGATCACTGACAGAGTGCAGAGCCCGTCACCTGCGCTTCTCACAGCTGCTCTCTTGCACCTTACTGATCCGAGGGACAAGCCTAGCTTACCTTGCCCTTTGTGTTTCCCAAATTCTGCAGAGACAGAGTGATAGCCTACAGCCAGCACACGTGTTTCCATCCTGAGCAAATGGGTTGCTCAGACCACGTGAGTTCCCTGTGCGTGTTGAATTGTTCACCCCTGGGCACGCATTTTGTCTGATCTTTGTGTTCTCCTATTAGTGTCGTTTCCTCTTCCTTTCTTTCATCAGTCTCCATTTTTTTCAGATCTTTATCTTCTTGCCAGGACTTGTCACAGCCTCAGATATTGCTGTATTGGTGTAGTTTATCCAGATCTTCAGCTCCTTTTTTTGTTTTATTTTCCTGTTCTCCTGCGCCTTAGAGTGGAGAGTTTGTCTCTCAGATTTCATTTGGAATGTATTTTCAGCCTTAGACAACTCCTTCTGCAACTTTAGACACACATTTAGATATGCACAATTTCTCATTTCCATGTTAACACTGCATCAGTCAGTGAAGCTTTTTGCCTGCATAGTTATTCCAGCAAAGACAACTTCTCCCCGTTTTTGCTGCTACCTCTGAGCAGGGATATCAAAGAACTTGCAGCTACATGGATCATACATACCTTTTTTCCCTTTATACGCTGCTTTTCTGTGGATTTTGCAAAACTGATCTTTACTTCTTGCAAATAGAAATTTCTGCACAGAATGACACCGCTCTAAGCTATGTGTTCTGCCACATCCACTCACACTGCCTCTTGCAAATTCAAATTCCACTGGCATTTGGGAAATGACTCATTTGTGGCTTTTGCTTAAGTCCCTTTCTGTTTTTTAAACTGCATTTTCCAAACAAAACACACTATATGCTGTCTCAATTTCCCTGTAAAAGGCCATCCTGGTTCTGTACAGCAGGTGCTGAACTTGTATCACCTTTACAGGTCTGTGATTTTCCAAAGAACCCCAAGATCAGGGTTATCCACGAGCCCCTTGTCTCCCTGTGGGACCTCTGAGTCAGGCATCCCATGAGTCTTTCAGCATTGCTTGACCTCAGAAGTCTCAAAGCTCTCATAGATGATTCAAAGAGGCTCCTTCTTTCATGTTTTTTTTTTTTTTTTTTTTGAATTCCTGAAATCTGCTCCTTGACACAGGAAATTAATAATCTGTTTTCTGGCACATCTTTCTTTGTGCCTACTGAGGCAGCCTGACTCAGTACCTGCAGGGCTACTGCTTCCCCCAGGAATAGACATGAGAGAGGAGACAAAGATGCTCTGTGATCCAGTATGGAAAGGAGTTTTGACCTGGTAAACAGTAAAGAAGTGGTGCAATAGGATAAATACAGTAGAGGGACTTTTGTACTTATCCTTTACTTATTTCAAAGGCACTGTCTCTTACTATGAACATTCTTATTTCAAAATCATTAATGTTATTAGGAATACCACAGTGCGAATATTACAAGTGTAATACACAGGTGTTTAATGTTAGACTTGTATGGCCACACTAGGAAAATCCTCGAGATGTGGTTCAGTTTTTAGGGGGAGAACACCCTCACCCATTGCTGCCATGAGGAAGAACAAGGTGCAGCTGTGCATCGAGCAAGAGGCTCAGGATGCACAGGGCGGCTCACATCAACCTCCTCTGGCCACGCTCATTCTGGCAGCGCCCAGTGCTCGGGTGTGAGAAGTGACCATTTTTTGTTGCCTCCTCTGCAGTGATGTATGTACACCAAAGCAAATACACACAGCTGATGGGCTTCTGCTCCTCTCCACAGACCTCACACCACTTTTGGAAAAGCATAGCCTTCCCCAGCAGTATGAACAGCGAAGGCTGAGGAGATCACAGCCAGCACACTGAGGTCTGTGGGAGCACTGTTATCTCTTCACCTCAAGCTGTCACACAGCAAACCAGTCCCTCGCGCCAGAGCTGGCCCCACAGCTGCCACAGGGGCCAATTCCAGCACAGCCCGGCCTGGGGCTTTGGCACCACTTCCACGCTCAGCTGCCTGAAGCGAAGTGCTTTGAGGGATGTAATTTAAGGGAGAGCAGCATGGATTCGTTGCCTTCCCCCATGCTCTTCGTATGGAGCCTCCACCTTTGTAGCCAGGTCCCACTCCCATGGGCAGCATGGGAAGAAGCCCTTCGGGACATGAAGCCTGGCATAGGGGAAGGGCAGGGAGCTTGGCACCATGCTTGGAAGGACACCATGAGCATGAACAGGCAGCCAGTCCACAAAGTCACGGTGAAGCAATTGCGTTTGGGACAGGCCAGGAAACCACCTGGGCCTGGGCATAGGTCTTGCTCCTCTTGCCAAGGGGGGCAAGAAGAGAAGGAGAAATCAACACTGTAAAGGAGTATGAGGGAAGATAGGACATCTGAACGAGGAGGTCTTCTCCACAGGTAGCGGCTGACTGAGGTACGGAAGGCGTGAGGAGTCAGGGAGCCCACCACTCATGTCACAGAAGCCCTGTCTAGACTGGGAACACGAACAGAAAGGGCGTTCCCTTAGCATCTGTAATTGGTGAGACATAAATCAAGAGTCAGTTCTCCACAGGGAGTTACGTTTGGCTGATGTAAAGAGCAGGGAAGTGAAAGTCACCAGCTGGGTGCCCAAGGGAGGAGATAGGTGATGAAAGGGATGCAGAAGGAGAGAAACGTGAATGGGTTAGTGACAACACCACACTTTGCTCTGTGCCCTACTGCTCCCATGCCAGCAGCTTGGAAGTGTGTGACAACTGACTAACAGCCTGGGACAAAGAGAAAGAGAGACCAGGACCACCGTTCGGTTATAAGCTTTTTCTTTTTTAGAATTCAAGCTTACACAGTTATCTATGCCCACTATATTCATAATTACATTTTAATATCTGCATACAAAAGCTATGTAAAAATTATTTTCTTCCCCCAAATATACAAATTTTCTCTTTAGATAGTTTAAAACATTTGTGATCACAGATTTTTTTTTTAATATATTTTAGGCTGAAAAAATATTACCAATCTAGCATAACTCTTAACACTGTTTGCAAAAAAATACATCATCCAAGGTATTTTGTTTTTTACTGTACTGTGTAATGTTTGCCTTACCCTCAGGGCACGAAACTGATATAAAAAAATAAACCAAATAAGCAAAACCCACAAACCTCGTAGACAAAGTAAGAAATCCTCCCAACTAACTTTATAAAAACAAATAAACAACCCAAACCACCCTTCTCTTCAAAAAAAAAAAAAAAAAAAAAAAAAAAAAAGATGAATGACTAATTTGATGTATTTATGAGCAAACTAAAACTGAAGAGTGCTAAGGAAGTAGGAAAAGAGAAAAAGAAATTACAGTATGTCAGCTAGTTCATGCCCTGATACTATCTTTACCAACATTAAATGTGTAATTAAATAAAGTGTCTTTTAATGTTTTACATTGTGCTCAGTAATTTACATAAATTTAATCTACACCTGGGTGCTGATGTAGATTTACATTTGATTGTCTTGTGCATAAACAAGGTTAGCTTTTAAAGAAGGTAAACTGTGCAATGGACAGTCACAAACAACTTATTACCTGCACAATATTGCTTTTCGAAGGCGACATCAGTCAATGTGGATACACACAAATAATGCATACTCTTTGCATTTGCTAACATCTATACGACACACTAAAACTTTGTGATAAGGCCAAACCTTTTTTTTTTGTTGTTTTTAATTTTAAAGCAAAAATATACCATAGTAAAAAAATGTGCTCACACTGTTTTGAATCTTTAAGTGGAAAATAAATCTCTATCACACTAGAATAAAGTTTCTCTCTATAAAATTTAAATACGGATCACTTCATTGCTATATCAAAAGGAAACGTCTGGCAATCATTTCCAGATGATCACAATAACAAGACACATTAAGAGGTCCTGTTGCCTCTTCCTTTGTGAAAAGGTAAATGTTGAACACTTTCAATTGCTCTCACAGTGAGAGGAATATATTCCTTGGTTGTGGATTTCGATTCTGTCAATGAAAAAGGTTTAGCCTTAGGAATGCTGGCTACATCTCAAAACTGTAAGACTGATTTTTATAATTTATGATTCATGCAGCAAAAAGTCAATATGACATATACAGGTTAGAGTTCCATAGCATAAAAATACATCACTAGCGATGACATGCTCTGCTTGTGATCAACAGCCCTGTCTTGGCAGATTTCGGACACAAATGGTCTTTCTGGACATTTTTTTTTTTCTCTTTCTGACGCCTGCCTCTGAAGAAGCAAGCACTTTGCTCAAGGATGGTTTTGGGCCTCAGAGGTCTAACTCTAACACCTACATTTTGGCAGAATGTAAACAAAAATCATTATCACGCACTATATGTGTCATTATAAATATCATAACTTAACTGAGATTACACATGAAATGGGCATCTAAATGCACGTGTTACCCAGGGCAAAACCATGAAGGATGGCAATCAGAGGAAGAATCTTCTACGCAACAACCCCACATAGACCACAAAGCAAAAATGAGGGTTGTGTGGCACCGTCAGAAACAAGACGCTGGACTGCACTGTAAAGTGCCCGTTTGTTGTTTCCCTCAAAAAGCCAGGTCCTACAAACGCTGCTGACTGTAGCTGCAGTACTGATGTCTGCCGCACAGGTGGTAAATCCAGTGGCTCAATTCTACAGTGGCCTGAGACCACTGCTATATAGAAGCAGGTAAGTCATTGCAGGACTGAGGTCAAATCCACTAGTACGAGTCTGCAAGAGCATCCTCATGGGTTTCATTTTTGCTCTCGTGATCATGCAGATCAGGAGTCAGACTAAGGAAGTCACTGAAGACACACAAATAAGACTGGTAGGAGATCAGAGGCCATTAGATGTCAGGACATCAAATCTGTCAGACTAAGAGCTAGGTCTTAGTTTTCAATTGAGGAATATTACTAATCCCCCTGTTAATCGGAGCCAGATTCCAATGTAATCTAAAAAGCTAGAAAAGTATGCTGACATATGTCCTCACTGCTTAAAGCACTGCTGAACTATTCAAAGTTGGTCGCCTAATATTAGGCACTTCGGCCCATCTGCAATCACCTAAGAAAGGAGGTCTGGTTTTCTGAACCCTGATTAAGCACAACCCCAAGCTGCATCTGCATCTTGGGAAGTCAGGCCATTAGCTTGGATGCCTAAATGCAGCTTACATGCCTGAATTCAGACATCCATTTATACAGGCTGTGTTTTAAAACTTTGTAACTTGCTTTGGTCACCTTTGGAGATAAGTTCCTGTATGAGCAATTATTTTTACAGCAGCCTGTGTGCAAAGCATTAATTCTCAGCACTGCCTCAAACTGCAGCTCTGTCCAGGGTGTTGCAAGTTCCTTCATCTCTCGCTGTTTCCCCATGTCAATCCAGTAACTCTCACATTTTTTCTAATATGTGACCTTTTTTTATTTTTTGATTAATGCAGTCCTGACACTCCCAAGTGTTCAAAGGCCAGTAGTGGTGGCCTCAGTAGTTACAAAAGTGACGAGAAGTCACTTTTGGGTAGTGACTTCCAATTTAGGCTACTGATTTTCTTTATAACCCAAAGGATGAGAATTGTTGATCTTAATGAGAGACTGAATCTCTCAAGTAGCAATGTGACTCTAGGAACTGAAGCTCAAGGAAAAAAAGGCTAGCAGTGAGGTCACCGTGAATGACCAGGAGAAAATGACATTTTTTCTCTGTGGTCTCATCTGCAGCACAGTCAAAAACTTGTACACCAACTCAAGCTCACATTTAGCTGTTAGGTGAGATACTCAGACAGGCTTCAGAAGGAACTCCATGCTCTGGCAGTACAGAACTCCAAAAGACACACTTCTGTTTTTGAGAGCCATTTGGGATATAGATGCCAGTAATGGATTGGCTGTTTTTGTGCTCTTCCAATATACTGTCAGTGCCCTATCAAGCCAACCCCAAATCAGGTATCTAATACTCTTCACTGACTGCAAATGCTGCCCATCTGAGATTGCGGAACCAAATACAAGCAAGGTCATCAAGTTGTCTGGTCTCTTGTTCCAAAAAGCAGGAGAGTTTCCAGCTCCTTGTCCCCAAGACATAGCACTGTACCAGGAATTTGGGTAGAGAATGGTGTTAGCACACATTTTGAGATGGAGCAAACAGCCCATGACAGAGGTTCTTCAACTCCAGCAAGCATTTAAAGACTAATTTCCAATGGCCTGCCTACTTGCTACCTGCAAAAAGCCCTGAGCACGCCATTGTGTTTTATAGTCTCATGAAATTACGTGCACAACCTGTAAGGAATAACATCAATGCTCACAACTCACTACAGGTGCATATGATATCAAAGAACAGGGAGAACAAGATTCCACAACCCTGAAAGAAGAGCCAATAGCACTCCAAACACTTTATCAGTGATAAAGGGAAACAGAGGTGAAAATAATTTAACCTCTGGCACATATATTCTGTGTTCCACCTGTAAGATTAAATTTTCCTGAGTAACATGGTCTCATGAGGGGATAAATGTGTAACGTATTGGTTTAGATATGGGCCATGAGCTTTGAAAGCCAACACAACCACCCTAACAATGCCCGTTGACTCGCCAGGCAAATATATCAATAAATAGCAGAGACAGAAACTGGTACAAATGAATGCACAACACAAAAGAATGTGGGATATGAGGAAGTGCGAAATAGGTGAACTAAGTCTCTGAGTTCCCAGGAAGAACAGAAGAATGCTTTTGATGTATCATACAAATTCAGAGAATGTTTTAATATCAAGTTTATAAAATCCAGGGACAAAGCCCCTGAAAAGAGATGGATGACAGAAAGGAACCTCTACCTATAATGCCCTCATTACAGGCCTCCAAACATTCCAGTATTGTGAATACTGGCTTGCAGATTTTGGCAGCAGGACATCCTGTCTTTGCTCAGTTCAGTTCCTGCTAGTGCAGTTAGTGGAAATAAATTATTTGAAAGAATCAAATGAGAAACTAGCCGAACAAAACACATACGCACACCGAGGAGGG
The DNA here is from genome assembly GCF_047663525.1 of Anas platyrhynchos. Lineage (NCBI taxonomy): Eukaryota > Metazoa > Chordata > Aves > Anseriformes > Anatidae > Anas > Anas platyrhynchos. Next base: position 119,672,697 of record NC_092588.1, on the reverse strand, counting down.
AGAACCTAGCTGATCAACACACATAAACATACACACACACACAAGAGAGGGTGAAAGAAGGAGAGAGAGAGAGAAAGAACAAAAATATGGAAAAATGTTTAAGACATCTGCTGAAGATTTGTAATTATATATATATAAAATTATATATATATACGTGCATATAAACTTTATATATATATATAAAACAAAAGGTTACTGCCAAGCAATGCTATTTGTATTACTGGGATAAAGCTGTACAGTTTCGAGTGTCATTAATAACAAAACTGGTTTTTGTTCCATCTGATGGTCATCCCATATGTTTCATTCTCCTTGTCATCATTCTGTGATCACTCACATCCCTGAATAATTCCGAGGAAATCCTGCTATCCTGACAAAGAGGCTACTCCTTCTGAGCGCTGAATTATGCACACACCTCAGCACAAGCAAATCACCCCACTCTCAGGAAGAAGCATCTCAGAGGACTGAATTTCCCTCCTTACTCAAACAGACCTCCCTGTGAAGTTATCTGGAGTTTGAACACAGTAAGAACTGAAGGATCTTACTTTCTTATACACGTGGAAAAAAATAAATCAGTCCCTTTTACCACTCTGCATTTTCTAGATACTTGATTTATGGGGCACGGTTTTACTGCATCCATTGGAACAATCCTCAGATAATGATGGGATCATAATGGTGATGAAGATCCTAGATCATAATGGTAATTGTCACAATAGAAACAACCATGAAGACTAGACATTTCATTGCATTAAATTGTCACTTGTGCCCTGCAAAGTGAGGTAATACTAGACAGAATTGCCAGGATCAAATTAACAATAGCTGTTTTAACTTGGAGGCCAATTTATTTTCTGCCACTTCAATTAATCTCCCGTAACTTCCAAGCAATGATGCATGTGAGCTGGTGACCACGCAAGTGCTGGTGAATGAGACTGGTCTGTTTGTATTTTCACTGTTAAGCTGTCAAAGCATTCACATCAAAGGACCGAAGAACAAATTGCAATAGTCACAAGTACCTGCATTAAAGGGACGTTTTCATCCATGTGTATGCAACTGCCCCCAGCAACCCCAAATAAACAAACAAAAACAAACAAAAACCCAACCCCGCCTCAAGAATCAGAAGAGAACAAAAGAAGAACAAACAAGGGTGAGAAGAGCTGGGCAATGGAATGAAATGACAGCCAGTAGTGTGACAGGGGTGCGGAGGACTGCTCCAGTCTCTCTAATCCTCAAACACCTCCAGGAACAACGGAGGGAAGAGTTCTGTGGGGCACTCCACCTTCATGTGCAGGAAGCGGCTGGCATGGCAGGCTCCAATCATTCGCAGATCTGTCACTTTCATCAGCAGTTTTGGCCAAAAGTGTGCAACATGGTGTTTTCTGTAATTAATGTAGTGTTCAAATGCCAGGAGGAAACCCTCTTGACACTTTTCTATCCTCTCGACACAAACAAGGCCTGGGCGATCTGCAGATACAAAGAAACAGAATTATCATTAAAACTCGTTTACTTTAAGGAATTCTTGATCACAAATTAGGCAAAATAGGAAGATTCTCTCATAAGAAAAGAAAAGATGGAGGCCAAGGACATCTGCTCTGACACAACAACTTCTTTGACCCTGGGCATCTCATTTACATGTGCCCCAGTACTATCCTTGATAGAACAAGGAGATAATCCTTCCTTTCTTCATCCTTTGTCTGTTTAGCCCATCTTCTTGTAAATAGCTGTTTGGGAAGTGTTTCCTTGCAGAGACTGGAGCAGCATATCCTTGATCTCAGACAAGGCTTCTATATATATCTTACTGTAAAACAACTAATAACCAAAATATTTCCTTGTCAGATATCTGAATTACAGTTCTTTCCCATCTGTTTCACTGCAGCCTGAAAGGCTTTGATCAGTCTTTGATCCACAAGTGAGCTGCAAAGGAAACTGTTATGGAGCACCGCAGAACAATAAATGCCAAAAGTTTGGCAGAATGTTTGAATCGGCTCCCATGTGAGTGCTGGGAAAGTTCCTTTCACAGGTCACCCTTCAGGAGACAGTTCTAGGCAAGCAGGTCTTCTAACTGCCTTCTGAAACTCCGTTTGTGTATCACTGTGTAGGGAACTAGAAAGAAATCAAAATGTTTTGATTGGGAATGTCAAGTGCTGTGCTGTGATGAATGTGGAAACCCTTCTGTTTTGAAGACAAAGTTAATTCTCGTTAATCGCTGTCTGTGTACTATTACTCAGTGTCCAGTCTTCAAAGTGGTCTTAAAACAAAGCCTTGCCAAATCTGCCACTGCCCAAGAATGGAATTTCCTCTTTGGGCTGGCACAGTCAGGAGAAGCATATTTGAAAACATATTTGATCTGAGAAGGAAAGAAACTCTTTGGAAATCATACGAAACGGTCTATGCTGCTTGTGTATCACGTCACCAAGAGACCAGCTAAAACAGTCCCAGTGCAGGGAATCAACACAACTCTCAAATGCCAGTTAGCAAGCGGGGGTGCTGCTAAGTAGGAAAAAACAAAGGTCAAACTAAGCGTGTGAGACTGTTGGAAATGCATATTAACTGTACTTCTCACCTAGTGCATGACAGCACTTAGGGGGACAGAGAACTTACTGTAAGGACAAGTGTTGCTAAATTAGCAGTTTTCTAGTCAAGGCAAACTGGCTCAGAATCAGATCTTTCTGATGATCATTCCTGCTTCCCCGTTAAGTCACTAAACCAAGCTAGATGTGTCACCAAAGCCACTTCTATGCCTGTCTCTCTGAATACCCTTTTTTCCTAGTGCTCACAAAACTGATTTTAAAATGCATCAAGATTTTGAGAAAGAATTTTACCTACGTTACTCCAATCAGCACTACAAGATCTAGCATGCCCCATTTCTTTAAAGAGAGACTTGTGATGAAGACTAAAGAGTTTCAGAATGATTGGGGCCCCAATATATTTCTGTTCTCACCTGACGACATGAGCAGAACAGCCTGAAGAAGGGCAACCTCGGTGTCATCCAGGTTAAATGAAGAAAGAGACATGCCCAGGTCAAAAATGGCATCAGACACTACTCCAAGACCCCCATTTTTCAGCTGGCCCCTCGTCACCGCCATCTCCCCATTTAGCGTTAAAGTCTCACTCTCGGGGTCATAGCGAACTGCTGCTCGGAGGGACATTATCTCCATACAGCAGCCTTTCAGAAGGATGATCTGGTCTTCACATGGCAGCTGCAAAATCATAAATGGTAAAGAAAAATATGTGTTTTTCAAACCAAACTGATTTACAACTACAGCAAATTCTTGACCATGAATCCACATTTAACATCCCAGGGCACTACCGTGCATACAGCAGTCTCCCTACACACGTGCTGCTGACCAGCTAGTTTGAGAACACCTCGTAAAACTCCAAGACTCTCATTCCTGCTTTCAGAAACTCCTGGCAGGTTAACACCCTCATGTACCCTTAGGAAATCTAGTGATAACACAGTGATAGGGAAGTGGACCTTGGCAAGATACTCACAGCAAACCAGATCGGTGCAGATACTCAGGTAAAGTGACCCAACTTTCAGAAGTGCTCCTTTCTATGAGACCTCTTAGTTTGTAAGAACATTATAAAATTAAGTCCAAAAAACCTTAAGAAGGTTTATTCTGAGAGGTTCCTCTCTGCCACTCCTGAGCTCCCCCAGCTGATAACTTGGCCTAACAGAATAACCTATAATTGGGGCTGGTAAAGGCCCAGTCAAACTCACTGCCCGCCATGCTGATTTCTCACCTGACCAGAGTGGAAGATGTTTGGGAGGGTCCAGAAGAGTGGGCTACTTTGTAAATAAACAGAATGAAACATATATATTTTTAAATCTAAAAGAGGTATCTCAGTCAGTGAGGCACATGCTGTGAATTCTCTGTCCATTTCAAACAACACAAGTTATCAAGCTATATTTATCCTAATAAGGCTGACCTCCCTAGACTCCCCATATTATTGCTGGACAGACAAAAAAATCTATGGCATGGGTCCAGCTTTTATGCTGGTGCATAAGCTGTGATCTTCAGGGCATGTGGCAAGACTCGTCTCTTCCGTATCTTAAAAAATGGTAAGGTGTCCAAACCGGCAGAGGTAGGTTCTGTTTTTATAAAGTATTACCAGGTTGTTGACACATTAGGAGAATGCGTTCTGTGAAGCATGTCTTCATGTTTACATAGGTAGTCCAATAATAGCAAAAATAGTAAAAAAACAAAACAAAATAAAACAAAAACAAGGCTATTTTGAGATTGCCACTAAATGAACAGCAAAGAGTCACACGTGAAAAAGTGACTTGTATCTACTTGGATTGAAAGAAGGCAAACATTCTTTTGTTTCTGATTCATATCAAGTTATATTTACCTGAAATTCAATTCAAGATGAAAAAAAAAAAAAAACCACTCAACAAAACAAACCACAAAACACTGTAAGTTTATGTGGCAACTGTGCACTCACAAAGCAATTGCATTTATTTGGTGTAAAACCATGGAGAGTGGATGCCAGACAGTTATCTAACACAAGAGGAAAGCAGCTGCTTGTTAGAGAAGAGTTTAAAGCACAAAGCCAGCCACAGTCAGAAAAGTCGTTGAATCATGCAGCTATTTTTCCAGCAATGGCAACTTCAGGTGTAAAGTGCTTGATATATAAGAAAAATGACTCATCCTGTTCAGGGCAATCACTTTGTCTGAGGATCACACTCAGCTCAGCGGTAGTGTGTGGAAGGCTGCACAGACACAGGGGCAGTCTTGTTACCCAACGACACCACCGCTGCTTGGCTGCTGAGACCAAAGTAGGGAAAAGAAAAGAGTAAGAAATGAAAAAAAAAAAAAAGAAAAAAGAAAAAAGTGAGCAACCATGAGAGATATAAGAAAAGGTAACTGCAGAGAAAAACAGACATGAGAGAAAAGAAGGGAGATGAATCAAAGAGAAATGAAGAAAAAAACCTAAGGAGGAGAATGAAGAATGGAGGAAGAAAACCAGACAGACACTAGTAGGGAAGATATTACTTGACATTCAGCTGTTTTAGTAGTGAGCCATTAAACCAAAGAGAACTTCTCTTCCTACATGAACCTTCTTAAAAATTCTTTGTTGTAGAGGTAATCTGACTTTGCCCATCCATCATTTCTTTCCTAATTCTGAAGGCTACACTAGACACCTGTTTGGCTGACACTCTGCCTCAGGTCTTATTACCAATAGCAGCATTTACCAAAGACAGGAGGCCTGAACTTCAGTTGTGCTCCCAACTATGCTAGTTTTAATACTACCCATCACTGAGCACTGCAACCAGAGCACCCTCCAGGAGAGGGGTAAACAAATGTGACCAATGTCTGACACACATTGTCCTTTCCTTTTCTCACTGTAGGGAGAAAATGCAAAAGGCAGGATCCTGAGGTGTTCACCCCAGCAGGACACCCTGGCAGCCATCACTCACACGTAATGCAGGGTGTGGAGCTGAGCTGAGCTACCTAGAAGGGTTGTGTACGCAGACTTAATCAACATGGAATCACTGATGCCCATGACACCTGAACTCACATCAAACTGATTAAGTTCTGCTTAGTCAGTCTCCTTCACAGAGATATACAGCACTCTCAGCCCATGCCCGTGTGGAAATTAAGAATGGAGATAATGCTTGAATGCTGTGTATGTCCTATGAGAGAAAGGAGATTTTTTTTCTCATAAACCAGTCCATAGCCCATACTGCATTCCTCCTAAGAAAAAGATATGGATTAAAAAACATGAATGTATGAAATAAAGTCAACAAGACAGTGCCCCTTCAAAAAGGAGCAAACATTTGTCATTTTCTTTATGCTATAGCAGCAACTATTTGACAGCTCAGGACAGCTGTCCTATCCCCTTGTGTTCACCATGAGTTGCCCCTCACTTCGCTGTCAAACCTCGCTGTATATGGGTGTATGGGTGTCAGGTTTACAGAGCGGCTCAGCTGTAAGCAAAGCCTGTCCTAGCCGAACTGTGTAACCTACAGAGTTCATGCCCAGCTACTCCTTGACTCCTTCAGCCATGCTTCCTGCTCAGCTCTGACACAAGTGGGCCCACGGTAGCCAGGAGGGGTAGGAGATGTCAGATGGGCACTGCAGTCTGTGTGTGACTGCCAAAGCTTCCTAAATTAAAAAGACTACCTTGTTACGTCAGTGTGACTTCTAACCAACAAACACTAAATCAGAGGAGACAGTTCCCCTCAGACACTGAATGCTGCAGGGGCCTGCTGATCTACGGATACGTTCCTTGTTTTTTCAAATCTTAATGCTGGGCCACTATTTCATGCTCTGTTGGCTGATGGAGCTAATGCTAAGATTAGCCAGGGAGAGCTATTTACACTATGCCAACCATTGATATTTAGCTCTTCTTACTCTGTAGGTGCCAGAGGAGGTAAAGACCATTAGCTGACATAAATAGCTCTCCTTGACTGACCTTAAAGAAAAGCTGCCAGCCACGGAAGACTAAAATGCTATGGCTGCCTTAACTGATGTTTCTTTCCTGACTGTTCACTTATTAGAGGGAAAAGCTGTTCCCATGTTAGGGAGCCCAATGAACTCCTTCAGCATGGTCACTCTCCAGCAGAGTCAAGTGTTTTTCTGCAGTGTGGGAGAGCAGGCAGGCATCCTTCCGTGGCTGGACTGGGGATATTTCCATGTTAAAACTTTCACGGTTGTGGATCCTAAGGGATTAGCAACACTTAAAATTATTACACCTATTACAACTGAAATATTCTTTTAGTTACACTCAGGCTGCAGTTACGATAACATTTTTTAATCTAGGAAAAAATATCATCAGCCGTTACATCTGGTCCTTCATTAAAAATGATACCTCAGTGTAAATGAGATCAGCCTAGGGCCTCTGTATTCCTAATGTGCAGCCAAGTCTATTTGAGTCTATTTAGAGTATATTTTACATGTGACTATCTACCTGGAATGACACCCCATTACTTTAACTGATTTTCATATGCACACTCTCCTGGTGTAGGAAAAACATGCCTAGGGAATACAATGAGGCAAGTGCCATTCCTGGACAGGGGTGCGTTCCTGCATTTGAAGAACTTGTTACTGTGTAGATCCAACTCCACAATACTAAACCTGCCAAGGAACTGGAAAGCACAGAGGGAAGTGTGTGTGAAAATATCTGATTAAACGTATCAAATATACCTCTGGACAGCTTCCTTTGGCTCATTTGCTTTGTACAAGGCTACCTCTAAAGACATTCAGGTCCCTAATGAACCATGACAACTTCCAGATGAACAAAATCAGGATTTCAGTAATCATAGGAGAAAGAAAATTCATAAAAATCCAGATGATTCTAATCCCATCTATTTTGATTTTTTTTTAAATTATAAGTGTTATGATTTTTAAGTAAAGTCCTACCTGTTACAGTTCAGTGCCAGTATTCTGAATACAGTATAACCACAGCTATGTAAATGAGGGATGCAAGGATTTTTCTTACCTCACAAAACATAGGCAACTTTTTGGCAAAATCCACCACTCTTGTAATCGCTGGTGTGATAATTTTTGTAAACTGGCTGAAGGCTTCTAAATCCACTTTCCCACCTTCTGGGGCATTAACTATTGGTGCTTGACCAATGTCTTCTGGCTAAGGATATCAAGAAAGATATTTAAAGGAACAATCTATCTTCGAGCAAGCATTTGATACTCTAAAAAGTCCTGCTTGGCAACAAAGTTAAAATAAAAAATAATACTATTTTTTAAATCCACTTTTTAAGTTATGACCATTATGCCACAAAGTGTGAATTTGTAAAGCATTTGTGAAAGAGAAGACTGCACATGGAAATGGGGGACTGGCAAGCCACTCCCCATGCTTGTGTGGGCAGCTGCATTTTTGTGCACATGCAGTTTCTTCCCTGTACTTCTATCTGAACATTTTGTGGGTGCAGTTTATGCATTTTTTGTTTTATAATATAGGCATGATCTTGTTTCTTAAGTGATTAGTTTCTCACAAGTTGCTCTCAAAGCAAAGGGAACAGAGGTGACTTGTTACACCCTAGAAGATGCTCAGAGCTTTGCAGTACTGGGCTATTTCACCTACTCTAAGTTCTGAAATCATTCCCAGAACAGATTGCCCAATATCACAGAGCTCCAGGCTATTGTCAAGGCCTGTTTCCAAAATCAGGCTAAAACAACTGATGACTAAGAACAGGCTAATGTAAAGCTAGTCTGGATAAGCTAACTAGAATTTGAACTCATCTGGGTAAAATTCTGGTTGAAAATCACCTTCTGCATGACTTCAGACCAAGACTTCTCCAAGCAAGAAAAAAAAAAATCTATTATGAAGATTTCAATAGGAACACATAATAAAATAGGTTTGACCAGAATCCATGCTGAATGTTTTTCATTCTGACTGCATTTCAACACATTCTTCCGATTCTACGACAGTTTGTCAATGTTACTGTGTATTTTTAAAACAGACAAAGCTGTTCCTCTGTTTGCTAAGTGCAGCTTTGCAGTTGTAAAAGACCTGCCAAACACGATGCAGAGGTCCCATTTTGTTCATGTCAGAGAGTTCAAAATGGGACAAGACCCAGAGAACAACGCCTTTAAGACTGATGGAGTTCATGGTGCTGAAACTGCTGCCTGTAACAAAAACTTGTGCGCGATAGTTTTTTTTTTTTTAAAGCAACACATCATAAAAGATCCTTTCCCATCTCTGTCATCAATCTGAATCCAAATCTAACTTCTTTCAAGAAAAAACTCAGCAGTGCACTAATAAAACAAGAACCAATTGTAAAAGAACAATGAAGAGGACTGGGCTCAATTATCTATGGGCTTCTCCTGCTAAAAAGCTCAAATAATCCCAGTTTTAGGCTCTCCCCTTCCCTGCATCTTGAGAATCTAAACCACATTGTCTGTGTGCTCATGATAAACAATATTCTTCACTTCCAAGCAAGAAGACCCAAAGCTGAAGCCACGGATAACATTGTTAGTGAGAAGAAAAGAGAATACAGCATTGCCTTGGGAAAGCCAGAAGAATTTAAGTGGCTAGCTAAAACAAACACACTCCAGAAGGGCATGCTGCTGGAGAGCCCTTGCCACCTAACTCACCTCAACAGGAAAGAGGTCCAGACCTCCAGGGAGCTCCTGCTGTTGAAGGACCAGCCTCATCTGCCAAAGGGCTGACCCATAGCTCCTGGAGTGTGCAGTCAGCTCCTCCTGCTCTCCAACAGCTTCTGGCAGGGAGCTTTCAAAGCCCCCTGCCTGGAGTTGTCAGGCCACCCTGGTCTTTCCTTTCTGTGCTCACTGTAAGGTGTCAGTGAGCTGCTCTCTGCACTCACCTTGAAACTGTAGGGCTTCAGCATGAGTGAAAAAATACACAGAGGGCCTGGAGCGAGGGCTGCACCAAGAGCAGTTTGGTCTGGCCTAGAGCCAGCTGTGGAGGTCACTGCTGGTTTCTGCACTGTCCATTTCAGCTGCCACCCCTGCCTCTGCTCCACCTCGCCCCTCTCCCAACAGCCCTGTCCTTACATCACTTCACACCCTGCCTCATCCCTGTACCCCAACCTCAGTCTCCCCAGTTTTATCCTAGAGCAGGTGATACCAACAGAGCAGTACTCCTGTCCAAATAACCATGCACTACTGCAGCTGATGTTATAGTTTCAGCTTCTTGGCCTGTTAAAACCCATGCAGCAAACCTTGCTATGCAGGAAAACTGGAAAATTCTCTGTTGCTTCTTGCCAGTGACCACTGGCTGTGTTTTCCTGACAGCACACTACTATGAACGTGTGCCCTTTCATATAGAAATCTGGGCACTGCCACTGGAGTTAACAAAACATTACAGGGATCAGCTGCTTTGGCTATCAAGTTTCTTCTTGCAATTTAACAATGGGTAAAGATTCCCATTGTGGATTAGACAGCAGGAGCCTAGGCTTGCAAAAAATGAACATACTCTATCTGATTTGGTATACCCAGGCTGTTAAAGACACCTGTGTATTCCTGACATGCAGTCTATAATCTTTCTTTTGTGCTGCCTAAGCATTCTGTATTCTGCATGGATTTTCTTTAAAAATTGGTTTAGAAAAATAAATTCTTTTCTAAGACTGAGCATCACCATTTATTTTCTGTTCCTTAGGTATAGGCTGAAAACTTCAGTCCTCTTGTAGTTTGCAAACCCAATATGATAGTGTAGGTATCATCCTACTTTCATTTAAATTTATTTTTCTTCATCAAATTTACTTTAATTAATGTGTTCACTTTGGAACAAGGAAACCAGAAGTACAATTTATTAATTAAAAATAATCAGTTTCTATTTAAAACTTGCCATTTTTTCTTCAACGCTTTAAATATGTTGCATGCTAGTCCCTAATAAAGACAACTGTTCCTACATGTAATATATAAATAAGATATGTTGTACATTATAGACTGATACCGCTGTTAATGAGGAGTGAAACAATTTTTCTACTTTTTCTTATCATAGCACATTAGAAATATCCAGCTGGGTAAGCCTGAACTGAGTAATAAGCTATTTATCTTTTGAAGTACGTGGTCTGATCAAAGATTGAACCTCAGCTAAGAATAAGTAAGCAGTGACTACAAAAATAAACAATTTTTCATTTAAGCCAATACACATACACCAGTGGCTGCAACGCTGGGAAGGGACATTAGAAGAAACAAAGGAACCTGACTCCAAGAGCAACGTAAAAGGCTGAAGTCCCTACCAGAAATTTCCTTTTTTGCTTCCAGTGGCTTCCTTGTGCATTGGTGGCCACGTGTGCTTCAGTGACAATTTTGATCAGCTCCCACTCCTCATCTGTTGGCTCTGGTTTGTGCCCAATTGTTTTCTGCAGCTCTTCCCGACGTCTCTTCTCTCGATTTTCTTCTATCAGCTTCCTCTTTGCCAACCGTTTGCTGTCATCCAACACCACTAGCAGGGATAAAAGCATACAAAAATGGCAGGGAGCTCTTACGGTTGTCTGAACTTTGGTCTTTCCTGTACCTGATATACTTACTGGTTACAAACACCTTAACTGATCATAAAACCACAGAATGGTTTGTGCCAACCAGACCAGGTTGCCCAAAGCCCCATCCAGCCTGGCCTCGAACACCTCCAGGGATGGGGCATCGACAGCTTCTCTGGGCAGCCTGTGCCAGTGCCTCATCACCGTCACAGTAAAGAATTTCTTCCAGATATCTAACCTAAATTTCTTTCAGTTTAAAGCCATTATCCCTTGTCCTAACACTACATGCCTCTGTAAAATGTCACTTTCTGTCTTTCTTATAAGCTCCCTTTAAGTACTGAAAGGCTGCTCTAAGGTTTCGCTGTAGCCTTCCCTTCTCCAGGCTGAACAACCCCAGCTCTCTCGGTCTTCTCTCAGGATATGGCTGGCCTTCCAGACTGCAAGCATGCACTGCCAGCTCATGTCCAATTTTCCATCCAGCATTACCCCCAAGTCCTTCTCTGCAAAGCTGCTCTCAATTCATTCATCCCCCAGTCTGTCCTCATGTCTGGGATTGCCCTGACCCAGGTGCAGGACCTTGCACTTGGCCTTGTTGAACCTCATGCAGTTCATGTGGGCCCACTTCTCAAACCTGTCCAGGTCTTATGGATGGCTTCCTTCCCTTCTGTCCTACCAACTATACCTCTCAGCTTGGCATCATCTGCAGATGATAACAAACTGAGTGCTTAATCAGTAAAGAAGTACTTCAGTATGACCCACACATGACATAGTTCTCTTATTTCTCTCTCCGAACTTCATTTTTGCAGAAGCCTGGAAAATGAATGACTTATCCTTCTAATAATATTACATGTATGTATACTGCAGTTGTCTTTAGTGGCTTATTCCACCAATAAACTGGTATGTAAAAGCTTTCTGAGGACTGAGACAAAACACTCCTGTAACTGACTTTGTGTAATCCACGTTGGGAAAGATGCATTTTTGTTTTCTTTAAAGTAGTACTAGCAAAATCAATACTCTATTGTTCATAATGTGTTCTTGTGAGTCAGTATAATGTAATGGATTTAAGAGAGTACATAGATGAGTGGTCTTACTCATAGGAAGATCAACTACCCGTTGCATGATATGATCAAAAACAACCTGCCTTTGGTTCTTTCCCCAAGCCTTACAAATGGAGTCATTCTGTGGCTCCCTAGATCCCCTCTAGTTCCAGCTATGCCAGGTGCACAAGACACAGGGCTGTACATCTCTGACCATCACAGAAGGCTTCTTCCCAATTCCCATACAAAAACGAACAGGCCATTGAAAAGGCTGTCCTGTTTAAATGAAGGCGGACCATTCCGATCCACAACTGGTGGCATGCAAGTAGGAGTAACACAAGCCCTGTTTACACAGTGCTGTTCACACATTTTAATTCTAAGGTGGGAGAAACCTTTCTTGAGTTTGAGATAGCCAGCTTGTCTGCCACTCTCAATGACAGCTCCTTTGACACATCTGTATGTGTTCTCCACAGAGACGGCTTTACGGTATTGACACTTCCTAGTCAGAAACAAACTCAGACAAACTTTTTCTGTACAACTGCTAAATGGTTGATGCTTGTCATTGTCTGATGTGTCAGACTGGGCTGGATTTGAACTGATGATCCAGAGTTATTCGGTTATTCAGCTCCATCTCCTAGAGTTCCACCTGGTTAAAATTGTGACATTTATTCTGTTCCTTTCTATACAGAAAACATTGTTATATATTACTTTACCAATGAAAAATACTATGTTGGAATATTCTTATGTTGTTTACTGGGTCTGTTTTCCTTCTTTCATTTTTTTTTTTTCCAGAGGATTATGCTGGCAACAACCATTAACATTAATGCACAGGGGGATTTACGTGAGTTCCTCCCATTTGCACTAATTGAAGTTATTGGTGTAAATCCCTGTGCAATGTCAGGAAAAGAAGACCCCTAAGGGTTAATCTTACAGCCATATGTTCTAGTTCTTTAGAATGAGAGTCGAATTCTTTGCAGATAACTTCTTGAGAGCTAAAAATAAAACAAACAACTGCAGGATGACTCATACAATGACATTCAATTTCACATCCTCCAGAATTTTCTAAACAAGATGTTTTTTTCAAGCAAAGTGTCCATCCAGATGCATTTCTCCCTCCTCTCCTCCTAAGAGTTAACATTCCTACTGCTACTCCGCCTGGTAAGGCCAAGAGAAGGTGCAGTCTGGTAAAGCGTAAACAAAAAACCATAGCCTTTAAAAGTGGTTTGATGCACTGAGCATATTTCCCTAGAACAAATTATTAAAAACAAAAAATGCTGGCAGTTCTACATTACTTTAACAATCTTCAGCAATCAACATACTTTAAGCAAATAAATACATAAAAAAAAAAAAGAGAAAAAGAAGAAAAAGAGAAAAATATACTTACAATCTGTTGCCATGCCAACAAAGATACATTTTTTGAAGCGACATTCCTGGCACTGATTTCTTGTTACTTTGTCTATCACACATTTTCCTTCATATTTACAGGAATAGGTTGGATGGAGGTTTTTCTGAATGGTTCTTCTAAAAAATCCCTAAGTGCAATAAATAAATACATTGGAAAGCATTAGTACTGTGTAATTTTTTTAAATTGAGAGTCACTTTGGTTTGGTAGAAATGCACCTAAGGATGCAGGATAAAACACTCCATTAAACTCTCAAAGAGGAGAACAAAACAGATTTATAGTTTATGGTATTCATTTTCTGAGTTTCATGGGGTACTTCCAGCCTAAAAATTAAAACATATAGGCATCTGAGATAAATAAAGACATAAGGACAACTGTCCTGACGAACAAATAACCATTACATGTCTTCTTCCAGTCCTGTGTTTCTGTGTACTCTTTTTTTTTTTTTTTTTTATTTGAACATGGGAGTTTATTTTGAGCCACCTTCTAAATTATACAATCAATTCAAAGGATATTAAGAGACATATACATACTTTTAATTACAGGACAGCTTCTGCAAATAGTAAGAAGGCTGGTGTGTAAGTAATGCTACTAAAGGGTTAAGAATCAACAGCTTTGCTTCCATCTTTCCATCAAAGCCAAATAACCAATCAACCAACCAAATCAGGGCAAGACTAAGAATTTTGCAGTCAAGCCCAATTCTCCCAGTCTTTGAGTTTGGTTCTAAATAATGGATCCATAATTCTCAAACTGTCTGCATTTCTGAGAAAAGGAATTAATTCGCATTTACCACAAATCTCTGTATTCAAAACAAGCATCACCAATAAAGAGCTCTACCCCTCTCCATATATATTGTATCTACCTATCTATAAAGTCAATTGCAGTACAGATACGAGGTCAGATCTCAGCTCATGCAAACTAATGTACCTCCACTAGGGTCACTGATTCGTACATACCACAGACTCTGGCCTTAGGTGGAGAAATCAGATACAACTTCTCTCTGAACATTATAGACCTAATCCTGATACTAATTTCAACAAAAGTTTTCTCAATGGCTTCAGCAAGAGCTAAAGTGCTCAAGACCATGGTAATACGGACAAGATAAGTTGCAAAGGCAGAAATTTAAATTCTACATTAATTTCAATTGTCAGCATTGTTTGAAACTGTCTACATTCAGCAATGCAAACTGGGACCACCCTGACATACAGAACACGCTGAGACCCTGGTCCTATTTGACTGGAGCCACTCTAAATGGCTTTGGTTTCACTGAAAACAGTGGCAACATCCAAGTGAGCAGGGATTTTATCTAATGAATAGTCTCTTCACTTCACTAGGCAAAACATCTGTTTTTAATCATGTTAGGTAACACCAGGTAAAATCTTACAGCTGTGTGTAATATCTATCCCTTAATAAAGATGTTGAATTAAGACACACGGAGAAAAAAGTATTTCAGTTTGCGCTCCTATCTCCTGCAAAGACAGTGAAGAACTCTGTCCTTACTAGAATTTTATCTTACAACATCCGGCTTGAGCTAAGGGTGCAACTTTTTCCTCCTTCATAACAAAAAATCTAAAATTGTAATTAAACCGACTTCATAAAGCATGTGTGTAAGTCTTTGCAGGACTGGGACCGGCTGGGTTGAACCAAAATCCAGGAAATCAAAGGCAAGATGTTCTCACGTGGAGTTTGGATGAGGTCTCAAATTCTCATTTACCCAATTGGATCTGGATTTTACTCTTAACCCTGTGACAAATTCCTAGTGACCGAACCTGCCCCTCTCCTCCCTGAAGATGTCTCTGGACACACTGAGTAACCTCTAGTTAGAGCAAGAAATAGAAAAAGTGGCACTGAACTTCTGTCTTCCAAACCTTGCATGGGACTTAATGTAGCTCTAGCTTTATAATTTTAACTTTTCACCAGCTGTGTGAGGACCAACACATTTCATCCTCCCATTTCTTTGTATTCCTCAGATATATACATATATATTTTGTAAAAGAAAACTCTTTGATCATCTCTAGAAAATACGTGATAAGGAAGTTGCTCTCAATATTTATCTAAATATGTCCTCACAGATCACCCATTTCTCCACCTTGGTGTTCAGACTCATTTTCAGGCTTACATGTAATCTTGCTAGTGTTTACACAAATGTATGCCACTTTCATTTCCTGTACTCGGTTCATGTATGCACATGCATAAATAGGTGTACGCTGTTACGATCATGCACACAGCCACATTTGATTCATCTGACAGATGATTCAGACTCCCTTACGTCATTGGAAATTTCACACATACACACAGTGAAGTACAGAAAAGGGAATTTCTAAGCTATAAAGAGAACAAGTAGATTTCAAATCTAGAAAAAAATAAATTTCAAATCTTTAAAACGAATCTGTGTAACAATAAAATATATACATTTTTTAACAATAAAAGAAAGCACATTTTATTGTAAGGAAACCTCTCTTTTCCTAAATTCTTTTACTGTGCACCTATACAGAAATAGGTGCAGTGGGTACAGCGGTACAGCTTGGAGAAATAATTCAGGGACATCTGAATTTGTTTTATTTATATTTGAAGCCCTTACAATTTACTCTTCAGAAACCACGTGTGAGGATCCTATGCTCACAAAAGTACTCAACAAAGCAAATTTGTGTCTGTCAGCCCTAATTAAATTTGTTACAAAATGAAAGTAATTTTGAGTAGAAGTGACTAGTAAATGTCAAATTTATTGAGAATTAATTACATATACCTTTACTGATAAATGATACAACTTGAAATGTATATGCAGACCTTCCAAAGCATGAGTTGAAATTGTTCACACAAAATAGCTGTCAAGCCATCTTGTACAGTGAATACATTTGCAGGAAGAACAACAAAACAAAACAGTCTGGAAGCTAACTATAAGGAGGAGAAACAAATTAATTACTTGTTGCAAATGGTTACCTTGGTTCTTTGTGCACATAAGCATTATTTTAAATTGCACATCAGACAGAAGAATTATTTATGAAAACCTAAGTAGATTTGGTATGCTATATGTTTACAATAGCTGGTAGACATACAAAGAAATACTTCAGTTAGAGTACCAAAAACGTCAGTAGGAAATTTGGTGAGAAATATATCTGTTCAACTGGGGGCAAAAGCTATTTCATAACACCCCACTACTGCTTACTTGTCATTGTATCTGAATTAAGTCATATTCATATATTTTATGAATTGTTATCATCTGGTATATGGGATGCAAATGGGTGAAAATCACTTGTTTGGTTCTATAATTTTTCTCATATATAAATATTTTTTCATACATACATGTATGTATGCGTATAAAACCATTATGAATATTACCACAAACCTGTTACACATAGGATATTTAGGTCCTTGTGCATCTCATAAATGTATTTTAGGACAATGCTGTACAATAGAAGGAACTATTTCAGTACTGTTACTGTGATATGGAGCTCTAAAGCCAATCCAAACCCAGAATTTCAAATCTAAATATTCCAGACTTCAGGAATGAACAGAATATTACTTTTGTGGCTTAGTCCCATGACACTAGCGCATGACATGTGTGGTCCCATTTGTTTAGAAGAACTTTTTTTTTTTTTTTCCACAGGGAAGAATAGTTTTCTTACAGGATCTCAAGCTACTCAGGCAAATTTATGGCAGTGAAATCATGTAAAATGTGCCTGACTGTGTTACTTCTTTTCTTAATTTACTTGCCCAAAGCAATCCTTTTTTTTTTTCATTTTTCATGTAGTTTTAGAGATGCAATTTAGGACTGAAAGCACATTTCAATATTGTTAAGTTAAAGAAGCAAAAAAAAAAATTTACGTCTGTTTTAACTGGGTGTCAGTGCTTCCTGAAGTGATGGATGTTACTGCTGCATGAGCATGTGGAAGGCACTTTTGTTTTTATTTCTTTTAAATGATGATGGGAGGCACTGGAACACTGTTAATCACTACAGATTCATCATGGCCATAGGCAGAATCTCAGCTATTGCATGAACAGCTTCACTGAAGTTCCTGGGAGGATGCTGATGTACGTTGGCTGAGAACATGGGCAAAGAAGCATTAAAAAAAATGGAAATGAAAAAGCTAACAGTTAAACAACAACAAAAAAATTTAAATTCATTGTCTTCTTTGCAGAACCAAACACTGCAAAAATCAACTATATTCCTTATGCATATGAAGATCAGCAGCAGAGCCAGATATGGCTTATCATCAGTACTGGATGTTCTTATTCGCTTCTAATCTTTGGCTTTTTTTTTTTTTTTTTTTTTTTTGACAGCACAGTTCAGGAAGTCTGTATAAATGGAGGAGCTGGAGAGCTATTTCTGATTCCCACCTTCCCACTGTGCCATTTACCTTGCAACCTTCACAAGTGATGCAGCGATAATGATATCCGGTGGCTTTGTCCCCACATACTACACATAGCTCATCCTTGTCTAAGTAACTGGGTATATACCCTGTAAAGAAAAAGAGGACGTGGCATGTAAACTCTATATAAAATGATATGATACATTCGATATAAAAATATCATAGTACCTTTCACTGCAGATCTTGTCTACTAGCCCCATACTTCTCAACTCACTGCATTTCCTGAATAAAAAACTCATGCTAACAATATCACAGAAGTATTTAAATATATTTTTGCAGTATTTTCAATCTTACACAGTGTTTCAGCATCTACTGGTCAAGAGGGACAAGTCAGAGCATGATTGCTCTCTCCTGAATGAAATATTACCTCAGAAAAATAAATATATCTATTTTTACCTCAAAGGCTTTGATGTGAAAAAATAAATAACAGCAAGACATAGATTATATTATTCTCTTCTGTTTCACAAAACCTTGATATGCTTGTGTACTGAAGATGAGGTTACAGGTTGCAGAGTGACTCAGGGGGCCTGCTAGTAAGAATATTTACTGACAGTACCTTTGTTTCAAAACAGCTCTGCAGGTGTGGCTCCAAAAGTACCAGCAACAGATCACAAAAGCTGTATCGATCATAACTTACCTGGGTGTGTTCCACAGTTGCATTTAATATAGCTTGAATTTAGGGCAAAATACGTGGGCATTCAAATATGTGTGTGTGTATGTGCGTGTGTGAGAATATTTTCTCTTCTGAAGTGGTTCGCCAGACACCCGATGAGTGAAATCAAATATTACTGCTATGAAAAACATTGGCAATGCTCAGTTCTTTTCCCACACCATTTGTTTTGACAATACAAACATATTCTCAATTTAAGCAAAACAACAACAAAAAAACTGTTTTGATGGTAACCAAAGTAATTCTGAACCAAAGAGAACTTTGAAATGGAGTAAAATATAAACCTTTCAAAGTAAGTGTTGCCATAATTCATAATTAATGGAGTTGCAGTATACAAGGTTTCTCTCTGAAAAACCTCTCTGTACAGATGTAACACAAAGACTTCAGATTCATTTTGAGGAGAGAGAGTGAGGTGCAGCTATTCATGTAACCCTGTAAAATTACTGAAGTACAGTGAATAGTTCACAGAATGACCGAGTGGTTGGGGCTGGAAGGCACCTCTGGAGATCACTTAATCCAACCTCCGTGCCCTAGTATGGACACCATGGCTCAGGGCTGCGTCCTGTTGGGTTTTGACTGTTCCCAAGGATGGAGACTCCACAGCCTCTCTGGGCAACCTGTGCCAGTGTCTGACCACCATCACAGTAAAATAAAAGGTTATTTTATACTCTTAGATGGAATTCTAACAATTTCTAATTGTGAAACAATTTCTAACTGTGCCCTTTGCCTCTTGTCCCATCAGTAGGCATCACTGAGAAGGGTGGCTCTGTCTTCATCACTCACCCCCACCAGGTGTTTTTACACATGGAGAAGTTCCCTGAGAACCTTCCCTGCCCCAGACCGAACAGTTTGCCTCTCTCTCAGCCTCTCCTATGTCAGATGTTCCAGTCCCTTTAGTGTCTCTGCAGTCCTTCACTGGACTTGCTCCAGCGTGTCCATGTCTGTCCAGTTCTCCAGCCTGTCCCGGTCCCTCTGAAGGGCAGCACACCCATCTGGTGTATCTGCCATCCTCCCAGTTTTGCATCATCTGCAAACTTGCTGAGGGCAATTTATGAGTGCAATTTATGAGAGAGTCCTTTGGATGTAGCTGGCTGTAACATCATCCCTTCCCTTGCTAACGCACCTGCAGCACAACACATTAAACCTGACTCTGAGCTTGCTGCCTTGGTAGAGCTTGGTAGGCCGCAGGTGCACGGAGAGCAACCAGCACCAGGACTCATGGCACCAGAGGGCTGTTGGGGGATTTTGTGAGGGGATGGCCATCATCCTCCTGTGACCAATGTGCCAGAGGGTCAGCTCAGTCACAGGCAGCTTGAATGAAAGTGTAATTCTGAGTAATTACGAGAATTGAACATTACAGAGAGACAAATACACCCCTTAAGTAATGCTGGGAAGCAGCACCACCCTGAAGCCATGCCCACCTGTCTGCACCTTAGATTTATGAATAGTCCTACTGTAATCTGAAAGAGGACTGGTGGTGTGAGCAGAGATCTTACTGATGTATCATATCGGTTTTCAGTATGGCAAAGCATCAGATTTACATTTAAGTTATATTTCCCCTTTATGGACTTGGGTAAAGGCTGGTGGGCATGGAGCTGGTGCTGTGACCTTGAGGGAAGACAGGCAGCAGGGTTTCCATTCTAATTTACATCCCTGGCTCCTAACGGACATTATGCTGGTGGAGGATTAGCAGAGGCTATTATCCCCCGCCTGCCCCCCTTCTGCTCACACAACACATACACTACGTGGAGCTGACACAGGAGGAAGAAACATCAGCGAAGGGAAACAGCATTTTCTGCTAAATTTCTTGTAACTATTAATGGCTTCTTGATATTTCTATTCATGAGAGGTAGGCTTAGTTGAAGCATAGGCTATGCCCTCTAAAATTCAGTATCACTGGCTTGCTTCCTCAAGAAATACTTCTGAATTAAATGCCTTGATATTTCATTAAGTATATAATCTGGTTAGCACTGCTCATGTAATGGCAGCTTTGTTCTACTGGAGCAGCAGGAGACAACATGTTTGAACTGCTTCCTTAAATACATACAGCAGCCTGCACATGTGATCGCTGGTGGCCATCTCCTTGGAGTTTCATGACTTTATCCTACTTGGGAAGCAGTTCTCAATCTGGCAGAAAAGAAATCTACAGGCAGTCCTAGTCAGAAATGAAAAACAGAATCCCTATATGTAAGCACATTCATTTTCTTTTCTTTCCTTTTCTTTTCTTTAAAAAAAAAAAAAAAGTATTAAAAATCTGAGAGTGATAGCCATACTTTTGTTTATTTTTAATACTCTTCCCAACAGCTCATTGGGCCAGAAGCTGCAGGAAAGCAGGAAAATTGAACCTTTGGCAGTGTTTTAAAAATATACATGATTCAGACAAACAGACCACGCCAAGAGGAAGAAAGGGGTCTACATTCAGTTCCTGCAAATTGTAACATCCACTGTAAATAATTTCTAGTAGCTGCAAATATCCAGTCCAACCTCTGTTTAAATTCAATGCAGTTTCATTTGCCCAGAATTGCAGAGAAGCAACTCCAGTACATTTCTGTTGCTACTCACAGTTAGAAACAGGATCAGCAAGAATGAAATTCAACAGTATTTTTCTAAACTGGGTGCCAGCACAGAGGCTACAAACAGTGCAAGGCTGATACCTCGCGAGGTCATGGACAGCAGCAGAGGTGTGTGTTGGTGTTGGATGGTTTGAGGAAGAAGCAGAGCAACAGATTTCTCTCACCCCTTGCAGCACTGAGGGAAAACAGAGGAGGGGTAGACTGTCTCTCATGTCAGCGAGCACTTCGGCTTCTCGTGTGTTCAGTAAGCCTGGACCAAACATAAAAACTATGATGAAGAAGAAAATGCTGTATGCTAACCCAGGTGATCTTATTACTATTTCTGTATCAAGTACAACTTGGCATCGTCATTCCAACACTTACTTTGCTATGAATGGAGAACATCAATTTTGCAATGAATGGAGAACACCAATAAATGACCTCGACCTGCCACGTCTGGTGTTTCTCCACAGCCTCTGGTAACTCCTTTGCTCCAGACTCCCACCTGCCAGCCTGCCTAATCTTACCGGCTTGGCAAGGCTAAGTACTTGGCAGGACCACTGCCCCTATCCCAGAGGAGTGAGTTGTATAATCCACTATAACCAACCTTGGTGGTGATCTATGGTATCATTTAAATTGCAACACTCCTTGTAGTGGCACGGCAAGAAACAAGTCCCTTCTGTAGGAAAATGACCCCGCAGCTGTAAGGACAGACTGGGATCTGCTAGGCTATGCAGTCATGCAGCCGGTATCGATGCTGTATGCCCACATTCTCAAATCACCATTTGTGGGAACGACACCTGAACGCACACCCTGCACGGTAGGGCAGATTGGCAGGACACGAAGAGACAGTCTGTGGCTATTTCTGCCCCCCTGCAACAAGACAAAGAAAAACTATTTAAATGAAAACAACCCCTGAAAAATGATACTTTTTTTTTTTTTCTTCTTTTTTTCCTTTGTACCCTGGCACACATTATAGAAAGCACATTTTGAGAAAAGCAAAACACAAGTTTTAGTTTTGTTAAAGCATCGTTGCATGGACTTTACAGCTGAAGGTGCCTGTTCCATTGGCTCAGGGAGTAAACCACCCCTTCAAAAATTCTAGGGCCCAGACTGTGCTTGACTGCCCAACTGGGTATGTGAGACCAACAAACAAATTGTGTCTATATACCAGATGTTCCTTATCTGATTGTTCCTGATCCACCATAGGCTTATTCCCAGCAAGCAAGGAAAGACGTTTTTTCTACTGCACAAGAACACTTGTGGTTTAAGACCATTATTCAGTATTTTGATTTTCATTGCACAATGGCACAGTCGTGTATTGAATTTACTCTCTGAAATCTTTCCCCATCTGGTATGGCTTGCATGACTAGAGACCACTCACTAAAATGAGGAGTTCAGACTTATTCATAGGCTAGTATTCACCTACTAGACACTGCAGTAACAAAATGAAAAAGAAGAAATTAATTACTACCTTGAGAATCCCGAACTGTGTTAGAACTGAAAAGAAAATTCCTACTGCTGTTCTACCGATTTCATAGTCGTGCTCTAACTCCTTGCAAAGCATAAGAAAATTACAAGAACCATCCAGATATCGTCCTTGGTACACTTGTGTAGAAGAAGTTTAAAGGATGTTTATTGGACAAAACACAGAGCTGAGTCAGAAAAAGCATACTCCATTCTTGTCTGTTTGTACAATTATCGATATTGATCGGAAAGGCGGTGCTGATACACTGATCCCTGTTTCCCACTTTCTTTAATTCACTCCCACTGAGAAAAATTGCTTACTTCTCTTTCAAGCTTGGAAACACAGAGAATGTTGTTAAACAAATTCACACTTCTTGGTAGCTAGCTGGCTCGCTTGTCCACAATTTTGATTTTTGCTGACATTCTTTCAGTTATGGAATTACTAAAATTTGGAAAGAGATTCTGTAAAGCTAGAAATTGGAACATTTTTTATAGTCTCTTTTCTCTTTTCTAATCTTTGGGTTGAGTCAGAAACCTTACCAACAGTAGCGCATTTTGCACAGATGTGCAAATTTCTAGCCCAAACTGTGCTATCACATAAACTGCTGTGCTCAGTACCATCCTTGCATCCATTACCAGTTACAGGTACAAAATGCACTACTGTAGATAATACTCAAGAGTCAGACCTCAATTTTTTTTCTTCCAAAATTTTTAAATATTTTTAGAGACCATACTTTAGTATTCCAAGTAACTTACTTATTTAGAAATCTCAATGAATATTGGTTTTACTACTGGCATAAAAACAAAGTATGACTTAGTTTACTCTTCCATCCTTCATTTGGTTGTGCAAGGGTTACACTAAAGGAGCTGAAAACACTTTTTCCTGTGATATTTTTATTTAAAAAAAAAAAAGAAATTGATATAATTCCAAATGCATACTGATTCAATGAAAGACATGCCAATTTTCTGATCAAAGCTACCACTTTAGATGTGTGGTCAAGAGCAAAACTAACCATTTCTAAACTCTAACTAATTGTTAACGTACTTGGAGCTGCTCTCCTGCAGGAGCCAAAGATAAAAAATACTCAATCTTTTTGTAACTTCATTATATGCGCACATAATCCCTGCACTGCTAGGAAGACATTGTGACACAACCCCCAAGTTGTATTTTCTTGGCTATTCAAAAAGTACCCTTCACACTGCTAAAAAAGTACCCTTATGTTTTCACACTGCTAAGAACTCCATTTGGATTGATTCAGTAGCACACTCCGGCAGTTTTCCAGTTTGTGTTCTTAGCTGCATGCAAACTGCTTGAGAAAATATAAAGGGATATACTGATGACAATTACAGTTACAGTAATAACTTTCATAGCCACTATCACTCAGCATACAGAGGCTCTTAAAAAGATGGCATTGACCTCAACCTTACATCTGGGAAAGATGGGAACAAACAAGGATGAGTAGCTTGGTAGCTTGCATTGCTACAGCACAACTCAAGAATTTTAGTCTGCAAATCTGTATGTTTTGGGTCAGTTCTAGTTATTTCTGGTCTGCCTCCACAGCACCTGAAGTTAAAGCTTAATTTCATAGACAGCACTGAGCATCTTCCGTTAATGTTGTTAATTTCTGTTAATTTTGCCTGTGAAATCCAGCCCTCAGACCAGCTTTAACTTTGCAGACCCACTTTCGTGTTGTCCAAATGGCCAAAATACTACACACATCCCAAATGTGGGGATACAGAGGTTTATGGAGATAATTCTTTTGTACTTTCCTGACTGCACTACCTCTATCCTGTCACAGGGTACTCCTCCTTACTGTATAGGTGGTGTGAGTTGATGCACGGATGTTTTTGTCTAGACTCTCAGCCTCTGTGCAAAGTTTACATGGCATGGGCTCGCCAAAACAAGCGCCATTCATCCATCATGCAGGGCTGAGAGTGGCACTGTGAGAGGAATATAATATTCCAGTGTAAACTCACTGGGACAGAAGCCGGTATAGTACCTCGTTCTCACAAACATCAGCCCAGTTTTGTTTCTTTAAAAACAAAGTACATCTTGTCGGATGTTTTCTGGGGTAGGATAAGGTCCAAAAGCAGCTCCTGAACAGAAAGGCAAGCTCCTGTACAAATGTTGTGCTGCTATCTTTTAGCAGCGTACAGTACAGCACAGAAGACCTGGGGCAACAAAGCTAAAACCACACCTCCATCTCCAGATTTTCCAGAGCACAATTTTTTTTCCCTTAAAATTCAAGACTTTAATTTGAATTTGTGACAGATAATCAGGAAATTATAGTTTCTAATGTACTGTAGTAAGTAGAGCAGCTTAACTGTTTTCTTTTAATTTAGGCTAACTAGCTCTACTTTCAAAGTACTTACTTTCCCCCTTCAGTGACAAATTGTTGGAGTCTTTCGTTTTTGTTTTTTGAATTTACTTCCCGAATTCTTTTAAAGTGACATTAAGACAGAGAAGTAACTAAACTCCCCTATATCCATGTACCCTTTTCAGCATAAAATGCTGATGTTTTTTTCTTCCCAGATGGAAGAGACCTTAACCATTTAAAACCTAGCAAAAGTTTTGATAAAAAAAAAAGCTTCCATGTGCTGCTGCTTTCAAGTACAACCTGATTTGAACAGACGGAATATTTTTGAGCTTACTAGGAATTTCAGGGGACTAACAGAAATACCAACTGCAACAATGAAGACTCCTCATGGACACCTGCTTAGGGACTTAATTTTGCTCTAATGGGCTATTACCAAGGCTTCTCTAACAAACTCCCTCTTCTCCCCTCAAAATCAATTCTGGATCAATACAGGCACACATGCCCTGTATGGAGCCTTCTGTTCTTAGGACAGGATTAAAAGATTCGTTAGTTTTACGATAGCTTGGTTAAAAGATGGAAATTAAAAAACAAAAAAGAGATGGAGAAGACGCACATGTCCCACACGGTTAGATCTGGTCTGCTTAACAAACTCAGCAGTTGCAAAGGTTCGACAGAAGGGATGCAACTTTGGATTGATTAGCACAGCAGCACTGCTCTGAGGAGTCCCAAAGAACGCTGCTCTATCTCCACAAATGATCAATTAAAAGCCTGCCGGAGAGACAGCTTCCATCCAAATTCACTGCCATTGTTTGTGAAACCGAGGTAGTAGCAAACACGGACAGACAAGTGGTTAAGTCAGTTCTTTTAACCAAACAAGTAAAAAACTTTAAACAGAGCATAAATTGTATCACCGTATAAACTATACTGAAAAAAATCATTTAAAACTCTGACATAGGTATATCAGTTACTATTTAAGATCCTTTAACATTCTGAAAAACATATTCCTTCACTGACTTTGCAATAGCAAGTCTCTATTAAGTTGATACCATGTAATATTTTTTTTTAACCAAAAACAAGACATGAAAAAAGTGTAGACTTATAAATTCTTCAGCTAAAACCCAATAGTAAATAGCATTAAAAAGCCTTCAAAATGTTGCACAGCATAAAAACATTCCTTATTTTCAACTACATTTACTCTACAGTTTAATCATGTTCTTACAGCTTGCTAGCACAGTTTTTTTTTAATATCTCCTTCATTATGAAATGCAATGCTGTTCAAAGAATAAAATTAAGACATTTTTCCATCAAACGTATAGATTTATTGCACCAAGTGCTAACGAATATTGCCTGCACAAAGTAATATATTTTAGATTTCCATGTTGCTAGTAATATTAAACAGTCTACTTTTGACTACAGTGCTACTTTAAAAATAGTAAATGGTGTTTATCTAGCTAGTTCCATCAGATTCATTGGCATTTTGGATAACTGCGTAGAGAAAATCTGGTCTTAATAGAAAAAGGATATTATGTTGATACAACAGACTGCGTATGTTTATTCTTTAATTATGTGATTTTAAAGAAACATGAGAATGTATACTCTGTATGCATCAGTTTGCTCGTCTGACTTCAGAACAAGTAACACTGAAAAGATTTTCAAGCATTTGTAGGCATTTTGGGCTCTTTTTGAGAAGTAATATCTGCTTTGTTTACTTGAGAGAAGAAAGAAGAAATTCTAAAAACAAGCAAGGATTCAATCCAAAGGGAGCTGATATTGCACTCCGATTCTCTCCCACAGACATATTGATTATAGCAACTTTTTGGCTTCAGAATAGTCTGTTGCACAGAAAGAAGCTTGAATTTTCAGTCTTTTCTGCTTTGGGTAATCAGTAACTGCATGGTTTTCATTTAAAAGAGAGTTACTCTATTAAATGCAATCATTTTTCCCATACGTATTTACAGATGTATTTTCAAAATATTTTGCCTGAGTTGCTGAGTAAACAGAGTTCACAAATACTGGCAATGAGGACTCACACAAATTGTTTGCAGGAAACTAGAAAACACAGCTTTAAGATGAAGAATATGTAACGACGGCATTTCAGAAGAGAAACTTTCTTATCTAGCTCACCGATGAATAGTAAATGAACTTAATAGACACAAAAAGCAGAAAGCAAGCAACAGATATGAAAATGTCTTTTATAGATTAAGAAAAAGTGCCTGGAAATCCTCATTGTTCACAGAAAACCTTACGATCACCTAGCAACCTATGTTACTGCTGCTTTCAATTTTGAACAGGCAGCCTTCACATTCAAAGATGTATCTGAGCCAACTGATGCAACTGTAAGTTTAAAGCAAAACAAAAACAAAAACAGAGATTTTTTTTTTTTTGTTATTTAAATAAATTGCCCCTACCTTTCTTCTGAGAGTACGATGGCGACTGCACTTGAGAAAAAGTAGGTTTTTCTTCGGTGAAATATTCAGGTTGGTTGTACTGATTCAGGGCCATGTCCATGTCAGAGTACTCGCTTTTAAACACGTTTCCAGGGTAACTACAGGTATAAGGCTGATTCACCGCCCAGGCCTGTTCCATATATATGTTGTTACTGTGCAGGACCTGAGCATCACAACTGCTGTAACCCTGATTATCTTCGATATATGTGCAATAATCAGTGGACTGCATGTAGCAATTGCTACCAGCAGCTGGGTGCACTTCATATATTTCTTGCATACAGTAGTTCATTTTGTTACCCTATCTCAGCTTCTACTTTTCGCACACACACACACACACACAGGCATGCATACACATGGAATGAGAAAGGAGCACTGAATATACAACACCAACAAAGTCGACTGCAAAACAGCCCGTTTTACTTTGGAGCGGCACCTGATGTGCTAAAATCCTATTTATACTGGGATGGCTTGTGAACTCCCCTGCCAGTCAAACATATTGGGAAGCAGATTTATGACAGTCAAAGGTCTTAATCTGTGACTGTAAGTTAATTCCAAGGGAAGATGGCAGACAGGTAGCAATGAGCACCAGACAAAGAAGCGACGTCCCAACAAGCCTCCTGTTCCACTGTTTGTCTGCAATAATCATTTTATAAACCGTTTCCAGCCTTTCCCAATATGATTAGAAAATGATTACTAAGGCAAGGACACAGTTATGTCACTGTAGTTGTCAACTTAAGTGTGAAGCATTATAAAGACTGCTTAAGAACTCCCAGAGGGCATACGCTGAAAATCCTAAAATCAATAATCCTGTTTTTCAGCATTAAACCACAGAAAATCCAATAGCGCTGCATTGATGACCCAAACAGTAGTCTAGTTTTACGAAATTTAGCAACTTAATCTGTCATCAGCTTTATTGATTTTGGTTTATAGAATTACATGCATGAATCTCCCCAGCCTTCCCCACACGTACAATCCTCCCTATTGCCTGCTAATGCAGTTATGGGAAAGCAGCTTTTTTAAACTTCAGTGATTTGGGGAGGTAATTTCTGTTGAGTTCAACAGGTGGGAAACTTCAGAAATAATATCAGTTAATCGGCAAAAAGAACGCTACTTAAATATTATCAATAAGCTAATTGTTTTGCTATTTTCTTTGGTAATCTTTTACGTTCCGGTAATGAAATAAACTTTCAGAAATGCGTCTTTGTGACAACAGCCTGAGTAGAGTAGGCAGAGCTTTTTGCTTGTTTTGGCTCACATATTACACTTGTGTAACACAGTGTGAAAAAGCACACATTAACAGTTAAGGTTTTTTTTTTTTTTTTTTTACCTCAAGTCCATGATGTAGATTTTATAAATGGGGATTTTGTCTGTGATAAAAGGCATGTATTAGTGGATAAGGCAAGACCGGATTTTTCTAGAATGGATGTGCAGCACTTCCTAAAAAACATGCCCGTATTTCCTAAGGAACTTTGTTGTTTACACTGAAGCCCCAAACCCGTACCCATGCATATGACTGGTTGGTAATTCCGTGGTACATACAAATGCAATACATACAACCTGCCAAGCTTACTTCTCCACGCTCCCCCGAAAGAAAACATTCCACAAGTGCAATACGTGGGCTGTTCATTTACCACGAAACAATCTCCTTTAAAACTAGCAGCACTTTATGTCGGAGCTCGCACAGAGGTGAGGCTGCATTTTACAGGTTAGCAGAGCAGAGCACCTAGACATTTTTGCACCACCCAAAAAAAGCTTTTCAGAACTGAACTTTAAATTCTCAGTGGGAATTCCTTCCCTCGTAGATTTGTTCTGCCAGATGAGGCAAAATTTTCTCTTCTCTTGTTTTTCTCCCTCTTTGATTTGGGTTTGTTATTGAAAAACTAAACAGAATTGAGACCATATGTAGACAGAGCCATCGCAGCCAGGATGAAACCTGAGGATATGGTATCATGATGCAGCACAGGCTGTGAATTTCTTTCTATTCCGAGATCAATTCCTCAAACATTATTTGTTTTCTATTGCTACGTCAATAATACTTTGAAATGTGTCGTATGTGCTACTTTTCACAGATTTACTGTAATATTCCTTGGGAATTAAGTTACAAGAAACTGCAAAGAACGAGGAGAAAAAGCAAAAGGGATGAAAAGAAGAAGCCTTTTCTGACAAAAAAGAAAAAAGAAAAAAAGAAAAAAAAAGAATGATAAACACTGCCATGGAATGAGGTTCCCTCACCTGTAATGTGCTAACAATAAAGAGGTTTATAGCACTGCAGATTGCTGTTCCCTTGGAAACAAATCAGTTCAAAAAGACCGCAAAGATTTAACATCGCTATTAAAACTGAAATATACCGAAAATATTTTCATTTGAATCTCTTAGGGTCCAATCCTGCAGGCCCCTTTTGTGTATCACTTTGAATTCAATCATGTGATAAAAGACAGATGGATCTTTATCTAAAGTCTGAAAGTGGAGGAGAAAACAATATTTACAACTCTTCTTCGTCTTGTGTTCTGATTTGAATATTAGTCTTCAAATCATGTCACACTGAGCTTTCACTTCTTTCAGAAACGTAGGATCACGTTTGGAATTTTCTTAGTTCACAAGTGTCTGTCTGCTTACGCTAACACATGGAAATTAATCACTAGTGGAATAAAACCTCAGCTGTGGGCAGACAGGCCAATGATAACAGAAATTTTGACATTGTGGCAGAAGAAGATCCGAAGTTTTAACCCTTCACAGTCTGAGGTGTCAGCTCATTACAACAAAAGAAGTAGATTTTTTTTTCTAAATATGAGTCCTGAATGCCCCAAACATATTGAAATACTCACCCCGCAGTAAATCAGAAACAAGAGCAGAGCAGTCAGCGACGTTACTGCAGCCCGACTGAGAATGCCTGAAATGAGGTTTCTGCAGGAAGACTGCCTTCCAGGAGACCATGCAGATCTTCACTGACTGATGTTTTAAATTCTCTGACTAAACCTTTTAATTATGAAGAATCAAATGTCCCACTGAGCTGCACTTCTCTTGTGACTTAACTCGGTTACTAAAATAACAAAATGAACCCACAGAAATTTTAAGTAAAGACAGTATTCCTGTGCACGATCCAATAGAACGCTCCAAAACAGCCAAAACACTAAAACCCAGCATCATTCATTGTAACCCACCCTGGCTGCAACTCCTTTGCTACCTTCACGATTGTGCAGGTGGCACGTTACTCACAAGAGTCGCATTTTCCTGACTGCTTCTAAATTGTGCACCCCTGGACTACAGTACTGGCTACCTTGAGGCTGCAGGTAAGGCTGCTACCCTCCACTTCCAAAAGATTCAGGGGATGTGGTAAGTATTGTACAGCCTCCAAATTGTTCAGGGCAGAGTGCAGCTCCTGAAGGATCAAACGGAAGGATCTTACATTCATTGTGTTTAAACTTTATGTATATAGACTGAAAAAAACACACTATTTAGTCTAAAAACAACTTTGCACATTTGAATATGTAGCGCCAAGGATCAGCTAGACCCTTCTAAATTCTGCAATCTACACTCGTACTATCAGCACCTTGTTTTTAAGACACATTTTTACATGTTACAAAATAACTTATATTTCCTATTTACAGTTTTTCTCTTTGCCTGCATTCTCTCACCTACTTCTAATGAAGGTTATGGAAAAATAAAAATTACTAGATTGTTCTTCAAGATGAATGCAAACCTGCACTTTCAGGACTCGTACCACGTAATATGGAACACATCCGTGAAGACAATACAGTGAGAACAACTTTTGAGGAATAGTAATGTCTTTTGAGGAGTAGTAATGTCTTTTGCAACACAACATCAATTGTCAACTACAGCTATCTCCATGCTCAAGGGAATTACAACCTCTCTGTAATGCGTACATTTACACTACCTTATTCATTCACTTTATGCCCTATGATCAGAGGAGACTCACAATGATGTTTCAGAAATACAACAGCACAAAATTATTGCTTGAGGAATCTAAATATCTAAATCTAAATATCTGCTTATCGCTTCAGTTCCGACCCTTGTGGATAGTGTTAGAAACTAAGAAAAACTCAAACATCAGAATCCAATCCTGAGCACTCAGAAGAACAGAATGTAAATATGTCTATAATATTTTATTTTGAAAGCTCTATTTCTGACTAACTCGTAAAGTATGTAGAATTTTATTGCTGTAAACTTACAAAAGCATTTGACAGTTCATAGAGTATGTCTCAATGGAAACAAAGACACTAAAATTGTCATTTTGCCTACACTATATTTGTAATATCACATTGTACAGTTGAGGGGAAAAGAGATACAGCTTTCCATCATAAAATATTTGGGTTTGCAACAGATTTCAAACTAGCTGCCTCTTGTTTGAACCCAAAGTAGAGCTTATTTACACAATCATATGTCTTTTTTCTCAGCATGTGTCAGTTAGTGCCTTCTCTAAAACTGCCTTGCTTGCAAAACCTGCAGTACCTTGGTTATGACATGCCACTGAATTTGTATGTGACTCATAAAATGCCAGTGTGATGTGCCTTTTATTGAAATTCTTCAGGCTCATTAGTCTGTTTGGATAACAAAGAATGTCATAGCTTGTATTTAAATGTTCAGTTTCACTACAAATCCAGTTCTCCCTTAAAATATTTGACATCTTGAATATATTTGGTTCACAGAGCTGGATTGTTCACGGAGCTTGATTGTTCGTGACCAAGAATCACCCAGGGTTTGTTCTTGCTTTTTCTCCTGCTATGAATGGAATGGAATGGAATGGAATGGAATGGAATGGAATGGAATGGAATGGAATGGGATTTCCTTGCAGTTTTCATGATCAACGAAGGCAGCAGAATGTCATTTCAGACAAAAATTTGCTTCTTGAGACATTTGCCAACAAACTGGCTAACAAAGTTCTTGAATAGTGTT
This sequence comes from Anas platyrhynchos, assembly GCF_047663525.1. NCBI lineage: Eukaryota > Metazoa > Chordata > Aves > Anseriformes > Anatidae > Anas > Anas platyrhynchos. The sequence goes on along the minus strand of NC_092588.1, from coordinate 119,640,617 downwards.
TTACAACTTTTAAGACCGTCTCTGAATAAATATTGCTAAGCGTAATTATAGTTCCTGTGACCCAGACAACCCAATTTGTTAAGTCTGCCCATATCTCGTAATTGGAAGGCCCAGTTAGCAGACATCACTTAATTAGGCAGCTTATCTCTTGAGAAAGTAACTGCCAACACTTAAAACGTGTGCCTTTTCCAACTCATTCCCACTCACAACTCCACATGAACGCTTTAAGGTAAAAAATTGCGTTTATTCAAAAATAGAGCAGAAAGGTAGCTAATGTAGCTCGACAGAACAGAATTAGCAGACTCTGGGCTGGGACTGTCTGGGTTTGGCAGCCTCCTGACAGCCCCGAGTAAGACGTTAAAGCGATCAACACCTGACATCTGTTAGCAAGGAGGCATTCTGAGGTAAAGAGCAACTAAATCTAAAGAAATCAGGTACTTAGACCAGTTTAACTTTTTCATGAGGTGATATCCTTCCTGACACTGTAATCTTTCTTCCTGGAGTGACACGAGATTTAAATACAAGAAAACAACCTGTAGTCTGTCTGTCCTCCGTCTCTCCCTCATTCTCCCGCATATACAGGAATTATTTCTTAGGTGAAGAACAACAAAAAACAATTTATCCCAGTTTAAAAAGGAATTAAAATAATTTAAGCACTAAATTTGTGCTAATAGCTAAATGACTGTGGTTCTTAAAATAAACTCCTTCAACGCTGCTCTGATATGAACAAAAAAAATGCTACCTGAAAGAAAATGGTCAATGCTTCTGTCTAGTGAGGCCAATGTTTATGACAAAGAGTTCCATTTATTTGAGTTCTTAATGCCAACTTTCTCAAGCTTTGGGGGACAGTTAAAAATAAGAAAGAAGAAAAGGCAAAGAAAATAGTCACAGGTAAGAGATGAAAACCTTGAGGACAGCAAATGAGTGCTTTACTTCGTCTTTGTATTTTTGATTTATCAAGTAAACGCACTATTCAAAAAGTTCAGGTTCAGAAAAAGATTTTTGATCAGCTTATCAAGACCATAAACAGAGAGAAATAAATAAATATTTAAAGGGCTATAGGAATGGAAATGATTTTACGTTAGATATCACACATAAAACCCCAATAAGTACTCATCACATTGTCATCAGGGCTCTTCACAAAGCTACTAAATCATATATAGAGAGAAATAATAAAAATCACAATTATCTGTGCTGCAAAATAAAATTAAATTCAATTAAGTAAAAAAAAGTAACAAGAAAACATCCCCCACATAATAATGCTTTTACCAATGGCCAAATCCCTGACCATAAACAAAGACGTAATGGCCTTTTTTTTTTTTTCTTCTTTTAATACAATTTGCTGTGCTCTGCATAGGAATACCAATTACCTTTACACCTTTTTTCTTCTTTTTGATACTCCTGGGAACTTGACAGGACTTGAAAGTTTGCTTTTGTATGGCCTGGCCGTAAAATTGTGCTAGTCCAAGCTGAAGCGTATCGACATTGTAAAAGCTGCTGTCCATTCCTCTGGATATCATCATTTTTGGAGTGTCTTTTCCTACAGAAATGATTTTCCGCTATGCCCACAATGTTCCATTTCTGGTTTCTGTCTGGAAGGTGAATCGGTCTGTCCCATGACAAGAGGCCACTTTCTGGATGCTTGGCAAATACTGCAGGGCTACAAACTGTTGGCATTGCCAGAATCCTGCTCAGGTGTGGAGTTTTGGAAATCAAGTGTTTCCCCATCTCTCCTGATGCCGCGGTATTCCCATGCAGCTCCACTTGCCTGCACTGGTACGATGCCGAGCCCTTCAGCCATGCCCATTCAGCCACCATAGTTCCCCTTCGGTACAATTAAATATAAAATGTTCCCATCTGTGAAGCCTAAACAAGTAGGCAGCTCTACGTGGCCAGGCTAACACTAGATGTAACTTTCACAACTTCGCAACTAGGACACGGGCCCCCGGGCAAGTTACCACCAATTTATTGCCTTGCTCATATGATCATTTGAGGTCTTGTAGGTCGAGGCTGGTCGTGAACAATTTTCAGATACTTAAAACACAAAACATCAAGGATTCAGCCTTGTTTGACTTTGCTCTTATCGTAGGCTGACCTGAGGGACACTCTGTTACCTAAGTGTGACACTCTTATGTGGGCATGCTTAGCAGTTCCGCTTTTGCTACCTACTGCCTTTCCCTGGCTGTGGTCACAGCCGAGCATCAGGCGCCGACTTTACCCCAGGAGTTCTGGCAAGTGGGTCCAGGGTTGGTAAGAAACAGCACTAAAGCAGCACGATTTGATCTGCTTAGTCCAAATACTTTGGTAAATTGATTTATTCCTTCGTGTAAGAGAAACAGAGATAGCACTAGTGGATTTATCTATAAAGCTAAATATAGCCCATTTTCTATTTTTGGTAGTAAAACCAAATGCTATGGAAATGACACCTCAGAGGTTGCATTCTACATTTAAGGAAATTAGTTTATTTTATATTATATGCATCAAAATTCAACTACAAAATTAGTTTTCTAACTTGCATATAGAAAATAGCAAATTCCAGTCTTTTGATGACTGCTATCTACTGTAGTTTTAATCATAGTAAGATTGTGTTATTTTAATGGACCAAAGAGTTAATTTCACATACTTTTCACTTTGTAAAGTTATTCAGATTTATATTAGCAAGTAAATGCATGCTAAGTCAGTTATTTCCTGAGAAAAATGTTTAAAAATAATTTTGGATATCAATTACCAGATCTAACATATTATTGGTATTTCTGGACGTTTTATCTTAAGAGCTCTATTAAGGGGAACTGTAGTAAAGGACACAATTCACAAGATTTAATTATGGTTATTATTAAATACTGGTATCCTATGTTAATCCCTGCTTATATATTTATGAGCTTTCCTCAATATCTGCATTAATTTAAATGTAAATTCATACTTTTTTTTTTCTTCCTCCTGCTGGGAGCGTAAGCTCACCTGATATTTTAAGTTTAGTGTCCATTCCTTCCACCCACTGTACCTGGGTTGGACAACCACAGCATGAAATGTGTCTGAGATGGCAGGACAGACTTCGATGCCTAGGACCAGTTCGGATCACTACAGAATTTGACCTTAGCTACTTATTCCTGGCTCTGCAGATCTGATCAAACTTCTTTTCAAACTTTTTTCTTAGTAAAATTAAGGACTGACTCTAAATGCAGGCAATATGGGAAGAGAATATCACTTGTAGGAGGATAACCAGATTTAAAATAGAATAGTGAAAGTAACACTGAAAAGTATTAGGCATCTAAAAAAAATTTAAACAGAATATTTTTTTTCATGGTTGTATCATTTTTATGTCTTCTAGACTTCATAAAAAGCTCAGATTTGGAGGGAAATATTGGATTGTTCCAGCAAGACCCTCTGGGAGCTGCACAGAACTTCCCTTAAGATGTGAACCTAACTCAGCCACCTCACTCTTCTTGTAAGGACAGAACCACGCACTGTAACCCACCCTGCCACCAGGCACTGGGTAACCTCAGGTGATGTATCCTTCAGCACAAGGCTACTCTCCTCCTTCTTGTTCTCCATCACTTTCTAGTTATCTCCCTGCATGAATAATACCATTATTTTTTTTTTAAGTCTGGAAGAGTGTGCAATATATATATTATATATACATATATGACAGTACTATCATTCACTCGTAAATAGATATTTTTATGCTTTGTCAGTTTCTTGAAAAGACCACTGATCCCATATAATCCTCTGCCTTGTTAAAAAAAATAATCAGTTATATCCATTACTCATTTCTTGCATTAGTACTGGAAACAAGATCAGCAATTCATAATCAAGGCTGTTCAATCTTGTTAGGGAAAAATTCCCACATCCTTTTCTGCACTTTACCTTTGTTATTAAAGGCCATCTTTGCCGTCTTTTAGCTCGTATTATGAGGCTTTGTGCTCCCTTTGATTTTAATTAGAAGACACACTCACCACAACAGTAAAGCTTTCCTTCCCTAAGGGTTCAAAAAGAATATCACAAGGCTTACAAATTTTTAACTATACCAAAGAACCCTAAAGCCCTCCTTAACTTAAAAAAATAAAAAATAACAAAAAAAATTAAAAGATTTTCTGACTACTGTGTTTGCAAACACCCTTTAGTTCCCTCTGAAATGTGTCTATTTTGACTCCTATGTTGGCTAGTCTATTTAATTTTACAAGCCTCTATTTTATTTCCCAAATTCTCTTCAGTCACCAAATTCCCAAGAATTTCCCAAATTCTCTTCATTCATTCTCTTCAATGTTTTACATAAGCAGTAAGGAGCTAGCACTGAAGGATCTCAGATTTTGTCTTTTCCACCACTTCTGTGGTGCAACAGATAAGCATAACCTAAGAATTACCACTCAGCTTATTAAGAAGTTAAACTACAGTTTCACTACAGGGCTACCTTATTTATTCTACTACGTTTCTTTCCACATATCTTGCTTAGTTTTGTCTAAAGTTTTTTCTTTTTTTTTTTTTTTCCCATCTGAATGCAGTTTAAATCTGCTACATCTGCTCTTGATTTTGTCAAACCAAAACCCTTTATAAAGGATGATAATGTAATTTCGTATGAGATCCCTAATTGTGTGAGAAGCATCTCTCTCTCTGCCTCTAGCTACTGTTAGAATGGCAATAATCACGGCAGAAAGCAGTACAGCCTACTGGGATGAATCACGACTAAAACCACAGGCCTTATTTCAGAGCAAAGAGGGACTAATATGAAGGGACGAGCACTCTTCTTGTCAACCTAAGTGAAGGAATTAGCAAGTAACTTCAGAGATAGAAAAGCAGCATATCAGAGCAATAACTGGCACCTGAGCAGTCAACAGTCCAAAAAGCTTTCTCAGGTTTCCACCAGTGTCTCTAAAAATAAGTTTGTTTTATAGAAGAAGCAGGTTTTTAGCTGGTGAAGGGTTCACTGAGCTAAACTAAAACCACAGGCAAGGAGAATTCCTCAGAAATTATTTATTATGGGTCAAGCTAAAAACACCTAATTAGTGAATGTACATGTTGGCCTCTTCTCAGCTAGGCAGTTTTTATCTTAATGTCAATATCTAAAAGATATAAAAACAGTGGAACAATTACTTTGTTTTCATCTCAAATAATTATGTGCGTTCTTTCTACTTCTTTGTTAGCGTCTGCAGTGCTACAGAAGAGATACAAACCCCCTCTCCCTTCTATAGTACATCTCAAGAGAAGGGAGTCATGGCTTATTTCTTCCAAAAAGACAGGAGCTGGTAGCCAGGCAGCCAGGACGATAGCATTTTTTTTTTTTTCTGGAATTTGCTGTGTACCTACCCTGAACTTCCACCCTGAGAAAAACTCAGGGCACACAGCACAGGACAGAAAGAGTGCTTGTTCCATGGACTCGCCAAACCAACCCTGTGGGTGTGGGTGCTGCGTTAAATCCTCCCTGAGGAACCCTAAAAGTTACACCCTTTTTTTTAAGCTCGGGATCATCTCTGTTGTTCCCAAGGCTGGCATTTGCATTACCACTGTTATTGCTACGGATTTATGCAGCGGGAGCTCCAGCTGACAGCTACATCCGCTGGTGGCGAAAGCTGTTGTGTGTCCACACCGTCCCCGCTCCTCGCAGCCCACACTGCTCACACGTTTTGGGAGAGCACAAACATTTCTTTTTCACCCTCGGCAACAGGACATCAGTTGGTTTCAAGGCAAAAGACAAATCAACAGTTCTGGGATGTTACAGGCTTGCTATTTTATTTTTTTTCACAGTTACAAAGGCATTTCCTCTCACAACAAGAAGTTATTTTACATTCCCAAACTGCTCACACCCTGTAAAAATTTCAACTTGTGGCTCATTAAAATAATAGCAGTAGGTGAAGAAGTCTCTGCATTGTCACTGCCGTACCTGATTGGAAAACAAACGATTGACTGAATTGACTGAAGTGTTTCTTATATAAACGTTTGTCTCTTCTCATATTTGAAGTTTAATGAGAACTGAGCAGCAAGTGCGACAGCATGTTTTTTTGTTTTTTTTTTTTTTTTAAAACACTGAAGTATACAAGCATCTAAGGACATCTAAGTGGGTTGGCTTCAGAGAGATCAACTAAGGCAAATGTAATCAGGATTAGGACTGAGGGGTGCATAATGGGTCGATCAAGCTGCCTAGCTTTGCATGGACTCAGTCCAATAGCTCTGAATGATTTTCACCTAATGACTTAATAAAAAGGAAAAAAAAAAACAAAACCTACAATTAAAGGACACCCTTCCTCCAAGCAAAATTAAAACCAGATTTGTGTTTTGTGCAAGCATTTTAAAGCATACAAAGTAACTAAAACTGAAGGCGCACGAAGTTTTAATGTGTGTTTGTGCTGGGAATGATAAAACTATCTGTGCCAGACGAGGCTAAGGTTTCATTTCTTCTCATTATGTTTCTGTCAGTTCCCAGCATTTTCTTTTAATTCCTTTGTTTTGCTCCTCTTCTCTCCTCTTTCCCATTCCCCTTCTTTTCCCTTTCTCCCAGATGACACTAGTATTTTCTTCCTATTCTTCCTTATCAAACACTGAAACAATTCACAATTGAGTTTCCTGAATTTTAAAGTAGGTTCAAGGAATCCTTGAATAAGGGGAAGGATGGAGCACAACTAATACAGGTCCGCCAGATTCTTATTTATGAATATGCAAAACGTGCTTCCATACTATATGCTAAATAAAATATTTGGGAACATGTGATTTTTATCCTTTGTTTTAAAATGTAAGAATAACACTTATTATAAGAAAAACATGTACAAGGAGAGATAAAGGACTCTAATCAGAAGATGGAATTAGTGATGTCTACTGAAACCACTGGTGGTTTCCAGGATTTCAAAAATGTTTGTGTGTATGTCCGTCCTGGAGGAAATAAACAGGGCCAGGATTATTTAATCCAGGACTGTTACACTCTTTACTCCCTTTAGCAGTGGCAATATCATAAAATGTTTAAATACTGCATACTAATATGAAATACTAATACACTTTACAATATGGCTTTGAATATGAAGTATATTTCAATATTTTCAAAGAATCTTTTGGACAAAGATGAAACTGTTATGAAAGAACAGTGTGCAGGTATTACAGTAAAAGTTGTAAAGTGTTCTTAGTGTGTAAAAAAAGAAACATTAAGAAACTTGCAATGTGAAGTGCAATAGCTTTATCCTAGTTCTTGCTGACAGGTATCATAATGAGCCCTTCAGTGTGAAGCAGTGTAGTTGCCTTTTAAAACCACACTGAATTTTTAACAACTGTTAAAGTAATACTGGACACAAACTTATCAAGAACCTGGGCTTGATGTTATGCTCAAATGTCTAAACATAAGAAAAAATGAGAGGAAAAAAAATATCCAGAGGAACGTGGTAGCTCATCTGTAAAGTAACCATGGGCAGGTTCTGAGCAGAGAGAAGCAAATGGTGCAGGGGTTTGGTATGTAAAGGTATTTGAAACCCTCCCCCTAGAAAAATGAACGGGAGATCTGTACTTGAATATGAAGCCTTCTGACAGCTACAGATACAATAAAAATACTGAAGGAAACAAGTGGCCAAAGGTATACAGGAAAAAGCGGTAAGATACCTGCTTATTAGAACTGGAAAAAAATGGCATTGGAAAAGTGGCATTAAGCAGTACAGCCACATAGATGTTAAATGCATCAGCCCCTCGTAGCTCTGCACAACACGAGGGAGGCAGCTTTCCTGAGAACAAGGAGTACCTGAGCGTGCCAGCACTGCTCACACCACAGGGCTCGCTGACTTTCTGTTCTCCAACAGCAGCCACAAGTGAAGAGTAAGAGCAAAGCAGGCGTACACGAGAGCTCCCACCAATAGTCTCCCACATTCCAGCTACTGTCAGCCCAAGGGATTGCCCCAGTCCCCATAGCCTATCTGCACCGTAGCAATACCCAAGGGATCTCTCCGAAGTCCAGTCCAGTCTCCTCTGGTGTACACTTCTTGCATTCATGTCTTTTGCAAGGAGTTCCAGCACCTGCCGGTTTTTTGTATGCAGAACTGCCTCCGTTGGTTTTCGACCAAGATTAATTTGATGTCAAAACAGACAGTGATTCTCTCCAGGATTCATCCTGCAGACCACTCCTTGTATCCATATGGGAAAATTAGCGGATTATCACTCTTTCTTCATGTTATGCTTGGTAGTTCTCTTATTGCCTCAGAGTTTACCAAAACAAAAGCGAGAAGGCAAAACACTGTTTACAGATTAAGAATAAAATACCATAAAATACATCTTTTAAAATGTGTACATCACAGTGGAACCATTTGGGAGACTAAGCTGCCCTTCAAAGCAGCACCACAGTTTTGGAAAATCTTGATTCTTAATACTGCTTTGGCCACAAGCCCTCAAAAATCAGTTTGTATGGTCCTTCCTCAATCCCACACTGAACCTTCCACCCCTGCCTACTGATGAACGGATGCTGTTCATTAACAGCAAATCCTGAGGACATGTGCATATAATGGATGCTCTTAGTTTTTTTTTTTTTCATGATGAAGAACTAATTCATGCCATTTTTACTTTCAGAATTACTGGAAGAGGCTCTACATCTTGAAATAAGATCTCCTGTTCAAGGACCAGGGTTTGAGCAATTGTCAGGTGAAAACAGAGATACCACAACCAGCAGTCTTGATAAATATGTAGTAAAACAAAAACAAACAACAACAAAAAAAACTAATAAAAACAAAAACAACAAAACCCCAAAAGTTTGTTTAAATAATGCAATCAAAGATGTCTTCCGCAAGAAAGGGAAACTGGAACCTGAGAATTCTTTAAAATGTGAAATAAACTGAAGCTCGGGACAGACCTAAAATAAATAGGTTTCAGACAAGTGATCACATACACACAGAGCAAATCTGTAAATTTGGCCTTTCTGTTTTGAAACATGATTCCTTTAAACATTTCCTTAAATGTTTGTCTTCCATTATGATAAACACCATAGCAAATCTGATGTTTTTAAAGAACAACATCAGAAATGCATTTAGAGACTGTAAAAGGTATTTTGTTTACGTGGAAATAACCAGTGAACGTCTGATTGGGTAGTAGCTCCCCCATGGTTCAGCAGCAGCTTTACATTTGGCACAAAAACCAACAAGTCCTCTCTACATATAGAGCTACATATGGAGGACAAGTATCGTGAGCTCACTGGTCTGACATGTAAGCAAAAGAACTGAGCAGCAGTCTGGGGTCAGGCTTATGAAGAACATAAAATGCCAGTCTGCTGCTCCGGTAGCAAGCACAGCAAAGGAAAGCGTTCTGGTTTATAGGCTAGTGGAGGAGACTTAGAAAAACAAAACAAAACACGAGGATTTTTTCTTTTTATGATTAACTATTTCAGCTTTTTTTTTTTTTTTTTTTTTTTCTGCGAAGTTAACAAGTATATTTCATACTGACTCTATGTACTCCCTCTAACTGCAGGTAGCAGTGTAACACAGACAGTGTTACGCAGTCTAAATTTCAAACACTTCATCTTCTGATCCCATCAGAAATAAATTCAGAAAGACGAGTTAACAAAAAAAGAAACACCTCTGGTTTAAATAAAATTATTATAGAAATGGACTAAGTATACTGGTGAATTATTGAAAACATGGAAAGGGAGAAAATATCATCGCTACCACAAAAAAAAAAAAACATACTTAAGAAAATGGCTAGCAGATGTTGCAAAGCTAAAATAAATACATGTTTGTTTTCTCTGTTCATTGTGAAATTTAACCAGACCTGTATTTTTTGAAAAATAAGTGTATCTAACGTGGGAAATACAGCAGGTATCCATGAGCTGTGAGTATGAAACTTAAACACCTTTAGACACACACAGAGGTAAGATCTTCACATTTTCCCAAAACAACAACAAAACCAACCAACCCAAACCACATACACAAAACAACAACAACAAAAAACCTCTTTCAAGAGCCTTTTTTCCCCATGATGGGAAAGAAAACCCTAACACATTACAGAATTGCATGAAACATTGCAAAATGTTATAGACTACTTGCCTTTTGAAACTTTTGTATTTATATAGTACTTTTTAAAAGCACTTAAAACATTAATGATTAAAATGAAAAAGAAAAAAAAAAAAAAAAAAGGTAAAATTAAGCCAGAATGTCTGTAACCTAGAACTTACTAAGTGTGATATTTTTAACTGCATATTCAAAAATATGCTCCTAAGTAATAAGAGCCATCATGGAATGATTCATAGCTTCATGCAAAAACATCCCACAATATAAATCTTGTTAACCTTTTGAAAATCCCCAAAAGCTCATTACAAAGCTGCTGAATCCTGGCATAACAAAACCTTATATTAAAGTATTTACTGTCCTTCTAAAAAGTCCATTACTAAAAGAAATAATACACTTGAGTTAGTCGGATTTTATCATGGTCTGGTGGAAAAAAAGAAGTGTCAGTCGCTTCTGTGAAATTAAATTATCCTAGGAAAATGATTATAGAAGTTGAGAAGAAATAATTTCTCAACTAATGTTACACAATAAACTACCGCCCCTCTGAATTAACAGCAAGTTTACAGGCTAATTAGCATTCAGTGAAAAGACTCATGAAGAAAAGGGGGTGTCTTTCCTACCCTATTCTCCCAGTTCTTGGAAACTACATACAACATCAGATACTGGCTTTCAGATGGATTTGTTTGCATAAAAGCTGGTTAATTTTCTTCTCCAAATGAGGGACCTGTTACAAGAAATGCTGCATATTACATTCCACTCATTGAGAACATGCATTTATGACATTTAAATGATATTCCCTAATGTAAGCACTTTATTTTATCATAATTCCTATCTTGATCTAACTTTACAGTCATTACCAGATAGAACAATGTGAATATTTGAGAGCAGAAGTCTGGGTCAATTATGAAACCAAACGCACTCCAAGTAAAATCAGAGGTAAATCCTGGCCTTACTGAAGTAAGTGAAAGAAAAAGTGAGAAAAAGTGCTGCCGACTTCACTGAGACCACTGCTGTGCTCCCTGCATTCCATCTGTATCTACCATGAAGGGGAAATGAAACTGAGTTACTGTATTATACAAATACTGTTTTCTGATTTTTAGACCATGTTCTTGAATTCCTTCTTTAATTCTCACTCCAGTAAATGAAGTAAGAGAGAGATCTGTCTCGGGGCTTGCCCTGCATCTTGGGAGAAAATGCACAGAAAGCTGCCTCCAGAGTTAGATTACTGGAAGTAAATAATGATACCAAAGCCAGAAGCTTCACTGGAGTGTTTAGACAGCAAGAACTTTGTTACGAACTATACCACATAGTTATCTGAAACTACTGCATCTTCCCAAAGAGAAAATATTACTAACTTTTAAAATTTTCTATTTTATTGTATAAATATATGGCAGAAAGAATTGTAGTTAATGCTGAAACAGGACTTATTTTTAAATACTCACAACTATTTTCCATGTGTTACTTAGTTGACAGTAATTACTGGTGTCAACTGTAAAGCTGCCGATGAACTATGGGAGTGCTACTATTCAGGCAGGCATTTTCCAGTTACTTCCATTAAAAAACAAAATAAAACAACTTTTCATTCCCCAAATGCATTACTGATGTTTTTTAAAAACATCAGATTCACTACAGCATTTCTCACAAAAGACTATGAACATTCAAAGAAATCAGGTTTCAAAACAAGAAAGCTAAACTTTCAGTTTTGCTTTCTTACATTTGTATGTGTGACAACTCATTTGAAAAATGTTTTATTTCAGGGATACCCCAAGCTCCAGTTTAACGAATTTGATTTCCTTTTATGATAAGATCACCCATCTAGTCGATCAAGGGAAACCAGCTGATGTGGTCTTTTTGGATTTCAGCAAAGCTTTTGACACGGTTTCCCATAGGATCCTACTGGACAAAATGTCCAGCATACAACTTAACAAACACATCATATGGTGGGTGAGCAATTGGCTGACAGGCAGGGCTCAAGGGCTTGTGGTAAATGGGGCCACATCAGGCTGGTGCCTGATGCCCTCACTAGTGGGGTCCCTCAAGGCTCCATTTTAGGGCCGGTCCTCTTCAATGCTTTTATAATTGATTTAGATGTAGGACTAGAAGGTGTTTTGAGCAAATTTGCCAATGACAACGAACTTGGAGGAGTTGTGGACTCTGTTGAGGGTGGAAAGGCCTTGCAGAGAGACCTGGACGGACTGGAGAGCTGGGCATGAAGTTTAACAAGAGCAAGTGCCGGGTCCTGTACCTGGGACGGTGCAACCCTTGCTGTACATATAGACTGGGCAACGAGACGCTGGGGAGCAGCCCCGCAGAGAGGGATCTGTGGGTTGTGGTTGACAGCAAGTTGAACATGAGCCAGCAGTGTGCCCTGGCAGCCAGGAGGGCCAACCATATCCTGGGGTGCATCAAGCACGGCATTGCTGGTCGATCAAGGGAGGTGATTGTCCCGCTCTACTCTGCGCTGGTGCGGCCTCACTTCGAGTACTGCATGAAGTTCTGGACACCACAGTACAAGAAGGACATTAAACTGCTGGAGAGTGTCGAGAAGAGGGTGACGAAGATGGTGAAGGGCCTAGAGGGGAAGATGTATGAGGAGCGGCTGAGGTCACTGGGCCTCTTCAGCCTGGAGAAGAGGAGACTGAGGGGGGACCTCATCGCAGCCTACAGCTTCCTCATGAGGGGGAGTGTAGGGGTGGGCACCGATCCGTTCTCTTTAGTGACCAGTGATAGGACCCACGGGAAGGGTGTCAAGCTGAGTCAGGGGAGGTTTAGGCTGGACGTCAGGAAGAGGTTCTTCACCGAAAGGACGGTGGTCACATGCTAGAACAGGCTCCCCAGGGACGTAGTCACTGCACCAAGCCTGTTAAAAAGTGACTGTACTGTGTGCTTAGTCACATGGTCTAAAATTTTGGATAGACCTGTGTGGTGCCAGGAGTTGGACTCGATGATCCTTATGGATCCCTTCCGACTTGGGATATTCCATGATTCCATGGTTATGAGAACTGACTGTGTCCATCTTGGACTTAGTGCTCAAACTGCAAGACATGTATTACGTCCAGCTCTTTGCCTACAGAATGATAGCTTTATCTCAGTGTTTGGCCAGCATAAGCATTAGGTGTTACATGTATAAAACTGTTAGGCAACTTTATACTGACAGGCGCAATGTTTACAAAACCCGTAGGTTGCACTTTTCACTTGTCAGTTTCTAATGTGATAGGGTACACAATATTAGGTGCTCATTAACTCCACCTGCATTTCTGTGTGAACTGTTTTGGTTACATGCTAAGAAAAAGCATGCATAATTTGGACTTCATTAACTCAGTATTTATTTTTCAGGTTATCTCTCTGCATGAAAAAATATACCTTGTGCATTCCTTTTGCTTTTTATTTTTCATTTCATGCACTTGAAAAGTAGGGGCTTCTACGCTTTTGAAATTCTTCTTTGTTTTCCATAACTTTGAAGTTCCCCAAACAATTTTGGAAAACTTGAACTCTCTCTTTCTTTAAAGCTCTAAGTACATACAAATACAGAGATGTGCCACTGATACATGAGACGTCAAAATCTGAGATGTCAAAATACACAAAATATTTTTCCTATGGCAACTGCAAAATGTAGTAGAGGTTAGCTTTACTACCAAGGGCCAAATTACACAATCTTCAGTCAGAAAAAGTTCTGTAGATTGCACAAGAAAATGGAGGCTTTTGGGCAGTGCCTACCAAGAGAAAAATTTTTACTGCAATAAAAAATGGAGCATGGGCAAAGCAATTATGTGTCAAAAATCAGAATACTACAGCCTATTATTTTAGGCAACTGGTTTGGTTTTGGATGCAATTCTGCTCTCTTATTCCAGTAAGTCAGTAACGGAATCTAAGCTTTCATTCTCATTCATTAGGGAAGGAGCCCTGTCTGGCTCCGGATTGTAGTATTTATGCAGTTTTTATAGTTTGAAAGATTTTTATTTCAACCGTGCTTCTTTTCATATTCACACTCATGTAGGAAATTTCATTCGTATAATGAGAAACAGAAAATATAAACTGCTCATAATGAAAAATGCTGGACATCTGCAGCTGTACCAACAGCCATCTTCTCCAGTGAACCTTTTTTTTTCACACTGTGATTATTTTCTTTGCACATATTTGATCTGCCCACTTCTTTCTAATGCAATGCCAAAAATGTAGGCTCTTCCAGTTAGTGTCTGCATTTCAGTGAGCTTAACAGAGCTTCGCTGCTCGGGTAAAGTCCAGAGGACAGGTCTGGTCAACACGCTAGCGGGAATTCACCATAAAACCCCACTCCACAGGAAGCTACATCCCAAACAGATAAGTGAAGATAGAGCAGGTACACTGCATTTCCATCCCCATCTCCTGCCATCACACAGCACAAGCTACTAATCATTCCCTCCAAAGCCATAGCAAAATTATGTCCTGTACTAAAAGCTCAAAAAGCAGTTATAAAATGAGACAAAAGAAAGCACATGAGAGAACTGTAGAGACTGTTACATGTCAGTGCTGCAAATTCTTCCAGAAATAATTGTTTCCTAAATGAAATTATCACGCTTAGACTGACTGCACAGTGATGTTAAAAACCCTGCAGTGGGCCCTGGCAATGAGGATAGCAATTCCCTCCCAACCCTCACGTGGTGTGATACTAATCCAGAGCCTGGCACACCTATCAAGGTTCAGGTAACTTTATTCCACCAAAAGCCTCAATGTCATCTGCCTCCATCTTATATTCATTTGCATCTAACTTCTGCTTCAAACAACAGTAAAGAAGCCATAAAACCAGAAGTCAAATATCACCTCTTTGCATTTTTTTTCCCCAAATAATTCATTTTATTATGTATTTACTAATATTCTGTTTTTCCCCATAAATTTTACTCTCCATCTCATATCTAAGGACTCAAAGCTTAAAAGACCAACCCTGTTGGTTAATACAGCTTTTATCATTTGCTGGTCAATAAAAAAGAATGGGAACGGAAAGGATATTTCATCTGCTCAGCCAGTAAAAATAAACTGTTCCTTAAGCAAAACACCAGGAATTCAGTCTTGTTTGTTACGATTTTCTCTACGTAGAACATGCTGCATTTTACAAGCAGGCTTTTAAAAGGTCCCATTTATGCATATTTCAAGAGATAAACACCATTGACAAACAGTCAGCAGAACATTTTCTTTTCTTATATGAATACTAAAACATGTTCTGGAAGTCTGAACCTCTCTATATGATATCCGTGTCATAACTGCATTTTTGTAGACACCCTGTTCTTGGATTATAATATATGTATTTTTTGACAAAGCTAATTCATGTATAGCCTTCAAACACTTTACAACTGACAGGGATAAGGTGGTGAAGGAGACCTAAAATGGTTAATGGCCATTTCACTCTGGATCTTCAGTCCACCTGCAGACCTGGTCAATTATTATCTAAAGAGTACTTTGTAATCTACGTAAAATGAATTTGACTGTCTCACGTTGAACCCCAGAGGATACAGCCACATTACAAAATAACTCAAACCAACCTACTCAGCAGAAACTGCCACTGTACTAGCAGCTTCAGCAGAAAAGTTGAAGTTCAAATGTGTGCAAAATTTAACTTGCTTTCTGAAGGAAAACCAAATAGGATGAGAGCTTCAGGGAGAAGTTGTTGGAGAAGATTACTGTGTCCCAATCTCTATGCTCTGGGTAGAGGAAAGACTTAAATTTCCAGCAATGTTTTCAGAACTTGTGAAGGCACTATTTTGCAGTCAATATTGAATAATAACCACTCCAGCAAAGCAAAAATTATTGCATAGATGCTCTTATGAAATATGATTACCTGACATACTGCTGGGAGTTATAGATATGTAATCATTCTTGTTCTTCTTCTGTCACCAATGTCACCTGCCAAGAAAAGGAAAAAATCTCACATGTAATACATCCATAAATGCAAATCTGTAGAACACCAGTAACATTTAAACAGGATGGAACATTTTGGATCTTGAGTACCATGGGGTTCATGTTTACTGGCTTAACACAGCCATATTAAATTCAATGCACCTTGCTAAACTGCATGAAACAATGAATCCAAGCCCAGGGTCCAAAACCTGGTGGACTGGAGGAGCTGAGGGTAACGGGGCTTTGAGAACAAGGTCAAAAAGCTGACAGCTGCAGAAAAAAAGTGCTTCTGCCCACTCTGTCGAACACTTTTCCCCATTTTTTTTTTTAGAAGTTCCTTTAATTTGGAACTTCAGGAACAAATTCTTTTCTCTTACAGTTTTTAATGATATAAGCGGATTATTTTCAGCTTCAGTAACAACAGAGGATTCAAAGGAATTAGAAATTCTCTGCCTACAGTTACACTGATTCTTCTACAATCATTTGAAAACCTATTAACTTTTACAAAGTTTTGAGACACCCAGTAGTCATTTTACTCATTTGGTAGAAAGATAACTTACATGTACTTCACTTTTCAAACTTGTAACTTAACTTTTGTAACTTGAACGATGGCATCTTCTATTTTATTAAAGTGACAACTGTAGCTGTGAGGACCTAGATTTGCTATCCTAAATTCGTGGGTTTAATACTTAGACTGTCTTCTTTCTTGTGTCCATACATGTATTGTGTGCACTGAAAACCACCGATACCAGTTGCAGCATCTTCATTCAGCAGTAGGTGTATTTACAGTAGCCGTACTGCTTTTCAGAGAGGTTTCACAGGCAGAATTTCCTCATTCGGGCATCTCAGCCCAAAATACAGAGTCCAGTTTGATGATCCCAGCTCTCTCTGTGGTTTTAGGACAGACAAATCCCACCCCAGCAGACACAACCCTCCAGGTACTGCTCCAGTACAGAGCCAAAAGCTAATTAGAATTTTTAAACAAGAAATCCTGTGCCTACAGCTGACCCTGCTGATGGCATTGTAAAACAAGTCAACCTCTTTTGATCACAAACGTGAGGAAACGTGTATCTTTTCATGTTAGCATGGAACTGACATTTTGTAGAGTAGGAAGAATCTCTTTGATTGCTCTGAACATTTTAACAATCTGTCTTCTTTCAGTTCTTTATTTCTCCCTGTACATTCAGCACCACAGCCCAGTCCATATTTCCTCTCAGCCACTGTCTTTTCGCACCAGGAGCGTTTCCCTTCCTCGTCCTTGAAATAAGTATCTTCCCCCAACAGCTGGCCGAAAGGACATCGGGCGCATCTGCTCTACTTCGACACAAACTACGAAAACCAGAATTAGAAAGCAGGTGAACGCCAGCGACCGCATGTACCATATAATTAATGTATCTGGGACGCAGCCTGGCAGTTTCACCTCAGCTCATCGACCCCCTGCAGCCCGGCGGGAGCACAACAGCGAGCCCCGCCGGGAGGGAGCTCGGCCGCGCCCCGGGCACCTGAGGCAGCGCCGGGAGCAGCCCCACGAAATGGCGGCGGGGCGCCCTCCACGCCGCCAGGGGCTCGAGGCGCGGCCCCTGCCCCTCACACCCCGGCCGCTCCTCGCCCCTCTCCTCGCCCCGGGGGACAGCAGGCGGCCGGCTGCCCGACCCTTCGGGGCCAGGCGCCGGGGAGAGCCGTGCCCTGCCCGCCTGCCCTCCCACAGCCGGCCCCCGCAGCCACCCCCGGCCCCTCCGGAGCCGGCCCGGCCCCGCGGCGCGGCGCGGCGGCTCCCTCTGGCGGCCCCGCGGGAGCAGGGGACCCCTCCGGGCCGGCGGGGGGCTCCGGCTTCGCCCCCTGCTCCGAAACCCTCACTGAGCAGCCCCTCCTCCCTCCGTTTTTTAATTTGTTTTTTATTTTTTCCCTTCCCATGCAAATCTCGACCTTCTGAATTAACAGCTCTGTTGTCTTCCCCGTGATTTATTCCCCATCTCTTCCATCACTTTATGCCTCGTGACATTAACCAGGCAGATCTGGTAAATCTTTGAGCTAAATTAATTGCTACTCCAACATTCAGCATTGCTTCACGCTTTAAAAAAAACAAACAAACAAAAAAAAAAAGTAAAAAACCCCACAACATACAAACCTTATTGTTTACTCTATTTGTAAAGCTAGTGAAAAGTAAAACCTACTGAAAGTTTTACAGCAGAAACTGCTAAAATATCTTCCAGCATACACGCTATAATGTATTTTTATCGCCTTGTCTTTCCTTCCAAGCAAACTACTCGAGACTCTGTCTGGGCTCATCTCAGAAAAGACAGCATCTCCTTAAACTCTTAGGGGAAAAGCAAATACTCTGCTTGATATTTGCCATGTACAAACAACACAACCAGAGGCAACAAGATTTTTCTTTTGCTACTGACATCTTGTGGAACTTCATAATCCTTTACAGTCTGTCAATCAAAAGCGTAAAGAGGATACAAATTTAGATCAGGCCCCCAGTTATAACCAGAATCTGACCCACCCCACCATGTCATGGGACCCCAAGAACCTCAACAATAAGCTATTTCCCAGAATTTAATTGTGGTTTGGTGACTCAGTGACACACAAGCGCTCTTGAAGTAAACAATTGACTGTTTTAAAGAAAAATTCTGCCCCTCCTGTAAATAATTAGTTACTAATTGTAAAATTATTGTTTTTGTGCCAATCTATTAAAAATGAGAGGGAAAAAAATGAGAAATATAAAGTTCCTCAATGAATTTTGTATAAAGAGAAAAATTCTAGCCATCCTGGGAGTTTTGCCATTTTTCCTGATGAGACCAGGATTTGGCATGAAGGCAGTTGTCACTTGTGTAAAAAAACTAATTATGAAATAACTGTAGGAAAATATAGTCTTTTGTTTAAAGCATTATACCAACATATCTGGCTTTGGCACAGTCTTCCTGCATCCCATGGCTCGAAACGGAGAGTGTAGATCCTCTTTTTCTCCTCCCATCTGTGTATAGAAAATGAATTTAGTGGAACTGGTTGTGGTGGTACTGTGTGTATCTAGCAGCACCCTGAGCAAGCAGATCTCCACTAGGTCAATTCAGCAACTGCCAAAGTAAACATAGTGAAAGAGCCCACTTGTAATACCTGCTGCGTACCTGACAGTGATTTTAATAAACTTTGCAAATGTATAGGAAATGCTTTCAAAAGTATGCTTTTATCCCGCACTTCATATGCCAGAAGTAATTTCCTATTTTTCCTTTAAAGGAAGGTGGCAGATCAGTAGAAACATTGACTATTATTTAATGTATTTGCCTATTATTCTGTAAACTACTTGTCCATTTTTGTATCCAGAACTTGGGCTGTCTTCTGAGTACCCAGCATGGTGCACTACTTTACCCGAGCAAGAAGAGTAGGCAGTATCTACATTAATTATAGCAGTTTCCCCTTGAAGGCATAGATGCGGGTGGTGGTGGTAGAAATCAGATTCTTTTTCAGAGTCTACAACTAAAAAATCTGTGACCAGACAGGACTGGGAAGGAGTCAGATGAGTCACTGGCGAGGCCTCTATCACATCAGGCCAATCATTTCTGGGAGTCTTCACAGACTTTGCAGATTAAGTTTCTCTCTTGCCAGAAGTGACAGAATTTTTGTGTTTAAGCTTTGATAAACACCACAGCGAGCAGTGTTCATTAGATTATCTTTTATGTGTTGAGCACTTGTTTGCCCACAACAAGCTAGCCAAGGTCTCATGGCTCTGAGTCACAAGCCCTGAGCATGCAGGACTAAGTCCTGAGCTTGTCTTAGCATCCCGCGTGATCTCCCTGCCGGACAGCAGCAGCTGGGCAGCGTGCTCCGTCTCCATCACTGGAGTTCAGCCCCAGTTCTCTTCTTATTTAACAAAGCAGTCCTCACATTCACACTGGATACCTCAAATAGTAGCAGCAAAACAATCATTCCATTCTTAACTGAGTTGTGCTTCTGACATACAGCCCTGTACTAAGAATGTTCCTATTTTGTCACAAATCATAACCAAAAGACCCATCTTTGAGATCTTAATCTTCCCCTGGCCTGAAAAGGTCATATTTGAAATTCATTCTCAGCCTTTGGCCTTCAATCCAGCAAAGATGTCAAGCTGTATTGCCAATTATTGTGCTTACTTTCTTCTCCCATAATGAAAGGTGATTAACCAATTAACATTAATCACTGTGGTTAAGTGTTCTCCCACTCTCACCAGGTGTCTCCTCCTTCATACAAATGCATTGCATTAACCTAAGAGTACACAAAAGAGTTGTGCTGCTCTGGCTTGAGGATCTTATCATCCCTGCCCCTTTGCTTCAGCTGTCGATAGAGGCTACCACTCTCTGCTAGGCCAGTGCCATGGCAATTCTCTGGTTTGAATCCTGACTCCTGTCCACAACATGAACCACGCACTTCTTGGCAAGCCTCAGACTTCCTTTCCACATGTTTTTTTTCCAGACATTACATAGGAGAACACAGGGTGCGTTTACATATTATGGCTAGAAGACTATGAGGAAATGGGAGATGGTGAGGGAAGCAGAGACTAAGAATACAGCAGAATAACTGCTGTATAAGAAGCAAGATATTCTTATTTATAAGAATAAACAGAATAACAAATAGTGACAACTAGAGAGAGAGAAAAAAAGTGCTAAATAAGCAAATTCTAATCCCTTCTGGTTGGACATTCATGTTTTTCTGAAAACATCTTTGATTGACTCTTGAATCTGAAGGTGCACCTGGAGGCCTTAGCTGAAATCAAATTACAGGCAGGTGGATCTTCCCTAGATGTTCAAAAAAATGGAGAGAAAAACAAATGTAGGTCTTTAATTCTGTTATGTTCATCTCTTGATTTTTTTAGAAGTCAGCTCATGAATGCATGAGATACACTAGTATGGCATCTGAGGGCATCCGACTGATCACACAAATACATGCCTTACTTAAGGGAAAAATAATCTGAAAGTGAGCCAGAAGGGAGAGGACAAAATTCTTGCTAAATCTCAGATATGTAAGTAATAACATGAGTAATAGTCAAAGACAGTAACCAGTCAACATTTTGGGATTTAGGATCCTGACCTCTATGAGGATGTGACAGAGGACATCATAGCCTTCATGGGGATGTGCTCTTGTACCTCTGAGCAGAAAATTCACTTGAATAAGCCCTGCCCTGAGCCCAGTCACCTCCATGCTGACCCCAGCCTTTGCCTTTTCAGCATTTTTTCTCACACACCTTTTCCAAGAAGTGGTTTTGTAACATGCTCAGGAAGCATGGAGGAAAGCTCCAGCGCCATCAGACTGCGTGCGCTGGGATGCCATCCCCTCCTACTCTGCCCTGGCATGAGTTATGGCTCTCTTGTTTTTCTTGGGGACTATCTCGGCTTTGTGGTGCTGAATTACTGGATGTGTCATCTGTACTTTTTGTTCTGCAAACTCCCTCCATGAAAGCTTCTCTCACTTCAACTTAATTTTTAGTGAAAAATCTGAACTAACAACCTCAGGAAAAATGACAAGGTAGTCTATAGGCTGTATTGATGACAAACTGAACTTTTAAATTTATTTTCAGCATGTAACAGGAAAGCAAAATTCATATTTCTGGAACAGAGTAATACACAGAATTTTGTACTGATACATATTCAATAGAGAATACACTAGGCGGTGGCTTATGGTACATAATACCTGTATGAGCAAGCAGTATCTTTTCATTTGTAAAATACACCAAACAACTGTGCATCATATAAAAGAATAAAAATCTATAGTCTTAGAGATGAATTTAATGAAATGTATCCATCAGAACTGGCTTGTAGACACAAGTTCAGAAGCAGACTTTTATTCATGCTTTTTATTGCTAGCCTAGTTCAAGCCACAAGGATATTTAAAAAAGTGCAATAAAGTACAAAATCAAAAATTAAGTGCATTATCCACATAAACATTTGCAGTCTATCCTCAAAGGCTTTATCAAAAAGGCAAGGAGTTACTAAGTTTTCTGATATGATCATTCAGTAGTTCCATGTAATCTTATTTTTCTTTCTCACCCAGAGCTGTTACTGATTTTTTACCTTTCAGCTAAGAATTTCCTATTTTAACTTGCTTCTTAAGCACTCTAAAAATTGCTGAGCACTAGAAAGCCAAGATTATAAAAACTCTGCATCAGTCAGGATCTGACCACAATATGATATGTGCTCAACAGTGTGCAGGCTTCGGCAGCTATTTTACAGCATAAAAGCCGGAAAGTTATTATATGCAGACAATGAGTCTGATAAGTTATAATTGTAGCCTCACTGCTTTACAGGTTTTTGAAAGCACTTGGGTTTCAACAAGCAGAACTGCAGGGTGAACAATGTTAATGCAGATAGATGAAATAATTCCTCTTGTAGTCCTACACCAGTGAGGCTTCAGTTCTGGCATACTGTGTGCAGGACAGGCTGAATAACAAAGCCATGGTGCTGAACATTACCTGCAGCAAATGGAGGTGTCCCAGCAAAATGCTGAACTGCACTGCAGCAAGATAAACGTCTTTTTTATGTTTCCACCAGAACCTAATGTTTTATTACATCCCGGGCAATGTATCCTTTTATAAACTAATGGAAAATATAATAATAAATGGTTTTATTTTGGCCATTAAAGAAAAGGCTGCACAACAGGGTTAGTATTTAGCATTTCAGTCAGTTCTCCAGTAGCCTGACCACACCAGAAATGCAGGCACATAAGAATGATGAAAAATATGCAGGGGAAGACTACAACCTTACCTTTAAACCACCATCAAGCAGAAAACTGAGTTAGTGATCTCTCTTTCACCCACCATTTCTAGAAACAAAATGTTATCTCACTCACAAAATACCCCCAAGCACTTATAATTGATCATCACAGCGTGGAGCTGTTGACTGGCCCTACAATGCATGCACCCTGAGATACCTGCTTATGTTCAGCTCAATACTGTGTCAGAGCAGTGCAACATTGCTTCCTCTTTACTTTACTTCGAGCCATTGCAGAAATGTCTGCAAGCTTCTGTACCTAGCACTTCACTTTGGCCTACTGAATGTGTACACAGGAGGGCATAAGAGGAGCACAGAACCAGAGGCAGCTCTGCCTAGCCACTGCTTTGATAACCACTGTTTTGCTTTCACAAACCACCTCTCTTAAAATTTAGCTCCTTTCACAGGAGCTGCGTCTCCTATGAGGTTGCCACTGATCAAGGAGTCTTGCAAGCTGCATGAACATCCTCCTACAGCACAGAGGAATTACAGGCAGCACAAACCCCCTCCACTCGCTTTTGCTGTTGTTTGTAGTGGGGGTGATGAAAACTTCATACCTCAGTGCCTATCATATTGAAGCTTAAAAAAATAAATAGGATATTTGGAGAATTAATGCCAAATATTCCCTCTGTGGGACTTGTTTAACATGACATGTTGCAGTGAAAGCTAAAACAGATTTACAAAAGAGTAGCTGATCTGTAACTGTACACTGGGAGATGTTTATCGTTGGAGATTTAGCCTTAATTCAGAAAGACCTCTACATACTTGCTTAAATATCCAGTTGAACGAGGATCTTGCAGGGCTAATGAGGACAGAAAAGTAAAAGGGATTGCATAAAAAGCCTCATATTTAAGTGATTATTCCTGT
This sequence comes from Anas platyrhynchos, assembly GCF_047663525.1. NCBI lineage: Eukaryota > Metazoa > Chordata > Aves > Anseriformes > Anatidae > Anas > Anas platyrhynchos. The sequence continues at coordinate 119,617,186 of NC_092588.1, read as the reverse complement.
GTTTTTTGAAAAGCCTTTGAGACACTTCATGCCTTATATGTTCATTGTCCTGTGTATGGGAGTTTCATTCAGACAACAGCTTTGACGTAAAACTTTTCTTGTTTTTCTGTTTTGTTCTGTCAACTCAGGAAACATTAGCTCTCACTGAAATTTCAACAAGGGACAGTTTATCTTTGATGCTAATTTCTCCTATTACTCATTGTGAAGCGTGTATTAGATGGTTGTCTTGAGTTACCCAGTAAATCTCTACAACTGATTAACTGAAGATAAGACCAAAGATACTAAATTTCAAAGACTTCTATTGAAACTGGTGATTTTCCACTCTCAATTTGATATGAATTAAGAAAGATGATTTCTAAATGTCAGGAGAGGAGGTACATGTATGAATCTTGCTAACAAAAACAAAATTTGTCAATGCATCATATATGTGCAGTGCCTAAAACAAAAACAAAACAAAACAAAAAAATCAGTGAAGCAGAAACAAATATATTCCAAACCAGAAATGTCACTCTCCTGGATGGAGATAAGCATTACCCTAAAGATTGGTACTGGCATTTGTCTGAGCTATTTTCAGGGGTTCAGATATGAACAGCAGAATTAATGCAGCTTTAGGCTTTCTGCTTTTTCTTAACCAGAGCTTTAGAGGTTCCCCACTTGGTTTCAAAAAGAAATTCTTAATAATGAAAAATCATTGCCTATATTGCAGTCCTTGAGTTACAGTCTGCAAATATAGAGAAGTTTGCAGAAACCCTTGGAAAAGAAAACAAGAGATGCGGTTACAGCTATGGATTTAGGCTCATGAGTTTTGCATGTTGCGTGACTTGATGAGTTTCCAAACCTGAATCTATTCGTCCTAAAAACTGATAGCCAAATTGCAAAACCATCAAATTCTGAAATGTTCAGCACAGATTCCAGACCTGAAATGCATAGCTTAAATTCAATTATAACTGGGGAAAAAATATAAAGAAGCTTATTTTCAACAAAATTAAGGTAACGGATTCAAACAAGAAGTCAGATGTTTTTTGAAATGCATATCCCTAATCAATTGTAGGGGGATAAAGATGAGCTAAAAATCTGCTCAGATTGTTTCCCAGTTTCTCAAGTCAAATGGGTGGTCCCAGAGTGTTCATCTACCACTGAAGAAGCAGCTCAAAAGAAAAGTGCGTTAAAAAGAAGTTGGAAGAATGTTATGCACCCAAAGAGGACAGCACCTTTCTGGATGTGAACGCGCAGGCCTTATGTCAAGCAGTAGGGCAGCACAAGGGAACACAGGAGATACAAAGAAGCATCAATTGCAGAAGAGGAAGGACAGACAAGTACAGTTAAATGATTATGGGACTGGACTGACATGTATCAGTTCAGAGTTAACTATGGCTTGGCCAAGTGACAGGAAAGCGAGCACATGATGACCATGTTCAAAAGACAACATGGGATGATGGAAGAATGTGACTTATGGGAAATTCAGTTAAATTATGCTAATGGTTACTGGTGGACATGTAATTAGGTTAGAGGGCAGCTATATTTAAAAAGTATTCCTGCCTGGTTTTAATTGATATTTTGAAATGGAGAAGCCCATATTGCTATTTCTGAGGTTTACCCAAAAGCTTATTTTTCAAAAGAAAAATTCAATGACTTCAGTAACAATTAGGCTCAAGTTGGAGAAACCTTTCTGCAAACATTCCCTCTGAAATTTCAAAATACAAAACACATGTTTTATACATACATAAATATATTTTATAATTATTATAGATAAATAAAGAGTTTCAAGTTACCTGGCAATAAGCTGGTGGTCATAAAATATGAATGTATTAAAACTATCTAAATGCCCATTTGCTTATGGTTTTGGGCAGATGGGAGTCATGGAGAGAAAGAATGATACTTGCGAAAATGAAGTAAAAGCTCTTATTTTGCTGATTTTAACAGAAAATTGCTTTCACCCTCTCTAGCAGGGTGCAGCATTGCATGAAGTTAACTGGATTTCAGCTGAGGATTTTCACAGGTCAGAAGTTACCCTGTTCAAAGTCCTATCCCTTTTTAGCCTCACTTTCTGAGAACAAACACATTATGGCATATTTCCAACTAAATAATTCACTCATTTAATTTAGGCAGAGTTTTCCTAAGAGGTGTGCTCTAATCTCAACCACTCTTCAAACTGTTTTTCCTGACCTCACTGGGGCCCAGTACACATAGCAGAGAGGACTGCTACTACTATTGCTACTTCATCTCTTCATCTCTGAAAAGGCATATATCTTAGCACAACGTAGAAGCGTTATGGATACAAGCCTACTTTTGGGTGCAGGCTGGAAACAAACCACACAGCCCCAGTGTTAACAATGGCCTTTCAGTATGTCTGATAAAACAGTGATTTTTTAAGCCTATCTTCTTGTTTGCTGCCTCATTTGCAGCTAACAATAGCAGAATCAGTCCCAGAAATTAAAAGAAAAAGTTTAATCGCTGATGATTTCGCTATCTCTCCCAAGCAAAGAACAAAAGTCCACAACCTTTTAACCTTTTCCATCCTATTTGCTAATTACTTATTTTGTAATTAACCCATTATGCATCTGTCATTGTATTTTAAATTAAATCACTTTAATTGCTAGTAAGTAGGATCTATTTAGCTCCTGGTATGGTTGCATGGGGTCATGAATGTGGAGCTGCTGAAACAGTTACAGGTGGCTCTCTGCAAAACTGCTGAAGTTGCTTAAGATAAAGACGAGTTAAGCTGCTTTCCTTAGTTGATTTAACGTCCAATGGCACATTTGCGATGGAGAAAAGTTTACTGCAAATATCAGGGGGCATTTTTTTTACTCCTTGTATACATACATCGCATTGGGCACTGTTTTGTTTCTTGAGGGATGGAAAGGAAAACACAATTAATTATAACTTTTTCAGTATTTAGGTCCTCACATCAGAAGAAAGGCACTAAGGAGTGCGTGGTATATGTTTTAGAGAATGGCAATATGAATTGGCAAGGTCAGTCTTCCTTTTAATACTACGGAAAATTAAGAATCTAGTACTGATACCTTGGAAGTGAGAACGTGTTCCCAGCAAGAACAAGTCCACACCTTTGCTAAGTTACCTAAACATAACTATGGGTTACCTCCATGGGCAGCACACCTGGGGGTCTCACCTTGTCATGAAACAGGAAGCCAAAGTGGTGACTTTAAAACTCATAACGAGGAGCCTTTGGAGAGCCTTCAAGGACATCACAGCCTGTCAGCAAGAAGCCATCAAAAGCTCAATAAATAGTTAAACTTGTGCAGAGCTGAATGATGACATCAGAAAGCTTACATTTGATTAGGAGAGAGGAATAGGGGCAAAGATGCAGCCATGGAATTAAATTATGACTCAGATGTTCCTGATAGCTGTATTCTGAATATGCTTAGCATTATATGACCCATCTTGAAATGATGGGGATCTGAGCAGGCATGCTAGAAGCTCGGACTGATAGAGAAAACCAAATTACCGGAAGATAATGACTTAGGAAGTGGACAGCTCTGAGGGCAGCCTGTGCGTCAGTGCGCTGAGACAGTCTCACACTGGACACAACCCCAAAACAGGCCCAAGCCTCCAGGAGAGTAGCAGGGAAAGAATGAGGAGGGAGCAATTCAGTTGTAAAGCCCTACTCTTCGCCCCTTACTATGTTTGAGGTTTGAGGTGGACATTTTCAATTTTTCTGGTCTGCCAGCCATTGGCTTGGTACCCTCAAATCTTTCCAGCTTCACCATTGCCTGCATTCATCCCCTATCAGAGGTAATGTATTGGTACCTTGGGTATATATTTATCAAAGCAGTAATGTATGAGCAGACACTTCCCAGAGAACACACCAAAAATTGTATGAGGGAAATCTTATCCACCCCCTTCATTAAGCTTATTAAACTCTCAATGCTACACTGCCCTAGTACTTCGTGATGGCTTCGTGACTGAGGTCTCACCAGGGTGTCAGTCTGAGTTTCTCCGCTTTCCCGAGTTAGCAGGGCGGACTACACTTTTCTTTCAAACCACAGTTCCTTTCTCTCCCCTTCCTTCAAGCCTTTTTCTCCTCCTTTCTACGTTACCCTCATCTCTTCTCTCCTTCTTTTCCAGTTCCTTGCTGTGTTTGTACGGATGTGTAGCAGGAAAGCTGCACGGTGTGTCTCTGAAGGAAATCAGACCTTTCTGCCCCGTCCCAATACCAAAGGCCAAAGCCACAGCCCCAATTACTCAATGTTTGTCTACTGCTCATATGTACCTGTCACTGGAAGAATAAATCCTCGACGAACATAGCTGCTACCAGGGGTGATCACCATTCAGAGAGAGCTCTCTTTTAAGATACCAAACACAAGTGACTTTCAAAGGTTAGCAGGAAGACACTGAGTCTGACCTGGAATGAAGGCCCCGGAGCAAGGAGCAATAAAATGGGGTGTGCACCCAGCAGTGCAGCATATTGGACACATTAAAATATTTTAGAGTTTTCTGTTCTAAAGCTCTATATAAATGTATTGCACAAGACATGATGGAAATTGGTACTTTTTCAGTGGATTTCATTCCTGCATTTAGTGTCATCTCTATTTAACTAACACGCAGTTTGATTTTAGCCAGGCACTCAGGGACGGCTTTTATGCCTCTTGTCTCTGAAGGAGATGCAGAACGGGATGTCATCTCTGCACTGCTGATAACAGGCTTCCCCTGATTTATCTCAGCAGCATCACGTGGATATTGAAAAGGACAGTGGAAATTCTTGATCCCACAAGTGATATGCCTGATGGGAATTACATAGAATATCTGGAACCATGCCAAAAAAGCACCAGGGACATCCTTTTCCTTTCTGCAGTGTACTGAGCAATAAAATATTAAAAAAATGACACACCAATCTAAATTAAGGATGTAGGCAGCCTCCCGTCCAGTGATGGGAAGGAGCTAATCTATCAGAACAATTTTAGAATTAATCAGTTTCATAAGTATTAATATATGGATCTAATCTACATTCAATGCTATCCAAATTACCTTGTGCTGAAAGAACAAGTTCTGTATAATGAAGAGAAACAAATGAAGCTCAGAGAAAAATAATTAAAGCTGGGAATTGGAGTGGGAATTGGAGTCAGCACTGCTTTGTGTTCTGTGTTGAAAATTTATTCTTACAGTAACCCAGCTTCCTCATCCAAAGGTGGAGATGATAACACTCACCTAAGTTCCAAGAGTACGCCACTGAGATCTACAGATAAGCCATCAGGATTGCTATTATTAATATTGTGTATACTTGGCATGCTATTCCCCCCTCCTTTGTTAAAAAAACAAAACAAACTTCAAAGCACTTTCACAGATTGCATTTCTGGTCTACTTTGTTTTGGGGATTGTTTTTAAGAATAACTTTTCTGAAGTCTATAATTTATTTACTACATTTGGGCATATCTTTTGCCACTGACTTTAATTCTATTTTACAGCTTATTAGTTTTATGAGATTTTGTTCTCTTTATGATGTGGAAACACGGTAGCAGAGTGTTTGAATGAACACCAGTTTTACTAACCAGCCAGATTTAGCAGGCTATTTCTTGTTGTATCCTATAAACACAATGAGCAGCCAATCTGATATTTAATGATGCAAACCATAAGCAGAGGTACTATTCTGTGCCAAGATACAGTATGTGGCAATTGCAAAAGATCATAGTGAAATTTCTTTGGAGAATAAATAAAAAATAAAAAAAGAGCATGTAGTTTCTGACTTGTTCTTTTGTGGGAATCAAAGCCAGGTATCTTTAGAATGAGAAGCAAATAAATAGATTAATTAGAAAGCCCCCAAAGGTATTAACAGAACGAGAGAAAACTTCTTGTCCCTTTAATCTTTGGAAAGTAACTGCAACCAACTGTGCTTTTTATGGGAAAAAATTATAAGAACAGGATTCACAGATTTATTTTCCTGTTCTGCCATCAACTAGCTGTCATTCAGACTTTGGACTGAATGATAAAGCAGTTCAATTTTAAAAGGTAAACAAAAAATGTATTAGCTTCTAAGATTATTTTACTTGTATCTTTATTAAGATTCTTCAGTAACTTCATCAAGTTCTTTATAATGACTTAGAATTAGGATTTTCTTTGATTATGCCCTACTCCATTTCACAAACCTTCTTAGTATCTCTTACAAGTTTTTTTTTCTTTCTTTCTTTCTCTCCTCTCTCCTTGAAAACATCTCTGTGCATCTGTACTAAGTGAGATTTTTATACCATTAGGATTTACTGAACAGGCACAAGAACTACAGCTTTATTGTTCATGGAACATATTGAAGTGCTGTCCTTGCTCACATACAGACAATAAAAAGAAACAAGTCTTAAAAATTCAGAATGAAAAAGCAGAGTTCCCAGTAATGACCCGACATACAGTTCTTGAGTGCTTTAAGTTGACAGCACTGGATCATTGAAAATATTTTAGTAATACAGAAATACATCCTCTCCTGAACAAACTGACATCACTATAATCCATCAATTTGCAGGAATTCACAACCACACAGGGCCTTATTTCTCAGCTATTGTGGTCAACAGCTATAGCCAAAATACGTGTCTCTCTTCCAGTCCTCTTTTTTTCACTCATACATCCGTTGACTACATTTTAGGTCTATTTCTTCATTTCAGTTTTATTCATCCTTGCGCTTGTTGTAGTTATGGGCTACAACTCATGAAAACCCTACGGAGATGTAGAAAGAAATACTCTGTTCAATTCTCCAGGACAGATTTAAGCTGTCACTGTCAGCACCAGGATATCTGTCAGTATTAGTCATCCTGCCAGCATTAAGATAATAGAGAAAAGATAAGGGTCTGTTCTACAGCCCACAGAAGCAGAGGGAGTCTTTCTATTGACGTCAGCTATTTTGTACCACGTTCCTCTAGCATGGATTAGGACACAAAGAGTAGCTCCTCGTGCCAAATTCCATACTTACTTCTTCATGTGCACTCAGTTTTATTGAGCAGACTCAATAAAGTCTACTGGGACTGCCATTCCTGCAACCTTTATACAACTTTTACCTTACTTTATGCAGTCTATCTGGGCGAGTAGCCAGGCCTTCATATTTTACAAAGGAAAGCCTTTTCCTCTGCCAGTCTGAGTTTATTCCTTTGCCTCGCTTTTACTTGCTGTACTTCTTTCACCAGGTTCAAAGAGGTTGGTCCTTTGTTGGGTAATGTACCCTTTGGAAGCAGCAAAACTAGCAGCGATGTGGCTTTTTCAAAGTCAGGCCCAAAATATTTGTCCACAGGACTACCTCATTTAGGGACATTACCTCTAGGGACAAAGCTGCATGCCTGCCGAGCACCATGGCCCAGCTCTTTTTTGACACCTTGCCAAATTGGCTCACGCCTCTGGTTTTCAAGCGAGCTGCTGCCCTCAGCTGCACATCACGTGGCAGCCAACGATGCTCCAGCCACCGCTCTCTCAGTCCCATTGCCATACGTAAGGTTTCTTTTCTTTCTGATGCTGGAAACAGATGTGGATCCCAACCCACCCCTACCTTCAACGTCCACCCCAGGGAAGATGTTGGGCAGGCAGAGCAATGCTGCCCCTGCCCCTTGTGAAGACACCAGCCAGCTGGGCAGGCTGGAGCAACTACAGATGTGACACGATATCTATGGTGTCTGAAACACAAACTGGGGATGCTGCAGTGGTGGTGCCCATGCCAATGCTGACAGCATCAGCCTCTTCCTGACCTCACCAGCCAAAGGAAACACTCTCCCACCACCCTTGTGTCATCTCCCCAAATGGCTGCAGCTAAACTGATGGAGCCGGTGGCACTTTTACATTGGCATAGCTTCATACATATTAGGGACGTTGCCAAGATAATATCACCAGCTAGAAGGGGATGATTATTTTTCTGTGCCTCTACACAACATATGCATGCTGGCAAAATCATCAGAAGTCACTTCACTGCTCGCCTAGTCACAAAGGAGTTAGCGCCTTCAAATTAAATAAGCAGCAGAATGGGTAATGAAATTGAATTGTGCATATTTCTTCACAAAAAAAAAAAAAAAGCTATGTGAAATTATTGCATTCTTATATTGTAGCATTATATTTTTGTGGCAATAGAGAGTTGGTGAAAAAAAGCTGTTTCCTTTCAGATTCTGTTTTTCCACTAGCACTTTTTAAAAATAACCTTTAGATCACTTTCCAGTTAGTTTCATGCAGACACAATTTTCCTTGCAAGTATTACTGTCTTTACATACTGCACAAATTAAAGGAGTACATAACATATTATCCTCAGAGATACACAAAATCAAAGCTCCCCAGCTCAGAACATAGACCACTGATGCTAATCAGTGAAATAACCAAGGCTTAGATTTACAGCAGACAGATATGCTGCTTGATTGCCAGCTAGACTTCTGAATTTTTGCTTCAAAGATGAAGTGAGATACCAGAGAGGAAAAATAATTTGTCTACAAGTGTCAGTATCCTCCAAAATAAAAGGGGCATCCTACAAGAAGAAAGATGGACTTTTTCAGTAAGGGGAAGCCTTAATAAAATCCAGAGACCAGCTTGCTGAAAGAAATCTGACTGGCTCCGCACCAATTCATCCACAGTGGATGTAAACCCAGAAACTTCACTAAGCAGATCATCTCTTACTCACTGCAGAGTGTTTATGAAAAACAATTCCCTTTCCTCCGACACCGTGACTGAATAGCACCTCCTGCATTTATCTCACATTTGCATTTACAACAGAGGAAAGCAGTACTGAATGCTACAGATCAAAGAGTCGCACAAAGCAGTGGAGCACTGGAGAATCCAGCCACTCCTAAGAGGAATCTTGGATACTGGATATTCACAATTGCCAGCATTTTTTTTTTTTTTTTTATTTTGGTTAGCAGCCTACTAGAATATTTAACAATACAATAGATTCTTTTTTAAACACGCACTCATGATGAATATTTTATACATAGTCCACTTTTCAATAGAAGTGAAATTCTGAACCGCTACAGAAAAAGCTCCATTTGCTGGTATTTGTGCATTATTGAAACAGACAATAGTTTGGAAGTTGGTTGTTGGAAGAACAACCTACATGCAGTGTCAAAAAATCACATTTACAAGCTAAATAAAGTAAAACAACCTGCATCCATTTTTTTTTTTAATTGTTGTATGAGGGAGAAAACTTTCAACATGCAGGTCGAACAACTTTTGTTTCTCATTAGAAACTACTGAATTCCCAAGAGATTTTTAAATCAAAGAAATCAAACAGAAAAAAAAAATGTTGCACTGATTTCATTTCAAAAAACCCAACACATTGAATATATGGGTGACTGCCCATCAACAGATGAGATTTGCAACTGAAACACTCCAACTCTGCAAAAAGTAAAAACTGACAAGCAGTCTGATCCTGAATCACAGCCTGATCCTGTTCCCATTTAACTCGAGAGAACTTCTACCCACTGTTTATATTCTTTCACGGAAAAGCAGTGAGAGCTTAAGACAGCAGGCAAGGTAGGCAGCAGCCTGGAGCAGAAAGCTGCCTACACCACCCAGGAGAAGATGGAGTGCGGCGCTCATTTGCAATTCCATAACCCTTACTAGCACACCGTCTCGCAACTCAAATGCACTCAAAGGCCTTCATCTGAAATTTTACAAGGATTTGAGCACATATCAATGACAAGTCTCAGCTGTTCTGGAATTGGATAGCTGATTTCTGCAATACACTTAAATTTTTTTTTAATACCACATACTTCACCCCTTGAAGAAATCAATGCTTTTACGTATTCACCAAATAATCCCTCACTCAGTGCTAGGGATTATTTGTTTCTCTCTGTGTTCTTTTACAGGTTATGGATATTTTGTTTTGTTCTGTTTTTTAAATCCATGTAAAACAAGTCTAGGTTGATGTCTGTACCATGCTTCACAGACTTCTCCCAGCAGAGACTGACATTTTTCTAGCTGCGGGGTTAGGGAATATTTAAATGTTTTGTATAAAAAGAACAGTTTCAGCTGGGAACTGAAGGGACCCTGCCATGGACTATGCTACCTGCCTACCAAGGAGGTGCAAAGCCAGAGTTCCCATCAGAAAGAAGACGAGGGACTGGAATAGGAAGAGTCTCAGTGCTGCCCCCCAGCCCACTGCACAGGGAATATACTTCTGGATTTGGGAGATGGGCACTGATCTGATTTGGCTGGCCCCATAATCAAGGTTGTGGATCAATGAATCACAGAATTGTAGGGATTGGAAGGGCCCTCAAGATATCATGGGGTCCAACCCCAAAATGTATGTGGATGTGAATCCTGACATGCAGATGGTGTGATGTCCAGCCAAATTCACTAGCTGTAGGGTTCGACTTGGCTCCACTTCTTCCCAGTGTATTTCTTACTATGGGCAGTTGGACTGGGTCCACGTGTAAGTGCCGTAAACTAACCTTCAGACTCTGAAAAACAGGCATCGGAAAGCAAAGCCTTCAAGCATTTGCCTACAAAGGATTCCTGCACTGCACTGAGCATTTTGTGCTCCATAGTCACTGGTTTCTCCATTAAAGAAATAAAGCTTATTTCAGTTTGTTAGTCCTCTTTCATTCGTCCTTCATACCAACTCCTAAAATTTTATCTTTCTGGTCTTCCGTAAGAGTCAGGAAATATAAAGAAAGCAGTGGGTGTTTTAAAGCACTTTAGTTGCCAAAGTATGACTTGAATAGTTATAATATGTGATTCAGCTCAAATGAGACTCCCTCTGTCCTCAGCATTTAAAGATTATACTTTTTTACAGCTGTTTGTATTGCCAAATCCCAAACTTCAAATGAAGATCTGGCATTAGCACATTCTTAATCAGAAACCATAGCAAATGTCATCAGCTTTCCAAAGAATGGCACACAGAAAACAAATGTCACCAATAAGGAAGAAGATTTAAGAGGAATCCACTGATCAGAAAACATCAGAATTAGCACTAATTCAGGGTTTTTACACAATAATATTTTTTGGTTAAGAGAAATAACAAGATGGCTTAAAGATGTCACAGAAGTACTGTCAAGGACCCTAACTAAGAAAAAGAGTATCCTTGGATGCTGCCAAGAGAATTGGGAACACTTCTGTTGGGAAGCACATTCTAGTCTGCTTTCCCAAATGGGAATACTTTCCCAAGACAGGGTCAAGCAGATTCCCCCTCTAGGGTTTCTGTCTTCTAGCAATGGTGAGTCCATCATGAATTCCGATTTGCAAATACAAACCTTAGATTTTTACATTTTCTATAGCTGCTTGCAATGGATTTTAATTTCAGTACAATGCCACACTACTGAGAATGTGCTAACGTAGTCCTCTATATTGCCATTACAAGTCAGCCTGCTGTTAAGGAATACCGGGTTCATTAATCTTGCCAATTCTCTGCACTGTGTCATGTGCTGCTCATTAGGAACCATGGGCAACCAGACTGTCTCAGCTGATCGGCTATAAGAGTTACAGGAGCCTTCCCATCCCTCTGGTAGCCAAGACATAAAGTCTGCCACTATCACAATTCTCTTTAGGAAGGAAAAGCAGCAAGTGCTAATTAAGTAAGGTGCCACAGTAGGCTGTACAGCAAATGCCATTCAGAATGAACATTCAAGTGTGAAGGACAGAAAGCCTGTATTCTCTTTCCAAGAAACATAGCAGAAAGTTAAACACTGAATAGTCTCTCTGAGATTGTACAATTTGCATGTATTTTCCCCCATTAGTGTACAGCAATGAAAAACCTTTAGGCTTTGCTTTAAGAACTTAATCAGGGCTTTCAGTGGAGCCTGGCTGTTTCAACAAGTCTGAAGTTCACCCTCTCAATGCAGACATCATCTCCAACCCAGCAGCAGATTTACATTGTCTGCCCATCCGACATACCAGCAGGATGGGTACCACCATAGATTTGAGATTCATGAACAGGATTTGAAAGAAGTGGTTTTGGGGCACAATGATGTAGCGAAGGGCAGAAAAGTTTAAAAAGGTTTTCATCTTATAGGGTTTTATATGAATTCTGATATACTACAGGTTACCTGTTGTGACTACTTTAAATGTATTGCATGAGACAAGGGGTACACCTCACCACGTGGGACTAGAAGAGATTTGCTACTTGGAACACGTCTCTCATAAATACAGTGCCATTTATGCTAGCTTCAAACACCACACCTACCATAAAACAACCTTTTCTATTGCTCATCTCTTTCTTTAGTTAGAGCCTCTTTCCCCAACATGGAGCTCTCCTATTGCAAATTCAGCTCTTGGTGTGTGTCCTGCCACATCCCCAAACAGTGCTGGCTTCCCCTCTCCTTCACAGCTATCCTTTAGGCATTTCTATAGAACTAGTATCAAGGCCTTCCCAATCATCCTTTTGCAAAACTAAGCAGCTGTGCTTTACTAACTTGTTGCTCAGAACTCCAGCTTGCTAAGCCTTTAATATTTCTTGTTACTCCCATCTAGACTCTCCTTTTGCTCACCAGGTACTCCAGCTGGGACCTCAGCGGGACAACATCGTGATATGTAAGTCTTTCAGTCATTACTTAATGCGTTCTACACATTAACTATTCTGGATGCTTTCCTTTGGAGTAAGTCTGCTTTCTTCAGTTCAAATTAAACTATGCTGAGATCACTCTGAAAGAAGAATAAAAGTGCCCAGTTACATAGTACATCTGGAGTAGCTACTCTGCCTCAAGTTTTTATCTGATATTTTTCCAAATTAATTTCTGGTTGTACTCCTTGAACTTATGCATTCCCCTGTTTTAGATGTGGTGTCTAGACCTATACTGTGTACGATGGTTAAACTTTCAGACAGTTTAGTGTTTAGTGACAAAGAATGTCAGTATTTCGGAAAAATAAGACCTAGCTTTGGACCATTTTTTCACTACCTGGAAGACAAGTGTCCCATTTTTATTATTGTAACAGATTAGATGTCATTATTTTTCACGTAAGAATATATCTAAGTGAAGTCCTAAACGTTACTTTATGGGAATAATCAAGACATCACAGCACCAGTTTTCATTCACAGCATTTTAAAGGTCACTGTGCAAATGTAATATGCTAAAAATGGATCTGCTCCGAGTAACGCCCAATCAAGTTAATGAAACTAGATACTGAAGACAAAGTTTATCTTTTTGTTTTACCTCTGATATTTCAAATTTGTTCTACAGACTAAGGCTTGATTCAAAATGTCAGAGAAAAATGAGAAATTAAGTAATGCAGAAATAACATTTTCTTTCATCACGCACAACCTATTTATACAGTTGCAGTCCTTGCACCACTTTTGCCATGAAAAACATTACATTGATTATCGCAGTTCATTCTGCTTTTCTTCAACTACAGTCTTATTCTATTTCAATTTGAGCAAATGCAATTTGTAAAATTACTTACTGCTTCTCTATATATTAAATGAACATTAAAACAACATTATCATAACCTATCCTCTTTTTATCAGTCATACAATAATCTTTTAAGCTATTTAAATACAACTACAGGATTCTGAAGACCAGTTCAGTCAGTATAATGTGTAGCCTTTTGTGGGTAACACAAAGAATTTTTCAATTTTGTTGTTAGAAATAGGGTATTTTAAACATCATATAAAACAGAAAATTGTAAATGAAATGATCCAAAGACCCAATGACTTCATAAACTCATGATTAGAGTATTTTTCTTCCATTAAACACTTAAAATCTTCATCTGGATGGGGAGGGAAAAGGGGAAATCATTAAGTGCAGCATGCTTACCACACTTACTATGCAAGTTTGAAGCTAGAACAATGGAGACATATACAGAATATGTAACAGCTGCTGTACCTGCAAGTATCTTTGGCATAGTAGTTAGTTTTACGTGTCTGTGCTTAATACCTACAGTCACAAGTTCTGCTGGGTTATGCTGCTCAGTTAAAGGAATAAATACACAATTTGATCGGTATAATGCTTGTGTGCACATACGTCTGAATCCACCCATTCAAGAAGTCCTTTGAGACTACCACATCCTGGCATAAAACATAATGGAAGACACACACGCTACAGCAAAGTACGTATAACTTTCCCAAGCCAAACTATCCATATTTACTAAGCAGGGCTTCTGTTCTGCATAAAGCTATTCACATTTGTAATTCTTTCCAGCATGAGATTTCATACAGATACGGCTACACTGGTTTTATTTTTCAGATATGTTTTTTCATATTTTTCCCTTGTTAATTAACAACAAAATTAACTGCTAGATACCCCCGTCAAAACATAACAGACTAATAAGCGTTAACAATGGAAAAATAGAAAAGAATAAATTCAGAGTCTACATTCATCCACCCTTCAGTATTACAGGGGTTCTAGATCATACTAGAGCATGATTAATCAATCTATTGATGGAAAATACCATGTTCTGCAAAACCTCTTTCCCAAATGGCATTCTTTTTAGAGCTGTTATGTGCTCTAACATTACAGGCACAAAAATCCCATAGGTCAGAAGACAACGATCCCACCCCTTGAATTCAGTCACGTATAGAGTGAAATGTGGAGAGCGTGGCGTTTTCCTCTAGTTCCTTCCCAAAAATTCCCAATGCTTGTTTTTGGCTTCTGATGGACACTCAGTTCTTACTATCTATTAAAAACTAGCACCTTCTGCCTGACTGCTAGCTGGTCCACCATGACCATAACTTCTCCATGTAAAAATCTTAACATTTACTCTCACTGAATTACCTCTGCTGTTTTATTGCTCAGTCACACTGTGAGTTCCCTCTGCAACTCTTCTCATTTGACTCTAGCACTGTCAGCAGGCATTATTAGTTCAGTTTAGCCCCCCTTTTCCATATATCAAACCACCCAGACTCTTGGACAGATGCCTACAGGACTCCATTGGTAACTTCCCTCCATTGTAAAACTTGACCATTTACTCCCCTTTGCTTCCTAACTTTTAACCTGTTATTAATTCAGGGCAGGAGTTTCCCTTTCATCGCACGACAGCTTTACTTCTTTATGAGCCTTAAAGAAGCCCATTGAAAAGTTCTGGAGATCCAAGTAGATAACTGGATCACATTTTTTCCCCCAAAACACTTATTCCCTTGGAGAACTTGAAAATTTTGACTTCTCCCTGTTAAGCCATGCCATTTTGCCTGCATGATGGAAAACACAATCCCAGCTTGTAATTGACTCGCTGTTCCCATTCATTGCACTTCACAGCACTGACCCGTAACTGTGGTTCAGTAACACTCATCATACAGGTCAGCTCTTTCTGCACACGTGACAGAGTTTTCTGGCTGCCAGAGAAGAAATGGTTATGAATTATGTTTGGATTTTTTTTTTTTTTTGTATTTTTATAAGAGTATTATTTCCTGTATCCATTTTTTCTTTACTTCTTTCTCCAGTGCAATAAAAACAAATGTAGGACAGGGAGAGAGGAGAAAGCCCTCAATGTGGTGAAGGAAGCTTTCTTGAAATTCATTGCAAAGGAAGTCAACGAGCTTTGCACTATAAGAGTAGCCCAAAATGAAGGCTTCCAAGCTCATGGATGACTTCAAACCTTCACAGGGCAGAGAAGGAAAATGCAATGCCTTAAGGAAAAGAGGCTTATCAGAGTAGCTGTGAGCCACCCCACCATTACCTTCCCTCTCTGCCTTGTCCCTACTGCCTGCCGGACAGCTTTAACCCAGATCGACATGGACACCAAAGTCTGAAAACCTGACAGTGGTAGACCCCCCGGATATCCAGGCACAACTGAGGAGTTCAGGGTCCTTGGCTCTTGGGGAGCACACCCTATCTGCTGGCTTCAGCAACCACTATGGAGCTGTTTGCCCAGAACACAGGGGGCATCGGGGAACTGCCCCCTGGGTCTAACACAGGCTTATCTTAACCAAGAGAATTTGAATTGAATTTTTCATTCAGAATTGTAATTTTTCCGTTTGGAATTTCATCCTAGTGCTCTTACCCAGTTCTGTTACCAGAGATAATAAAAATAAAGGAATACAGCAATATTGCCACGCTGCATTCGACACTGGAGCTGTAGGTATAGGCTGATGATTTAACACTGCTTTTTTACTGTAATGTCTAAAGAATTTTGGCTGGCTGGTAAAGAGGATAGCAGACAAAGGCCAAAGTACAGTTACTCACACCCTGTTTTATGGTTTGGTTTTTCTCATGTTATGACATGAGATGCAAGAAACACAGCACAAAGGTTTCTATCAGCTAAAACAGAGAAATGCATGATTCCTTACAGAAGAAAAATCCACAGCGATATTCCAATAATTATTACTGACTTTATCTTTTGAGATGGTTATGACTATTCAAATATATTCATAAGATACGATATATGCATACACAGAGAAAAACAGAAAAAAGCTTGTCAGCCTAGACAATAATTGCAACATGCTGAAAATAGTTCAGTTGTAGCATACTATAAACAACTTGAATTTCCTTTTAGAAGTGACTATATTGTTAGTTTCATGTTCATCCAAATAAATTATATACAGATCAGCTAGTACTTACTACAAGGGTGATTTTTTTTCCTACCGTTTTCCACAGTTAGAATTTTACAAAATAATTCCTATAGATCAATCTTGCTAAAAATACTTGAAAGCAAGGCAGTAAGAGCCATAGCTACTCTTTCTAGAGATGTTTTCCAAGCAAAATCCAGGTTCCAGTTCCCTGTATTCTAATGCTGGCAGTCTGTTATTTTTCCTCTAACTGTCTGACCAAGATTCCAAATCTGAAAAAAAAATAATAGTAAGCTCTAAGAATATTCAGGTCTAGAAATGCATGCTACAAAAAAACACTTTTACCCTAAAATAGCCTTCTTTAATTTTAGATGTGTTTTAACAGAAAATAAAGGCAAGGTCAAAACAAATCCAAGCACAAAATTGGATGGGGGAGGAAGGGGGGGCTTTCACAGATTAAACTATTATATACTACAGAATTTTGCATAAACCCATAAATAGGTAAGACGGAAAACAAAAACACATGAAAGAGTTGAAAAATGAAACAATGTAGGTTTTAAGAGCCAAGATTAATCAACTCTCGTTTCTTTGAAAAAGAGCATTCCAAAAAAGCATCACCAAAATGTGAGTGAGATGCCACAATAAAAAGATGTATTATGTACCAACAAATACTTAGTGTTTGAAGAGGCATCACAAAAACTGCATCAGTCTTGAAATAGGTATTAAATCCCATAGCAGACAATCCTTAGTTTAACTGGGTACAAAGAAAAGTGGTTTAGATGTCAGTTTATCTATATTCAGCTTAGAGAAATAGGAATTTGCTTTATTTGTATTTATTTTTTGCTGGTGGTAAAAAAAACCAGAAGAAATGGGATTTTTTGTTTAACACAGCATATCTTTGCTGCGTTAACCTGAAAGAACTTCTCATTCTAAGTCTCAGCTCCACACATAAATATCAGAGGGGCAAATATCACAGATAAAACCAAACCTAGTTTAGTCTTTCTGCCAGGACATATCACAGGCAGGGAGTTAACTTTTCACTTTCCAAGTCACAAAATATCAAGTTTTGTTACATTCTTTGAAATGTTAATATTTAATTCCCTTTTAGCATCCTTTACAACTCTCACCTAATTTGAGGGCAATAGGTTACAGTAACTTTTATTACTGCCCTGGACACTTTTTTTTTTTTGGTATGCTTTTATGTTGTGCCAAAATTGCCTAAGTGCATATGAATTAGGTGGTTTGGTTTCATTATTATTTTTTTTTTTTTCCTGGTTAAGAATGTGTCTACATTTAAATGAATGATCTTGCCTTCTGCCTGAACGTTCCCCAAGCAGCATTTCTGACCATGTCAGCATCTCGCTATTGTTCCTGTCCATACCCACTGCATCTGTTCCACAGAAGTTACATCCCCCCGCCAGCCCCATAAATCACACCGTGTTTTACATGCAAGCCCCTGACGGAACTGAAAGCCACTGACAGACTGTCCCCGACAGCCCATTGAGAAGGTGGCAGCGACGTGACCCAGGCTGGGCACCACGTCTGCCCTCCTCTGCCTGGTCGGCTCTTGCTCTGGCAGAGGGGAGTCCAACAGATCTCTGCCGCCTTCTGCCTTTCAAAAAGCTTCCTGAATGCCACATCTTGAAAAGCACAAAGAGGAAGCGCACATTTAGGAACGGATCCATTGGCTGCAGCGCAGCCTGCGGAGCAGCAAGAGAGAAAAAGCAGAGAGAGGACTCACCACGATACATCCGCACGTAGGGAGCACGGGTTTGGTAGCAACCCTCAACAGCCTGGAAGCTGATACTCTTTTTCTCTGGTCTTTTCCTTTCTCAGTCCCCCCCACTCCTAATTTCCCCATTTAAGGCAGAAAATAACAAGGCAGAAGACGCCAAGAGACTTTCATGACATAAACAATAAGGCCTTCCTGTGCCAACATTTCCTTTAAAAACACTTGCCAATAAAGCTCCTGGAGGCCAGTGAGAGAAAGAAATGCCGAAACAGCCGTGACATGAACTTGGCATATTTTCTGACTCACTCACTTCCCTTGAGACAATCCCGCCAAGAGAACGTTGAAGGATAATGGGAAAAGAAAATTTCTTCCACAGCGCAGGGCTCCGGCTACCCGTGCTATACAAGAAAACTGCCAATTAACTTTATTTCTGTTTACCTACAGACGCGCTCACGCAGCCACCTCCGCTGGCATGTTTCCTGACTCACACGCTTGTGTTTGCACATTCATCTTGCAATCCTGATGTCTGAAAAAGGCGAGGAGGCTTTTTTTTTTCCCCCTTTAAATACTGAGAATCCCTCACTTGAAATAATTTCTGAAAAGCAGGGAGAATGATCAATAATGTATAGAGGGAAGTCAAACAGCTGGCTGTTTCAACTATTACATCCAGTTTTCCTTTTCCCTTATCCCTGCTATATCTACCTCTTTAGTGCTATTACAATTTTTAAGTGCCGGGCACACCAGCCAAAAAAACATGAAGAATATCTGTATCTGCAAGATGCTCTATCTGGAATGGAAGTTTTTCAAGATCACTTTGCTTTGTTAATCCATCTCAGTTTGAGTAATATCCCGCTTCGAAAATGCAGTGGCAGGTTAAGGATCAGAAATTGGAGTCCCTTTAGAAACCAGCATCCTGCAGGCACAACCGCACGCTCACTCACTCGCTCCCGGGGTCAGGCTGTCCCTCGTCCGAAGTTTCTGTCTCTCTGGGGAGGGGGGTGTTTGATTACAGGTCTCAGCGCTGCGATGGGGAGATGCCTCCTCTTCCTCTCACACACATCCAGTTGTGGGGACTGCACGAAGCTCCAGCCGTCCCAGCGCACGGACCTCACATCCCATCACTGCTCACGCTCACTCTGTGTGTCTGAGAAGGCAGCCGAGGCTGCCAAGTGCTCCGCACTCGGCTGAGGGTTGTTATTGTTGCTGGGGTTTCTTTGGTTTTGCATTCGACTTCTTAGATTAGCATCAGGGTATCGCATATCAAAATAACCACTAGTGAGGGTTTGCTGGCCTGCTCAGAAGTGAGGGTTCACCATACCTACAGCTGCATAATTTCACTGTAATGTAGTCTGAGATCATACCCCCCTTGTTTTATACTCTCTAATAAGTTACTTGCTTGCTGCTCTAGCACTTTGCCTTCTATTGTGCTCAGCCAGCCTCCCGATGATCCTCTAAGAGCCTGCCTACTCTTGAAGACACTCAGCAAATCCATCCAAGCCACCGTCCCTCCCAGTCCACCAGAGCTACTCTTCTCATGGCACTGCTTGATCTACCCCTGAAAATCTGCTGATACAGCAACAGCACCTAGTGGTCACAATTTACTTTTTTTTTTGGCATTGCCAGCTAGCATGGCTCTGCTTGCAAAATACTGTAGCATGCTATAATGTATATAATCAATGGTATGATTTATCTACCAGCTCACCTTTACTCCTGTTAAGCACCTTGTCAACACGCGCATGTAGTGCAGGCCTCTTTTTTCTAAACCAATTTTTCTGTCCACTGGCTAACACTGGTTTGTTTTTAGGCTTGTTTTCATCAAAACCTGAGAAAAGAGGTGTTTTTTGTAACGACACCAGGGTGAATCGTCTGTGGTTGGTTGGCAAACTCTGAAATTCAGGGCTGGGACAGAAATATTCAGAAAAGCTGACTTGCTCAAGAAATGAAAGCCCTTCTGACAATCTTCCAG
Organism: Anas platyrhynchos; assembly: GCF_047663525.1. Classification (NCBI taxonomy): domain Eukaryota; kingdom Metazoa; phylum Chordata; class Aves; order Anseriformes; family Anatidae; genus Anas; species Anas platyrhynchos. Next base: position 119,597,149 of record NC_092588.1, on the reverse strand, counting down.
AGAACCCCTGAGGAAAAGGGAGGGAACCAGAGAGACTCAAGGAAAATGGATGGGAGCCCAGCGTGGAGATTCAAGCCAGAGCGGTTCCTGGCCAAGAAGGAAGGCTGGCAAGTAGACAAATACAGGCTTTCATAGGCAGCATTGTAAACAAGACATTAAAAATATTAATCCATTTAGATTTCAAGCACCGAGATGAGATTTACTTAAGAAGCAGAATTATGCTGGTAATGGCTCCTCAAACATTTCAGCTGAATGTCAAAACTTTTGCTCAACTGTATCAAGTGAAAACACAGGGAGCTGTTGACACTACAATATTCAGACAGTCAATCCTATGGCAGAGCTGGAAAAACACAGAGGAAGGCAAAGGAAAGATTCAGCCTTGGGCAGAAACTCAAGCCCTTGCAGGGAAACTGCATTCACAAATTATTTTTACCTTCATTTCTGCACCAAAATAATAAACCGAAGGAGTGAGATAGTTTCTCAAAACCAAATTTCCTTGCAGAAATCTTTTCAAATAAAACACAGATTACCTCTAATAAAATTCTTTGTTTTCAAGTAGGAACTGTTATCTTGAACAGATTGTCTTTCCGTGTGAAGGTTCAAAAAAAAAAAAAAAAAAGAAAAAGAAAAAGAAAAAGAAAGTATTAAGTGTTCAAAGTTTATTTGAAGTTTCTTCTTTCCTACTGGAGCCATTATGCATTATGTCTTCCCCTTTCCCATTAGAAGAGGGACACTTACTCTACATGATTTTTTTTTTTTTTAAAGTCGTTGGAAATGCCATCTCCACACAAAGTAAACAGGCATTCAGGACATCTCAGAATCCATGCTGGCTACCAAAGCACAGAAAGCTTGAGACACAGAAGATGTATGTGTTTTTGGTGAGCATGGTCAGTGTTAAGTCACCTCAAGTCGGACGTGAACAGAAGACTCACAGGTCATCTTCTATGCACTGGTTCACAAGCTGGTGTACTGAGGGGCAAGCACATCAGGGGAGGTTACCTGGCACACAGGGTATGAAGTAGTGCCTTAAACCATGAGAAAAACATGGGCTGCAGTCACTGTACAGGATTTGGGAACAGAATCAGGAATGGGAAGATTCCTTTTACCAGATTAAAGGGAAGACCAGTATTTCTTGAATCAACCAAGCTGTCCCTTCTGTGAGTCCTCTGTGCCTCCGCTCAAAGAGGTCTTTTTCCCTCTCAGTAGCACCCATGATCATTGTAAAAAGCCAGGCACAGAGTGAGATATCTCAGATCAAAGCACTAGAAGTAGCCTAAAGTAAAGGCTAAAATTCTCCATTATAAGAAGCATTAACTTAGTAACAAGGATAGAACCGCATCCTATCTCTTGTAACCAAGGACAAATTATATACCCCTCCAAATTATACTTCTTATCAGGATCCTCAAAAAAAAAAAAGATTAAAAAAAATAGTAAGCTCTTTTCCCTACTTACATCTTTAGCCACCCACAAACTTATCTCAAGCCTTCCTCAGCATTTGAAATGGAAGATCTGAGAAAAGGAAAACCTCAAAACAGGGTTAAAGAAGGAATAACTTCATTCTTGTTAGAAAAAAAAAAAAGATTAATGTTTAAAGAATCTGAAATTTTATAACATTTTAAAGATTTAAATGCAAATGCAAGTAGCAACACATGAATTATAGAAATTCTGTAGCACTGCTCATCTTATGAATCATACCATGAGATTTGCTTTCTGCACTCTCAATGTAACCAGAATGAAATACTGGCATCTGAGATATCTTGAAATGATATACAACCAGCACATTTAATAAAATGCTAAGTAATTAAAATTAATGATATCTCAGATACATCTGTTTCAAAATGTTCTAGTTGATGGTATTTTTATTAAAGCCCATTACATACCACAACCAGTGCAGCTTCACAGTCTGGGAAGTCTTTTTCATCATTCAAAAGGAAAAGCCATGAGCGAAACGCTCCTTGGCAAACAGGAGCTCGCACACCGAAGCTGCAGCATTATCCTGGCTTCCTTACATATTAAGTACAGGACTATGTTCAAAGTAAACATGTGGTCATAATTAAATAATAATTATGACTAACATTTGTGTAACACCATTCATCCACACAGTTTAAAGCACAAGGTAAACCTATAAACAATGGGTCTAATCCTGCACCCTTTACTCATATAATACCATTCAGTCCAAATAGCCTATGTAGATCTTGTCTACACAGAGTTAATTGTTCTCAATTACCTCCATGTCTTAACAGCCATTCCAGCCTGTCTTGTTTCCATTTAGCTTAATTCGCTCACTGCTTACCACAAGTGGATGCCATCACTCCGTTCTCACTGATTTAACATCACTTTTACTACATGGATCCCACACTGCTTTTCAAATCGCATGTCTCCTACATGCTTCTAACAAGGCAAATATCCTATTGCAGATGGGGAAATTCACCTGTTCTTATCATGCTTAAAGGACTGATCATCATCCTGAGCGGTATCTGTAAACTCAGGACGTACAATTTCTATTCTCATACCTACATCACACAAATAGTCTTCTTCATGCATCACAGTCCAGAATAAAACCACAGGAAATGGTTAAGAACAGGGGAAAATTCTACAGTTCCTAAAAATATAATGTATTTGGAAGCAGACACGCTAAATCCACTTTTATGCATCTGCGGTACAAACGATGTTTGTTACGAAGAACTGATGTTGCTAAACAAGTTAAAAAACAGAAAGAACTTGTAGACCTTCCTGATGTTTTGGCGTCAGTCTGGTGTGACAGTCAAAGAGCTGGAGAACAAGGCTGGAGACCTGGAATACCTCAGTCATATCTCATTTGGGCTCTGCTATCGACAGTTATTTCTTTGCTTCAGCTGCAGTATCTGTAAACTAACCCATCGTCCATCCCTCTGATGGATCTTTTGGAATTCATAAAAATCTTTATAGCCCTTTGAAGACAAATACTCTTTGCTAGAACTAGCTATTATTTAGCTTTTATCATGTTTCCCTGTCTGCCTTAAATTTCGCAAAGAAAGCCACTGTCACATCTCACTTGCACCTTGATTTAGTATATTTTCCTTCCAGTTTTCATCTTTCTTTGCAAGAGATATGCTGAATTTTAGCTTTTACTTGTATTCCATGTAACTTTGGCATATGTCTGAAAAGACTGTGTTTTTTTTAGTATCAGACAAAAGCACTGCAAAATGCTATTCACTATTGAATTGCCAACAAAGCTCACATTAACACAACAGTGAAATAGAGTTATTTCTTCTCCTTAAAACCTTCTAATAGGTTTAGGTATTTCTGTGATTTGAACATTCAGAAAAAATCACAATAATTGCCTTACCTAGGCACAATTTAGTTGAACCTTAAACAAATCTAATGGCAAAAAAAGGAATCCTTACAGTAGAAGAAATCCTGCAGACGTCACTGCAACTACACGCACACTGTGTAAGGACCCATCATGAATCCATGAGAAGCTGTGAGGTTACTTGCTAACCAGGACACAGCTCTCCTTGTTCACCAGTAACACCTCTAGCTCTGCACTCTTCATCCTGTATTGTGCCTGTGATATAAAAGACTGGAGTGAAAATAGGGACATTAATGGTTTAATCCACAGTGTATTAACAGCTGAGTTTTAATATGTGTTGCAAGGGATGCGCTGTATCAAAGCGCATTGCCTCTGTTTGTGAGCTGGCTGGGGATGAAGAGGTTTGCTCGTCCTGTCCCTGGTACCCTCTGCCAGCACGGACTAGCAACGGGCAGGAGAGTGCTCTTGCCCTGTCCAGACAAAAAGCAGCAGAAGTGCTACGCCAGCTCCTGCCAGGATGCCCACAGCAGCACTCCTGCTCCACGGCACCTCCTCACTTACTGCTGCACTGCCCAGGGCAGGACGGCAGCTGTAAACACTGGGCAGTTTCAGTCCCTTGCCATGATCTCGACAAATGCAGACTTTTCTAGGCTCAACCTTTAGTCAAGGCAGAGAAACCAGTAGCAGCTCTATTCAAAACCATGCTGGAGCCTTCTCTGTTCCCTGTCTGTGCCCTTGTTTTGGTGTCAGGCCAGCAAGAGCCTGCACCCCTGCTGGCAGGAGCATCTCTGGCACCCTGACCCACCACAGGGCAGGCAGACAGTGCTGAACCCTCCCAGGGACGGGTGTCACGCTGCTGAGCACTGCAGAGCTGCCTGGGAACAGAGACCCTCAGCACTACCTCTTAGCAAATCTACAATCCTGGAGGATTTGCCCACAGTAAGACACAAGTGACACCACTCTCAATGTAAGTCACCGATGCACCGCTCGGCACTGGAGCAAGTCGTGCAGGGCTTTTCTAGGGTCTTCCTGTGGCACTGAATTTTATCCACAAGGGCTGAGAAACCTGAAGTGAAAATGGACAGTATATTAAATGAAAGCATGCAAGGTAAACAGGCTTGGTCATTTAGGTTTCCAGAGTTGCTTCTGAGTAAAAAGTAGTTATCAGATGTGACACAGCAGCAGGCCAGTCCATGACTAGAACTCCCCAGCAGTGGTATTTGGCACTTCCTTTGGAAGTTTCTGTGTTTAATACTAGAAATGCAGAATCAAATCTGCTTAAGTATACAAGGTGAATTCATCAAAAAGACCAAAAATTTTAGCTTACATTACTATGGTATACATAAATTTCAGCAGCTCAGGGGTGTTCCTGATAGGAAAAGCAGCAGTGCCAGAGTGTAAGAGCCATTTCAGGCATCTTAGCTAAATGCCCCTGAGTCAGAGTTGGATATAAATGCATTTAGGGAGGATACAAAAAAATGTTCAGAAGCAGAAAGTAAGTCAAAACTTTTTCCAAATCCAATTAGGACAAACAAAAAGTACAAACCTCATTTTTTCTTTCATTTGAAATCAGTCACTTCTTATTGCTATAACTGCATCTCACTATCGCCCATAATTTATTTATCATATGATTCACTTACACACATACCCTGATACTATCTGAGTTTATCATACCACTGATTTTAAAATTTCATATGCTGCTATTCTGGGGCTCTTGCTTCCCTGAAGATGTAGTACTCCAAATCCCTGCTAGCAAAAAGGATTCTGAACATCCCCATGGTTCACACTTCTGACATGGAAGTAAATCTAGTGCACAGGAAAAATGCAACTAATATCAAAACATTTATTCAGACCTGAACAAAATGCTGGTTGCATTTAGCACTAAATAATAAACAGGCAGAAGTCACTTTTCTAAGAGACAGGACATATCTCAGTGTAAAACACAGGCTAGGTTCTGAAAAGATCCTTCTATTAGTCTAATCTCACTGGATTGGATATTTTTTTTTTTCCAAACTGAGATTATGCTGAGATAGATACCCAGACTAGGTAAGAGTTTAACTCAGTTGTCCACACATGACCTCAGGTATCCTCCCTGGCCTCTGTTGGCTGCTCTGGACCCAATGGGAGGTCACGTGTAGCATCAGCCAGGCTAGATACCAACTTTTGGAAATCCCTACTTGAACTAATTTGCTCATTCTAAAACATTTTGAACCTGGACAATGTTTTCCCTCCAGTTTCAGGTGGGCTGGGTGTTAGGACCCTTGTAGATCCAATACATATTTCCAACTTCTGGAGCACCACAGTGATTCTTGCAGATCTCAATTTCTCAGCAGAGCATGTGGGGTTAGCTTCAGCTAAGAATCTGAGGTGAACAAGGATACTTCCATATTCCACAAGCTTTGAGACTCCTCTTCCTGGGGTGCACACATGCAGCAACCACAGAAAAAAATCCACCAGCATCCTCAAGCAATTTCTACTATGCTAGGATCTAATAGAGATCATTGACCATGTAGAAATGGCAATTCCTTGCTATCTGTCCTTGAAATGCTGCCTACCATGACACCTCAAACCTTCAAATTGAAAAAAAAAAAAGGTAACCCGATGAGGTTCTTCCTCTTTGGATGGTGTATTTCAACTTGAAGCCATAAATACACCTTCCTTTCACTCAAATTGCTTTTTTAACAAAACATGTTTCCTTTTTCCAAAAAGGACACACAAACAGACTAATTTTTCATATAAACTATAAAATGTGATGCTTCTACCTTATAGCTGTATCATCTTCTAATAAATGCTATGCAGCTGTGGGGGGGCACTTTCTGAAGGGAGGAAAGTCCTAGCAAACAAAACACTCTTAGTAGAATGCTGAATGGTTTCATTGAGTATTTTTAGTCTGGCCTCCTGAGATGCTCTGCAAACATTTGCAAAACTCTAAAACAGAGCCAGGGTTATGTCACTATCTTCGGTACAAATAATTTGTTAGGAACTATTTTGTTCTGGCAAAGGGATATATCAAGAGAGGATGAGTGAACTGGCTTGTTTTCTTTTGGATTAAAATTGTTTGTCAACTGAAGGCTGTCTTTATGAGGAAAGAGTAAGGTGCCAAGAAGTACATTTCACCATGCCAAAATTAAAGGGAGGAGTTCAGAAACAGTCTTTTATTACCTAATTAGTTTTATCAAATGACACAGATCGACAAACAGGAGATAACTAATAGGAAAAAGGGGTCTAATGAAAAAGTAAGTTATCAGCTGGATGCTCTCCAGAAAACAATTATCTCTCTAGGTAAACAAGTACTGCTGTTGGGAGGTCAGACACAAAGTGCAAGGAATGGAGGTCTTCTCAGGATACCAGCCCTCAACGGAACTGAAAAGGAGGGAAAAAAAAAGCAGTAGCACAATCTACACTGAGTAAAAGGGATGACCTGTTATGAAAAGGATCTAGTATCTTTAGATACATTTGTTCCTATATGGCCTATAGATATTCTACCAGTCTGTTTCGTCTTTGTTATTTTTTTTAAAAAACAAACCAAGTACGGTTTGCTAGATCAGTATCTCTATTCAAAATGAAAATTAGGACTACAGTAGGAACAGCCACATTCACCTGCTCAAAAACAAATTACCAGGATAACATTTTACAGCTACCAGGGAAAATGGAGGCTCACAGATCTTATTTTATGTTGATTGACCCTACAATAATGTAAGAGATGATCAAAAAAAGCAATACTGAGTTTTAGATAATATTATGCTTTACCCAGTATCACTGAATACTGTATCAGGAAAGTATTTCAAATATACTTACATTTCCTTTTCATTATTTTTCCCATTGCATGACCTAAACTAGTCAGACAATTCCAGCTCAGGTGTTTCACATTCAGATTACATCAACTTTTAATTCCTAATTTGAACAATATTTTCATGTTTCCTATTATTACTTGCTTATCTAATATATACCTACAAATATGCAAAAGCTGTCTGATTATTTTAGCTAGTAAAATGACACCAGACAGCATAAAGACATTTAAAAAGTCTTGCTGGAAAAAAAAAAATCCCCAAATAAGGGTTTAATTGACTAAAGATTTGTGCCCCCCAGCAGCTTGAAGAAAAGCAACATCAATTTTTATGAACATTCTTTGAGAATTATAAGTGATGCAACAGAAGAGTTTTATTATGCTATTCTTTCCCCGCACCCTCCCTCTTCCTCCATCATCACTTAATCTGAAAACAGATGGGGCAAAGAATTTATGGGGAAGTGCAGACCCCATCTATTGGGGTGTACAGTTTGCTGCAGAACAGTGGGGACCACAGGGAAGTTTTAAATATGTAATACATGTAATAAACTGTAGCAAGGAATGCTAGAAGCAAAACTATTGAAGGAACCTAAGAATCAGCCATTCCAAATGAAAATACCAACCACTGCCACCCAGAACTATGTTAAGAACAGGCTAAGACGTTTACGAGGCCCTAACACATCCTGGGCAGGGCTGGATGATACTGCTGGGAAGTCCTGGTCCATTGCCAGCATGCCTTGCCCTACATGGAAGAGCTGAGCTAGGTATGAAGTCCTCGTTAGGTTAACGTGTCTAGATGGCCCCGCATTGGGCTGAGAGCACCTGCCGGGACACAGCCTTCACCCTCCAGTGACAAGTGACATCTCAGACTTAGTCCCTCATGGCCCCTTCCATGGGACTGCCGACACTTCCACCAGCTTTACGTTGAACAGGTATCACCACCCCACGTCTGCATGGACTTAGAGGTATGACACTGGACTGGGGGGTGGGGGGTGGGGGAGGGTCCACAATAAGATAATCAAGGGGAAAAGAAGGAAGTAAGAGTGCAGTACTGGAATGCAAATGAATGAGCTCACACAGGCACAAATAGAAAGCAGGTTTAGTTGCAGAACTGAATAACCAAGGGAACTTACTCCATCTGCCATCCATCTTTGAAGCCCCACAAAGGAAAAGACTGCAAAATTCATGGTCTGTGCAAGTCTCCAAGTGGCTCTGCAAGGAGCGGGGATTCTCTGCCAAAAACAGTCAGCCTTCACTTTCTTCCAGAGTCAGTCCTTTGCTGGCAAGCCTTAACCACTTGCAATACACAGACCTGCACGTGGGGAGGTCACTGACCATGATCAGCACGTGTGATGCAGATCTCAGTGCACGAGAGTCAGCTTCTCCCCTGCTGTGTGATCATTTGTTTCACAAAACACTGCAGTATGGCTGTACTCCTTCTCTCCTTGCCCCACCGCTGCCTCCTTCTCACATCACTTCCCATCACGCTAGGGCTGACTGCAAGGCATGGTGCCGTTGGGCTTGAGCAAAATGATCCTGGGCTCTGCACACTCTGAAAGGCTGGTGGAGGAGGAAAAGCTGGGCCAAGCCATGCTCCTGTGCCAGGACGGTGAGTAAAACCAGAAAAGTCACCACCATTCTCATTGCAACCATCTGAAGATCCAGCAACCCACCTTTCCTCTCCCTACAGAAGTTACACAGACAGCAAATTACCATTTTAACTGTGCATCACTTCTCTTACTAAGGGTTTCCAGCAGGATTTGATCACATGTGCCATGCACAGACAATGAATTTCCACATGCTCTGCTTTTTTTTTTTTTTTTTTTTTTTTTAATTTTCCCTCTTGTATGCCCTAAATGACAAGCATCTACCAGAGAACTAAGTAGCAGAGATTCCTGAAATCAAGTCCCAAATCCAGTTGTTTAATGTTGGACATTGATTTTCTGGGTTCAGTCAGGCAACCCAAAAGTATACAGCTCTGCTGATAACACTATGAAATGACTGTCCCCATAAACGGGTATACGTCCCAGGCTACAGCCGGAGCAGCATACTCAGGAGAAGAATTATCCGTGCTCAAGTTGCAGTTAACACCCAGGTTCATATGCTGCTTTCCAGAAAGAAAAGTTGGGTCTAAGGTCGTAAGGCAATAAATCACATTTTGTTTTGGGTCAGCTTACTGTTTAGGACACGCACTCAAAAAGAAAAAGTATTAAAGGCTTTTTGAAATCAACAGTGAATGATTATGTGAGGGAAACGTAATGAAAACAACAGAATCTTTTAGCTAGGGGTAGGGAATATTCAGCCAAAGCCTTCGTCTGCCTCTTGCTGAGAACAACGCAATATGAAAATGGCCAAAATTATGTATTAGAAGAATGAAGACTGAAGGCTTTCTGCTAAATTATTGTTTTCCTGAGTTAATTGCAATGCAGCTTTCTATGTCACAACAGCGTTTCAATTACTGACCCTTTATAAGATAAATTCACTGTACATTTTTGAGGATTTTAGATTTTGTACTTTTTTTTTTTTTTTGAGGATTTACATGTTATAATTACTCTAATATGTCTCATAGTAATGGTTATAAATGACACTAAGCACTTGGTCCTCAGTTTGCTGTTCTAAAACTGAAACTAGGCAAATAGTTGATAACCAGTTAACAGGTTTAACAACATGCAATTAGCTGCAGCCATATTAAGACAGAGCGATTCTTGTGCACTAAAGAGGATTATTTAATTAAGTGATATGCAATTCAGAAGAATGCCGTGCCTAACAGACTGAGTCTGAAGTATCTGATGAAGAGTCTGAAGCCAGAGAAGGGCCGCAAAGCTGGGGAAGGGTCTGGAGCACAAGTCCTGTGAGGAGCGACTGAGGGAGATAGGTTGTTCAGTCTGGAGATGAGACTCGGGAGACCTTACTGCTCTCTGCAACTACCTGAAAGGAAGGCACGGGGAGCTGGGAGTCGGCCTCTTCTCACAGATAACTATCGACAACACAAGAGAGAATGGCCTCAAGATGCACGAGGGGAGGTTCAAGTTGGAAATGAGGAGACATTTCTTCTCAGAAAGAACGGTCAGGCACTGGAACGGGTTGCCCAGGGAGCTGGTGGAGTCACCATCTCTGGTTTAAGGAAAGTTTGGACGTGGTGCTTAGGGACATGGTTTAGTGGGTGACATTGTTGGTAGAGGGTTGGTTAGACCAGATGATGTTGGAGGTCTTTTCCAACCTTAATGATTCTATGATTCGGGTGTGTGCTATTTGCACGTATGTTCAAAAGAAGGTTTTCCTGCAAATTCAATACTCATAGGTGGCAACTGTAACAGCCTGTTACCAAGGATTATCCAATGCTTCCCATAAGATCCAATTTTCACTTGCTTATAATTTTGCCAGACTAATTGTTTGGGCTGAAACTTTCCATGTTGGATGTCTGCCTCAGGCTATTTTGTTTCTGACATCAGCCAAAACCGTTTGCTGATTTCCAAGATAAAAGCCAGGAAAAAAAGACATTGTTTTACAATGAGAAAATATCTGGTAGCCTCTCCTTCAAGAATCCCAACATCCTCCTTGTTTTAAACAGGGAAAATAAAGCACCTTTGGCAGGCCGGTTAAAGCCAGCTAAAAACCTGGTGTTACCTCAAACCTTGGCGACTTTGGTGAGAGGTGATGAGTTGAGGGTACCTCTGACCATCCTTGCACACATGAAGGGGACACAAGATGGCTGTGCAACCAGTGGTGGGAAAGCTGTAGGGCATGCAAGCAGCAGGAACTAGAGTCAGTTTGGTTAGCATAGGCAAAATCCCTGTGCCCTGTTAAACCACTGCACACCCATGCAGCTCAAACCCTGCTGGAGCCCACCGCAGTCAGTGCTGGGACACCTCCAGCCACCCCACAGAGGTCCTCAGCTGCTGTCCTCATTGGGGGATGAGTGCTCAGCCTCAACACAGGAGGAGCCTGAAAGTTTCCGCTGATTCCTGCAGTGATTTTCGAGCAACAGCCAGAGCAAAATAGCAAGGGTTGGCCAACCCTTTACCTTTCTTGCGTTGGTTGCTCAATATGGAGTAGGCATGGCTCATGTAACTACACTAATGACATGAGCAGAAGGGCAGAAGACTTCCTGTGACTGTAGGCTCAAAGTACTACCCAGAAATTATACTTAGACATAGAAATGTACTAATTTAAAACATTACCTACTGATTATAATCTTTTCTTTGTTCTTTGTCTTTTTCCTCTCCAATCTTCAGTTCACTTTCTATATCATTTATTTCTTCTCTTTTAAGCAGTGAAACACACCTTACACAACTACCTGGTTATACAACAATTCAGCCTAAAGACAGAAGAAAGAGAATGCTGGCTGTGAAGTTTGACCCTCCTTTTGTTCCTGCCCTGTCCATTATCATTTATTCCTGCAGAAACAAACTTCAATGCCCATTATGACATTATGACTATTTTCATCGATTATGCACTTATTAATTCCAACTTTCCTTCAGCAAAGAAAATCACCTCCTCTCAGGAGAAAGATGATTTGCAATTTCACAATAATTGCGGCATCTCTTAAGTAGTTCTAATTTTAAAAGGACAAAGTACATCTCATTTCACAAGGACAGCAGAACCATTACACAGCGCGGTGCTGCTACAACCTTTTCAGAACACAAGCATTTCCTTAGAGACAGAAGAAAAACAGATCTAATTCTCTCTGAATTATTTTTCTTAGTGTTTAAGAACAGAAGCATATCGAGACTTCACATACCATGCATCTCAGAAGACAAATGCATAAAAACGAGAGATTTGGAAAAGTTAGGACCCTGAATAATCTTCCTACATCACTTCCCTACATGATTTTAATGTAAAGTAACAGATGACATTTGGAATATTTTGGTGGTGAAAAGGAACACGACAATAACTTAATTTCTGCAGCACCCGAAGAGATGGATTTGATAAGACACATCTTCTGCTCCCCAGTCTCCTTTCACCAGTGCGTGAAACTATTCCCACTGGTGGTGCCTGCCTAAGCTCCCAGAAACATGGCACAAGCGTGGCCCCGGTTGATACACAGCTTCTCCTCCCCTTCAATTCTGTCTGCATTCAGTCTTAATACTTGTCACTGACATCTGTTTCTTCCCTACAAAAATTAGCTCTAGAAACAACAGGGGAATCAGAAATATAAAATCACTTGTACCACAGCTACCTGGTTCACATTTGATCCAGTTGCTAAACGGTCTACTAAAGACTTGCCAGATCTGGCCCAAAAGTTGCCATCAACAAATTATGACAAAATGTGTGTTGATGCACATAAAGTGAAAAGAATTGCCTCAGAAAAACAACACAAAGCACCAAGTGAATTGGAAACGGCCTGTGAAAGGCAGAGGGCATGCACTGTAGCTCTTTCATGCTCTGGTTGTTTTTGTGAGGTTGATTTATGTATAATTAACAACTTTTATCCTGAAAATAATTTGATTTGAAGCTGTGCTATCGTTTTTACCCCCACCCTCCTGCCACAGAGGCATAAAGCAGCACAGCTCAGGGTGGTAACAACCAAAATATACTGCCACAGTACAAGTCCAAACTCTTCGTGCTAGCACAAAATCCCACTCTCATGTCTCCCTCCTGCTCCTCCTATCATCGCTGGGATGAACAAAATTCATAAACCGTAACTCCTAGTCTAATACTGCCTTGGCCAAAATTCAAGCTCGATAATTAATTACATTCTGCCTCTCTGAATTCCCACACTAGGTTGACTACGAGACATAACTTTCCTTTCCTCTCCTAGACAAGAAGTTTTTGTATTGCTAACGGTCATGATATTCCACCTCAGAGAGCTGGCAGGTGAACTGGAGAGAAAGAAGAGGTATGTATAATACTTGGATAAGATGACAGCAGCAGATAAAAGAGAATAATATGGCAGTAAGTTTGAAGATTATGTCAACCCAAAAGCTAAATCATTGTTCTCTAATTACACTTTCTGTAAGAGAATGAAAGCACAGATGATCACGCAGGACAGGCAGCTGTCAGGACGTGGTGTCTGTGGGACTGTAACACAGACTGAATGATTTGGGATGGCAGAGTATTTCAGACAACTCAGAAATTGTTACGAAAAGCTGATAAATCTGTAAGGTAAAACACATTTAACATAGAACTAGACCCTGATAAAACACAGAAGCCATCCAAACCACTTCAGTCTGGAGAACATGGAGCATTACAACTATAGTATGCCTTTAGACAGCCATAGAAAAATCAGTATTTCATGCCACTATTCAGTAAATTACCAGTATATCAACAGAAGGTAAACTATCATGCTATCCACGCTACACACATAACAAACCACTCATCATGCTGGGATTATAATTGGAATTTTCTTCTGAGGCTGATAGATGAATACTATAACCTTAAGTAGCACTCACACAAGATTTTATTTATGGCATATTCCACATGTATTTGTAAAGGACTTAATTAGCTTCTTTTCCTCCTGGTACAAAAAAAAAAAAATAAAGCTTGCATCATTATTAAAAAAAACAGCAACAAAAAAATCATAAGGCAAGGCTGCTGTGAAAGGTTGTGGTAATAGTGCATCTAGTTTGCAGTGCCAAAACCTGGTCAACCCAGTGCAATTCTTTCTGAAAATTTGCATTATCTTCAGAAAAACTTTCTTTGTTCCTGCCTGAATTCAGCCTGTCATATTTGCTTTCTGTGCCAGTGTTTCAACGCATGGCCTGCACCTGCAGCCTAGAGGTTGTATGTATGTAACACATTAATATATGGTTACAAACTACTTTTTAACGTTGATCAGAGTACTACAGAGAATGCATACACTGTGTGTTGCCAAAAGCATAGGATCGTTCTCCATGAACCAGATGGTAACTTTCGATCTTCTGTTTCTGTTTAGTTTTGGTGTCTAAAAATGTCCTTCAATTCTAAATCACAAGCAAGGTGATTTCAATCCAACTTCACTTGAAAGCTGGTGTTGGAACAATTAATTCAATTCTGGTCCAATTGTCCATTCCACTCATTTTCCATCTGTAAGAGTAAAGCCTCCACATTTTTATTCAAATAAGGTCCAAGATGCAACAAGTGTAATATCC